>NC_090438.1:93761010-94434405 GCF_031143425.1 Pleurodeles waltl | reverse complement strand
TGACTTCCAGAGTGCCGAGCCTTGCAGAACTGGCAATGCCCTTGATGAAGGCAGCCACGCGCGCGCTGCCAAGGCGGAGTGCGGCGTCAGTACACACGAGGCTCGCGCGCCCCGGAAGATGGAGGGCCCTGCTGGAGGAAGCACGCACAGCGCAGCTTCTGATGTATTTTTAAGCAAGTTTGGCTCCTACTTTTCAGGAAGCACCGGTTCTTTGTACAGTTAGGGCCTTTAAACGAAATGAAATCACCACACCCTTACTAAAGTGTGCGATACATAGTACTTTCTATCGGGGCTCACAGTAATGGGGCATTTTAGGTAGGTCTGCGGGGAATTCACACCATACTGGTATTTAATTCTATTTAACTAAAATCTCTGTGAGTTTCTGAATTCACTTTAAATTCCACTTCGCCTTTGTGTTATGTCACTGGATATTTATATAATTCGCCAAATTCCAGGTCTCTGTATGAGCCTCTACAAGGGCGCTGGAATGGCACATATATATGGGTGAAGTGAGCCATAGGTAGGGCCACTGGACATATGCGGCAGCGGTGGTGCAAACTGTGCGGCAGAGTTGACTGAATTATACAGCAAGAAAAAGCAAATTGTGCAGCATAGTGCCTCATATTTTGTAATAATATTACTTGATTATTTTATCATTTTTACACATGGTAACACAGTCTGGAATCAATTTCACCCTGTTAGTACCAATTTAACACTCAAATGTAAAAAAAAAGCAAATAAAAGGTGACCGGTCAACCTTTGGAAAGGGCCTTCCAGTGTGCAGGAACACGTGTTGACATGTTTTTAGTAACTTTTGATTTGTTTCAGATTTAAAAAAAAAAAACATTTTTGGTTCAAATCAGCAGATCATGCAGCAGACGATGGATTATTTGGCAAATGTGGCAAACTAATAACTATGCAGAAGATGCCGCAGCCACATAATTCGAGTGGCCTTTATGTAGATGAAGTGGAACGACTCATTGGAACAGCAAAAAACAGGCGCACTAAAAGGAAATGTCAGACTAGACTTTAAGTCATTTTTCCATCACCCCTGAAAATCATATTTCTTGTTCTGAAAAGCGGGAGGCACTCTATTCGCCACTGAGCACCATGTACGAAGGTGGTAGCATAGTGATGAGATGCCAGTGACAGTGGATAGAGAGATCAAATGACCTAGTTGCACATTCACAACTGCACTTGAAACAAGCATTTACAATGCATCGGGTCTCGCGTTTGCTCGTGTTAGAGCCGATCGCGTTGTAAACTCCAAACCCGACTTTTCACCTATCGGGCAAAAGTGCATTTATGCACGTAACCCAAAAAAGTGAAATCAAGTAGGTAAAGCGCTCGATTTCTGCCAAGCGAGATCGGGCTCCTAAATTAGAGAAAAAAAAGTCCACGAGCTCGATGGAAAACAGCGAGCCTCGCATGTTTTCTGTACTTGGTCGCTGCGCTCGAGGAGGGCTTGCCACCGGAAAAGGCATGCCATATGCGTGCCTTCGACTAATGAAAGCAAGCAGATTTAATTAGGGAAGCCCACGAACCAATAAAAAGCACTGACGTGAAGTTGACAGGGCTCTGAGCCCTTTTATAAATACAAAAGAGTCTCCCTGCGAAACGCATGCAAAGCAGGCTCGACCCTAAAAAGCATAATACCACCAGTTCTGAGTCTGTGCTTTACAGTGTGTGCACCAGGAACACAGTGATTTTCAGCCCTAGCATAAGTGGATTGGGAAAGTGAGAACTGAACTGAAGATTGCTGAGAGCAGTCTAGAACTTTTAGCCACTAGACCACGTCTCCCCTCTTTGAATAATATAATAGGAGACATTCACTGCTTTTATTGTTTTAGAATTTGTTGGAGGAAGCCTCATCAAATGTACTGCCAGTACAGAAATATGAAGTGACCTTCAGGGCCAAATGAGTTTTCTAACATTTCTAGGTCGCTTAACTGAGCACCGTCTCATTGAGTAAAAGTAACCTCAGTGCATAGAAACATCAGAAGTGCAGCAAAGAGTGAATGATAAAAGTGTACATCGTGTGTGAATGAAGGTCACGTGCTCAGCGGAAAACGTATTGTACACAGAATATAAGCACGAATGATTAAAGGGAGGTTGCATTTTGCGCTATTGAACCAGCAGGGTCTATAAACAGTGTTATATCTGAACATAATCTAATATTTATGCAGCCTGATTCCCCTACCCTGAATGTATGTGCAGCTCTAATACACTGAACTTACTTACTCAAGCAGACACTCATGCATCAGTGGGGGCTGTGAATTATTTATTGGTAAATGGTATTGAGGAATCTATGCTGCTCTTAATGGGGACTGTCGCTGGATTCTAGTCTTTGCGCATGTGCCATGAAAAAGTAGTTGAATACACTTTTTTTTGCTTCAAAACATTTTTACATTTAAACATTAGTTACAACACAATTTTCCATTTACAAAACTGATTCCGACTTTGAAATCAAATAGGTCTTCAATTTTTTTATGTATTTTAGAAGTTCTCATAACAATGGCTTTCATGAAGAGGGTGATTAAATTGGGTTAATGGTTGTAAAGATCCTTTAAATCAAAGACTCAATTAGGATAAGTGAGATGAGAAACAAACTTATGGTCATTTTGTTGTGCCCACTTTTCAGAAAGTCACTATTTCATATAGAATAGAAAGGCTGGATTGGTTCCCAGGGAAGTCTTGCGAAGGCCCAATCATAATCACAGATAACATATTTGGAAAGAGGGGAAAGTGAGGGGATTTGTCAGTGGTTAGGTTTGTGGTGTGAAGGGACAGAAAAAGGCCCTCCTAGCAACAGCCATTGAAATCTATATATGGAGAAAAAGTGTGGAGGGTGACAGAGATGGGGGCTCACCCTAGAGTGACCTAAAGGAGAGCTACCCAATTTCCAAATCCTGTTCCTCATTTGTTCAGAGCCGTGTTTGCCTATAAATAACACATATAGCTCCTAGACCCCTGGCACTGGGAGCTGCACGCCAAAAGTGAACACTGAGATCCAGGTGGAGTTTCTCATAGGGTGACACATCCATCATGGCTGTCTCGATAAACATATCAATAAAATCATTTCAGTTGTTACGTCTTGGACTTATGCGATACAAAGGTGAAGCGGTGTCCTTCCCATACTCCTGGAGTGAAGGGCACACATACTAACTCAAAAAAGGTAAGACTTAAGCAATATATTTAATCAGTCACTGTAATAAAAGCTGATGCATCAAACGAACTAAAGTATTCAAACATTAGAATGCGAGGACAGGGTAGGCAAATGATAAATACCTCAAATGATAGATACCTCAATGAGAAAAAAAAATCATGAAAATGTCAATAAGAACAAGTCCATGGTCAATCCAGATGCACAAAGTGGGATCTGCAGCATTATACATATGGCTCCTTCAGTGTTCCTTAAACTAGTGCAACAGTTTACAAGCTGCCCTGCAGGCTTCTACAGCATACATTAAGCTCTGTACTGTTACTTTGTGATCTATAGATTCCTACAACGACAGTGCAGTATATGTGGTGCACAGTGGCAAGACTGTTGGATCAGAAGTCGCAAGAACATGTCGGGGAGTCTGTTTGCTGCAGAAGATAGACGACAGGTCAGTTTATTGCACAGACTGTGCCATCTCTACCCTCGACAGGAAGGCAGTTATGAAGTGACCAAGATGGAGAAAGGGCCCCGGGGTGGACAGCCTGACTGCAGTGGATGTCCATTTCAAACAAGCAACGGCAAAGCCAACAGTCCTGGCGTTAATGAGCCAAAACAAGTAAACACAAGCTTTCATAACTGCTGTTTACGTGCAATGCATGCACAAACTCTGTTTAGCACTTGAAAGCCTGAGCTATGGATTTTGCCAGCGCTGTGGAAACGTATGAAAATGAATTGCTGTCTGCATAAAATGCACATAAGAATTGAAAGTGACAAGAAGCACGCTGAAAGCATGTACTTGTCACATGTGCAGTAACATATTGTGCCTTTCAAAGGAAGCACTTCCAGGAAGGCGGAATGATACATGGAACAGCTAATAGCATTAGGTGAAAGGCTAACACTCCACTGAGTGGAGCCAAGGCCCCCCTCTGTATATCTAAATTAGTTTAAAAAAATAAGTCGTATAAGCAAATGGGCTCTCAAGTCAGATTTAGAAAGGTTCTCGCAATAAGGTTGAACTCTTTGGCAATAATATCCATTATTGCTACTGGGGGAAAGGTTAAAGGCATATTTGTTAGAATACGGGGGAATTTTTATATGCATCCTTCATTCACTGTTGGAGAAACAACAGGAAACACATTTATTCTGCAGAAAAGCAATAATTGCAGTGATATTTATTATCAGGCACACGTGCTAAAAATAGTGGGCGGGAAACTAATTTGCGTAAGCAATGAGTGTAGTGATATCTGAGGAACTGATGTCAGTGGAAGTGATGTCACGGGCCTCCAATATCCAAGAAAACTGGCTCTGTATAGGATGCAGCTCCATTTTTATTAAATTCGGCCCATAGTTGAATATGACCCGGGTCTTCAGATCAAGTTTCCAGATCAAAGCTAATAAATAATTTCATAACACCTTCAGGAAAAACATTGTTTTATCTACCTATTTCCATTTTTTTCTGCTCTGATTGAGTAAAAATGGAAAACATGCAGTTAAACTTGCAGTGACCACCAGTTCTCCAGGTTTCAGCAGTATGAGGTGTAAGTTGGTCTGTGGTAACGTGGTTTGGGATCAAGAGGCAGAGAAAGCATGGAGCGACAGCCCTGCAGTTCAAACTGTCATTGAAGCTGCAAAATGGTCTAGTACTGGTGGCCGGAGAAGACCGGGGCGTTGTTCAGGCTGGAGAAGTTATTGAAATTTGGCAGCAAAGGTGGTCGAGAATGGAAGGAGGAAAAGTAGTTGCCCTTATTTAAAGTGGGGGTGATGTCGAGCAAGAGTGTATAGAGGTATTGCTGAACACAGCTGGAAAGCAGTGCAGGGGGCTGCTTTTTTGGTGCGTGTGATGCGTATGTGATGGAGCAAGGCATATAATCTGGGCCAATTGTATTATGTGGCACGGTTAGACCAAATTATATGGCAGGTGTGACTGAAATATGCTGCAAGAAAAGGCCAATTATGTGGTGTAATGCGGCATAGTCTGTGATAGTATTATTTTGTCACTTTGACATGTTAACAATATCTGTGCAAAAGGTTTCACCGCATTAGTACTAGTTCAACACCCAAATCCAATGGGTGGCCAGTCAACTTTCCCAAAAGGCCTTCAGTTGAACGTCAACACGTGTTGCAGCCTTTTAGTAGCTTTTGATCAGCTTGAGCTACAAACACTTATTTTGTTAAAATCTGCAAATTATGCAGCAGGTGATGCATTACCTGCAAATGCGGCAAATCTATACTTATACGGAAAACTCTGTGATCACAGAACCACCTCATTCCAGTCCAGTGATCCTCCATATAATTAATTAAAGATGAAAGCATGAAAGTAGAATCGGTCTACTGACTTCACTTCCAGATTGAGTCTTGGGCCTTGGTTTGACACTTGAGCAAAAACTGTGTGATCCTGGGCAAATCACCCCACCTCCTTTAGCTAAATTATGAACCAAACATTTGCCTAATGCAGTGGTTCCCAGCTTTTTGACTTCTGTGAACCCCAACTTTATCATTACTGGAACCCGGGGATCCCCACTGAATCATTACTGGAATAAGGTGACCCCTCCACTGAGTCATTAGTGAGAGCTGGGGACCTCATCTGTTAATATTATTTAATTTTCTACGCAGTGGCGGACCCCCTGAGGAGGCTTTGTGGACCCCCAGGCAGTGCTTAATTTGTGTTGGTGGTTTCCGGTGCCGTGCACTAGCACTTATTTTTTAGGGCCGGCACTTATTTTTCTGCCTCAAGGATTTACTGTGAGCAAAACACATATGAGAAAGATGGAGGAAGAGAAAATCGAAAAAGCGTCACAAAGGGAGAAAGCAGAAAGCTGAACAGTGAGCTGAAGGGGCAGGAAGTGGCTGTAAATGGATTGAAGAGGCTCGAGATGGCTTCAGGATTACACTACCTCAGTATTACGTGCTCGCATATTCAATTGCAACAGCCGCCTGTTTCAGGGGAAAGGTTTGGGCTCCAGCACATTTTTATTTACAAATTAAGCACTGTCCCCAGGGGTCCACGGACCACAGGTTGGGAACCACTGGTCTAGTGTAAATGTGTGTTATTGTACAATTAGGAGTAATGAAAATATAACCGTGCTGTCTAATAATGCCACAATCATATGCTGTCACACCCATCACAGTCCCCTTCTGGGTTCAGTCATCCCCTACGCACAAAATAATGTCCGTGCTGCACCGCACGTCTTTCAGTCACTCCTGCTGCAATAAAAATGTTCTCTGTAAAGTTCACTGGAAATAAGTTTAAGCTATATTAAACAGATAAAATAAATGACAGGAATACATGTAAAAATAACTTTGGTGATTAGTGTAGGAATTATTTCAGCAGTATCATTTCGCTCTCCAGTGAACAACCAAAGGAATACTTGATGAGACGCCCCGAAATTGTTCTGGCGTAAATCCAGTGCCATAAGTGGTTCTGTCACATAAATAACTCCCACGGCTGTGGGTAACTTGCGTCCCCCCGAAATGCTTCTCCGGGCCGGTGTAATCAGGGCAGCGTGCTGACGTCAGCAGCCGGGCCCCAGGAGGCCGCTGCGAAAACGTGTTCCTTAAATATCTTCCGAGGCGCTCGGGGGCTTCCTTCCTGCGCGCGCCCACCCTGCTATCCGCATGAATATTAAAGGCGTGTCCTTCCACCTTGCAGCACATGCGGCTATTTCTGTACGGCTGGGCCCCGCTCCTGCGCGGACTGGAGCCGGGTTCTCCCGACTGAAACTCTCCCTTATTGCAGTTCGGCATCAATGCATCGCTCGGAGCTTTTACACAGTCCCTAAAAGCGCCCTGCGAAAGGTGAGGACGTGTACGCCAAAGATAATTCAGAAAAAAAATCTGCAAAATAATTTGGCAAGAAACACAGGAATGCACTTGTCAAAAACCAAAACTGCAGAGTCAACAACCAGGTCAGGGCTTGTGTTGCTCCCCCCTGCTCTCTCCCCTTAGTTCCCCAGCATTGTCCTTGCTAAAGTGTCTGCCTTTCTTTATGCAGTGTGCATCGCTTCCCTGCACCAAACAGGAGGCTTCTGGAGGGTTAAGGATGGGACAAAGGTCAACACTATGACATCCCCAGGGGATGGACGTGTGTGTGATGTAACCCCACCTACCCCTGCAATTCTGGGGAATCGATGTCCATGCTAGAAGGTGGAGAAGTATGCTGGATGCTTCCTTGGTTCTGCAACCTATTTATGTATTACGTTTACAGAGGGCTGCCCATCACCTTGTGGTGCTCTGATGTCAGGGTGACCAGAATTTTAAAGCCAAAAACCGGACATTTCACAAAATAGAAGGACTACAATTTTAGTTCAGCAGGTAGCACAATATGACAGCCCTCATCAGCTTATAATTATAACAGGCACGAAGAGCTTGAAAAATGATTTTTTAAGCTAGTGTAATGCCTGTTAAGTAAATTGCTTTCCGATAACACTTGCTAACTATCTCTACTTTAGAAAACAAAAAAACACCTCCCACCGTTTTCAGGTGACCCTCTCTAAAAACCGGGGCATGAGCTAAATTGTGTGAAATCAGGGACAAGCATTCTCCCTCTGTGCTTTAGATAGCTGGAGACCCACCATGATTGGTCGAATGCATGCACAGTGCACAAGTTCTCGGTGAGCCCGCAGTGGGGAGCCAAGTTCTGCATGTGTGCCCGTCCTTCACCCCAGTGAGCTTCATGCACAGAACCTTGCACTTGATCAAGACAACATGGAGTAACAGTGGTGGCTCCTCCATAGGGGCGGAGGAGCATCGCCCCACCCCCGCCAGCACGGCAGCTGCTAACCTTTTCCACAAAAACGATAATAAACCTTGTTTATTATCGTTTTTGGGGGAAAAGGGACAGGGCCACAGGGGTGACGAGCAGTGAGGGGGAGTGCACAGCACTCCCCCTCAGAGCACATGTGTGTTTGGCCAGCCACCTGAGGCCGGCCAAACACACATGCGCACAGGGGTCTCTCCCACCCAATGACACAATTGCCAGGCTGGAGAGAGCCCGCACAGGCTCCCAGTCTGCCTCTGAGCGCCCTGGCTGGGCACTCCCAGCCAATGCTGACACTGCTTTGAGCAGCATCAGGATTGGCGTAGGGCAGGCTGGGAGCCTGTGCCTGCAGGCTGTCGGAAAGGAGAGGAGCAGCGCAGTTGTGAAGGCGGTGGCACATGTAAGTGTTTTAAAAAAATTATTTTGAATTTATTCCCCCTTCCCTCCCTCCATCAATCCGTCGCTCCGCCCGCACGCGGCCCGGTCCCTTCAGCGTCGCGCGAGCCACTTGGTCTTGGGTCTGGTTTTATGAGGTTACGTACGACTGACCATTATGGGTATTCTTCGAATGTCTGACGATTTTGTTTGGGGAACCGCCTAATCTATCCGTTATCACTTCACTATTTTTGGTACCTGATGTTCCTCTCTTTTTTGGTCTCGCTTTCACAGAACTTTAGCGGTCTAGAAAGAACTATTCCCATCCCACAATATACACCCACCAACAAACACACACACACAAGCATCTGCAGAAAGGGGATTTTGAGCACACGTTTCATTATTTGCCTACTTTGTTACCCACTGGCTAAAAGGGCTGTCTGTCAGCCTTGGTATCATCCTATGACATTTCATAGATGGAAAAACAATGAAAGTAGTTCCACGCACTATTTTGTTGTCCACCCCTCTCAGTTTGCCTGTAGCTCGCTGTCCCACTCCACCTTTTTAAATTTCTAGGTCGCACCAGATGCAATATTTGTGCTGTGTGCACTTCTTTTTTTATGTTTTCTTTACCGTTCTAAAATGTGTGGGCACTGTGATAGAACGGAAAACTAAGAATAAATAGCACTGGCTGAACCGATAGGTTGGCTTTTTTCTTTTAAAGGCATAACCTATGGGCTTTGCCAATGCAAGGTACAGTGTTTGGGTGCAGTTTGAGAGACTCGTTATACCAAAAGAGAAGCAACAAGGTCACCCCATTCCCCACTTCTTCCGGCTCCTTACTCTTTTGTCTTGAGCAGTGCTTAATTTGTAAATAAAAACGTGCCAGTGCCCGAAGCTCTCCTCTGAAACATACGGCTGCTGCAATTAAATGTGCAAACACGGAATACTGATGCAGCGAAACCTAAAGCCATCTCAGGCAGCTTTAATCTTTAATCCATTTACAGCCACTCCCTGCGCCTTCAGCTCACGCTTGCAGCTTTCTGCTTTCTCCCTTTGTGAAACTTTTTCGTTTTTCTCTTCCTCCATTTTTCCCATTTGAGGCTTTTGCTCGCAATAAATGCTTGAGGCAGCAAAATAAGTGCCAGTCCTCAAAAATAAGTGCCGGTGCCCCGCACCGGAAACCACCGGCTCAAATTAAGCATTGGTCTTGAGGGAAAGTATGGAGGAGAAATAGTCAAGACTCAAAGCCACAAGTGGCCAGAGGAGAGCATACCTGTCTGGTTTCATATGGGCACCTACCCTTTACTATTACTTTTGGGAGCAGGACAAGCTTCCTTTTCCCAGCCTCCCCTCTAGGTAATGAAAACCCACTCTAGCCTGACTGGATGGATCTTTAAATCAATCAATCAGGGATTTGTAAAGAGCACTACTCACCTGTGAGAGTCTCAAGGCGCTGTACATATGAACAAACTAATTCGCAGCAAGGTCTTGCCCAACAGCCAAGAACTGTCAATATGAACAGGAACCCCACTCTAACACATTGACAAGCCACAGTAAGAAATAATCTGCTAGCTTCAAGCAAGAGTGCTTCCTGGAGGTGTACCCGAGAGCATCCCTTTCCGTTAAGGCTACCAATAAGTCTGAAGGTATTGCTTGAGTTCATGGTTGGTCCTGCTTCTCATCTTGTCTCTATGGAAGTCTTCCAGCTGGCTCCAGAGGTCCAGAGATGCTGGCCCAGAAGATAAAAGAAGTAAACCCTTCACCAGAGATTGGAGGGATCACTGACAGAACATCAGAAATAAAATTATTGTGTGGACAGAATATTGTGTCAATAATATTGAGGACCAAAATATCGAGAAGGTAAGTACAAACAGGTAAGTATAGATTTAGTATTCTTAACTCCACATCTATACATCTTGAAGATACAGAAATTGTCAAGGTACCAATAGCGGCTCCTCTGCAATAGCAGAGCAGCATCGCTCCACCAGCTCAAGAGCCAGCAGCTGAAAAGTAAAACAATATTTAGTATCATTTTATTTTTCAGCTGCTGGCTGAGGCTGTCTGTGCTGGGAGGGGCCGGGCCGGGCCCTGGGAGTTGAGTGCACTTAACTGTGCATGTCTGTCTAGGCTGGCCAAACGGACATTCCCAGTTAGGTTTCTCAAGCCCAGCTGTATTTGACAGACGGGTTGGAGAAACAGCACAGACTCCCTGTGCCTGAGCGAGCAGTAAACCAGCCTGCTCAGGCCAATCCCTGCACTGCTCTCATGCTTGGTAATAGCATGAGAGCAGCACAGGGATTGCACAGGGAGCCTTCAGTGCTGTCCCAGGGACTGCTGGGACCAGGAAGCAGAGGAGCGGGAGGCTGCCGGCAGCAGCAAGTGTTTTTTTTAATTATAAACCCCCAGACACTCCCCTCCCCTGCACTCCCTCCACCCACCCCACCATTTTCAATTTGTATCGGCCTCCCCTGCAAGGCACATATATGTAGGGTTATATATAGTAAAACTTTGCCTACCTATAGAAACTTAACTTCATGATATTTTTGTCCTCGATATTTTTGGCACAATATTTTGCCCCACAATATCTTTGTTTCAATATTCTGTCTAAAGACTGTTTGCAGAGGGCTGTCCAAAATCAGCCTAAGCATGCAAGTGAGATTAATGTCTCCACCTGACAAGACCATTGTTCTCTTGGGTCCATATTTGAATGTGTTCACATCTGTGAGACACCCACTTTGGTATCTTCTCCTGGCATCTAAAAGCTACTATACGATTCAGCAGAGGTCAACCAAAACCTTTAGTGGGCAGGTGCCAAACAAAGTGTGCCTCAAGTCACACTGAGACCATTAACATTATTGTGCGAATCTCCTGCTGGATTTCCCCACTGGTTGCATCCACTATATTGCATTTGTCTCATGATAACACTACAGACTAGAATCAGCAGGTTGCAAACAGTACAGTAGGACTTACAATGTTTGGCTAGAAAATCGTCAGACTGAATGTTTCGGAACGGCACTCCGAATAGCACAATGATCATTCAACATGAGCACACTGTCTTGCTTTGTGTTCACTATCACTACTTCATGTGCATACTGAACTGTGTAACCCCTACCAGTTTGTTCTTTTTAGTGTTCATGTATATTTTATTACTGTTGAAGTATTCTTTGACCAACAACTTTCATTGGCCAGTCCCTTGTTATTGAAATTCAAACAGTTGTGTTGATATTCTGTCTTTTCTCAACCATCATACCACCTTCCTCAGGATGGGCCTTGACTGTTTGTTCAAGCTACTCCAGAGACAGTGTGGGGTTTTGGAGGCCAGGAACAGAGAACCCTGGTCAGGAGCGAACACAGGCAATCTCATCTTTGACATCAATAGGTCTCTACAGCTTTGCGGATCGGGGAACAAGTCTGACATGATGCAGCAAAGCCAATTATGGTCAATCATTCTTGAAGAAGACCACCTCCTCCCAACCGGAAACTCCAAGTTTACTCATCAATACACGTGGCTCTAGTATGGCACATCGTGTAAATCTTGAAGCTAAGGTAAGCCATTTAGCTTTTTTTAGACATGTTGGCTGCTAGCAATGGCTATGAGGGCATATGCCTTCTTGGTCGAGTTAACTTGAGGTAGGTCTTGGACATCCAGGCTTGGATAGCTGAACGTTAGTTCTTCAGTCGGGTAGAACTGAAGCCAGAGATAGCACAATGAATCATTTGCATATTGGTAGAAGTTCATTTTTGCCAACCAACTGGGTCGCCCAGGAGTTCCATATATAAGTTGAGGCTTACTGGCAAGAAGATGGTGCCTTTTCTGACACCCATGTCAACGGGATCGGCAATTAATAAATGACTTCAGTTGTCAGTCCTCTATATTCTTAATTTTTTAACTAGCCCAGTTGCTCTTGGATTGTACTTTTGGATTTAACACTTGCCTTTTTGCACAATGCTTGGTGAAAACTGAGCTCGAAAATACCTGATCTAAATTACACTCTATAATTCCTGATCTCCTCTCCTAGCAAGCCATTATGTACTTTTTTTCTACTGTCTTATGCATGTTTCATACCTCTTTATTTGCTAATCATACGATTTGGCCATGTCTTAAGAATGCATATATGTATACCTATAATTACAAACCATTTTTTTTACTATATATAATTACGAAATTAGTTCTTGTTTTTTCAGAATCCTCGCATTTTTGTGATTTATTCACAAAAATGTATTGTTTATTCACTCGCATTTTTCAAGTGATTTATATATTAATTGTGTGCTTATTAAATATATATTACTATTTTTTCTACAGTATACAAACTTTCTTTTCATACTTAATCTTTACTAGTTGTTTAAAACAATGCTTAATTATTAATGTTTGGTTTATATAATTGATGAAGTGTAGAGTAAAAAACACATGAATTAAATATTTAGGTTCAGCAGGAACCATTGTGTCTATATTAAATATGTGTGATATATATTGCAAGCAAGTCACTTGCAGGGATGAGGTGGAAGAAAAACAAGATGCCTACTGTGCTCTAGCCAAGCTTCCACAGCATCTAAAATGCACATCTACCGACAGACATAGGCCAAACGCTCCATAGGACGACTTTTTACCTATTTTCAATGATTTGGACAGTCTGAACAGTACCCTTGCCAAAGATGCCTGTTGTTGCAGTTTCAAAGAAGCACATTACAGTTCAGTTAAGAGAAAAATAAATATATGAAAGACAAGCAGGTCTATATTTACTTAAATATCACTTCAAATTAGGGGAGCAAATACAAAAAATTGTGATAAAAACAAATCAGTTTTACTAAAAATTGGAATATCTATCTGTTTTACCTCAAACAACTCCATTAATAAAGTTTTTTTTTCTCACAACAGTGATATCATTATGTGACTATATATTACACCTAGTTCTGTCAGTTACTATTACATAGTTTACGTAAAAGATGCTCGTAATGGATCAATACATTTTTGTGACCTAAATTCTATTGATGGCCCCTAAAACAAGAATTTTCAATGCAATGGGTCTCGCATTGCGTTGAGTTAGAGCTATTAGCATGTAAACTCCTAACCAGACTTTTCTTGCCACATTAAATGAAAAAAAAAAAAAAGAGCATGATCGCGCTGTGTAAAACAGCACGATCGCACTGCAAAATAAAGAGAAAAATAGTCCAGAAACCATACGGAAAACATGGAGCCTCGTATGCTTCCAGTACTTTACCGGTGCTCTCTAGGAGGACTAAACATCATAAAAGGCATGACGTATGCATGCCTTTCATGAATGAAAACAAGCGGATTTTAAAAGGCAAGCCCACGAACCAATGAAAGTGACTGACGTAACATGGGCGTGGTTAAAATCCCTCTAAAGAGAGATTAGAAGAGAGATGGAGCGCTTTGTGCTCGCCCTTAAATCTAACCTGCGGGCATAGATAATAATGGAGCTATGCTTATATTTTGTCTACATAAGAAACTTGGTAAAATGGTTAGATTGTCTGCAGTGCTAAGTTTAGGACTACTGGCATGAACTTAGATGTTCCCAATGCAGCACAGAGGGGTGCCGTTAGGACGACAGCGAACAAGATGGAGTTGTGAGTAATAACAAACCTTCCCAATGATTTTCTTTATCCAGTTCACCATCCCTAAATTTTTGTAAAAAAAAAAAAGACTGGAAAAATTGTACAAATTATATGTTAAAAACATCCAAATAAGCCAATACTTCACAGAGGAGCAGTGAAAGGTATCTCTTATCAGGGAAAACAACGTATTGGAAAAATGGGGAAAGTGTTTTTGCCGCACTTGTGACCTTTTGCATTTCTTAATGGTCTGAATCGGTATTTCAGGCCATTAAGAAATGCAAAACGGCCTTTTCTTATGTACAAAGGCCCTTAAGGAATCGTAAATTGAGATTTCTACTGTATAGAAATCGCAATTTGCAATTCCCAGAATAGGAAATGGCAAATATGGATTTCCTATTTGCGATTCCTATTCTAATGTAGAAAGCATTACCTAAATGCGACTTGGGCATTTAGGAGATGCAATCACCACCGACTTCCAGTCAATGGTAACCAGGTGCAATTTAAAAAAAGCACCGCAAGGCACTTTTGCTCCTTAGGTATATGTGTGCTCTACAGGTGCACCCCTATTTTTGGGGTGCAACAAGGGGCCCTTTTGCCCTTTGCCTTCCCTGGTTTTGCATTTCCTAAATAGTGATTTCTTAGTAAGAAATCGCTATTTAAGATATGCAAAACCGGCCCATTGACTAAAATGCAATGGGATTTCCTAATACCGATATCCTAATAGTGATTCCTACGAAATCGGTATCTCTGTACATAGCATTTTGCATTTCTTAAATAGCGATTTCTATGAAGTCACTATTTAAGAAATGCAAAATTGCATTTTTGTACATCTGGCCCTTACTCCTGTGTATTGTCTAATTTGTGAACTAGCCACAGGAATACATACATACAGTGGAACAGGAGTGTTCACAGAAATCCATGACTTGCATGGATTTGTATTAGAACACAATGGTTTTAGTAAATCCCCCCACAAAAAAGCAATAATAGACTTGGACCGTACAAGTAACCCAATAACAGACACATTGCTCAAAGCTTTTTGGCTAGGTTCACACTAACCTACAAACATAGCTTTCTAATTATTCAAATAACGTTTGAGAAGTAACCCCATAGTAAACTTCCGATCTAACACAGTACATAAGCCATAAAATCAGGAAGACACCATTGTGCGGAAATTGTTTTGTTTTACAAGAAATATATAGAAGACAATGGGGCATATTTATAAGCCCCTAGCGCCACCTTGAGCCACATTAACATCATTTTTTTCAAAATGTGTCCCAGGGGGCCAAAATCCTCGCGCCATATTTACAAAGTAGCGCAATGCATACATTGCAGCACTTTGCCATTCTTTGTGCTACATCATGCCTGCGCCAGGCAGAATGTATGCAAGGGGGCGTTCCCTCGTTAGGGGGGGGGGGGGTGAAAAAATGCCGCAAGGAAATCTATAAGATTTCCTTGTGCCTTTTTTTCTGCACTTTTAACGCCTGCTCCAAGCAGGCGTTAAAAGGGGGCTTCCATTCTTTAGAATGGGCCCCTATGTACTCTGCAGGAGTAGCGCCAACATTTTGGCGCTACTCCTGCAGAGTACATCAGTAGCATCACAAGGAATGACGCTATTGCCCCATACCCTGTGCCATGGTGCATCGTATTTTAAATACGGCGCACACATGGTAGCGCTAAGGGGCGCTAAGGGGCGCAGGGAACGTGGCGCTGCACTCCGCACAGCACCACTTTCCATAAATGTGCCCCAATATGTTTATAAACTATACTGGGCTACTACCACCGGTGGGAGCATTCAAAATTCATTACTTCCAGGCACTAAGGCAGTACCAGCAGTCTATTTAATTTCCTATTTCCCAGCCAGCACTATTTTCAGATATTTTACTTATACTCAAAACACCTGCCTCTAACTCGGTTCATCATGAGTCCGCGCCACGGATGGGATTGGTAGGGGTACAGCGTTCTGAACTAACCTCTTCCCTCATACGTGTGACGAATGCAGAGCCAAGGGATGCAAGTGCATAAAAAAAAATCTGCAACGCGTACGCAAGCACAACTAAGGGAATGCAAATCCGAAGAGCTCTTAGAGTTGCATAAAATATTCTGCATTGTTGTCACTCAGCCGAATCCATGGAAGGCACAACAATTGTGAAGCTCGTGATGGGATTTGCTTCCACTTTACATTTTCATGGGGGAATATTCCATTACATGCAAATGCTAAGTATGAACTGTGCAAAATTCACTAATCAAGAGAACTTTAACTCTGCAGGGTTAGACGTAGTGCACTTTGAGGCTGCAGCATGTGAACTCCAGAGGGTTCTCCCAAGCGCCTTTTTACTTGCAAGGTGCTCAATCAAAAAAGGGCAGAATAGGCTCTTAAAGATAGCAATGCAAAATATAAACATCACCTTAAAAAGATCTACTTAAATTCGGGCACATGCTCCGGCTACCCCTCTTCTGGGGTTGCCATAACCGAGGAGACTGCAGAGCGAAACAAATGGAAGGCCTGAAGACAGAGATGGGTTGTCACTTTCAGTGAAAATTGGGAACATTAAAAGAGCCACTAGAATGATTTACCAAATGGGCACTTTCTAGTGTATGGAGCTGTCAAAAAGAGTTATTCGAAAATTCTGGGAACATACAGACACGGAAAAGAACACCCATGGGGTCAGTCAGTTAATATTTACTTATGGGGATGCTAGACACCTAGTGATATGGCTATATGTGTTGCTAAACTCCACTGAACCGAATGCAGCTGCCATGAAACTGAATGGGAAGGAGACTTGAATAGATAAATTGATGTATGGAAACATATGCTTGCACACTTCCACACAAATATTTAATATCTAGAAAGATAAGAGAGATCTTTGGGGTGGAGGCTGCAGTCGTCCAAGAAATATGGAACCTGAAGCATGTTTCTTCCAATTGACATGGAGCTGCCAGGGCTGAGGAATTATTGGGAGAGTGTCACTGAGAGACTTACCTTGACGGCCTCTCCCCATTTCCCTAAAGGTAAATAGTAGATTCCTAGGTGTGGCACTGGTATTAGCAAAAAGAGCAATAGCTATGGCATGGAAATCACCTAGTGCACCCTTCTGCTCCCTGTCCATCTTTACAGTGGGTGCAGAAGTGAACAGAGGGAGAAAGTATAAACCTACAAAAAGAAACAAGCATTGGCTAAACCAGTAGGTTTTGCATGTGCAAGATCTATTGGAACACTGAATTACTTGGTTAAAGTCAGGACCACTGGGAAAAAGGATTCTGTGTCCTTCTGGGCGTGGAGTTTTCTGTATAAAAACAAGCATTTGCTCAAGTTAGAGCTATTAGCATTGTAAACTCCTAACCGGACTCTTCTTGCCACATAAATTGAAAATGAAAAGTAATACAGTTTCACATAAGCAAGCCGATTCAAAGTGCCACACCATCAGCGTGAAGGAGCACACAAAAGGAAAAAGAAGTTCGCTCGCAGTCACACATATCGGCAAAAGTGCAATTAGTCATGTAACAGGGGCGATGTCCAAGGCGGTAACTAAACTGCCCCAAGGAGGGACAAAGGTAAAGCATTTACCAACGAAAATAAAGGATTTTTGAAGGACAAGCCCATGAACGAGTGATAGTGATGGACGTGTCGGAAAAGCAGCTCTTGGACGCTGCTATGCTCGACCTAATGACTGTGCTGTGCATACCACGTAATCCAACATTTTGAAGCATCATTTGTAGATTTTAATAAACAAAATTAATTCCAGCTTAAACAGATCACAGGTTATTAATATCGTCGGACACTGGGAGCAATGTGTCCTAACACTTGCTAGATTTCACTTACTGATTTCTGTATTCAAACATTTAAAGAGGTAACATTTTTGTGCTGGCTGTGTAAAATTCCCCAATTAATGGGTTGAAGGGATTGATTCTGTTTGCAGCAAGATATAAATGCAAAACATTTTAAAAAAACATATATTCTTAACATAGTGAACTATCTTTTTGCACGAAAATTCATACTTGCATCACAGAACCAGTTCTTACAACAACTTATTTCAGGAGGAAACTAAGAGCTTAAAAGAATCCCAAATACATTAGATCCCTTATAAGGCCCACTATCTTGAATCTTTGAGTGCCTGTGCTGCAGAAATATAGACAATAAAAACAGAGCAGAACCGGCCACCAGAAGCAGACATTTCAATGAAGAAATGAAACCAAATAAAATGTGTTGTGTCCAAACAAAGACTGGGGGCGGGGGGGTTATGGTTAAAGCTCTGAAAAGGGGGAGGATGGTTGGTGGATGGTGAAAGCAACAGGGGTGGCCAACGTTAAAGAGAGGGAGGTGGTGAAACAGATGGGGCATGCAACGGAATGTAGTATATTTCAGACTACCTGCAAAATTCCTATAGAGTGCTGCACTAGAAAGTAAAAATGCATTTGCAATGCAGCGGGTCTCGCGTTTGCTTGAGTGAGAGCTACTAGCATTGTAAATTCCTAACTGGACTTTTCTTGCCACACAAATTGAAAATGAAATGTAAAACTGTTGACATAAGCAAGTCGATTCAAAGCACCATGGCTGCCATGAGCATGAACTCGAAGGAGGGACACAAAAGGAAAAAAAAGTTTGCTTGCAATCAAACATATAGGCAAACAAGCAATTATCCATGTAACAGCATTGGTGTCCAAGATGGTAACAAAACCGACCCAAGGAGGGATAAACGTAAAGCATTTACCAATGAAAACAAAGAATTTTTGAAAGGCAAGCCCATGAATGAGTGATTGTGATGGGCATTTGGTGGGTGTGGTTAAAAGCCCACAGAAAGATTACAACAGGTCAAAGCGCTTGGGCGCTTGAGCTAAAAGAAGGTAACCTGGGAAGCATGCGGCCAGTGGAAGGACACTGGCCGCAGACAGAGAACTGTACTTGCTCCATACTCCACAGAATGGCTGAAAAACAGGAAGAGAAAGCAATGGAGGAGGTGCTGACCATTGAGAACCAAGGAAATGAGTGTGACCTGGAAGTCAGCCAATGGTAAATAATGGGCAGGCTCTAGGCCCCTATTCATTTTTTTATTTATTTACAAAGTGATTTTGCAAGCACAGCTCAAGTGCTGAACTGGCAAAACCTAAAAAAGCTTACATATAAGACCAGTTGCAGATGGTTAGGGTGAGATTTTAGTCTCATTGACCTCTACCCGACAAACCCTAAGCAACTGAAACAAGCATGATTCTTCTAAATCCAAGTACAAGACTCCATTCCCTGGAACTGTACACCAGTCAATTCAATGGCCAACCCAACATGACACTGAGAAATGAACCTCTATGAATTAGTATATGATGACTCTCAGGCAGTATCTATATAGTGAAGCATTTAACGTATGTTTCATACACAAACACTTTGGGAAACATAAAATGTACATTTGAGAAGAAATACCATTTAGGTTGAAATTGATGTTAGATGTTTTGTCTTTTTTTCATGGCATTTAAGTATGACATTCTGTACGTTGACAACATATACTATACATGGCAAATGTTTATGATGAGACCTGTATGTTGTAGTTGTAGAACAACAGATGCCATTCTTTCACATTTGCTACAATGGCACATACGGAACTAATTCAAAAATGCCTTGGCAAATACAAAATGGCAGACTCATGATACCGGAGATGTATAGCAAAGTGGAAGACATCTGAATGATTCAGAAACATAAAAACCCGGCATTCTCTACCTTTGTTTGTTTACAACCAGACAGCAGAAATATATTTCTATTTGTACCATGATGGAATGAATGTTATGTACCTATGCTCAAATGCCCATAAAAAGATGTTAAATGAAAAACTTTGCAGGCATCGATATAAAGAGCAAGCGAACGGTACAAGGTTGCACGGCCATGACTTTTCTATTACATGGAGCTCAAGCACCATCCCTGTACATAACAATATGGATACAGAATCCAGTAAGGTTTGCATTTATAAACTAGAAGGGTAATGATCTATTACAGTTACCATTGATGTTGTTCATCTATCTATTTCCACTTTTTGGCACTTCCCGTGTTCCAGCGGGTTCAGGGTGCAAGGTGTGGCCAAAAGCCCCTGTACAACTGAGGCAAATTGGTCCTATGGCCCTAAGGTAAGCAGAAGTATATTTCAAGAATGGGAGCTTGGGTTGCAATCACAGAGCCATACTCTGCATCCAGAGCCTACTGTCCTACTGTGTATGTCTGGAAGCCATGCATATCTGTTAATGTGCACAGGAAGTATAGGAGCAGGGCATGGCCAAAGACTAGCACTACCGTACATGCCCAGTGTCGGCCAGGGAAATCGGCGTGGGCTGAAAGCCATGACAGGTGTATAGACCCTCTTTCTTCAGTCCCCAGTTTGCATGGTCTTTGGCCCTTAGGTAGGCACTGGGCGCATGGGATGTCCTTTCTCATGCCCTGCCTTCAATGCCATCTGCACACGGCTTTCAGTCATGCACAGAGTACTCAGCGTAGGGTGTGGCTTAATGAGCATAAATTAACTCTTTGAACAGCAGCAAACATATTTTTGTCCCCCAGTCACGAGACTGCTATATATTTATTTTAATAGGTCTAGTATTGCTTGGCTGAAGGTATCTAGAGCTTGGCTAGAGGATAAGCCCCAACTACCACAAGATGGAACTTATTGAAAGGTATTGGTCAGAGCCTATTCCCAATTAACGTTACAAACAGATTATGCGAAACTTCTATTTCTGTTGAAACTGTTGAAAAGTCAAACAGAGCAACGTGGACTAAAGTGGCTGTTTTGCAAAACTACTGCTTTGTCAAATTATGTAACATAACAGGTAAGTCTCTTTAAATGTACAGCGTGCACAAAAGGGAGAATATGTACTTTGCAATATCATTTTCTGATGGTGTTTGCTGTATTTTTTTATCTTGCAATTTAAAAAAATCTCTACTAAAAAATACCAATCAGTAAAAAAAAAAGTTTATTAAAAGTTACCTGGATTGGTGCAAAAAGTATCCATAATCACGAGCCCTCATTCTATTTCAAAAGCATTTCACATCAATGCGAATTAGCGAGTGGTTATAATAGCACAGGGCCTCGCTGGGATTTCAGGGCAAGGGCTGTAGAAGGTCTATGTGGATTTGGACTTCTGCAAACCCTGATACTATAATAGCCAGGTGACAACTTAGTTAAATACTATTTTACTGGAAATGGATCCCGCATGACAATCAAGAGGCATAGTGGAATCATAGAGAGATTTAAATGAGGCAGTCCTGCGGCACAGTCTCGGAGGAACTGAAAGACCAATAGCTGCAATACTGCATCTTGCAGAGGGACTCAGGCACCCACTTCTGCAGGAGGCACGACATCCTACAAATAGCAATTAGTAATTACTCAAGAGATTCCTGATTGCACTGAAGCACCCCAAGCGTTGATGCATCATTAACAAGCCCGGGTCAGCTGATTAGACATGGAATGGTTTCAGAGCAATAATAATACTACTGACACTCGAGATTCAGTTCTTGCATCCTCTATCTAAGCCTTGGGATTTTGCTGCATCTCGCATCGCATGTAAATACTTATCCACTGTGCAAGGAACTGAGGAGCACTAGCGCATGACCTGAGGAGAGCAGAGTAAAGTCATAACAGAGAGCTAGGATGAATAGGCCAATGATTGAGTAGAGAGATTTCTTTAGTAAAGTTAAGACAATAATTTGTAGGTGCTTCATTTATACACGTCTCAAAATGGAGAAAGAAAATGTACCAAAGTCAAGAAGTCAGATTTGCAGACACAAAGAACATTTCAGAGTCCAAAAAGGTATTCACACAGCATCATCCAATATCTGCTTCACAGAACTGCCACGTTCTAACTTGCTAATGACCTTCTGGGTTTCTCCTTGATAAGTAACACTGAATGAATACTATTCTTTTGCAATGACCCACACAGGAAACAAAAAGCAAGGATCTATGAGAAAGGAGGAGGCAACCGTGCCTTTACAAGATAGATAGATAGATATGTATTAATGTTTGATTAATTAAAATAATTACAAAAAAGAACATACGTTTTTTCTTACCTGACCACATCGTACCCCCTGCAGCCTTTACGTTTCTGCAGTATTTACCATCTTGTTGCAGTTCCGCGCTCTCACAGATGGAAGTTTGGCTGACAAAGGAGCTCCTTTGTGCTCCATTGTCTGTGCACCCCCGTCCCCGAGATAGTCACCCCTGCTGCTCCAGCCCTGGTCTCAGACCTTCAGGTGTGCTCACGTCCGGGGTTACGGCGGCAGCAGGCTTGGTGCTTGATGGCATACGGCTGAGTGCGAGCAGCTGAGTGTCAGCAGATTTGGACCTTGGGGTATTCTGCTGCTTTCACAATGTCCTGCTGCCCCGGCAGCAGAGGCTGACTCCTCTAGTAGCCTGCACCCGAGCCTGTTCAAACCTCAGGAGGCGAGGTCTAGTAAAGGAGAAACCCAACGAAATCGGTCCACGAGTAAGGAGCCCAAGAGCCTTGGAATATAGCGGAGTCCAGTGTTGATAGGAGCACTGACCTCTGACCCTGGTTCTCAGGCAGGTCGCTCCCCTCACCGCCTCACAGCCTCCAGCGTGACCGCTCTCGCTCCTGTGCCCTGTGCTCCTGTGCCCTGACTGCCTTCCCGCCTCCAGTGACCTAGCACCAGCGCCCTCTTCGTTGTGCCCGAGTGCCTGTGTCCGCTCTTTCTTCTGTACCCCGAGTGCCTGTGCCCCTGGTATTGTTCCACTGTATTGTATTGTTTTTACCTTGTTTGCCCTTACCGTGTTCTTCTCTCTTCCAGCCTCGTCGCGTCACCCCATCGCCACCTGTTCGTTTCCCGCCGCTACACTCCGGTAGCTCCGCCCCCTTGCTCCCCATTGGCCGCCCCGCTCCCACCTCCCAGCTGCTCCTCCCTCCCTCTTCCCCTCATATGGAGGCCGTGCAGCGATAGAGAGAGCGACCTCTGACCCTGGTTCTCAGGCAGGTCGCTCCCCTCACCGCCTCACAGCCTCCAGCGTGACCGCTCTCGCTCCTGTGCCCTGTGCTCCTGTGCCCTGACTGCCTTCCCGCCTCCAGTGACCTAGCACCAGCGCCCTCTTTGTTGTGCCCGAGTGCCTGTGTCCGCTCTTTCTTCTGTACCCCGAGTGCCTGTGCCCCTGGTATTGTTCCACTGTATTGTATTGTTTTTACCTTGTTTGCCCTTACCGTGTTCTTCTCTCTTCCAGCCTCGTCGCGTCACCCCATCGCCGCCCGTTCGTTTCCCGCCGCTACACTCCGGTAGCTCCGCCCCCTTGCTCCCCATTGGCCGCCCCGCTCCCACCTCCCAGCTGCTCCTCCCTCCCTCTTCCCCTCATATGGAGGCCGCGCAGCGGGCGCGCGCAGCGGGCGCGCCGCTGGCGCGCCGAAGGCGCACCAAAGGCAAGCCCGTCTGCGCCCGTCCGCGCCTGGACCGCGCCCAGCGCCAGACCCCCTGGCCCCCACCGCTGCGAGCCTACACGTCGGACCTACGAAGCCGCCACCCTCATCGCACTCAACACCGGCCGGATCCCCGGGTGCTGCCGTGCCGCCCCAAGACGCACCCACGGACCCTTCACCTGCCAATCCTGCAAGTTCTCCTGCATCCAGACCCGCACCGCGCCCGCCAAACCAAGCACCAACAGCAACCACCTGAAGTGCATCCTGCTTAACACCCGCTCCATCCACAGACACGCCGTGGAACTCTGGAACCTGCTCGACACCACATCTCCAGACGTCGCCTTCCTCACAGAAACCTGGATGAACGCCTCCTCAGCGCCCGACATCGCCATCGCCATCCCGGACGGATACAAGATCACCCGGAGGGACCGCATCAACCAGACAGGAGGAGGCATCGCCATTGTCCACAAGAACACCATCCGCATCACGACCAACTCCGACGACACCCTCACAGCTGCCGAACATCTCCACTTCCAGATTCACACCGACCCCAAGACCACACTCAGAGGCACCCTCATCTATAGACCCCCAGGACCCCGCACACAATTCAGCGAAGACATCGCAGACTTCATCAGCCCTCACGCCCTCTCCTCCGCCGACTACATCCTCCTAGGGGACCTCAACTTCCACCTGGAGAACAACAACGACAACAACACCACCACCCTGCTGGACAACCTCGCCAACCTCGGACTCAAGCAACTGGTGAACACCCCCACCCACTACGCCGGACACACGCTTGACCCAGTCTTCTCCTCCAGCAAGTACATCTCCTTCAGCCACTCCACCGGACTCCACTGGACAGACCACAGCTGCGTCCACTTCAGCTTCAGAAAAACCACGACTCACCACCACCCACAACAGGCTCCACGCAGGAGCTGGAACAAGATCACCGCCGACCAGCTCTCCACATCACTGAGCCAGAACCCTCCCGCCAGCTCAGCGGACCCCAACCAAGCAGCCAACAACCTTACACAGTGGATCACCAACTGCGCTGACAACCTCGCACCTCTGAAAACCCATCCCATCAGGCCCAACAGCAAGAAAGCCTCCTGGTTCAACAACGACCTCAAGAACTCCAAGAAGAACTGCTGCACCCTCGAGAGAGCCTGGCGAAAAAACCCGACTACAGACAACATGACCGCCCTCAAGTACGCGTCCCGTAAACACCACCAGCTGATCCACACCACCAAGAAGACAGCATTCAAAGAACGACTAGACAGCAACGCACACAACAGCAAGGAACTCTTCAGCATCGTCAAAGAGCTCTCCAACCCCAGCGCCGGAAACAACGACATCACCCCCTCACAAGACCTCTGCGACTCACTCGCCTCGTTCTTTCACCGCAAGATCGCCGACATACACAACAGCTTCGGCGCACAGACCACGCACCCAACCACCAAACAGACGCCCCCCAACACCACCCTCCGCGCCTGGACCCCGGTCAGCACCGAAGACACCATCCATACGATGAACACTATCCATTCCGGATCACCAACCGACCCATGCCCCCACCACGTCTTCAACAAGGCCGACTCCGTCATCGCACCCCATCTCCGGGACATCATCAATTGCTCCTTCAACACCGCCACCTACCCGAAGAGCTGGAAGCATGCCGAACTCAGCGCCCTCCTGAAGAAACCATCAGCAGACCCCACCGACCTCAAGAACTACCGCCCCATCTCGCTCCTCCCGTTTCCTGCCAAAGTCATCGAGAAGACCGTCAACAGACAGCTGGCCGCCTTCCTCGAGACTAATGGATCCCTCGACCACTCACAGTCCGGCTTCCGAGCCAACCACAGCACCGAGACCGCCCTCATCGCAGCCACTGACGACATCCGAGCCCTGCTCGACAATGGGGAAACAGCGGCCCTCATCCTCCTGGACCTCTCCGCAGCGTTCGACACGGTCTGCCACCGCACCCTAGTGCAGCGCCTCAGCAACATCGGAATTCAAGAGAAGGCTCTAGAGTGGATCATCTCGTTCCTCACCGGAAGAACCCAGAGAGTCCGCCTCCCCCCGTTCAGATCCGAGGCCACCGAAGTCATCTGCGGCGTACCACAAGGATCTTCACTCAGCCCCACCCTCTTCAACGTCTACATGAGCCCCCTCGCAGCCATCGCACGCCATCACAACCTCAACATCATCTCCTACGCCGACGACACTCAGCTGATCCTCTCCCTCACCAACGACCCAGCCACCGCCAGAACCAACCTGCACGAAGGGATGAAAGACGTAGCCGAGTGGATGATGAACAGCCGCCTGAAACTAAACTCAGACAAGACGGAAGTCCTCATCCTTGGATCATCACCATCTGCCTGGGACGACTCCTGGTGGCCCCCTGCCCTGGGCAGCGCACCCAAACCAACGGACCACGCACGCAACCTGGGCTTCATCCTGGACTCCTCCCTCTCGATGACCAGACAAGTCAACGCCGTCTCTTCATCATGCTTCAACATCTTACGCATGCTCCGAAAGATCTTCCGATGGATCCCCACCGAAACCAGGAAGACGGTCACCCAGGCACTCGTCACCAGCCGACTGGACTACGGTAACACCCTTTACACCGGAACCACGGTCAAACTACAGAAAAGACTCCAACGCATCCAGAACGCCTCCGCACGCCTCATCCTTGACATCCCCCGACACAGCCACATCTCCGGACACCTGAGAAACTTGCACTGGCTCCCCATCAGCAAGAGAATCACGTTCCGCCTCCTCACCCACGCACACAAGGCCCTCCACGACCTGGGCCCCAGGTACCTCAACAACCGCCTGACCTTCTACACTCCCACCCGCCAGCTACGATCGACCAGCCACGCCCTCGCCGCCGTGCCACGCATTAGAAAAGCCACCATGGGAGGAAGATCCTTCTCCTACCTGGCAGCCAAGACTTGGAACTCCCTCCCCATCCACCTCCGTCTGACCCACGACCACCTCTCCTTCAGGAAGCAACTCAAGACCTGGCTGTTTGAGCAGTAGTGGTCCCCCCTCCCCCCCAGCGCCTTGAGACCCTCCGGGTGAGTAGCGCGCTATACAAATTTTTTGATTGATTGATTGACTGAGGCAGGCCTATTGGCCCTAGAGCTCATGTGAAGTTTGCAGTGGTTGCGGGTGTGCCACAGAAGTATGCCAGGTGTGCTCATGCCTTCAGGGGGACGCGGTCACGGCCTGCCAGTAGGAGGTCATGCTTCCTGCCCTGGTTTCGGCTTGTGGGAGGTCAGATAGCTGGCTACGCCATACCAAGGACCTTGGTGGTGAGGGAGGGAGGATTACATGTGGCCAGCGGCTGTCACCCCTGTAGAAGGTGGCCCTGGTGTGGCTTCTGGCTCCGAAAAAGCCTTCAACCTCTCTAGAGTCCCTCAAGTACAATAAGGACGACAAGGAAGAGGGGGGGCTCTCGGTCAAACTCAATTCAAATTATGGCAAGCAGAAACTCAAGCTGCAACTCAGCTACCTTAAGCGGCTAAACTGAAAATGATATGAGACAGACGTGTTTTTTAAATCAGCAAAGATACCATCAGGCTTGCTGAACTTTCCTCAATTACCCAAACTTACTGCTCTAGACTTGTAATCATTATGGGAATGTCTTGTGTCAGAAATTCATACAGCCTATTCAAATGCGTGGGGAAACAAGAGCTTGGTCTAAAAACCCATGAGATCAAACACAGTTTTTAAAGCTCAAACTAATAATAAAAAATATTACAAACAGGCTGTTTAGCTATAAAGAAAGGAGACATCAGGATAAACTCTGGAATAAACAATTTGAAGTGTGCAGGCAAGGTAATTCTAAGCAATTCTGTGCTATCATTAATCTAGTTGTACACCCACATAACCAACTAGAAAAGCAATTTAAGATGGAGAACGACTGAGTCACTTTCATTGAATCACTCTAAAATGAAACTCTCTACAGCAGCATTTTGGTCCAATTCCTTTCAAAGATTGATCTCCTCCATGGCAGACCAGAGATCTAGATTAAAGCTGCAGATTTTGCCGCTACATTCTCGCACTCTCACTGCACTGATTACGCACCTGCCCTGTCTTCCAAGAAACCAGAGTTCAATTTTGCAAGACCGCCAGACTCGTAATTAGGCCCTAAATTCTTACTAGCGTGGTTCATAGGGTAGGGAAGTGCAGTAGGGATCTGTAATTAGAACTGGAGAACGTGAAGAGAAGCATAGGGCTGCAAAATAATCTAAGAACTAGGACTGGTTGTATCTTGTGATCGAAGATTGGAAGGAATTGTAGGAAGTGTAGGAAGGCCCTGGGTCCACAAAAGAACCTTTAACATAAAGGTTAAGAGGGCTAGTAGGTCACTATTTTCACAGCCTGAAAAAGTGAGAACCAGTTAATCCACAAGCTGTGTGTGTGGTATGTGGGAAAGGGGGTGATGATATGTGCTAGCATGATGGGAAGGGTAACTGTGCAAGGCGAAGGTGCAGTTTTGAGTGGCAAAAGTAGAGGAGACAGGAGCTAATACTATAAACAGGACACAAGACAGCACAAAAGAGTCTGTGTGTGTGGCTGTGCAACAGAGTTAAAGCGGCAGAAAGCATGGTGCAACAGAGAAAGAGAATCCCCGCCTGCTGGGGAGCGAAATTAGGCAGAGCTCAGCTCCTTTCTTGTCGTGCTGCCCGTCCTACTCGGCCCCCATTAATCTGTAATGAGCAGGAGGCGCCCCCCTTGTCTCGTGCGCAGGACGCAGGCTATTTTTAGACTTGACGCGCTCGTGCGAATTGAGGGATTTTTATTGCGTTCGTGTCTTGTTTCTTGAGGGCCTGTATAAGTCTGTCCTCGGTTCAGGAGGAGGCTTCGTGCCCACAGGTCCTGTTATCATTTATTGATGCAGATGCTCCCTGTTGCAGGGTTGTATAGACTCCAAAGATTTATCTGGACTTAAGGGATATGGGACAGAAATGTCAAGGAACAGGTTCTACTCAGATCCTGGTAGGGCTGGGACAGGGTTAGTATAATCTCACATATGTTGCATCGCTAATTCTCCTCGTTAGTTTTCCCGCCCAGCGGCGCACGCGGGCGCCGGCGCGGGGGATGCCGGGAGCGCCGTCCTCCGGGACCCGGCGCGCGCGCCTGCGCCTGGCGCGCGGCAGTAATGACCTTTCTCGTGCCGCCGGGAGCAGGTTGCTCGGGGAGAGAGGGTTTCCTTTGTGAATATTATGCGCTGCTCAGCAGCAGGCGTCCCCGGCGCTGACGCTGGAAGGCAGGAATGGGGAGGGCCTCGCTCGGCTCCGATGCACTCTGAAGCCACTGCCAGGTGCACCACGTGTGTGCACGCGTATCAAAGGGCTCCACATCACAAGGGTGCAGTGGATTCATTTTTAAAACGCATGGTTTTCAGGTGTGACAGTGCAAGGGATACATTAACAGAATTTAACCAATACTTCAACTCTCAGAATTCACTAATCTAGTAAATTAAACCATAAACCTGGAAACCAGGTGCCCTGGGTAACTTTGGGCAATGGGCATCTGCATTTGCCAGGGCTACATATATAAAGTGCAGGAATTCTTTATTCGAGGGTTTTCTATGTGCCAGCACACTCCCTTCCGAACATAAGCAGGTACCCGAGAGTACTTGCCAATTGCAGCAATAACAGTCAATTTTACTGCAATAAAAGTTCACAGTGACATATTGGCACCATGCGGGTAGTTTGTGGAGCCTCACCGCGCAAACTCTGCCCGTTCCCTGCCTATGCGTTTATGTCACACTGCTAAAGGAAAAAGGAAACTGTTATATGGAAACTTAATACGGTTTACATCAACTGATATCATGCAAATTACACCAGGCAGTGGAGCTCTTCCTGAACTACAGAAAGGAATGCCAGCGTGGTCTATTCAGGTAAAGCCCAAACAGGTAACACAGACCCTGTTTTTCACAGCTACCTGTGGGGCCCCAGTGCTTAATTTGTGCTTGTCGTTTCCGGTGCTGAGCACCGGCACTTATTTGTGAGGGTCGGGGCTTATTCTTCTGCCTCAAGCATTTACTGTGAACAAAATACACATATGTGAAAGACGGAAGAAGGAAAAACTAAAAAGCGTCATAAAGGGAGAAAGTAGAAAGTTGCAGGATGAGCTGAAGGGGCGGGGGTGGCCGTAAATGGATTGAAGAGGCCCGAGATGGCTTCAGGATTACACTGCCTCGTATTCAGTGCTGGCAGATTTAATTACAGCAGCCTCGTGTTTAAGAGAAGGGCTTTGAGCACCGGCATCTCTTAATATACAAATTAAGCACTGGGGGCCCCAATACCGTAGAAAACATATTTGGAAGGATGGGAATTGCTGGGGAAAGACAAAAGAAAAACATTTGTAGAATGCACTACCTGTGAAGGACGGAGGGTGTTCGAACACATCTGCAGGATGAGTTAAGGTGATGGTAACGCAGCCTTGGTTATAGAAGCGTCAGTACTACCTTGTGAGTGATAATGCACTTTACCAATGCACACCATGAAATGTTTTGAACAATACCTAGTCCCCAAATACGCATGACCATGGAGACATATACTTCTCAAGTGGACTTGGGATTATTCAAATGAAGATATCCAAGTCCTGCCCCGTCTCCCTACTACAAGTAGGCGTGTGTTTATGTTGCAGCTGCAACCCCTGGGAGGTCAAGAGAAGTACTCTCTCATCAGCTTGGTCATCACTATAGAGAACAGTGCCTCTGCAAGTCTGTGGCAGTCACCACACCAGCCATTGTCCCAGTGTCATGTCCTTCTCTGCACTGCTTCTCCCTCTGGAACTTGGCGGCAGAGTTTGGGACACTAAGACCCTGCTAATAAGCAGTTGGAAGGCGAGACCAAAAATCTGCGGACGGTGATCACGACTGATGCCGGAGCCAACCCCATGTCTTCCACTCCAGCCACAAGCTTGGGATTCTCAACGTAGGTAGGGAGACGGGCTCACAGGGGCGGGGAATCTAGATCTCCCAATATCTAGAAGCTTGAGGAATGCAGGCGATGGCTGACACAATGTACTGAAATGTAGGATAGCCCAAATGAAGTCATTAAAGTAATGGGAATCTTTCCCCTTGTAATGCCAACTGTGTTTTCGACACTTTGGGCCTGATTACAACTTTGGAAGAAGGTGTTAATCTGTCCCAAATGTGACGGATATACCACCAGCCGTATTACGAGTCCATTATATCCTATGGAACTCGTAATGCGGCTGGTGGTATATCCGTCACATTTGGGACGGATTAACACCTCCTCCAAAGTTGTAATCAGGCCCTTTGTGTTTAACGCACAGTGGGTGCATGTGATTGGTGGGATGCTGGCACCAGAGAAATCAAAGCAAGTAAAAGTCCAATAACTCAACAAAAGATACAAAAGATTGACTTATAGCAATAGATACACACTGTGTATAAAGTTGCTTTTTGTGCATAGGATAGTTGGATCATGTGTAATGAGATCTGAAAACAAAGAGTACGGGAATACTACTGGGAAGAATTGTAGGACAATGTGGAAAGTTAGGACTAATGCTTGGGGAGGTCAGTTAGAGAACACCTGCTGGAGTACAGTGTTGGAAAGAGATGGAGGAACACCGTATTCACCCACCACGTGTTGCAATATTCTGCATTTCGAGATACAAAAACATAAGGTTGAAACTGAAAGGAATGTGGTGCAAAATGTCATATGCACAGAGAGTGCAGAGCATTATCGCAGGATAAGGGCATGCTCAGTAAAGTCCAAGATGTGCAAACTGCGCGCAGCAGGTCAGAGTCTCATGCTGCCTGATAGCTACACACTGTTCATGGTTTATCCTCTTCATTGTTTGTCTCAGGCTAGCATTACTATGTATAAACACATGTCCTGTCTCTTGTTTCGATTTTATACTCTGCAGCCTCATACAAAGACCCTTTGCAACCACATGTATGCTTTATATTTGTATTACATGTATAGACCCCTCCTTGAGGCCTCTCTCAAAGGCACACTGTTTCTCAGTCTCCCCTCGGCGTCACATCCACCCTGGCGCATGTTATCTACCCCTTCTTCACCTCCCTCAGCCCTGTCTTTTGCACGCTGTCCTACACACGCCTGGGATACTTCTCACAGGGCCAGAGTAACGTCTCACGTCTTAAGGACAGAATGAAAGGGTGACCGCCCACATGCCTAGCCAGGCCATCTTTATGATGAAGGTAGCCCGGAAAAAATCAGAAAAGCCCCCAATACTTATGTGTCCCTGAGCTGAGCTTCAATTTGATAACCTTTCATTGCCAAGATAGATAGACAGATAGACAGACAGACAGACAGACAGACAGACAGACAGACAGACAGATAGATAGATAGACAGACAGACAGACAGACAGGTAGATAGACAGGTAGATAGATAGATAGATAGATAGATAGACAGACAGACAGACAGACAGACAGACAGACAGACAGACAGACAGACAGACAGATAGATAGATAGATAGATAGATAGATAGATAGATAGACAGACAGACAGACAGACAGACAGACAGACAGACAGACAGACAGACAGACAGACAGACAGACAGGTAGATAGATTGAGAGACAGATAGACAGATAAATAGACGGACAGACGGACAGATAGATAGATAGATAGATAGATAGATAGATAGATAGATAGATAGATAGATAGATAGATAGACAGACAGACAGACAGACAGACAGACAGACAGACAGACAGACAGACAGACAGACAGACAGACAGACAGACAGATAGATTGATAGACAGATAGACAGATAAATAGACGGATAGATAGATAGATAGATAGATAGATAGATAGATAGATAGATAGATAGATAGATAGATAGATAGATAGATAGATAGATAGACAGATAGACAGACAGACAGACATACAGACAGGTAGATAGACAGGTAGATAGGTAGATAGATTGATAGACAGATAAATAGACGGACAGACAGACAGATAGATAGATAGATAGATAGATAGATAGATAGATAGATAGATAGATAGATAGATAGATAGATAGATAGATAGACAGACAGGTAGACAGACATGTAGATAGATAGATAGATAGATAGATAGATAGATAGATAGATAGATAGATAGATAGATAGATAGATAGATAGATAGATAGATAGATAGATAGATAGACAGACAGACAGGCAGGCAGGCAGATAGATAGATAGATAGATAGATAGATAGATAGATAGATAGATAGATAGATAGATAGATAGATAGATAGATAGACAGACAGACAGACAGACAGATAGATTGATAGACAGATAGACAGATAAATAGACGGACAGACGGATAGATAGATAGATAGATAGATAGATAGATAGATACATAGATAGATAGATAGATAGATAGATAGATAGATAGATAGATAGATAGATAGATAGATAGATAGATAGATAGATAGTTCACTGTATGCGGTTTATTCTTCAGATGATTAACTAACAATATCAGGGTTTCATTATTTCAGGACTTACAGAAGCCTCGGTAGAATTCGTACAGTAGATCCTACGTAGAAATCGGCCACCATTACAAGTGAAAGAATCAAACATCAGTCCCTCGATCAGCCAATTGGCTGCTGATTTCAAAGGTGAGCTCATTCACAGAAATCGATTTTCCAGAAGTAGTCAATGTCTTCATTGAAAGTGCTTGTTTGCAAAGGACCACCATGCAGAAGGAGGGAATAGGCTGCCCACACACCCTCTGTGGTCATACCGATTTGTCTGATGTCTGCACTTAATTAATGTTGAGTTGATGAGTCACTCACGTGGGTTCAGCAGTTATGCTGAATGTTTAGGTAAAGGGATACTAGACTTTAACACTCATTAATATTCTCTGCATTCATTGTCACCATTACATACATCCCATTCACAGGCAGGACTTTGAAATGTAACCCATACAGGGTAAATTATAAGGACATTAAGAGGCTAACATGCCATACTTTATTGGTTATATTAGATCTGACATAGTTTAAAATAAACACTCCATAGTTATAGTACATTAGGGTTTCTATCATTAAAGTTTGGAGTAGATTGGAAGAAATCCTTAGGAGTTAGGAATTAGGGGCTACACGTATGCAGCATTTTGCACATCGCAAACAGCGAATCGGACCGTTTGCGACGTGCAAAACGCACTTTGGCATATACAAACCAATTTTTACGATTCCGTAAACTATTTACCGAATCGCAAAAAGGGATTGCGAGTCACAATTAGGAAGGGGTGTTCCCCTCCTAATTGCGAGTCGCAGTCCTATTTATGATTGTTTTGTAACCGCAAATGCGGTCGCAAAACAATCGCAGCTAGCACCAGTGTCACACTGGTGCTAACCCATTTGCAAACGGGAAGGGATCCCCGTTGGACCCCTTCCCCTTTCTGAATGGCAGTAAAAACATGTTTTCAGAGCCTGCTCTGAAAAAATGAAACAAAAACGTTTCATTTTTTGTTTTTGAAATGCATCTCGTTTTCCTTTAAGGAAAACGGACTACATTTAAAAAAAAAAAGCTTTATTTGAAAGAAGTCACAGGCTGTCTCCAGCTGGCCACCATCCCTGTGAGGGCGGCCATTCCCAAGGGGGTCGCAAATTGCGACCCACCTCATGAATTTTCATGAGGTGGGCATTTGCGACCCCATTGCGAATCGCGAATAGTGTCATTGACACAGTGCAACATAAGGTTTTGCGACTCGCAAATTGCGAGTCACAAAACCATACTTTCACACATGTAGCCCTAAGTTACAAGTTTAACAATTTGGTGCCGTTAGAGGGAGGGTAAAGAAAACGCAAAGTAAATATCTAGAGGACATGAAGTCAAAGAAGAAAATCATGAATATTGATAGAGGTAGAAAAGTAAACCTCAGTATGGAATGAGGCAATATTGTAAAAAATGTGAACAAGTCAACACGTTATTTTTCTTCAATGAATTTCATTGTACTGTATCTGTCCGTTCAGGAGTTACAGGTAGGTATTTTCCATGAAACAGGGGTTTTGTCAACAGATGTTCTAGTTAGATGTGGGTATATTTTTAAAGCGTTTGTTCGAAAAGTGAAATAATAGTGATTGACTGGTGAGAAGAAAATCAGACAGAAGAAACACATTGGGAAAAATTCATTTTTGATCATGCAACGCCTGCCATTTATTGGATTAGTTCTGTGCAGGGGTGTGCAAAACTAGTATAATTTGCTTTCGCATAATTACTTGAAATTTTGGGAAATTTACACACTATGCGAAATGCAAGTCTGTAATTTAGCGCTATATAGTAGCGCAAAATGCAGCCTCATGTCATATATTGGCATAGGCAAACTTCCCTCAAAAAATTTGGAAAAAAACACAAGTGCTGTGAGCAACAGCTGCTTGCATTCTGGCCGTTTGTGTTGTTCCAGAGCGCTCGTGGTAACATTTTCAACAAACAGCGTGTAATTAGGTGATGTGCATAATGATATAATTTCAGGACTTTTGCATAGCAAGCGTAATGCGCAATTCCCAAAATTGCACGATTTACATTGGCGTAATTAGAATTTCGCCCAGGCTGTGTACTGTGGTGTGAGAGGAAATTAGCCACTGATCTCTGGCTATTGCAAAGTAACTACCATACACACATACACACATACACAAACACATTTACACAAACACGCACACCCAATCTCTCCCTCGCTCGCTTTTTACCGCTGTCCATTGTTTACTCATATCCTCTTGATGAAAGGAAAAACAAGCCCTGGACGTTCTAATTCAAATCAGTGGCCATTTTTAGCTGAATTTTGCAGAGGACAACTTGATCAATGTCGCCCTTCTAAAGGTAAGATGTGTTGTGTTTTTTCTTTTTTAACAAAGTAAAGAGTGTTTTTTTCCTAAGATCCTACATTATCTATCTATTTAAGTATATTTCTTTCCTTTGTCCTGCAGAAAAGAAGAGAGAGTTCCCCAGTATTTCACGTACTGTTTCAATATGCATTTCAAAAGAACTGCCCCAAAATAAACCTCGGTTCCAGTGACATCTACAAATGATTTGGTTTTCAGTCTTATAGTTTATGATGTCACCAGAATATCTCTGGCAATCGAGGACCATATTATACAGTAACCCATTAAATAAATATAATATATTTGACTATATCGATAGATAGATAGATAGATAGATAGATAGATAGATAGATAGATAGATAGATAGATAGATAGATAGATTCTTCAAAGTCCATAAAGCACCCAAGGATGCCACTGTTATGAATTAACATCGAGGCAGAGTCAAGTACGCTTCACACATAAGCAGCCTCTGCCTAGAGTAGCACAGTGAGTGAAAAATGATGGTCTGGAATGTGGCCCAAGCAATTGCTAGTGGCTGACAATAATTTAAGCATTTCCTCATCACTTTTGTTTTGTTTCAATAGATGTCCTGATTGCAGTGGTATGCCACGACCTGGGTCCGTGCCCACTGTGCCACTGGACTAAAGCCAGAGCTCACTGATGAGACCCAAGAAGGTTGAAACTGGTCGAGGACTGGTTGCGCTCCTTTCTGGAGGGGACCTGGTCTCGCAGTTCTGGCTGCACCACTCCCTATGGGGCAGGGTCATGAATAATTTGCCTATGACCAGACCCCTGACTATAGCAGCAGAAAAATGATGGCATGGGATGTGGGCCCAAGTGTGGTCAGTGGCTGAGATTAATTCGAGCATTCCATCCATCACCTTGTGCTTTTTGCATGAATTCACTTTAAAGCAGTGTTAAAAGGCACTCAAGTGCACTCAGTTCTTTCTTTTTTATGGACTTTTAATCAACTACATATTTATATATCGATATAGCACCCAATGCCTAAGCATATAATGTAATACCTTTACATATATGTCTTAGATGTCAGTGTTGAAAGTCGTAAACAGCTCGCCATTCGAACTCGTACTTGTCATCAAGCCCACAGAATCCCTCTGTGGCATTATAGGGCCATAAACTAACGTGGCTTTCCACTAGGAATCGTTCCCCGTCGGCCCTCCCCCCTCTTTTATATAATTATACATCAGACTATATAGACAGATTTTTTTAACGTGTGTATAGGGCCCGAAGAATAGAAGACAGGACTTGTCAGCATAATATTCTGCCTCATATATGGAGTATGCAGGATGTAAGGCACCATGCCTCCTCCTTTAAATTGAACCGCATGGTCTGCTCCACTGCCAGCAGTGCTTAATTTGTGCTTATTGTTTCTGGTGCTGAGCACTGGCACTTATTTTTGAGTGCCGGCACTTATTCTTCTGCCTCAAGAATTTACTACAAGCAAAAGACACATATGGGAAAGACAGAGGAAGAGAAAAACGAGAAGGCGTCACAAAGGGAGAAAGCAGAAAGCTGCAAGACTGAGCTGAAGGGGCAGGGAGTGGCTGTAAATGGATTGACGAGGCCCGAGATGGCTTCAGGATTACGCTGCATCAGTATTCCATGTTCGCACATTTAATTGCAGCAGCCGCGTGTTTAAGAGGAGGGCTTTGAGCACCGGCACGTTTTTATTTACAAATTAAGCACTAACCGTCAGCAACCGTTCCCCACACACTGCACACCAGGGAAAGGGTGCTGGGGATGCCAGTTCACACTCACAGCATGGCAAAACACCCAATATATTCCGATATCAGATACAACCAGTTGTGATGTTTATTTCATGAGTCAGGTAGGCCCTTTGATTTACAAAGTGTCACAGGAAAACGCACAGCACCGAACAAATCTTCCACTGCCGGGCAGAGTAATGGCGGCGGCTGCCAGATGTAGCGCGCTCTGCTTTGTCAGGAGCATGGCTGATATCATACGTCATCTGAAATTGGCTTGGCCCTTCGCTGTTTACACTTATGAGAGCAGGGAAGGTGCCTTTCAATCATCCTTAGGAGCGCAGCCAAAAGGGCCACAACTCCTTCATTCGCTGCTCTTGAGACACATCAATTCTTGTGCTGCCACCACACCAGCCCCAAACTGGAACCTGCTCAAGTACCGGCTGAGAAGAGCAACACTGTGCAATTCCACACTGTCACTCCAGAACCCCTGGCACTGCAATGAGACAAAGCCACATCAAAGCACAATACAACAAACAAATCAGGGATGCCAGAGGAATACACAAAAAATCTGAGGGGAGGGTAATGGATGGAACACTGGTCAGCCCAGTACAGACACAGGGTGGAAGTATAATGTGCTACCAAACAACTGAAGTACAATGCGCAGTAATTGTACTGAGTCATTACTGAAAGCTGGGGGCCTAATCTGTTTATATTATTTAATTTTCTAAGCAGGCGCGGACCGTGAGGAGGCTTCGTGAACCCCCAGGGGTCACCGGACCACAGGTTGGGAACCACTGTTGTAGGCAGTCAAGCCATACACACCATCGACAGACACTGGAAACTATGCAGAAGTTAGACATTTTGTTTTCATATAATTAATTTTCCATTTATTTTCTTCCGTCTCCCCCAGGTTTTATTTTTGACTGGGGCCTTGAGGCTCCCACGTCATGGATTTGTGCTGATTTGAGCACTTGATGCATGTCCGCTGAACCATCCTGCTACTTCATTACCCACAAAAGGTCGTTTCTATCTTTCATAAAATATTTGGAGTTTCATGAATTTTACATTACATCCTTTCCAATGGTACATGTTCCCTCATGGCTCTTGACTCACTGCGCTCGCCCGTCCCTTCAAATAGAATTAGCACAAAACATGCTCTGGAATGCTCCTGGCATAGCAGTTCATGCAAACTTTTTCAGATTAAGGACTGCAGATGCTATAGACAAGAGCACACACACACACACACACACACATATATATGTATATATATAACACCTCGTGGCAGTAGGTAGTTATAGTTAGTTAGGACATAGTTTCCACAGATGCAGTGTTTTTTGTTTTGCCTATAACTTTGGCCTGCTTGATGAATCTTTACAAATTTTCAAAACTTCAGTTCAGCTTCTTTTTTGAAAGTTTCGGGGTGATCCATCAAGCGGGGGTCAAGAAAAACGGGGAGTCCCAAAATGCATCTTTCCATTCATTTTTCCATAGGACCTTTAAACACCCCTACAACCCTGACCGCTGAATGGAATTACACGAATTTTGCCACAAAGCTAGCTCCTGTACAGCAGATTAGGCTTTTTGTGTTTTGGCGCAAATCTGTTCAGTAGTGTTGGGGAAATTACAGTTTAAAAGATATAGATATATAGGGACGCGGACCCTCCACGGATCCCCATGCCGATATCCGATTGGCTGTCAACACTTGAACAAGTATGTGTTGGGAGCCATCTTGGGACTCGGCTTCAGCCAAGTCCCAGAAACAAAAGTAAAAAAAAAAAAAAAAGAGAAGGGGCCGGGATAGGGCGAATCGCTGGATGGGCAAAGTCCAGGGGGCATTTTCATTTTCTATATGGAGGGTGGTCGGGCCCCCAGCAGCCCCGGGGGCTGCCACATCCCTAGGGCTTTAAACTATTCAAATGGGGGGTGCCCCCCCACAGCCCCTGGTAAAGCCAGCTCCCCGGGGCATTCAACAAACTTGTTACGGGAGAGGGCATGGCCCCCTGGCAGCCACAGAGACCACCACCTTCCTAGGGCCATTTGAATCCTTGGAAAGGGGCTGCGCGGCCCCCTTGAGGAGCCACTGATGGCCCTGGGGACCAATACGCCTCAGGGCGAGCTCCTGCCCACCCTCAGGGCACAGCTGTTTGCTGTAACTTGGCGGGAGCTGGCCGCTCCACCAAGTTACAGCAAACACTCTGCTTGCAGCACAAGAGAACTATTAAACAGCTCTCCCTCGCTGTGAGCAGATGTTTCCTCTGTTGCCCTGCCTTCAAAGATGCAGGCAAGGATACAGAGAAACCTGAAATGCTGGCTCCAACAGGAGGTGGGGAGCCAGCTGGGACATTGGGGACCTTGAGGCTCGCCCACGGTCCCCAGCATTGTAACTTGGTGCCCTTGGGGGCCACACAGGTCATATGGCCGGCCCCCGGGAGATATGGTCCTCGTGGCCAAAATCGGCCCTGGCAGGGAAGCCACGTGCCCCCTCTCCCAACAAAATAATTACTGATTAGGCCAGGCCCTGGTGGATGGGGTCCCCGGGGCCGATATCGGCCTGGGGCAGGGGCCACAGGGCTCCCACTCCCCCCAAAAAACATCACTAACTAGGCTGGGCTCTGGGGGATGGGTTCCCGGGGCCAAGATCGGCCTAGGAAGGGGATCACACAGCCCACCCTCTAAAATTATTAATTATGCCAGACCCCAGGGAATGGGATCCCCGGGGCCAATATCCGCCTGGGAAGAGGGGCCACGCGGCCCTCCTTCTCCCCTCAGTAAATAATTAGACCGGGCCCCGAGGATGGAGTCCCCAGAGCCGAGGTCACATGTTCAAAACCAGTGAAATTCAACAGTTATAGCTACCTCAGCCAACTATAACTTGCGCCCCGTAATGCACTGCTTATGACCTCACATGATCATGCGCACACGGCATGAGGTTGGGCGCAGGGTCTGGTGTGCGGCTGTGAAGCGTGGGGTTGGGTGCAGGGTCAGACCTGCAGCAGTGCCAAGCACCCAACCCCATGCTGCCATGCACGGCTGACTATGCGTAACATTATAACGGCTGTACCAAAATAGTCAAGTCCGATTCACTTCAATTTATTTTATTTCATTGAGGCAAGCCCTCTTAAATACAGGGAGTGCAGAATTATTAGGCAAGTTGTATTTTTGAGGATTAATTTTATTATTGAACAACAACCATGTTCTCAATGAACCCAAAAAACTCATTAATATCAAAGCTGAATATTTTTGGAAGTAGTTTTTAGTTTGTTTTTAGTTTTAGCTATGTTAGGGGGATATCTGTGTGTGCAGGTGACTATTACTGTGCATAATTATTAGGCAACTCAACAAAAAAAAATATATACCCATTTCAATTATTTATTATTACCAGTGAAACCAATATAACATCTCAACATTCACAAATATACATTTCTGACATTCAAAAACAAAACAAAAAAAAATCAGTGACCAATATAGCCACCTTTCTTTGCAAGGACACTCAAAAGCCTGCCATCCATGGATTCTGTCAGTGTTTTGATCTGTTCACCATCAACATTGCGTGCAGCAGCAACCACAACCTCCCAGACACTGTTCAGAGAGGTGTACTGTTTTCCCTCCTTGTAAATCTCACATTTGATGATGGACCACAGGTTCTCAATGGGGTTCAGATCAGGTGAACAAGGAGGCCATGTCATTAGATTTCCTTCTTTTATACCCTTTCTTGCCAGCCACGCTGTGGAGTACTTGGACGCGTGTGATGGAGCATTGTCCTGCATGAAAATCATGTTTTTCTTGAAGGATGCAGACTTCTTCCTGTACCACTGCTTGAAGAAGGTGTCTTCCAGGAACTGGCAGTAGGACTGGGAGTTGAGCTTGACTCCATCCTCAACCCGAAAAGGCCCCACAAGCTCATCTTTGATGATACCAGCCCAAACCAGTACTCCACCTCCACCTTGCTGGCGTCTGAGTCGGACTGGAGCTCTCTGCCCTTTACCAATCCAGCCACGGGCCCATCCATCTGGCCCATCAAGACTCACTCTCATTTCATCAGTCCATAAAACCTTAGAAAAATCAGTCTTGAGATATTTCTTGGCCCAGTCTTGACGTTTCAGCTTGTGTGTCTTGTTCAGTGGTGGTCGTCTTTCAGCCTTTCTTACCTTGGCCATGTCTCTGAGTATTGCACACCTTGTGCTTTTGGGCACTCCAGTGATGTTGCAGCTCTGAAATATGGCCAAACTGGTGGCAAGTGGCATCGTGGCAGCTGCACGCTTGACTTTTCTCAGTTCATGGGCAGTTATTTTGCGCCTTGGTTTTTCCACACGCTTCTTGCGACCCTGTTGACTATTTTGAATGAAACGCTTGATTGTTCGATGGTCACGCTTCAGAAGCTTTGCAATTTTAAGAGTGCTGCATCCCTCTGCAAGATATCTCACTATTTTTGACTTTTCTGAGCCAGTCAAGTCCTTCTTTTGACCCATTTTGCCAAAGGAAAGGAAGTTGCCTAATAATTATGCACACCTGATATAGGGTGTTGATGTCATTAGACCACACCCCTTCTCATTACAGAGATGCACATCACCTAATATGCTTAATTGGTAGTAGGCTTTCGAGCCTATACAGCTTGGAGTAAGACAACTTGCATAAAGAGGATGATGTGGTCAAAATACTCATTTGCCTAATAATTCTGCACTCCCTGTATGGTCGCTGTTAGTAAAACGGTTGTTGTAACCATAGTAATATTTTTATTTGACACTTTATTTTGTTTGTTTATAAAGTTTTTTAAAAGGATTTACACCGGAACATTTGACAAATAATATTACTGTTTTATTGTCTTGCCCCCTCCTTTTTGATAATTTCAATATGGCTGCTCATCTTCTGTTGTTAAAAGGTGAATCCAAACAGCATGCATCTTTTCTAGCCAGTGCATGCTGGGAAGAAGCGAACCTGTTCAATCGGGTTACTCAATATTGACTCGGTGAGCATTTTGCTTTGTGAATACACGGTTACTATTTTTTCTTGGGACTTTACATAAGTCTCACATTTTGGTGATAACTTGCATGATTTGTGAATCTCTGATAGGTGTGACTTTCACTTATTTTATCACTTTTTTATAAAAATTGATTAAACAGTTTTCGTTGTCTGCACAGTATCAGTGGCTTTCACCACAGCCTGGTATACATTAGTTGGTTACGAGAGTGCAGCACTACGTTTGTTTATGTCCTTTTCATACAGATTGGACTTTCATTTCTCTGACACGGTTGTGGCAGTAGCATCTGTCTTGGCCTTTAGTCTCATCTGTTAACATGATCTGCTGAGGGCAAAATTGACAAGCTGCCACATTTTTTAATGCAAGTAGGTGGTGGTGGTGTCTGCATGACTTGCTGTTTCCACATAGGTATACATTCTTGATTTTATTTTTTAGATGATAAGAATGTTCCTCTGATGTAGGACAGGAGGCCCGAAATGGATTGGAAATTATGGAATTACAATTTGACTGTGATTGATTTGTGTTGACGGAAATATCACAAAGCGTTGTGCACTAAGAAACAAATACAATTAAAATTAAACCGTAAGATTTGGATGAACCTTTTGAGATTATTAGAGTTTTCTGTTTTATTAACTGCGCGATTTGGGTCTATGATTGTTTGCAATTGTAGCAACTTCTGTTTCACTGTCACATTAGGACAGAGGTCCATCCAAGTGAGCGAGTTTAACAGTTTGATTTGATTACTTATTGGTACACTTGTTTGGCGTGCTCTAAAGATTTATTAAACAATATAAAGGGTGTCATTTTAAGTAAGGCAAACCTATTGGGTTTGTCAAAATGTCACCAACAACTAATGAAATGTATATTTCCTAAATATATTTGCAATGTTTAATAAAAATGATTGTCATAAAATATTTTCAGTAAAGCTCTCTTGGGGCATGGATTTATTGACCCAGGAGACTTACTGTTTTTTTAATGTTGCTGGGGGACAGCTGCATTCCCTCCTGTCCACAAAACACAACATTAAAAAAATGTTTGGGGGTGCCCCTTCCTCTTCTAGGGCCACCACTAACGAGAAAATATGTTCTTCAGAAAAACCCTAGTACACTATGGAGCACTCCTTGCTGAAGCAGTCAAATAAATGAGCAGCTCAGGTTGCTCATTTATTATTATTTTAAAAATATTTTTAATTTCAGTGCCCACCATGGGGTGGCACTCAAAAGCTAGGGCCCCCGCCAGCTCCCTATCTGGCACCCATCATAGGAGCTGGATTTTTTAAATTTTATTACTGGATCTCACAGTGCCAACCCAGGGGACCAGAAGAAAGCCACTGAAGTGAAATAGTTATAATTATCACAAGTAACTCACCCGCAACATGTACAGCTAATTACCACACACATTACATCATTCGTTACATCTTCTATGACATCACTGATAACATCATTGCAGCTTCTGACATTGATGACAACGCTGTGCATGGCGATGGCACGAGATACAACTAATTTGAAGCACAATTTACTTGTGATAGCTCTAAATATTGTATTTCAGTGGTTTTGTTAGTTTAAAATTTTATGTTTTAACAGACATTTTCACCTAGCTATAACGTTCCTTTACCCTTTGTTTTTTTTCAGTTAATGTATACTCTCCCTCCTTCAATTTAGATACATTTCCCAATCTTTTGTGAAGCCCAGGCCACACAAAATAATAAAAGTGTTGCATTTTTGTTAACACCTCTTGCTACAGGCCTGCAGATTTCAGTCAGGTGTTGCTACCCCCCAAATCAATGGTATTATTCTATGGGTCTCAGGAGAATTACTCGTAGAGATTTGTGCTTGCAGAAAGAGCACATATGTTAGCACCAAATACTTAACTCCCTGAGCCTGGAAAGCACATGCAAGGCCACTTGGTCCAACATTGAGGTGTGTGATGTTGCAAAGTATTTTTCTGCAACCTTCAGGAAGGTATATGGTACTTTGAAACTTCATAAATCTATTATGCTTTTCACTTTTTTACTTATGCATGAAAATTGTGACTTTTGTTACACTTTGTGGCACTTATAACTTTATTTAATGCTACCCAATGGTTATACATAGGATATACTTCATAGAAAACAGTGTTTTTCTGCTAGGAAACATAACTGTGATAACAAAATCTGCACTAAATTTACAAATTAAAATCCACACAATGTTGCCGTTGTATGCAGAAATACTTTGCAAAAAGTAACTTCCAGAGAATTGGCGTACATTTTGCATCTTGGTTGGATTCTAATAGGGTGAAAATTATTTTGCAATGAGAAAAAAATTATTTCTCAATTAAAGCAAATTTAAACTTGGAAACATCACAAATGTACAGAAGGATGAAAAGCTGAATCTTCACAAAACTTTGGCAGTGAAATAAAAATCTTCATAGAACACACTCCTGCATGAAATCTAAGACACATTAAAGAAGATTACAATATTTTGTAGTCTAATTTGCATATATGCCTTCCACCATATCATATAGAGGAAGTCATACGGACCTACATTATACTAATGTGCAATTTTGCAAAGTAAAATTATCACAATTTATATAACTGTATTATATTAAAATGTGTTCAGACAGCATGGCAGAAACAGGAAGTTATATCACCTCACAGAAAGACGATTACTTCCACACCTGGGCTACACTTATAGCCAAGAAAGCTTCAGCACTAAAAATGTAAATTGGAAATGTACAAAACACTACTCTAATGCAAGTATGGAAGGGCTACCTTGAAAAATGAGGTTGTTATTACCACGATGGAACACAACCACCACCCAAATGTCACCAAAGGTGTAGTAAGGCATGTACTTCAAGATTTAAAAAAGACAAGAATTAGCTTCCAAAAGCCCACTACTAAATTTCTAAAAGATATACTCCCTAAAGTATCTGAACACATCATAGGTCAACTACCAATTATACCTACTTTAAAACGCTTAGTAGCCCAAACTAAGAAAGCCACCAACAACATTCCTCAGCCCCTAGAAGATATGTAGACGTTCAAATACCTGAACATCTAACCACCACACATAATGATGAAAGCTTCCTCCTACATGACAACCTAAATAATGGCAAATGTATTATTATATTTACTCTAGCAGATAATTTATTACGACTAAGCCAATGTCAAATATGGATGATGGACGGAACATTCAAAATGTGCCACAACCATTCACTAAGATATACACCATACATGGTGAATATCAAAACAATAATATAAGCCTCAAATATAGCTTGCTACCACTACTTACAAATTACATTAAATAAATTAAAAACGAAGAATTGGCAACATAAATTACATACAACACTAATGAAATACTACAAAATATAATAACATAGACATAAAAACAATACTATATACAACAATAACTTAGAATTAAAAACAACACTTAAAATGGTATTCTTACTTTCAATATTTCTGTCTGTGACATTTTTGACATCATGATATTCTAGACACAATATTTTACTTTCACAATAGTTTTTATTCAATACTTTTTCCAAACACCTCTAATTCTTCATGGATGTATAGCAATAGTTAAAATAAAATCTAAATGGTAAATTCATATATTTGATGATAAATCCACTACCTTCATCAAAGAGGTGAAGGTCATCGGTTGCTCAAGTACGGCACTTGGGAGTCAACAATGATAAATCAGTTATAGTTTCCGAGAGCGCAGTAGCTGCCATTGAGAGGGGTGTGCTCACACAGCGATTGTCCAACACAGTGCTTCATTTGTGCTGGTGGTTTCAGGTGGTGGGTACAGGCATTCATATTTAGGGACAGGACTTATTCTTTATCATCAGACTCTGGCTTAGAGCAAAAGGAAGAAGTATACAAAAGGGATAATGAAAGAGGAAAAAAACGTAGGAAAACAGAGACAAAGGAAGAAACCAGGGATGAAAAAGAGTCTGCAAAGGGACATAAATAGTCAGAAAGTGTTGGTTGGGGGAAGAAAGAAAGAAGTATGAGGTGGAATCAAAACTAGGCAATCTTGCTATTTAGCAACCCCAGCATTTGGCGTGGGCTCCTCTGGTTCCATGCACATAATATTTAATTTAAATTTTTTGCAAATTACGTGGTGGTCCAAACTAGCAAGCACAAAGTTCTTGAAACTGTTTTTGGGATCAACCTGGCTGAGTTGTTTTTCTAACCTACATCCAGATTGGTTTGAAAGTATTGCAGGCTTCTATTATTAATTGTTGTATACGCACATAGACGATTAGAGGGGCCATTTATTGTAGAGAAGAAACATAGTTCTCACTGCTTAGACCTGCATTTCTAACAATTATAACCAATAGTCACCAGGATGCTCCTTAGCTTAATGGTGTAACCATGGGTTTGAGACCTATTGTGACATCATTTATCAAATGACTCCTTTAACTTTTGTGTCTAATACCACTCAGGAGAGCCCTATATTGCAGTTTCAAGGTTTGGGCACCAACACAGTAATATGCCAATTGCAAGATAACAATATAATTTGGCATCAGAGAAAGAAGCCATCTATTGCAAAATGAAGATATCTGCTCAAGACATGCAATCTCATATATGTGCAATGCTGTCAAGCTGCCAAAGAACAACATTACAAATAAAGAATCTGCTTCACAAGCCCATGAGCCTATATGTATATAGGGCACACATTATAGAGATTCAATATTCAAGTACGCGGACAGTACGTTCCTGGATGCCTGGATGGAAGCAGTTCGCTGTGTATCCTGGCCTATAACTAATAATTAATTGCTGGGCATGGGCCAAAACCTTGCATTTATTGGCTCTGCTGGCCAAATTGATGTATGGACAGAGAGCCACTGAAGACAGCAGCCTCTGTTTCCTGACGGTAGACCAGATTTCGAAGGCTGGGCCTTAAAAAACCTATCTTAAAATTTCACTTACAACCGGTGAGGTTCTTAACCTTTGCAAGGATGATACAAACTACTTTTGTCATAGCTGCCCTGAGTCTCGGCCTGGCACGCATGAAGGCTGGTGCACTGGAGGTAGGCAGGGTCGTTCACAGAAGAGGCTGGTGTGGGTCTCGCACACTCACTTGTTCCATGTCTGATCTATTGTATATGGATGCCTGTGCATGGGGGCATGCAACAGCAAAGCAGCTCCACATGCATTAGAGCTGTGCTGCCACCGAGGCAAACTCTCCTCCCACCCCCGTCATGGCCTTTTCCACTCAGTAGCCTACTTAGGGTACTTCATCCTGGCTGGTTACTATCCTGTTGCACCTTTTGAACTAGAGCATGCACATGCAATTTTGCACTTGTGTAAATGATTTTATAGAGCACAGAGCCCTGAAGATTGTGCACACCTCTGCTACCTCACCTCCATCACCCGATCCCCTCGAAGACGCTATTGCACCTACTGACATTCAAGGAACTCATCTTTCCTGAAGGTCACCCAGGAGAAAGAAGGTAAACCCTTGTTCCTCAATTTTGTGATCATGTTGTTCTGCAATTTTATGGCCCATAAGAGCAAAACAGCATCCCATTGAAAACTCTGAAAACACATTCATGTGTATCGTAATCGGGCTACCACTAGGCAAGTCCAGACTGGGATCCAAAATCAGCCCGGGCAAAAATTTTCAAACCAGCCCTGCGCTACAGGAGGCGGTGATTAGAAAGGGGGCACTAGGAGCATGGCTGGATCCTGGCATCCCACTCTGCTCTTAAACAACCCCGAGCCTGCAGCCCGCTGCAAAAAGACAAGGCCATCATTACAACCTTGACGGTCTTCTCTGAAGACAACCGAGGCTGGCGGTATTTCTTGCTCCCTATTTTGACTTTTCCGCTGGGCCAGCGGACGGTAACAGTGTTACCATCCACTGGCCCAGAGGAAAAGTCACATCAACATTGCTGCCTGCTCGTAATAGAGCCAGCAGCAATGCTGATGTGCAGCAGGTGCAGTAGCACCCGTCGCACATTTCACTGCCCGAAATTCGGGCAGTGAAATGCGCAATGGGGCTATACCTGGGGGACCCTGCACTGCCCATGCCAAGTGCATGGGCAGTGCAGGGCCCCCCAGGGGCAACCCAAGTCCCCCTTACTGCGAGCCTTTCCATGGCGGTGTTTACCGCCGTGGCCAGGCTGGCGTTCGGGGATTTATAATCCCCAGGGCAGCGGTGCTTGACCGCTGCCCTGGGGATTAAGACGCCTGGCGGTATAGTCGAGGGGCCGGCGGTATGGCCGTGGCTATTGTGCCACGGTCATAATAGCTGGCGGAACACCGCCAGCCTGTTGGCGGTGTTACCGCCATCTTACCACCGGCCGCCAGGGTCGTAATGTGGCCCAAAGTGCTCAATCTAGCCCAGCCACTAGGACAGCAACAATAGAGTTGGAAACCCACATTGGAATTATTTCCCATAGATAAAATGCTAGTCATTGACAATAAGATATATAGGACAAATGCAAGGCTCTGAATTTATCTTGAATGCGCTGCCGCGGAGGCAGCGTAAGTTCGCGGCTGTTCGAGAGCAGCACATTCTTCCTGATAGGGCGCTTCTTTCCACTCTGCACCCTGCACACCTGCTTTACGGTGCACCGTGCTGCAAGCATGAAAAGTGCGCCCTGTCTGTAATACGGGCCCTTGGCACTCAGTGCACCCACCGAAATATCAGTATATTTATTATACAACACATTTGATGAACACCCCTGTGGTTATAATGAATAGTTGAGTATAGTGAACACTGTGATCAAGACTACTCAGTTGTGATTTTGCTTCCGCGTTGTCCTTGTTGCTCAGCGTATCCCCATCTAAGCCACCCGCTTCCCGTTGCATGGCCATAGCAGGGTCTGGGCCCTTGGCAACATTTGTAGGATTGCCACAGCACTCTACAGCATCTGTTGAGCAGACCTGAACCAGTCCTTAACTAGTAACCAGGTAAAGCTGAAACAGCAACATGTTTCCCTCATGCAAAACATAATTTTCAACAAAATTAAGTGAAGTCACACATATTAAATGTATTAGAAGAAATGCACTTAGGCGGTATTTGGCATCAAAATCAGATATGAGGGCATTCCACACATTGAAAAACCTCATAAAATCCTTGCAAGAAGCTTGGTCGAGCAGAACAAATCTTGTGCTGCCTATCGCATCAATTTCACAATTCCACTAAAGCCCTGTTATCAGGAATTATGCAAGATCACACTTGTATAGTAAAGATATTCCCAGTGCTAATCAAGGGCTGATATATTATACTGAGACAATTTAAAATGCAACAAAACACCTTGCAAGTCATCACTATAATCTATAACTGTGGTAACCCCCAAACAAGAACTGGACTAGAGAACTGTGAGTTATCAAAGGCGGATGAGGAATGCCAGTGAGTCGCCCTGCTGATGACGTCTTCCCACGCGCTGCTCTCAGCTCTTCTTTCAATTGGTGACTATTAAGTGAAAGGAAACAGCTAGAAAAGGGGCCATGAGTTGAGAGTAGGCAGTGGCAAGTAGTGGTTGTGGTGTCTTTGGAGTAAGAGTGTCAACTAAACTCCTTGCTTTTCTGCAGTGGTAATCCCTGAATTATCACTGGGATGAGGATTCACCTTCTATTGAGAATCTGCATATTGCAATAAAACCATGACACAACTAAGAGTGAGACTGTAGGTATCAGCACCAACACGACTGCATCCTGCAAAAGCCAAACATGCATTTGCTCCTGAGTTGGGATTATGATTCGAGTGCAAATTGTGGATGCAGAGGGTGCTTTCCTGAAAAAAGGGATAAAATGTACAACCTGCCACACATCTTGCCTGCAAATAGGGACAATTGTGAGCCTGTCACCCAGTGCTTAATTTGTAAATAAAAGGTGCAGTTGCTCAAAGCCCTCCTCAAACATGCGGCTGCTACAATTAAATGTGTGAACACGGAATACTCAGGCATCGTAATCCTGAAGCCATCTCGGGCCTCTTCAATCCATTTACAGCCACTCCCTGCCCCTTCAGCTCACTCTTGCAGCTTCCTACTTTCTCTCTTTGTGACGCTTTTTCGTTTTTCCCTTCATCCGTCCTACCCATATGTGCCTTTTTCTCGCAGCAATTGCTTGAGGCAGAAGAATAAGCCCCGGCCCTCAAAAATAAGTGCCGGTGCTCAGCACCGGAAACAACAAGCACAAATTAAGCACTGCTGTCACCCAGGGATTTGGAGAAAATACACACAACCATCAAAATAACCCTCACACTGTCGTCCAGAACATGAAATGGAGCACAAGTTGCACACCCACTAAATACCTTAACCTATGTTATCATTATTTAATGGGATTTGAATTAGCACACAGGTTAGCACAAGTGTCGGATGGCCCTAGACGTGCTTCTGTTCAATCCAGCTTACCTTCTTTATGCAGCTGGGTTGGAGACATGCAAGGAGATCGTTTGTAAATAAATCCCTTTTTGCTAATTTAAAACGTGCCTTGGGTCCTGCATGTATGAAAGCCACTTGCATTTTGTGCCCCAGAAATTAATAAATAAATTAAAAGTCGCCAACTACCAACCATACAAAAAAATACTTCTTAGGTCAGATGTAAATCATAAAACACAGTTCAATCAAAATCTGATTTGAGACACCTGGACTGTAATTAAGTATGTATTTTCATTATTGGGTCCTGCATGTATGAAAGCCACTTGCATTTTCTGCCCCAGAAAGTAATAAATAAATTAAAAGCGCCAACTACCAATCATACAAACAAATACATCTTAGGTCAGATGTAAATCAAAAAAACACAGTTCAATCAAAATCTGATTTGAGACACCTGGACTGTAATCAAGTATGTATTTTCATTATGGCTTGGTGAAATTTAAATTTCACTTGCCAAGTTGAGCAAATAATAGGAGCGTTGTAATATTTATTAAATTTTACTTGCAGAAAAATCTCCTCTCAAAACCATTTCTGCGAGAGAATTCTCACACTGAAAAAGTATTTCACACCTGAGCGTTACTGCTGTAAGACCTGCTTTTGCAAAATGTTTTTTTCACAGTTTGCACTTGCAAGATTCACAAAGTTGCAATTAAAAGGTATTAATGTCACATACCTCCTTTTTTTTTATAAGACTTTGGGAATGCCATTCAAAGGCAGCTTCGCCCACTGCACACTGCTTTACACTGACCACCTGAAAGGTGTCAAGGTTGCTCTAAGTCAAGCCTGTTGCCCAAGAGGATATAGAATGCCCTTTACAAAATCAAGGGGAAACAATCTTTAGTTAACCCAAAGAATAGATCGGTAAAATACGGCCATAATAATGTAATTTTAAGGGAGCGAGTTGCCCGACACTCACCTTTTGTTGTGTCTCTCAACTGTGATATTTTGCGAACCACTAAATAAAGACCCAACACTATGGGCCTGATTTAGAGATTGGTGGCGGGGTTACCCCCTCACAAATGTGACGGATATCCCGTCCGCCGTATTACCATTTCCATAGGCTATAATGGAATTGTGATACGGCGGACAGGATATCTGTCACGTACAAAACGGAGTAACCACCTTTGCCTAACTCTAAATCAGGCCCTATATCAGGTAAAGAAACTGTGCATTATTGGTGCTTGCCTCCGAGCAGCAGTACCTTATGAAGGTGCAAGATATCATAAATTTATAGAGTTGGGACAGGGGGTGTTATGTGACGGATGGTAGCGCACCCTTCAACCCAATAATGCACCATCTGGCCAGTAACCTCTAGGAAGTAACGAAGGAACAGACCTCGTAGACTTGGTAAGAAGAATAAGGCAGTTATACCCATTAAACGAATATGACCACAGATGATCCTCATTTATATGAATCGAGCACCAAACCGTATAACACACAAGTTATGCTGAACAGTCTTACAAGTGCACAAGAACACCATACTCCAAACATATAACACCCAAGTTATGCTGACCAGTCTTAGAAGTGTGCAAGAACTCCTCAATCCAGGCATATAATATGCAAGTTATGTGGAACAGTCTTACAAGTACACAAGAACACCACAATCCAGGCATATAATATGCAAGTTATGTGGAACAGTCTTACAAGTACACAAGAACACCACAATCCAGACATATGACATGCAAGTTATGTGGAACAGTCTTACAAGTACACAAGAACACCATACTCCAAACATATAACACCCAAGTTATGCTGAACAGTCTTAGAAGTGTGCAAGAACACCACAGTCCAGACATATAACATACAAGTTACGTTGAACAATCTTAGAAGTGTACAAGAACACCGCAATCCAGACATATAACATACAAGTTACGCTGAACAGTCTTAAAAGTGTACAAGAACACCACAATCCAGACATATAACATGCAAGTTACACTGACAGTCTTAGAAGTGTACAAGAACAGCGGAATCCAGATATATAACATACAAGTTACGCTAAACACTCTTAGAAGTGTACAAGAATACCACAATCCAGACATATAACATACAAGTTATGCAGAACAGTCCTTGAAGTGTACAAGAACACCACAATCCAGACATATAACATACAAGTTATGCTGAACAGTCTTAGAAGTGTACAAGAACACCACAATCCAGACATATAACATACAAGTTATGCTGAACAGTCTTAGAAGTGTACAAGAACACCATACTCCATACACATAACACACACGTTATGCTGAACAGTCTTAGAAGAGTCCAATAACGCCATACTCTAAACATATAATACCCAAATTATGCTGAACAGTCTTAGAAGTGTACGGGAACAGCGGAATCCAGACATATAACATACAAGTTACACTAAACAGTATAAGAAGTATACAAGAACACCACAATCCAGACATATAACATACGAGTTACGCTGAACAGTTTTAGAAGTGTACAAGAACACCGCAATCCGGACATATAACATACAAGTTACTCTGAACAGTCTTAGAAGTGTACAAGAACACCATAATCCAGACACATAACATATGAGTTATGCTGAACAGTCCTTGAAGTGTACAAGAACACCACAATCCAGACATATAACATACAAGTTATGCTGAACAGTCTTAGAAGTGTACAAGAACACCACAATCCAGACATATAACATACAAGTTATGCTGAACAGTCTTAGAAGTGTACAAGAACACCATACTCCATACACATAACACACACATTATGCTGAACAGTCTTAGATGTGTACAAGAACACCATACTCCAAACATATAATACACGTTTATGTTGAACAGTCTTAGAAGTGTACAAGAGCACCACAATCCAGACATATAACATACAAGTTACGCTGAACAGTCTTAGAAGTGTACAAGAACACCACAATCCAGACATATAACATACAAGTTACACTAAACAGTCTTAGAAGTCTACAAGAATACCACAATCCAGACTTATAACATACAAGTCATGCTGAACAGTCCTTGAAGTGTACAAGAACACCACAATCCAGACATATAACATACAAGTTATGCTGAACAGTCTTAGAAGTGTACAAGAACACCACAATCCAGACATATAACATACAAGTTATGCTGAACAGTCTTAGAAGTGTACAAGAACACCATACTCCATACACATAACACGCACGTTATGCTGAACAGTCTTAGAAGTGTACAAGAACACCATACTCCAAACATATAATACACCGTTTATGTTGAACAGTCTTAGAAGTGTACAAGAGCACCACAATCCAGACATATAACATAAAAGTTACACTGAAAAGTCTTAGAAGTGTACAAGAACACCACAATCTAGACATATAACATACAAGTTACGTTGAACAGTCTTAGAAGTGTACAAGAACACCGCAATCCAGACCGATAACACATGAGTCACGCTAAACAGTTTTAGAAGTGTACAAGAACACCACAATCTAGACATATAACATACACGTTATGATGAACAGTCTTAGAAGTGTGCAAGAACACCATACTCCAAATATATAACACATAAGTTATGCTGAACAGTCTTAGAACTGTACAAGAACACCATACTCCAAACATATAATACCCAAGTTATGCTGAACAGTCTTAGAAGTGTACAAGAACAGCAGAATCCAGACATATAACATACAAGTTATGCTAAACAGTCTTAGAAGTGTACAAGAACACCAAACTCCATACACATAACACACACGTTATGCTGAACAGTCTTAGAAGTGAACAAGAACACCATACTCCAAACATATAATACACCGTTTATGCTGAACAGTCTTAGAAGTGTACAAGAGCACCACAATCCAGACATATAACATACAAGTTACGCTGAACAGTCTTAGAAGTGTACAAGAACAGCAGAATCCAGACATATAACATACAAGTTACGCTAAACAGTCTTAGAAGTGTACAAGAATACCACGATCCAGACATATAATATATGAGTTATGCTGAACAGTCCTTGAAGTGTACAAGAACACCACAATCCAGACATATAACATACAAGTTATGCTGAACAGTCTTAGAAGTGTACAAGAACACCACAATCCAGACATATAACATACAAGTTATGCTGAACAGTCTTAGAAGTGTACAGAACACCATACTCCATACACATAACACACACGTTATGCTGAACAGTCTTAGAAGTGTACAAGAACACCATACTCCAAACATATAATACACAGTTTATGCTGAACAGTGTTAGAAGTGTACAAGAGCACCACAATCCAGACATATAATATACGATTTATGCTGAACAGTCCTTGAAGTATACAAGAACACCACAATCCAGACATATAACATACAAGTGATGCTGAACAGTCTTAGAAGTGTACAAGAACACCACAATCCAGACATATAACATACAAGTTACGTTGAACATTCTTAGAAGTGCACAAGAACACCACAATCCAGACCTATAACACACGAGTTACGCTGAACAGTTTTAGAAGTGTACAAGAACACCACAATCTAGACATATAATATACACGTTATGATGAACAGTCTTAGAAGTGTACAAGAACACTATACTCCATACACATAACACACACGTTATGATGAACAGTCTTAGAAGTGTACAAGAACACCACAATCCAGACCTATAACACACGAGTTACGCTGAACAGTTTTAGAAGTGTACAAGAACACCACAATCTAGACATATAAAATACACGTTATGATGAACAGTCTTAGAAGTGTGCAAGAACACCATACTCCAAATATATAACACATAAGTTATGCTGAACTGTCTTAGAACTGTACAAGAACACCATACTCCAAACATATAATACACACGTTATGCTGAACAGTTGTAGAAGTGACAAGAACATCATACTCCAAACATATAACAAGTTATGCTGAACAGTCTTACAAGTACACAAGAACACCATACTCCAAACATATCACCGCAGGACGTCCGAGTCTCCGGTCTAAAATGCAAAACGTGCAAAATTGTGGAACAGCACTCGTGGCAGCAGTACAAGGATACATTTATTTTAAACTATGAACCATCATTTGTCAATAACATAAGATAACATAACATAACGGCTCTGAACAACAGTTGACAGCAACACTCAGTGAAGAATACATTTCCGAAATATTTATTTAACAACACATCATTTTAGACACTTTAAATGCTATTCGAGTATTTTTTCCTATAAAAGAAAGAAAGTAACTGTCTGAGGAAGGGACACATATGGCTTTGTTATCTTACAACTAAAAATATGCATTACCCTATTAACGGTATGGTCTGCCTGACAAATTGCATATAGTTTGTTGTGCCTTTTTGTACAACCTTTTTATCTAGCTACCTCACTAATCACCCTACTCTGTGAGTACAAACAGAGCATATAAGCAAGCACTGCCAGGGACTGCACCACCATCAGTAGAAGCATGCTGTGTGACTGGGTGCACAAAGGAGACATGAGCTCCTCACAACTCTGAACAGCAACAGGACCTACCTTGTGAAGCGGTAACTCTGCAGACTCTGCAGTCAGAGGCTTCCACCTGCTTTTGCTTTTCCTGCTGTCTCTGCGCACCTCAAGCGTCTTTGACCCCAGGTCTGGCTCTGCTGGAAAAGAAAAATGAGGGTAGGTGTTATCTGTATTTATATTATGTATGACAAAAAGTCAACCATTATATGGAATCGCAATTTGCGATTCACAAACAATTGCAAATTGCGAGTGGCAAAAAAAATGTTTTTACATCTGCCCCTTAGATATTTACATTTTAATAAAAGTCCTTCTCAACTCAGCATTGGAGCAAGAGAACAAAATGATGTTTCTCAATGCTTACAAATCGGGGAAAATTTAAATGAAATGCTACCTTATGATTAAGTTAATTTTTAATTTTAATTTTCTCAAATTTGTTTTCAAAGTGTTGCATTTAAAATAGCAGGCCTCTTTCTTCTAGTGGCTAGCAGAACACTGTGCTATATTTATCACTAAACAATACAGTGTTTTTTATATGGGAGAAATTTAAAGTGTAGAAGAATGTTTCACATTATGGACATTTTTGCACTTTAAATTTCTCCCATTTAAAAAAATGGCTGTATGTTTGTGATATACATGTAATGGTGTCACATATAGCGAAAGGTATGTCCTGTGCCACAAGTACATACAACACAGGCTCTCAGTTACCCGTACACCCCATTCTTGTGTACACATGTTCATACATCCCCAAAGACCACGTGCTCACTGACACTCATAACAACCCTGTCATAGTGCCCCTAGTCAAGGTACTGTGTTCAAACCATAGTATCTGCCTCTATGGCCATTAGGCTTCAAGTCAAGAAGGCTGAGTGTGGGGCTGTCTGGTAAGGCATAAGCTGTTTAGCGTTTGGTAGCTCACAATGATTTTCACTGATCAGTAATAGCTCTCGCTACAGAAAAAGTCGGAGACCCCTGTATTAGGCTATCTTGTGTTTTCCCTGTATGCGTCTCTGGATTCAGCGATCTTGTCCCTATCACCTTGCTTTATGCCGGTAAGGAGGGCTGTCTCGGCAATCCTGCAGTCTGAGATGAACCACTCCTGAGATCTAGGGGCTCTATTGGCGACTTTATAATCTTTGTAGAAGAATTAAGTCTGTTCAAGAATAACATGTTGTGAGTTTGGATGACAGTGTGGGTTACCCAAGTCCTCCATCATCATGCCCAGATAGCTGGCAACCACAACATAGATTCTTGAGATAACATGGGGGAAAGTGCTGATTGCATTCCATTTGATGTTTCTGCCATTGTTGCTTAGGGCCAAAATGTCTGCACCCCGGGACAGTCCTAACGGCTGGTTGACAGGCAGCAGATCCTGGGTGCTGAGATGCAAAGGGTCATGGTCGCTCTCTTCTCTCCCTATGACCTCTCCTGGAGCATCTCCAGATCCTAACACGCAAAAGGGCATAGTCTATGTTACTGGAGTAATCCTCCCTCTGAAAAATTGGAACTGCATTGATGTCAGAGTGGAAGCAGCCATTACAAGCACATTTATCATATGGGAGAAACAAGTCAACCATTTGAAAAGCTGCCCTGGTTAGCTGAATTTAAGAAGAGGCAACAAGATTCGGACCTCCCCTCAGTGCGTCTTCATTCATCGTCAGATCCCGGGTAATAGCAATGGGCTCATAGGTCAAGTTGAAGTCACCAGTGACTATAACATACTGTGTGCTGATGGGGGGCGGCCACTTAGTTGTAAAAGTAGATTAAGATTAGGTGATTCACTCTGATATCTGGTGCTTCTATTGTAATTGTTCATTAACAGACGGGCAACCCTAGAGAGGTTGTAAATAACAAACCCTAAATGTCTGGAGAACCCATAAGTAATTCTAATGACACATGGCAGGGAGATTTTAAATCACTTTATCAACCCGTCTGAGGCTCTCCCAACTGGAGACTATCCCCACTGGAATACAGAAGCTCTTGGAATGGCTTCTAAAAGCAGTCTTTTAGCCCAAGTCTTCAGAAAAAGACAGCTCTCAAATCTGTCTATAAATTCTTTCCATGAGCTATCACCAGCTTAGATTTTAGGGCCACCTCATTCCAACTAAGTAGGGATGTTATGGTGTCAATGGAGGCTTTGAACTGGGGAGGGGCCTCAATGCTACATGGAATACATTCTGCCTTAGATCCAAAACTAGAAGTTCCTTTATTTTTAGATTCTATCAATTCCAACTCCATTCAGGGAGATCACTTCTGGGTGTAATCAATTGCTGCTCAAAGTAACTAATGCTAAGTAAATCCAGGGAAACAGAATCACATCACTCGTTCTCAGGCAGATTTGCGAGTACAGAGAAAAGATTGGGACTTGGGTGTTGGGGCTTGGGTCAGGAACCGATCTCTGCAGTTCAGGGTTAAGGTGACTGGAAAAGTAACCTAACGGTAAACGTTTTACTACACTAGGGTACCTGGATTTCTATCCTGTATGGGAAAGTAGATCCTGAACAATGCTAATATACCCGAAGTTAACAATTACACAATCTCCACAAATGCTCGTATTTAAAAGACCTACTAACCCAACCATTCATACCATCAAAATATTATGTGCAGCAGAAATGTTGAAAATTTTGATTTTGCACAACCAATGGAGAACTTTGTTTTTCTTTTAGTTAGACGATTTGGATGCGCGGAGGACGAGAAGTGGAACATTTGCCATAATGACTACATATGGCCAAGCAGCAGGAGCTAGGTGGATTGTTGGAAATGGCTGATTTGAACCACGCCCTTGATCTACACCCCACACAGCACGACCAACTCGCTTCCTGTCACTTTGAAGCCGATTCAAAGGTTCATGGTTTAACTGTAATCTGTTACAGTTTATGCCCAGTGATACCCAAATTGTACAATCTGGGCCCTACAGGTAGTTTTCAGTGTTGTCGTCAGGGTAGGTGTCATTGGTTCCTGCGGTGCAGTAACGGGAGTCTGGTTAGAAGTCACAGGTATATCCAGAAGAGCTGGGACGAGGTTAGAGAGGTGGCCTTCTATATTACCAAAGTACTCGTAGATGCTCTAAGGCTGGTGTCTATTGTAGTAGCAAGCTTCTTGCTAAAGGACTCAAAAGTAGACAAACCAGTCAAGTGTGCGCTATGGTCAAGTTAAACTGGCAGGGTGGAGGGCTGCTTTCTGGTCAACCATGTTGGTGGTAATTGCTTCTGTTTGATTGGAGGGTCCACATTTGGTGAAGGTGGAGTGGCAGATAGGGCAGCAAGATTGATGGAAGGAGGGGTAAACGTTCTCTAAGTCAAAGAGGGAAAAGTGGCAGCGGCTGCACCCCTAGGGATGGCAAGAGTTGTGGTGGTGGACAATAGAATTCTCGAGACCATCAAGCATCTTGAGGCATCTCTCAGCCAGCTCAATCTCTTTGCTAATTAATCTCATGGCACAATGCAAGAAACCATCAATTTTTTAACTATATGGTTGCTTTTGGGGGTTGATGACAATTTTCCATACGTTTTTGCTAGACCAAGGACCATTGAGCCGGTTACTATCTCCCACCTAATGACTGCCAATTAAAGTTTGATGGGAGCCTACATTACCACTCAGTTAAAAACTGTACTCCTAGGCCCAATTAAGGTGACAGAATCCATGGTTGCTTGAAATATGACCAGAACTAAAGCACTTGAAATGGTATATTGAATGCCAAAAAGGAGAGAGGTGGTCGGTCTAGCCTTTTCTAGGCAAAGATAGGCCTGTCCTTGGTGACCCGCATGGCTGAAGTGGTAATTATAGTGCACAGCTTCTGGATAGCATCTCCTCCGCCATCTTCGAGGCAAAAGTGATGCCCGCTGGGACCTCGAATCACCAAACAGCAGTATGGTATTTCCTTCAGCAGTCACTCCTTCCAGGCCACCGGCTACAAATATGTTTTGTGATATTTTACTCAAGGCAGGCAGCCGATGGGCAGCCGACCTCTCACTAGTAAGGCAGGTTACTGTCAAAATGGGTGGTCTTTTTGGCTAGCCTCACAAGGACCCCTACATCCAGTGGCTCACTGTGGTTGTCCAAATTTTTAATGCAAACTGGCTGCTCAGCAGAGAACGATTGTGCAGGGTAATGGCTTGGTGAAGCATAGGTATTGGGGCAGGATCCACTGATGTAGTCTCCTTGCTGGAAAGCAGGATTTTTTGGGCCCTGGCTCTACTCGGGGAGTCTACTACTACCTCCTTGTGTCACCAGAGGCTGTTGATGTTACTGGGCGTTGTTCCCCAGCAGACAGCCTCCCCGATGGCTGGGTAAGCACCGGAACCAGTAGCACACGAACGTTGCAACCTGGGACGCCTTCTTCCAAGCGGTGCTCTCTCATTCAGGCCGCTGAACTCCTGAGCAAGCGGTGAGCTCTGCGTCTGCCGTTTCTCCCGGCCAAAGCGTGGGGAACAGTTGAGTGCTCCCAGTCTCTCCAGTTAACTCACTGTGCATGCTGCCGTAGACGTAGCGTGGGTGCGTCCAGGCAGCGTGACACTTCCACCAACCAAGTTCACTTCCCTGACACTACTTCCTGTTCCTGTCAGCCTCATAATTTTTATTTGCATTTATCAAATCATTGCTCCTTCTATCGTTAGCTCATTATCCTCCAAACTGATGACAGAATTCAGTTTGAAAGATAATGAGGTAATGATGAAAGGAGAAATAATTTGATAAATAAATGCAAATACAAATTATTTGAAAAACAGAATACAATGAACCGGGTAAAATTAATAAATAAAAGAGACCGCTAAATTATTTAATGAAATGAGAGATATACTGAGTAAGAAAAAGTGTTAGAGTGAAGTGCAAACGTGGTGAGCAAATGATCACTTTTTGTGAAAGAGAGACAGGATGTGTGTCAGAAATATATAAAAGTGAGAGAGAAAGATCTAGACTAGAGAACAGAAGAAGAAGAGAGAGAGTGACTGAGACTGAGGGGGAGTTACAGAAACAAGAATATAACAGGAATATACTAAACAAAGGAGAAGGTATGAGAGTTACATGAAAGAAAGAGCAGGGGAAGGCAAAATGAAGATTTATGGAGCGAGGGGCAGTGAGAGAATATAAAGATGGTCGGAAAGAGAAGAAGAATAAAGAGCAAGAGAGAGAATAAATAAAAACATGGAGATGAAATAGTTTGATGTGGAATGGAATTGTAATGAAATTGCGCATGAAAACAAGGCATTATTATCCTCTAAACATCAGTCAGGTATGGTGAAGGAGAGAGGTAAAAGCCATGGGGGAAAGTGGAAAGAAATAAGAGAGAGCAAAAGAAAGGGATATTAAAAGATTAAAATATGATTAAAAAGGAGACACTGGATGTTAGAGGTATTGGACTTAAAATGCTACTTCTAGTATCAACCATGTGAAAGTCATTTTTTCAGGAATAAGCCCACTGTGCTGTTTAGGTAAACCATCACTTCACCCAACCATGCGCTAGAAGTGCTTCATCAATACATGTGCAATGGCACCCAAGTGAGATCTTACACCCACCTATAGAGGTAGATGTTCTCCCTAGGAATTACACCTAACAATATGTGATTAGCAAAGTGAGACCTAGGATCAGTTACCCAACTTTAGCATTTAAAAAATCTGTCTATGCAATGTCTCTCAAAATTAATAAGGATTATTTAAAATAGAAACCTTCAATATCCCTGACTGTGAAGACATTGGGTAGTGATGATTTATTCCAATATTTACACAAATTACCAACCCCCTCATTGTGGTTGAATGTTCAGGTTAGGTTGTAACCCAGATCTTGTCGATACCTGAATTCTGTAACAAGAAAACCAATAAAGGGAAGTGTTCTTGTTTAATGAATCTTACATGCACTTTAATTCTTTATCAAGTCAAACACGATTCCTCCCTCAAGTGAAAGGCATGCCTGTGACTCCCCACTGTAGCTTTCCCATCACACAAGACCCTCAAGTATCTGCAATGCTCTCTCAATTTGGAAAATAAATCACAGCGATGCCTGGATTTTGCCACTCAGAGGTAGCAGCGTTTGGAGTGTGAATTGTTTTCCTGGTTGACGTTACGCAGGACGTCTACGGAGTGACACACGTCGTTAATGTACGTCCAGTGGGTCCCACGTGAGCTGTGCAGCTGTTGCAAACACCTGCACCCGAATCCGCATTCACACACGGCTTGAGCAGGGCAGCGCCAGCATCAGATGGGAATACTTTCCCTCGCATGCGGGGAGGGATGACGAAAAGATGTACCCCGCAGGGGAGAACATTGTCTCCAACTCACTGTAAATAAAACGTTTTACCAAATTAACTCATTCCATGCTTCCATGGCTCTTTGAAGGGGCTCTACATCATACCTTCAAAAATCTGATTATTTGGTATGGCTAGATTTAGCTTCAGCTGCCAGAGCTCATGTCGTGCACATTAAAAGCCATTTGATTGGTTAGTGATTGTATGAGGTCACCTAACAAGAAAGACACTCTTTTTAGTTTGTGCCAGAGACAGTGTTGACTTTTTGCAAGATGTGATAAAAGAAAATAAATATACTGAGGGGACTGGGTCAGTCCTTTCCCTCAGAGTAGCAACAATACTGACCACATCTACCATCAGTGTAGAGATCAGAGCAATTACCACAGCTGCAACAGCATTGCAAACTCCTTTGCCATTATGAGTTGTCAATTTAATTGTGGTATCTGGACATGGTATACCTTATTTGGCTTGCAGGTATAACGCACCTAGTTTTTTCTTGATTCGTATTGTGAGAACAAGAGCATTTGCTAGGAATTATGCTGTTGTTTCAATTAAGACATGTGTATACTCCCTGATGTGAAATACAAAAAGAGTTTTATATATAATAATAATATTCTTTGCACACATAATCATTGTCTTCCATATTTGCCTTTTTAATTCTTAATATGTTTGGTGAGTTATGTCGGGGTGCGCTTCCATCAGATATCCCTTTCTACAGACTAGTGGACCCTGCGTGGCAGACTTTTTTCCATACTCATAAATTTGGGCGGACGGACTGAGTCCGTCTTTTGACATTAATGCAAAACCATTTTCATTCTCAGCCAGGTTTAATAAAATCCACTTTTTAAACTAGGTATGAGGGAATCATTGGTTCTCTTTTTTACCCCCTTTTTGTTTTGTTTACAAATGTTTTGGTGGGGGCGGCTGTTACTTTTAACCACAGGCGGCTCCTCCATATGGGCGGAGGAGCATCGCCCCCCCCCCCCACCAGCAGCAGAAGCTTTCAGAACGAAAGGATGATAAACTTTGTTTAGCATCCTTTTATTCTGAGAGGGGCGGGGCATTGGGGGTGACGTGCACTGAGGTAGAGTTCTCAGCACTCTCCCTCAGAGCGCATGTGTGTTGGCCGGCCAAACACACATGCGCAGTAGGCTGTCTCCAGCCCGGCAACACAGTTGCCAGGCTGGAGAGAGCCTGCACAGGCTCCCAGTCTGCTCTGAGCAGCGTCAGGATTGGAGCAGGGTAGGCTGCAGCAGAAGGCAGCAGAGACGGAGGAGCGGTGCGCGGCGAGTTCAGGTAAGTTTTTTTTTTTTATAATTGAATGTATTTCGCCCCGCTCCCACATCCCCCTGTCCCCCCTTTGCTCTCCCCATCACGCCGCACTCGCCCCATCCCTTTTAGGAGCTGCGAGCCACGACTGCTTTTAACTGGGATCATTTGGAACTCTGTCTCCTCCAATCCATTATTTCCCCACAACACCCACAGGCGCCTGTTAATTTGGTCTGGAAATTTCAGTTTCCTTCTCACCATGTTCACGCCGAATGATGTAAACACCCGCCATCTTGTTTTTCTTTCAGTTTATAAATGGTCACTGACAGGGTGTGCCATGCTGCTCCTGAATTCAGTTTTCACCATCTTCTGTTAGAAGCGAGTTTTAACATCACTGGAAGGCTCAGTTTTTCAGTGAGTTACACAACTTATCAATTTTTTTGTGTTTTCTGAGCTCTCACGCAAATTATTTGCTTCAGCTACTTGCACAATTTTTTGTATCTCATCTTTCTATATAGGTAAGCCACAATGATTGCAACTGAGTCCATATATTTTACAGAAATCCATGAAGACTCACCTTGGCTATTCAGTTTTTTTTTTACAGCACAGGGAACGAGGTTCAATGAAATTCAATTCCTGGTGAGTATATATATATATGCCTCTCTAAGATGATGGTCAGCATATGCATTTACTTTTTACCATCCCATATGAAACTATTATGTACATCTCATCTATTTACAGATATGTAACTGATCAGGGTAAGGTAAGCCATTTGACCCATGGCCTAATAGGAGTGTGTACTTTCCAGTGCTTAATTTGTAAATAAAAACGTGCCAGTGCCAAAAGCCCTCCTCTTAAACATGCGGCTGCTGCAATTAAATGTGCGAACACGGAATAATAAGGCAGCGTAATCCTGAAGCCATATCGGGCCTCTTCAATCCATTTAAAGCCACTCCCTGCTCCTTCAACTCACTCTTGAAGCTTTCTGCTTTCTCCCCTTTCGTTTTTCTCTTCTTCCTTCTTTCCCATGTGTCTTTTGCTCGCAGTAAATGCTTGAGGCAGAAAAATAAGTGCTGGCCCTCAAAAATAAGTGCTGGTGCTCTGCACTGGAAACAAAAAGCACAAAGCACTGGTGCTTTCACAATAACATTGTTGCTCTCATGGCATTTGTCAGCACACCTGACAAGCTTATCCTCGCAGGCCCATCCTTGATGCAAGCATCTTCCAATGAAAACTCCATACCCCAATGTGTGAAAATAAGCATTGTACACTAGAACCCTGTCAGCAAAAGGATAAAGTATCACACATTGTGCTTTATTTTGTGTGAAAATAGTGATAAATAGTTAGGGTGCTGATGAGACCTCACCAAGTAAAAATGTCACTTATCTGTATCATGTCCAGTTAAGTTTCTTTAAATAAAACCTTAGTTCAGTCTCCTGGGTAGGTGAAGCACAGAGAAGTCAGGCTTAACGCAAATGTAAACAAGTGTTACAAAAATTATCAGTAACAAAACAGTTAACAAGTAAGAAACACAAAACAATAAAAACCCAACTCCAATTTCTAAAAATGCAGTATAGTTTTATCTCCAAATAGACATCAAAATGACAAACATCTGATGAATGGAACCAGAGTGATGATTTTTGCAAGGTTGCAATAAATTACCGCTTTTTTACTAAAAAAAGTTTGGAAATGTTTTAAAAAGTTGACAAACCACTGATTTTCACTCTTAGAGGCAGTCTATGATCCTCTAGCTCAAGGGTCCGGGGAAAAGTCAAGGTGCCAGGCTGACTGCAATGGAAGTCGGGGTTTATGCGGCGCCAGATTTATCCGGATCAAGATGTTACCTTTGCACTTAGAACTTTTCTGGTTCTTTTTCTTGTCAACAGGGAGCTTGGCATGGCCCTCTGCAGCTTGAGTCTATTCTTGGGCTCGACGTTGATGGATCAGCAAAGTACAGGGGTCCAGTGAAAATCTTTGTTGTCAACAGTATTTGAATCTACCTACAAACCAGCAGTAGTGGTAGTCTATGAGCTTTGGACTGTGGGCTCAGGAAACGTCATCCATAGCTCTGAGTTGGCAGGTTGCAGGTCTGTGGAAAGAAAGAGTCTACTCCAGCACTAGTCAAGTGTCCAGGACCTGAGAGGGACATTTTGGTGGTTGGAACTCGATCTCGCAGATACACAAGCAGAGTCCAGGGCAAGTCCACGGTAAACTGGTCATCTGGGCACTTTGCAGATGCAGGGTTTCTTAAACCTTTTTTAACAGGAAGCTAGCCTACAACCTGTTGGAGTCCCCTCACTGGTCCTTGTCACAAGTAGATGCAGGTCCACCCCTTGAAGTCTCATACATATGTAAGGGCACTGAGGGGTATTAATTCCTGTGCATAATCCCTTGGTGCCCTGATATACTTATTTAAGAGCACTGAGGGGTATCAACTCCAGTGCATACCATTCCGTGCCCTTACATACTTATTTAAAGGTACCGAGGGATATGCACTGGAGGGAAACGTCTTGTATGCACTGTAGTGCATATCCCTCAGTGGGTATGAGCTGCACTGCACTGCACTGTAGTGCAGTACATACCCTCGGTGCCCTTTTATAAGTATTCAGTCCAGTGTATACCACTCAGCACCCATACATACTTATGTAAGGGCACACATATGTATGTAAGGGCACCGAGGGGTATGATCTGCTATACAGCGGTTTAAACATGGCTGGAAGAGGGAGCAGTCCCTCTATGTTTAGAAACTACTGCAGGATAAACTTTATCTGCAGTCATTTTAAAACACAAAGGGACTGCTCCCTCTTCTATCCCTGTTAAATTAAAAACCGTTGCAGATTAATTCCGCCGGCGGAGTGGCAGAATTTAATCAGTAATTTTGTGTTACAAGAGTAATGTGAAAGTACCAAATTCCTCTAATTCTGCAAATGGAATTAGAATTCCACCCGCCCCTTACATTTAACTTACTATCCCTGGGTACACCTTGTACCATATACTAGAGACTTACAGGTAAGTTAAATATGATAATCAAGGATTAGTCGAACGCAAATACACGTTGTGGGGTCCAGAGTCCTGCATAGCATGACCCAGTGCACTTCAGATTAAATAGAAAAACCGGCAGCATTAGTCTAAAAAATGGGTGGGGGGAGGTGATCATGCAATAAAATAACTTTCCTTAAATCTTTCTTTATATTTGTCTTGTTAAACCTACTCTATAGGGTCAGTGTACTAGAAATGAAAAGCACATGTTAGAATGCATGGATTTAATTTCCTTACAATGTGATTTCCATTTAATATTTGAGTTAAAATAATACATTGCTGCATAAAACATGTTTTAAATATGACCACATTATTATTACAAAAATACACATTAACAGACATCTATGCAGTCTCTCGCAAATGATGAATATTAAATGGATAACGCTCAAATCTTTTTGAGTACTAAAATCAATTAATAAATAATGTCGTATTAAAAATACATAACAAGTCGCATGTGTAATATGGTCCTATATTGCTATCTCGGGCTCAGATAACATTTATAAACCTCTCAGCCTTTTGTCTTGTGGTTTATTAATGACACCCCCAAGCCCCATCAATGACAAGATAGGCCCATGTTATAGCTACCCATTATGTATAAAGCAGGCGGTGGCCACAGTGTAGTAACAGCTAGGTTAGAGTTTCCATAGCAACTTTTGTTTCATAAATAACTTTGGCAAGATTTGTCACTTTTGCACAAAACTTTCCAAACAAAACGTTCACCTACCTCAGCTCCTTCATAGAAAGTTTTGCGCTGATCAGGCAAGCAGGGGCCAAAAAAGGGGGGGTTAAAAACATTGATTTCTTATGTTTATTTCCATAGGAATCTTTGCTCTCCGCTCCAGAAGAAATGGCTGAACTGAATTACACCAAAATTGGGTGAACGTTAGAACTTTACCCAGAATGCATGCTTTTTGTAAATCTGCTGCGATGTATTGAAGGAATTAGCGTTTAAAAGGTGCTCAGGGTAGGTATGAAGGGGTTAAAATGTAAGGTATATCTGGACGGTTGGTCCCACAGAAGTCATGCGGTACCAACATTTTTCAAAAGAATTGGCTGAGGGAACTTTTTATCCCATCGCCCATGTCCTGTAGGACCGAGTGATCTGGTTGAACTGCCTGCAGATCTGGGAAAAATGTTGCGGTTGCGACAACAGGACTTGGTCCCCATGTCCTGAGAAACATTGTGAAAAAAGATTTAAGGGATCAGATTACGAACATCTGAACCCGAAGCAGTTGTGGGGGAGGAGAGTATTCAGAGGAATGAAGGCAATGCGCTGCAGGGGGACGGCGACATGCGGGGGGTGGACGCCTGAGGGGAGTAGGATGCACAGCCAGGCCGGAGATTGAGCAACATAGGGGTTGGTTGCCCATAGGGATTTGTTTGCACAGCCTGGCCAGAGTCCACAATGTGCTGACCCTGGAAAAACAGTACCAGCACTGGTATCATGGAGCCGAGAGAGGCCCCCAGTAGGGTACCGCTGTACTGAAAAGCCTTTTTTAACAAAAAGAGAAGGATCTGGTCATGGGCTACACTCAGTGGCTAGCTGCGATTGTGCAGGCTGTAGGCAGTGCACAGTGGGGGTGCATCGTTGGCCCAAACTGTGCGCAGTGTGAGGCGGGCACCCCATGACGGCTTGGTATTTAACATCTCATGAGCTATCTAATATCTGAAGTCATAAGCAGTGCATGATGGGGGCGCAAGTTAGAGTTAGTTCCCTAAACTCTAACTGGCAAATTTCAGTTGTTTTTTATTTTTTAAACGTTAGTTCTTATCTCATTTCAACACCTAACTATAATGTCACACACTGAAAAAAACAAAGGTTAAAGGGACATTATATTTATATTTATAGTTAGGTGAAAATGTCAGTTAAAACACACCATGTTAAGTAACAAATACACTGAAATTCACCAGTTATAGTTATCTCAAGTAACTAGAACTTGCGCCCTAAGATAACTAAAACACGTGCTCTCACCATGCACAGTTTTGTCATCAATGATGTCCCTGCAAATGTTGCAATGATATTATCAATAATGTATAGAACATGTCATAACTGATATAATATGTAGGGTAATTAGCAATGCATTGTGAGGGCGCAAGTGGTTAGTTATAAGTGATTCTGAATGACAAGAGTTGGGAAGAGTGTTCTAATTTGATATGAGCATCATACTGCCATCTGAAATGTCATTAATTAATTTACTTTTCCATTGTGAACAAATTATGCTATAAATTATTCTGATGAAACCTCTGTAGATATATACCCAAGCCTTACCAACATTTCTAGGAATATTGAGCTGTCCCTTACTATTCTACACAGCCGAAACAGCAGTAGGGACCATAATGGCTGCAATAGTTTCCCCCAAGCATAGGGACACCAACATTGAAGACAGCAGCCTCCAAAGCAGGAACAACAGCAGCAACCACAGCTTCAACCATTGTATGTATGTCTGTATGTATGTGGGTCAAAAGAAAAGATACAGTCAATATGTGATTGGAGGGGTAACGGGTTTTTAAGTGTGAGAGGGGACTGGTACTGGGTAATGTTCTCTAAAGAGGTGCATCTAGTACTTTACTAAATTGCAGGAGGGTTTGGGCAGTCCTGATGGATAAGGGGATGTTGTTCCAGTTCCCGAGTGCGTAGCTGCAGAAGCCGTGTTGCCTTGTTTTTTTGTTTATTTTATTTCTTCGTCTGCAGTTTGAAAGTGAATTGGCTGCAAGTCTGCCGAGAGCCGCTGGCGGTGGTGAGCTTGCCAATCAAATAGGCAGTGGTGCAGTCATGATGGCTTTGTAGATGATGAAGCTGGTTTTGAAGATCGTGCAGTCCAGTAAGTAGAGGTTCATCAAGGTGGGCTGATCTGGTCAAATTTCTTCAGGCTTTATGAGGTGTGCTGCAGCATAGAGGATGCTTTTTAGGGAGTACAAGTGTGGAGGCTGGCAGGCTGTAGAGGAGGATAATGCCTTCATCCAGATGCAAGAGTGTGAGGGCTTGAATTGCTTTTCTAAAATCACTTTGTGCGAGAAATGGCTGTACTTTGTTTTAGCAGAGAGCGGGTACCAGACAGTCTTGGTTTTGTTGTCGAGGTATTCCTTCAGAGTGAGTCAGTGTCCATAGTGAATCCAAGTGACTTGACAGTAATGAAAGCTGGTGTTCAAATCCACTCAGATTCATGCAGCTGAGCCAGGTTTTAAATAGTTTTTGCTTGTTGTTCTTGACAAATAAGAGGGATTACTATTTTTGTGGGATTCAGCTTCGGGTTGGTGCTGGGCGTGTAGGCCTGTACAAGGTGTAGGCATATTTGAGGCATTAGATGCCTCAAGCAGAGGGGACTTTCACATCATGCTGTGTGTTGTCTGTATATTGGACTACAACATGGACCAAAAACAGCCACATGTGCAGACCCAGCAGGAACAACAACAGCAATAATAGCTTCTATCACAGCAGGACTGCAAGAGGAGCCTCATCAGTAGTCACAACAGCAGCAAACACAGCAGTAAGAATAGCTGCAATGATAACTGCCAGCAGGGCCCAGACCAAAACAGTGACAACAACTTCCACCACAGCTGAAATCACAGTGGGGACCACAGTAAGGACCACAGCTGCCACCAAGGCAGGGACAATAGCAACAACAATATCTGCCGCCACAGATGAGACACCAGCAGAAAATGCAGCACAGCTGGCACTGTGGTAAGGACACTAGTTTGACAACAGCTGCCACAATAGCAGGAACCACACCGGCAATCACAGTTGTAACCACAAAATAGACCTCATTAGTGAAAACAGCTCCAGCTACAGCAGGGACTGTGGCAGCAAACACACCTGTAACCATATTATGTACAACAGCAATCACAGCAGCAACCACATCTGCTCCCAAAACAGACAACAGCATGATTAGCTCTATAGTAGCAGTGACCACATCTGCCACAAAAGCAGAGATCACAGCAGCAACCATAAACAAGACCACAGCTGCTAACTGGGCTGGAGCAAGAAGACCAGCGACTGTTGCCAAGAGGGAAGGGACAACAGCAGCCACCAGTTGCAATCACATATCTAAGGTATAAGGAACCTCTTAGTATTTTAGTAAAAAAAGGCTCTCAGTACTAAACGTATAGTATTATAGGAGAAGAATAAACAAATAATTCCTCCTATAGCATGGTTTTATTAATACATAATAAACTACTTGTGTCAGCAGCCCACAATGCGCAAATAAGAGCTACAGTAGAACATTTTGAAATGTAAAAACCGCTGAATCATAGCTTGCAAGGTCCAAAAATCACTTTGCATTTTCCAGTTATATTATATTTTAACCCTGAGTGATGACAGACAATACATCATTCTTTAAGACTATCAGCTGATCATGCCACTCTATGTTCTCTATGTTACTGTACTAAATCCATGCCAAACAATTCAAGGCTATGCATGCAATATTGAGGCTGTTCTGTTCTGTTGTAGTTGCATAGTTTATACAGTGGCTGGTCACAATCTCTAATTACAGGAAGTGACCTTGCACTAAAATTTAGGAACTACAAGATTTGTCCCCAGAATGGGGAATAACCGAATAGGGAAGAACCAAATGTATGTGGGAAAATCAGGTCTTTTTTCAAGTCTTTTTTCTTAATTCTAGGGACAAGTCTGCTGACTTTTCCCACCTGCTTACAGGAGGAAGACAATATCAATCAATCAGTATTTGTAGAGCACGGCTCTGTCACCACTGGAGGTATCTGGGCGCTGGGGTGCGAGGTTGAAGAGCTCGGTCTTGAGTGTTTTCCTGAAGTCCGCAGAGGAGGAGGGGCAGGTCGTTCCAGGTCTTGGCAGCGATGTAGGAGAAGGAAGTGCCATCACTGTGGCTGTGACCGATTCAGAGTGTGTTTGCGAGGGCCAGCAAAGAGGAGGGCAGGTGCCTGGCGGGTTGGTGGAAGCTCAGTCGGTGGTTGATGTAGACCGGTCATGTGTGGAGAGCTTGAACTGGCATCTCTTCTGGATAAGGAGTCAGTGAAGGTTTCTGAGGTTGGGGACGATGTGGGTTCGTTTGGGGAGGTCCAGGACGACTCTGGCTGCCATGTTCTGTATGGCCTGGAGTCTTTTAAGGAGTTTGGTAGAGATGCTGGCATAGAGTGCTTTGCTGTAGTCAAAGTGGCTGGTGACGAGGGCCTTGGTGACAGTTTTCCTGGTGTTTACTGGGATCCATCTGAAGAATATGCGGAGTATGCGGAGGGTGTGGAAGCAGGAGGAGGCGACTACGTTGATTTGCTGCTTCATGGTCAGTTCCTTGTCGAGGATGATGCTGGGGTTGCATGCGTGGTCTGTTGGCGTGGGAGGGAGTCCAAGTTTGGCTGGCCACCAGCTGTGGTCCCATATGGATATTTTTCTCTCAAAGATCAGCACTTTCGTTTTGTCTGACTTGAGTTTGAGGCAGTTTGTTTTCATAAAGTCGGCTACACTGGTCATGGCGTTGTGGAAGTTTGTTCTGATGGTGGAGGGGTTTTTGGTGAGTGAAAGGATGAGCTGTGTATCGTCTGCATAGGAGATGATGTTGTGTCCGAGGGATCTAATGATGTCGACCAGGGGGGTCATGTAGGTGTTGAACAATGTGGGGCTGAGGGATGATCCTTGGGGTATGCCGCATATGATGCTCTTGGGTTCGGAGGTGAAGGGAGATAGCCGGATGCTCTGAGGGGAGGGGCAATCCATTTGAGGGCATCCTCTTGTATGCCGATGCAGTTGAGTCTGTTGATGAGGGTTTGGTGGGAAATGGTGTTGAATACAGCTGAAAACTCGAGGAGTGTCATGGAAGTGGTTTTCCACTGAATTGAGAAGTGCTCTGATGTCATCCATGGCTGTGATGAGTGTGGTCTCAGTGCTGTGGTTGGCACAGAATCATGGCGGCCACTCACTCAGAGCTCATTTCTCAGTAGAGAGTGCTATTCCAGACAGGCCAATGGTGATCCCTTCTCCTCTTTGACATTCATTTGTAACTGTGTTTGTAAATCAGGGGGCACAAACTGAATAGCCAAGGTTAAACACTCCCTCCAATTCCTCCCTTTAGGCTTCATTCAGTGCTCTCCCCATTGTCATGCAGGTTCGGCTATCAGGTTCGGCTATCAGGTGCAAAGCCAAACCCCAAGCAGTATCATTTCTGCCTAACAAGTGCATTGGAAACAAAGCCACCTTGTTCTCTGGATTGTGTTCACTGTGCATCAGGGTCAGCGCACAGGGATGGCCCTCATTGTGGCAGATGTCATTTTGCATCTTGGGAGTAACAGCCTGTGGTGGAACCAGGGTCAGCTCTGGTTTCAATGGGAGATCAAAACATGCCATAGCTCACTCCTTAAGAGCACCAGAGGGTCTGTGGCCAGACACTGCAACCCTGAAGAACCAAACTGGACCCTTCCCGCTTCAACTAGCCATGGAAATGGAGCTTTTCTGTACCTATTCAGAGATGTGGCTACTCAATAAATCCTCTCGTGCACACCCAATAACCAGCCTTTCATATGAGAAGAAACAACTCATTGCCAGGTGGCAGAGAGTCATAATGTCACTGGCATCTAACACAGGTTCTCTTATATATCACACATGACAAATGTAAATGGTCTGACCCAACGCAACATTTGCTGCTGCAACTACAAGGTTTATGTTTGCTAGCCTAAGTATTTATATTTAAAGAATCAACAACTCCCCCTCTATGAAGATGTTTTGCATTGCATTTATCTAGCCAGCCTCTGACGCAGAGCACCCACTGCAACCAGTCTGTTTCAAACTTAAAGTTCCTAATACATGGAATAATTACTACATGGACTATTATTCAGAGACACATTAATGGTGTGCTGTGCAGACAAAACATTGGCATGTTCTTGAAGTGGATAAATGTTTAAGTGAATACAGCCGTAGCAGGGGAGCATTACCTGTGCTCAACATCCTTCTCTTCATCCATCCCACCTGGTCAAGCCCAGTTGGGGTGCTTTGAGAAAGGGGTAAAGAGTGGTAACGGTCCAATGGGATTTTGAATGCAGGCGCCCGGGTCAGTGGGTGAGGGGGGTGAGGTAATGTCTGAAAAACAAAAGAAATGCTTGACATTAATAGAACAATATATAAAAAATATTAACACACATTTAATGGTCCAAGAAGTGAATTATCATCATCAGGTTTAATGCAAAGCATAAAGTTGGAAACAGTTTAACATATTAACAATATCTGCTACTATTTCATGTGCTTTACAACATTAAAAATTCAAGACTGTCCTTCAGTCTTGTGTTTTTTGGATTAGTTTGAAACGTATTTCATTTCAAACAATGCCCCTTTCAAGATGGAAGGTGTGTTTCAAAAGAGGGCATTGCTCTTCACAGTCTTTTTTTTTTTTTTTTTTTTAAACAGTCCTCAGAGCATCTCCTATCTGTTTTCATGAATTATGTTTCACATGAATTAAACTTGATGTCATTATTACGTTAAAAAAGTCTCAATGCAACAATGAATTTAGAATGTGGCCCAAGAGCCAGAAACTGAAAGTCCAACTTTTCAAACAGTTGTGGCAGTACTTAACTCTTTGCACCTCAACTTTTGCTCAACTATTTTCTCTACTATGTACTAGTTTACATTTTATTTTTTGTGTAGATTCACTCCTCTATCCAAATCAATCGACTCTTACTCCTTTCTTGAAGTGTTGACCTTGATTCTAACCAAAATCAATTGCTGTGAACAAAGTTGGTCAGGTGGGGGTGTTCAACTCAACATGGTGAAATTTTATTTGTCTTTTTGGTGGTTTTTCAAACTTGTTCTTCTGTATATAAATGTAAATAGCAAAATACAATTACAAATATCTGTGCTTCGCTCACTGATATATCAGAACTTACTTAAATACGGAAACAAGCATTGGCAAAGCCAATAGGTCTCTCCTACGTGAGATGAATTGTTTTTTTAGCCCTGTTGCAGAACAGCACGTTGCTATGCAGCACAGTTGTAAGTTAAAAGAAAAGTGCTATGGCACAGTTAACCCTGGTCACATCATGGTACTTTTCTGTTCTCTTTTCAACCCAAGTCCACAACAGCCACTCTAATATTTCTGAACATGCATGTTAATTGTCTTTGATTCTTTTTCAGTGCTGATTTCTATTTTGCATTAAACACTAGTTGGACTTTAGGGTCCCTGTTGCGTTATTCTATTTTTAACACAGAGTCTGCTCGCCCCCAAAGGGTCTAACCTGTGTTCTGCATGTCCAGGAAGAAAAGACTGTAGTGGCACTGCTTTGGCCAATAGTGCATGGTTCCTGATGTTTGTGCAGATGGCAGCACTGCTTTGGCCAATAGTGCATGGTTCCTGATGTTTATGCAGATGGCAGCACTGCTTTGGCCAATAGTGCATGGTTCCTGATGTTTGTGCAGATGGCAGCACTGCTTTGGCCAATAGTGCATGGTTCCTGATGTTTGTGCAGATGGCAGCACTGCTTTGGCCAATGATGCCTAGTTCCTTATATTTGTGCAGATGGCAGCACTGCTTTGGCCAATGATGCATGGTTCCTGATGTTTGTGCAGATGGCAGCACTGCTTTGGCCAATAGTGCATGGTTCCTGATGTTTATGCAGATGGCAGCACTGCTTTGGCCGATAATGCATGGTTCCTGATGTTTGTGCAGATGGCAGCACTGCTTTGGCCGATAATGCATGGTTCCTGATGTTTGTGCAGATGGCAATGTGTCCAGTTCGGTGATCCTGAGATTACATCTTTCAGTTGTGTTAACAGTCATGGGAGCAACTCTAATAAGAAAGCATCATTAGGTGATGGAGGTGGTTTTACAAGCAGGGAATCTGGTCTTGTGACCGCAGTGCGGTCATTTGGCGGGAATCGCATGGCGGGCGGCGACTGCCGCCCGCCGCGGTTAGAATCAGGCCCTAAGTCGCTTTTTGTGCCAATTGAATTGTTTTCAGTGTCATGAAGTGGAGATCTGTCACAAGCCAGTGCTTTACTAAATAATTACATGATTAAAGGAGTAAGTGTGGTGCTCTAAAAGGTGTTTTCATCCAATTTCTAGTGAAATTACCACCATACTACACTGCTACAGGTTGAGCTTTCCTGTGACTGGCATATTCCATGTCTGGGGCTCAGTGAGCAACTACCAAACTTCTGGATTCTGCAGAAGCAAATACCTGCAAAACTCATGGATCGTTCCTCCAGGAAACTGAGCTTCCAACATGAGGTGCAGAACACTCAACATCAGATCAGAATCAATTTGTGCGGGGTGGATTGTATTGGCGTGGGGTAGATTGGATTGGTGTGGGATGGGTTGCATTGGTGTGGGATGGATTAAGATGGACTGTATTGCACTTGAGTGGGGTGGGTTAAGGTGAACTGGATTGGAGTGGGATGGATTGGAGTGGAGTGGATTGGATTGGGGTAGAGTGGGGTGGATTGGATTGGAGTGGGGTGGATTAGATTGGTGTAGGTGCGGTGGATTTGAGTGGTGTGCAGTGAGGTGGACTCGATTGGACTGGGGTGGATTAAGGTGGTGTGTGGTGGATTGGCGTTGGGTGGATTAAGGTGAACTGGATTAGACTGGGGTGGATTAAGGTGAATTGAATTGAACTGGGACCGACTGGGGTAAAGTGGGTGGATTGGGTTAGATTGGATTTGGGTGGGTTGGATTGAAATGGGGTTAGTTGAATTGGAATGGGTTGGATTGGAGTGGTGTAGGTTTGATTAGAATGTGGTGGTTTGGAATAGGATGAGTTGGATTGGAGTGGGATGGGTTGGACTGGAGTAGGGTGGGTTGGGCTGTAGAGGGGTGGGTTGGACTGGAGTGGGTTGGATTGTGGTGTATTGGAGTGGGGTTGATTGGTTTGGAGTGGGTTAGATTGGATTGGGCTGGATTGGATTGGTGTGAAGTGGATGCAGTGGAATGGAGTGGGGTGAAGTGGGATGGAGTGGGGTGAATTGGAATGGAGTGGGGCGGATTGGATTGGGCCGAGATGGATTGGACTGGAGTGGGCAGTCTGGAGTGGGGCAGACTGGAGTGGGGGCAGATTGTTTTAGATTGGAGTAGGACAGATTGTTTTGGATTGGAGTTGGGCAGATTTGAGTGTGGCAGAATGTTTTGGTTTGCAGAGGTGCAGATTGGACTGGGGCACATTGTTTTGGATTGGAGTGGGACAGTTATTTTTGGATTGGAGTGGGGCAGATTGGTTTGGGGCAGTTAGCGTTGGACTGGAGAGGGGCAGACTGGAGTGGGGCAGATAATTATGGATTGAAGTGGGGCAGATTGTTTTGGAATAGAATGAGGTAGATTGTTTGGGATTGGAGTGGGACAGGTTGTTTTGGATAGGAGTGCAGCAGATTGTTTTGTATTTGAATAGAGCCGATGGTTTTGGATTGGAGTGGGGCAGATTTTTTTGGATTGGAGTGGGGCAGAATTCTTTGGAGTGGAGGGGGGGCAGATTGTTTTGGATTGATGTGCGTCAGACTCGAGTGGGACAGATTGTTTTGGATTGAAGTGGAGTTGACTGTTTTGGATTGGAGTGGGGCAGATTGTTTTGGATTGGAGTGGGCAGATTGTTTTGGATTGGAGTGGGAGAGATTGGAGTGGGGCAGATTGTTCTGAGTTGTATTGGAGTAGATTGCTTTGGTTTGTAGTATGGCATATTTTTTGGATTGTAGTGGGCAGACTGGAGTGGGGCATATTCTTTTGCATTGGAGTGGAGCAGACTGTTTTGGAATGGAGTAGGGTAGATTGTTTTGAATTGGAGTGGGACAGATATGAGTGGATTGCAGTGGCGCAGATTGTATTGGATTGGAGTGGGGCAGGTTGAAGTGGGGCAGATTGATTTGGAGTGGGGACGATTGTTTTGGAGTGGGGCAGACTGTTTTGGATTGGAGTGGGGCAAATCGCTTTGTATTGCTGTTTTGGATTGGAGTAGGGCAGATTGTTCTGAAATGGAGTGGGACATATTTGTTTGGATTGGAGTGGGGCTGGTTGGAGTGGGGCAGATAGTTTTGGATTGGATTTGGACAGATTGTTTTGGATTGGGATGCGATGGGGCAGATTGTTTTGCATTGGGGTGGGGCAGATTGCTGTGGACTGGAGTGGAGCAGACTGTTTTGGATTGCTTTATTGGAGTGGGGCACATCTGTTTGGATCGGAGTGGGGCAGATTGTTTTGGATTGGTGTGGGGCAGACTGGAGTGGGGTGGGTTGGGAGGCCTGGAGAAAGCCCAAATGAATGTGTAAATTCCCTGGGGTATTCTGCTTTTCACCGCAGCACTAAAGCCCAAATGAAAGTGTCAATTACGGACTATTGGGCGAGGGGCGCAAATCATCCCCACATTTCGCTTCTAACATCCCTCAAAGGACATTACAGGTAGTTACAAGGACACGGTCACAGGTAAAAAGGTTGACACTTCTCGGCCTCAGTGGCCCCTCCCCTTCATTCACAAAGGACAGAGAACTTGCCACATGAGAAACTCAGGGGCCCTCCCTCCTGGGCCACAAACATAGGGCCTGATTTACGAGGCCCTTGCGTTACAGCGTTAGGAGAATCTACAAGATTTAATTGCACCATTTTTGGCATCATTTTCAACGCCTCTTCAAAGCAGGCGTTAAAAGGACGCACCCATTGAAATCAATGGGCTTCCTTGCACTTTGCTCCACTAGCGTCAACATTTCTGACACTAATGGAGCAAAGCGCCACAATAGCACCAGAAATGTTGACTCTATTGGCCTAACGTGCATCATGGTGTGCCATATTGTAAATACGGCGCACCCATGGTGTCGTTAGGTGCGGGTGTGCAAGATTCTTGTAAATCTGGGCCTCAGTGGGATTTTCTCTGGTTCAATAACAGATTATGTTAATTTTCTAAAGGAGGCTCCTAGCAAGAGGAACACCAACTACAGATAGCCCTTTATCCCTCTCATGTCAGGTTTCCTGTGTCATACTAAAAGGAGGAGAGATTTCAGATGCAGGAAGGGGCAAGATAGATCTAGCACGCTTCTGCAAGGTATCCCTCGTGCATGGATACAGGCTAGCATCTGTAACTACCGTACCCACGTTTTGGAGGCAGCATGTTTTCGTTGTTCTAGTTTTAATATTTTGATTATCTTGCATATGTTGTTGAGTTTGCGCGTGTTTCATTACGGTTGTGAGTCTGAATGTGGGTGAATGGAAGAATGAGTCATGGAGAGATGACTGGATGCATGAGTGCAAAGATGGGTGACAGTGTGCGTTTGTGATGAATTATTGAGCATTGAAACTCATCAGTGACTGAAGGGGCATTTTAATGTATAAGCCAGACCTGTTGATGTCGTCAATATTCGTTCAATTAAGAAAAACCCTGCAGGGCATTACTTTTGATTCCATATATATAATAAAAACATCTCCCAGCGAGGCACTGCAGGAGTCAAGACATCAGACCTTAACATGAGAAGGAAAATGATTAGGCATTTTCTGCACTGAGTGCCCTCTTGAGAGAAATGTTTTGTGGACAGTGACTGTGGTACAGCGTGAATTTAAACGAATGAAGCAAAATATTTTCATGAGAAACCAAGAATAAGTAGTCCCATCCTGAATTACATTTACATGTCAAAATGTTTCTCATGGTGCAGATAAAATCCCTTACCCGGTCCACAAAATGAATATACCCGTATTGTCTCTTTCCCCTCACTGGCACCAGTTTAAGCAAGAACTGAAAAGTGTCTGCCACTGCCCTGCACCATGGGCTTTTGATTTGTTTGTACAAGGTACATTTTTGATGAAATCAGGAAATTATGCAGATGTGTGAAAAAATCCATAATTAAGCAGAAAGCGCCACGGCCAAAGAATCATGTATTGCCCATGACCCCGCCTGCAAACCTCCAGTCTCCTGTCACTCAAATAATGGAATAACTGCCCTAAAGCTCACCTCAGAAGCTGAATTATTCACCTACAAGCTGTGTTTTAATATTATCCAATTATATGGCACTCACCGTTCATTTTTGTACCTACAAAGAATAAATCGCGAAACCACTGACCTCCGGAATTCATATTGCCGTGAAGCAGGCGGGCTAAGCTCTGCACAGGTTTGTTAATAATAGTGCTGTGAAACAACTTCCAAAATTACATGCGTCAATGCTACAGTCCTCCGTGTGTTTGCGTCCACCAAGCGGTTTTTCCTGCATTGCTTTGCAGAATCAAGCCACCGGCGCTACCCCTGGGACCTGCTTCATCAAATTCCTGATGAAAGTGGTGCTATCTCTGAGGCGCGCGCTTCCGAAGATGGCGTCCTCACCCGGGGCAAGGCCAGGCCGGGGCCAATGCGCTGTGACGCCAACGTCAGGCACCTCACCCAGGGCGCGCGGACTGACTGGTGCTTTCTGTGCACGCGGAGGCAGAAAGAATGCTCAGGGTGATGGGGGAGAGGCACCATTGATGAAAGAGAAAATACAGGGAATAGTTTAGCGCATCTTTACAGCCCCTAAAGCAATAGTACTGTCTAACAACATTAAATGGCGCCTGGATTAGGGAGTGAAATTCTCAATCAAGGGCTGGTGAGATACTTGTATAGTGTGTACCTCGCAGAAAGGCAGCGGAGTGCTGTACAGGGTCAAATGCAAAGATAAAGTCAATGAGTGATTGCACTGGTGGGTGGGTGAAATCCGAGAACGGAAGGGCTGCTTCTGTGCACTATGCTGAATTGTATGGGCAATGTATCTTTCATGATCTAGCAGACCCATAGTCACTAATTTTCCCGGGTCCGTGCGTGATGTGCTGCTCCAGTCCAGTCCAGTTGTTTCTTTGAATTCTGGGACTTGTAGTCCCGTTTTATAATGGAATAAATATAACTACAAGTCCCCGAATTCAAAGGAAAAACATGGACTGGAACACCATATCACACATGGACCAGGGAAACTTGGCAGGGCTCCAGACCGAAGCAGGTATGTGCAAGGATTCATGACCTCAACTAGCTTTTCTGGACTTTTATCAGCACTGCAAACATTTTACTTTTAAGGAAGATGTTGGCACCAGATGAGCCTGCTTCCACATCCTGAGGATGCTTTGAAAAAATCTTCAAGTGGCTACCAGAGGATACTAGGAAAACAGTCACACCAGTCACACAGGCCTTGATAATCAGCAGACTGGACCACGGCAAAGCACTCTATGCTGGAATCACCAAACAGCTCCTAAACAGGCTCCAAACAATCCAAAACGCTGCTGTAAGACTCATCCTATCCTACCTCGCCACGTCCACATTACCTCCACGCCTCAAGGAATTTCACTGGCTACCCTTACACAAAAGCACTTGGTTCAAAGTCCTCACACACACAGACAGAGCAATAGGCCCTGCCTCCCTCAACCTTCCGCGTTCACTTCTACCAACCTCCCAGGCAGCTCCGCTCAGCCTGACTCTCACTAGCGCATGTACCTGACATACACAGTAACAAAGCCGGAGGTCGCCTTTCCTCGTACATTCCCCCCAAAGCATGGAACGACCTCCCACATCACAGATCCTACTCACTGCTTCTTGAGTTCTGCAAGAAGCTGAAGACCTGTTTTCTTGAATAATCCCTCCTGGGAGACAGCCGCCTACCCATCTGTGAAGCGCCTGGATACCCTCACTGGTGTCAGTGTGCTATACAAATACATATAACAATATAACAAGTGTCAGAAGAACATTGGGATATCAGAATTATAACAAAGGAATACAAAGGATTTGAACAAACACTGTCAATGATGAAAGGTCTTGTGAAAATGTTTGCCATGTGAAGACAGATGTTCTTCTGTGTGTAGGATGCGTTAAAGATAATAATATTCCTCAAAGGAAATGTTACTTATATCAGCATACAAGGTGGAACTAGCACAGTCACCTGTCTACATACAGTGATGGGCTAAGGACCACTACTAGCAAACAAGGTGCGCACCCCTGGGCCAGGATCAAAAAGTGCTGAGAAGATCAGAAAGTGCAGGCCAAGAACGCATAGCGTTGGACCACTTTCACATAGCACTGGGCCAAATTCATAGAAGTGCTAACGGACCTGGTTTCTGGAAATAGGAATCTGTACTCAAATTATTTTAACCCACCGCGCCTATCATTGTGACCTGGGATAACCTAAAATTCATCAACCACTTACAGAATATATACATCAATCCTAGCTACTCTCTGATCAACACATGCGTGACACCCCCCGCAACCAAAGGAGGCCCAAAGCATAGGACAGTTCACTTTCTACCATTGATCCCTCTCCACCTCGCCATGCCATCTTGGATATTCTAATCGGTACCACTTCTGCCAGCCATCCTATTGCCGCCACCCCATTCCTTATGCGATACACAACAACCTCTCCCCTCTGCAACAACCTACACCAAAGGGTCACTTCAATCACAACCTGAAGCACTGTGCACCTTCTCTCCAACCACCCAACCTACAACCCTGGATCATGCTGTGTATTCGATCTATGAAAACCAAGGTGTGAGCACTCCGTACACGGTGGAAGAACAAGACCACCGGACATCTGTGGACATATATCCATGTGTCCAAGCCCTAGGCACTCTACCCTTGACCCTAGATAATACCACACCATCATTCTTCTAAAACCTTGTTTCCCCCCACTGTCCTCCTCCACAATAGCTCTCCACTCCACTCGCCACCACATGTGCTTGCAACACATGAATCTGTATTAGCTAGTGACTTTATATCTTAATTCTCCAGTAAAAATCACCATTAGACATACTCTGGCTATACTGCTCACTCTTCTTGCACACCGAGTCCCCTCTACTGCACTTACCTTTACTCCTCCAGTTCACCACCAGATGAGTCACAAACATTTCACCGTATCTACGAATCATGCTCCCCCATCTACTCCTCTCATCCCCATGCTCACTCCATGGAGTGTATTCTCTGCTTTACTTTTCTATCCCATCACTCCCTTACATGTGGGACCCCTCCATGATGTTTCAAATCAGCAGTGGCCCTGTCCTTACCAAATGAGTCTACAGCGTCCCCTTCCTTCCCCTCAAACTATCACTCAGCCTTTCTACCCTCATCCTCCAATTACAATCTGCACTGTAATTAACAAACTAGGTAGACGTAATCCAGCTATCCTAAAATGTCACATATTTTGTACCATTTATAACCCTGATGTATGCTACTCCTTCTGTTCCCACTTCTGATTCCACAACCTCTTATCCATCTGAGCTACCACGTGCTCCAATGCATCCCCCCTTTTTACCCACTTTAATCCTTTGATGACTATCTTCAGTCTGCTAGAATTTAAGATTATTTTTGAGGACTTCATGATAAACTCAACACTCAAACAAACGCACAACCTAATCCAAGCATCTTTTGAATACACTAGTTATTTGCAATTCACCTTTCATCCCACTCACAATGCAGGTGATAGTCAACCTTGTTATCTCAATTCATATTTATTCAACCAAGTGGCTGGACAGCATCCAAACTGTTTGCTCAAACAACTTCCAAATCCCTTTCTGCAATCAGTACACCCCTCTGCTCCTTCCAAGACTTGATAAACCCTCCTAGGATACCTCAGTCGCATCTCCTACCAGGATGTTAATGACAAAATGCCCTTGTTTACAGTCTCTCTTTAGGTTTGGTCCTGGACATGCTCGTCACAAAGTGAGTGCCCTCACTGGTACGCTAGCATGCGATGAATATGTCAGGGCATATGAGGATGTGCCTTTGTATTTGGGGATACACCTGAACATGCAATGTTCTAACTGGGCCAATAATGTGGATGCTTCACCTTTGAAGCTGAGCTCTAGCATTTAAGTCAGTTCTTCATCAAATGAAAGCCTAGCATATTGTGTCTGCACTCATGGCACATTGCAGCAACACCTTAGGAATTATATGCATTACAATTAAAATCCTCTAGTAACCTCTTAGCTTCTTCAGATTATTGTAGATTCTTCAATGTTAGCATGTCATGTGATGCCATCAATGGCAAAGGGCTTGTGATGTTGTGTCAGCTATTCTGGCACGCATATGAATCCATTCTGGCCATTCTGAAAAAAGGATTGTGGTCAGTGCCTGAAGGATGCAGCCCCATCATGAGGGACTGTCGGCCTGTATCATGGATGGGCTTCTGTGCGCGACTTGGCATCTTCCATTAAATGCACCCCGGACCACATTTGCCTGTTGCCATGTACATCATTAAACTTAGTGCTTCCACCACATGGGAGCCATTCTACAGTGACTATGCATTTCCAGTATTACTAGACCCATGCACTTGCAAAGAATGTGCTTTGCACTACAAGTTAATATTATTACATATAAACCAAACCTGAAAGATAAGGTGTTTTTTTAAGTTATCCTCTTTTACTTTAAACAAAATTCACGTGCGATGAAAAATGTTCTAATGAGCTTCTGCAGATATTCATTGTCATACTTTATTCACTCACAATAGACATGTTCTTCACAGTTTTTGAGTCTCATGGGGCTTATTTATAATTGGACTTTGCTGGCCATGGAATATTTAGGTCACTAGATAAAATGATTTCACCAAGGAGAGGTCAGACCCAACAATGTTAATTGGTTCTTTTGATGAAGAGACTCACAATTGAATCAAGAAAGAGCCCTGGATGTGGTCTGCTTTGTTTCCAGCCAGGCCTTTGTCATTTGTCTTCATAAAAGACTTAAAGACAAACCACCAGGTTCCAGGGCGACGACTAGCTGGATCGTTAACGACTGAAGGTACACTCAGACTAATAAACCTGTTCCTGGGGTTGTATTTGTCATGGGTGCTGGTCAAGTAGGGCAGAATTTAGTAGTATGTTTCATGCACCATTTTCTGGAAGGCTGACAACACTGTTAGTTGCACCCATGCCTTCTCAGCGGCCTCGGCATCCGAGCATTGCAGTATTTTGCTGGATCCCGCTGTTCCTGGGGCTCAGAAGACACTGTACGAAGCCTGCGTTTGCAGGCTGGTAGAGTCTCTCGCTTGGGCCTGTTTCCTCTTGTGTTCTTGGGCTCCTGGCTGCAGCTCCTTCTGTCTTCAACTGCAAAATGGCAGCCACCTTCCTGAGGGTTTGTAGCTGCCTTTTAAAGCAACTCCACAGTAGTTGTCTCCAATTTTCATTCTCCTTTCTTTTCCCTGTCTATCATGGCTGTTCATCCTTTGGTAATTTCCTGACTTTCCCAATCCTTTATGTTGGCTCTCATGTGGTGTTTGATGTTATTTCCTTTTCTTGATCTTTTACTATTTATAGGACTCAGTTTGGTTGGCAGAAGCCATGTTTCTTCGCTTATTTCCTTGCTCCCTCCACTTCCTGATCGTGACTCTTCGCTCTTGAGAATTCCTTGTCCGGATTTCTGACTCCTAGTTTTCACCTACCCGGAGAAGATTCATCAGGAAGGTTTTTTTAACACCTTTGGCTTTTTCCTGCTGAGAAGGGCAGCTTCTTGATGGCACTTGCCTACCACATATTCCAGCGTGTGATGACATTGTGGCTACCAGAAACATTTGCTCTTACCTTGGACAGGGGAAGACACTGATCTGGATTGCAGGTAAGATTCTAGCCCTGAATAGCGCAGACTAGAGTCTCCCAGTCGCTGCTCTCACGTAGTGTACCGACACGCCAGTCTATTCCATTCAGATGAACAAAGTGGCCATTGTGAGAGTGGTTAAACCACCTTCAGTAATATAAAACATGTTCTTATTGTGAAAATAAGGCAGAAGACTGCCCTCGGAGGCATGGCTGATATATTAGGAACTATCCTCAAACCCACTTGCCCATCAGAGGCAAACTTGGTTTGGTTTGTCAGTAGTAGCTTGCATCTGGAAGACCACACAGGGATGCAAGCCAATTTATTTACGTATTCATTCATTCATTTCTTGGTATATTTATTTCGTAAAGCACAAGTAGAATAAAACGATGTTTTAGAACACATGTCTCAGGGAAGGACAGGGGAATGACAGACAACTAATTATGCAGGCATGATTATGATTTTGTGATGGAAAAGGTGACTCACCAGTGATTTGCTGAATTTGTTGAAGTTTGCTTTATGGTACATGGCAAAGGGAATGAGTCCCAAGGTCAAGAGCTGTGAGAGTGCAGAAACCTTTTCCCAAACCATTTGTTTCTCGGTAAATTGGTTAATTGTGTGATAAGGAAGAAACAATTTGGAAAGTACTCGGAAGCTTTCTTATGCAAGGTCTCCTTGATCAGGCAAATCCCCTCAGTTTCAATGATTTTTGTGATCTGAAACCAGTGCAGTTAAATATTGTGACCTCTCCGTTCCAACAATGAGCCTTTGTGAACTGAACAAATGTAGCTGGCATTACTACATATAAACTTTCTCTAAATAGGTTCATATTCTTCATCCCTGTCACTGGCCACCACCTCAACATTCACAAAAAAGCTTACTTTTTACAGTCTTTGTGAGAACTACATAGACTGTTCTTATTAAATAATATTTCACAAATTGTGCTAGTAAGCAAATTAAAGTTTTAAACCACATTAAAAAAAAACACTGGTGCACGAAATAAGGGACTTTATTTTTACCTGCCGTGCCTGAAGATCCCTCAGACGATCAGCTACGGAGAAGGTTCTAAGTCTGTCTCCAGCGTTTGTCTTGTGGTAGCTCTCATACTTGCTTTGAGTATCTTCAGAGCTGGTGGAAGGAAGAGGCTCTGAAGCATCCAACTCTTCATCAACAGAACCATCAGCTGACACGTCGGACAAGGTCTCTTCTTCTAGAACGGGGCATTGCATGTTGGACAGCTGGCTATGCGTAGACCCGGAGTATGAGCCTCTCCAACGAGAGGGTTGCACCTCTGAGCAGCAGCTGAGGGTCTGGTCCTCTGCTTTTACCTCTTTCTCTAAGAGATTCTAGGAGTTAGAAGTAGGATAGAAGTATGGTTAACTAGATAAGTGACATTAATGCACTAAAATTATTGAGTCTCCTATCAGCGCTGCCCTACTGTAGATTTGGACATTGCATGATGAAACAATAGGAATATTACGAAATGGGAATAAAAAGGTAGTTGAGTAAACTATATTGAGACCACTCCATTACTAAATTAAAGGAGGTACATGTACAGCTCTACGGTCCTTCAGCCTGTACTGCTGGTCTAAAGGGAAAAATTATGACTGTGCAGCAATACCATTTCCCCATGCACAGGTTTTATTCTGTTCTGAAGACAACCAGTGGAGTGATGGTAGGAAGACATTACATCTTATGTCCTCATTACAGGTTTGGCGGTCCTAGGATTGACAAACCCGCATTGGCGGTCGGACTGTTGCAATCCTGGTGGTCCAACCATCAGATTCCGATCGTGGCAGTCGGACCGCCAGGAGACCGATGTGTCCGCCAGGATCACGGGTCCCGACGGGTTGGTGGTGATCAAAGTCGTGGTTAGCCACGGCAGCTCCAAGTTCGGCACCGCCGTGGTGATCACCACTTTCCTTTCTGCCAGCCTTTTTATGGCCGGGTCACCGCCATGAAAAGGCTGGCAAAATGGCAGAGTTGGGGGCCGCAGAGGGGCCCCTGCGGGCAGTGAGGGGTCCCTCTGCCAGCACCCTTGGAATGTGCATTGTCTGCTATGACAGCGCCCATTCCGAGGGAGTCTGGTGCGACAGCATTGGCCTAGGCTCCCTGCGGGAAACCAGGGCCAATGCCGCCACACTGTTTCCATTGAGAAGACCATCGGGAACGTTGTAATATGATGTTTCGGCCGGTCAGCACGGTGCAAACATCGTCATACGACGGTGGTGAGGTCGCCGGCTTGACGCCGCCTCACGACCGCCGTATTGGAGTTTGAGTGGTCAGACCGTAAAGTCGTAATCACCCCCTTAGTGTTAGATAGATACTGACCAACGGGGAAGAAGAGCAAGTGAGTGTTCTAGAGATGTCTGAAGTTGGTGGAATGTACCTTTTTAGAAATACACATTATTTACTGCAAGAACAACTATATCTTAACAGAAGTAATGTAGCCATGCAGTTGCTTCTAATATCTATACAGATATAGGGCCTGATTACAACTTTGGAGGAGGTGTGAATCCGTCCCAAATGTGGCGGATATACCACCAGCCGTATTACGAGTTCCATAGGATATAATGGACTCGTAATACGGCTGGTGGTAAATCCGTCACTTTACCGTCACTTTTGGGACGGATTAACACCTCCTCCAAAGTTGTAATCAGGCCCAAAGTCTCTTTATAAAGGTAAACTGTGGAAGCAGTTTTTTTCTCTTCATAGATCACAGGAGAACATGGAAATATTGACAGTGCTGCAGCAGCCTTACAATTGTCTTTAATATTTGCCAGGAGGTTAACCTTTGTGCAGCCTTTTATCTCCATGCAATGTAAAATGTGTTTCTGCATCACTCATAATATTGATGTTGTCATTTGTGATGTCACTTCCTTTGTGGTGAAGTAAAGGACACAATGAAGAGAGGTTTTTATCACAGCCTGTACAAAGTATGCAATTAATGCCTTCTAACATTTAGACCCCAAAACATGTATGTTTCACATTTATATCAAATTTAGATTTTACTAAGTATATATGGAATTACAGTGAACATCAAAGGAGGCCTGTATCGAAGCAGAACTCCTCAACTGGTATATATATATATATATATATATATATATATATATATATATATATATATATATATATGAAGCCTGAAGGCAGCTTATGATCATCGTCTCACAAGACAACCAACCTGTGAGGATTAAAAAAGCATGAAAAGCAAAATCAACATCTATGGAAAGAGTCTGGTGTTCTTACTTGCGCAAAGTGCATGTCTTCAAGACAGTTCGTTTCCACAAAGGGTCTCCTTCTGTCCCTGCTAAGGCTCCTTTGGCATAGGTCCCGCTCATTCTGGGAGCCAGAGACACGGCTCGTAACATGTGCTTGCGTCGCTTCTCCATTGGCCTCTGGGACAATGCTCACTGCATCAGCATGTTTGGCCACTCGCTTCAGGATAGGGTGCAGTGCAGGGGATGACTTGCTGCCAGTGAGCTCTAAGTGGGGATTTGTCAAGGGTGGTCCCTGGGTGATTGTTGAGCTCTCTGTGGGATCCTGGCACTGCACATCCTTTGGAACCTATGATTTAGAGAGCAGTAACCATTTCAGAAAGACGAGAATTGAAATTGTTTCAATAAATTATGTACAAACTTCTATGACTGCATACGGTTAATATAACAAACTAGAATTCTGAGTAAATGGATTTTTTAAAAATGCTCCTTTTTAATACAAAAAATCGAATTAATAATAGAACCTTCAAATCTTGCTAAAAACGTGGGGTCATACAATACATACGGAAATGTTAGAAACTGCAGAAGGTGACATTTCTGCATCATTTCATTGAGGGCAGGGACTCCTGTTCTAGTAAACATGAGCCCAGCCATAGAGAAAATGGCAGAGGAGATAGGGACACAAATTCCAAAAATATCTGCACTTACATCAAGTCATTGCATATCACAGAAATACTTCCATTTTGTTGGAATAAAACATGATTAAAATTGACTAGTCCATCACATGGAAAGGCATAAGTCTACAGCAACACATTTTACTCTACACCGGAAAGCTTCCTTGTGACTGCACAAGTTTTAAGGATCTAGCACTCGCTTGTACTTCCATTGTAACTAAAGGAAGGAAAAGTAAGTTATAAAACATTCAAGACAAAAGCAGTATAGTTAGTGGCGTAGCACAAATGAGCCATACTAACTGCCCGCATGGGCATAGCTTATACGTCAGATGTTGTTTCCCCTTTTGGTGAACGCCTATTTAATCTGAAAATAAAGCGCATAGTTCGCGAAATCACCAATATGGCACTAAGGGCCTGATGACGATCTTGACGTATGAGATACTCCGTAACAAATGTGACGGATATTCCGCCTGACATTTTACATGTTTCATAGGATATAATGGAACTTGTAATACGGCGTACGGGATATCCGTCACATTGTGACTGAACTATCCTATCCGCCACAGTCGTAACCAGGCCCTAAGTGTAGGTTTTGGTTTGTTCACTATGCGAATATTTCCAAACAGACGCACGCTGTGCCTACGAAGATACCTAACACATGTGCGAAGATAATAGTCAAATTAAACAGAAAAACCTACTTCAGCCCTATGATATAGCAAAGTTCTTCTCTTTCCAGAACGTTTAAGATCACCATTAGAAAGTTAACTATTGTGTGTAACCAAGAGGAACACAACATCAAATTAACCACTATGGCCAACAGGAACACTGATGATCTATTATTAACAAGAACCTCATCAAATAGAGAAAACAGAAACACACCTTAGAGGCCAATTTTCTTGAGAGGAAAGACAACTTATTAAAAAGGTGCAAAGACCTTGGACAGCGCCATTCAATGTAGTGAGACTGTCACTTACCATAGACATACGCTATCCCGCTAGCTCGTTGCATGATAGAAACACAATGCTTTAGTGACATCAGCACTAACAGTAAAACAGTAACCACAAGAGAACAAAATAATGTCACTAGCAAGAAAAATATCTTAATTGTATTTTCTATTCTGTCTACATGTCTTTACTACCTAGTCACAAAACCTGAAAAATACAGCAGATTAATCTTTAGAAAATCAGGTTCTCAAGAAGAAATATGATTTACAATAACTTTGTTGCTTGTGACACATTTATTGAGCTTTTTACAGTCTGCAGTGTCTTCATGTCTGTCTTGTCCTCACCACTTTATATTGCGTTTTTTAATAATCTGATTGCGATAGCAGTCAAAATTTTGAAACAAAAATGCCGCGGTCTGGAATTAATAAGCCACAACTATTAACGTCTTAGAAAAACAGTTTTTTAAAGGATTAATTTTAAAATAATGCGAAACTGAAAGGAGTGTAAGTAAAATAGAAAGGCTAAGTCAAAGTATTACCACTCCAATGGCTCACACGGTCACAGGGCTTTAGAATTAGAGTTCTCCTTCAGGTTTGTGCACAAGCTGATCCAGTCCTGTTTACCATTTGGGAAAATTTCCAAGGGAGCAGGGTAGCACCCCAAATCCTAAAGAAGAAGAGGTCCCAATACCCCATTCTATGAGAAGTAGGTAACTGATCAACAGTTCATGGCCCTGCAAAATTGCAATTTGGTATGGATCGCAAAAGCCATTTTACAAGTCAAATTTCATTTCCAGCTGATAAAATGGGTTTGTACACAACAAATAGCGATTTTGCAGTTGCAAACCCAATGATTTTGCGAATCAGAGTTCACTATCACAAAATCCTTTAATGCTGCCCCCCAGTTCTTTTTTGCCCAGTTGGCTATAATAAATACAATATCTTGCATGATACAGGCTACTATTATTATTATTGCTATTTTATTATATTCATATGACTTGCAGAGTCCCACATTCTTCCATCTTGCCTCCCGACTCTCATCTTGAACCTCTACTGGAGGCCCTAGGGGCTCTTTCACTGATAACTGCTTCACAGTTCACCAATATGCAAATGATGCACTACTCTGCTTAAAATCGCTCATTCTCTAGACATGCTATGTCTCAAACACTATCTGCACCTCATCGAGTCCTGCAGACCCAGCTGATGTTTGACCCCACCAAGACTGAATTGCTGCTATTTCCAAAAACAGCAAGCAGCAAATTCAAAAAACAAACTTTCATCCATTGCCAAGGAAACCAAGACAGCATGGTACCAGCTCTCTGCTAAAGAAAGCAGAACCACTACTCCTAGAAAGTGCCTTTAGAACTGCTGTTCAATCCCTCCTATTCTTGCATCTGAATGGTGGCAACGCTTGCTTCATGGTCTCCTAGATTCCACACTGCCCCCCACTTATGGGCATCCTACATACCACAGCACGTCTCATCCATATTGCACTGGCTCGACTTTCCAGCTCACACAATCTGAAAACCTGCTGCATCAATTACAAACCCATCACCACCAGCACCCTTCCCTACGAGGCTGACAACCTCACTATCTCTGCTGCCTCTCGGCACACCCATAGCCTGGAAATCATCAGACTGTATCCATCAGGACTGCCTAAACCTGCTCCCAATCGGGAAAGAGCTGAAAGTGCTTCTCTTTAAAGAACACTACATCATGCTACTCATTGAGCCCATTCCAAACAATGGCCTCCAGCTCAAAACAGACAAAACCAAAGTCCTTATCTTCAGCAACAACCACTCCCCCTGCGATGCCTCTTTGTGGCCCTGAAACTGGCCTACTACCCACCTCTGTGGATCATGCCAAGAACATCGGAATCATCCTGGACACCAGCTTCTCCGTCTCATCATGCTTCCACATCCTGCAAATGCTACGCAAGATTTTCAAACGGCTCCCACTTATCACCAGATGAACAGTCATCCAGGTCCTTACCACAAGTAGACTTGACTACGGAAACACCATCTACTTTAGAATCCCAGCCCATGTTTTATGCCATCTTAAAGCCACCCACAATGCTGCTGTCAGACTCATCCTGAGCACCCTGCAAAATAACCACATCTCTCCACACCTCAACAATCTCCACTGGCTCCCAGTCCAGGAAAAATTTAACTTCATGCTACTCACCCACGCCTACAAAGCTCTCCACAACACTGGTCCAGCATACTTCAACCACCGCCTCAACTTCTACCAACCTACCAGACACCTTTGATCTGCATCCCAGGCAAGAATACAGCTCCCTCGCATCAATAAGGCCTGAAGTGGAGGACGCTCCTTCTCATACCTCACAGACAAGACCTGGAATGACCTCCGCAACACCTCTGAACCCCCCTTCTTCATGGACTTCCGAAGGAACCTCAAGACATGGATCTTCCAGACGAAACAGGCATGATCTCCTCATCTCCCCTCAGGCCTGCCCTACTCAGCCCCTGGAAATCCTTATGGGTGATTAGTTATGCTCTACAAATCCACACAACATAACATTTCTGCTCCCAGAACCTTACTACCTCTCCATTAACTTGTTGACTGTATCTTCTACTTTGACAGTCTACAGCACTCAACCACCTTGTGGCTAGGTTTGTATTATACAAATACTGCATACACGCACATGCAAATGCATACATACATCAGTAGGGAGCAGTCCCTGGGTTCCATCTTCCCTCACAATCTCTAATACAAAGTGTGTGCCTGGCAGCTGTTTTGGCTCCAAAGTATTTACTCCATTCTAGTGCTGACAAAAGTAACCTGGTGCCAGCCAGAAATTGTAAGCAATGTCTTAGGGGTTAAGCATCTTCTACTATTAAAGCAGCATTCTTAAATATACCCTGCCTTAAACAGACACTCCCCAAACTAGACCACATGTTGGTGGCAGGTGCTGAATCACACTGTAATCTAGTCAACAGTATTAGTCTTCATGTTCAACAGTAAGGCAGGTAAGAACACTCAGAACGAAGAAGAATTCTGCAGTGTGCCCATGTCCACTCCACTAGATTTCTCACACATCATGACCTCCATTGAAAGGCACACGCTTATTTCGCTGCTGAAAATAAAGTCTATAATTCAACAAAGTTTAATAACTATGAAACCAATTAAATTCAGACTTGAATCTTTCCATTTCTTTGTAAGGAAATTAGAATTCTTTAGCATCCTTAACTTCTTTATGGTCCCACCATTGATATTTAGGCCAACAAGATGTAGGCTCAGAAAGTTTCCTGTCCAATACCAGTAGAGGGTTTAAATAGAACTATAAGTATGTTAAGAATGTGAAAATGTAATAAGACATTAATTAGAAAAGAGCCTTTTTACTTACTTGCGGAAACTGCCCCTCTTCAAGATGGTTTCCTTCTACGTAAATCCTCCTCTTAGCGGTGTTGAGGCTCTTCTGGTGTAGCTCCCATTCACTGTGGCAAGCAGGTGCATGGGATCCAGTTAGTTCTCCATTGGCTTCTTCCAAAGAATTCACTGTACTGGTGAGTGAGACGTCTCGATTGAGCACAGGGAGTAACACAGCCGATGACTGGCTGTGAGTGAGTGCTAAGTGCATACTTCTGCAGAGTGGTCCTGACCTCATCTTTGGTTGATTCTCTGTATCTTCCTGCCATGACACCTGCAGTTCAACCTGGGGTGCATAGATTAGTATTAATCTCTCACAACTGATTTATTTTTACTATGTTGGAAATCTTTTATTGACTTTGTTAATACTAGTCACAAACAGCCATATACTTCCTAAAGCAAAACATAAAACATTTTTTAGTTTAAAAAACACTTCAATTTTATCATTTTAGCCTGCTGCTGATAGTGCAATGAAGATAATTTCACATCCCACGTCCAAAATAATTGTAGTAAAATTGTAGGTGTGTGATACTGGGATACCAACGATTTTCTTTTGATAAGAAAAGACTACCTTTGGAAGCAGAAGTTGCTGATGAGGAAGTTGAATGGATGGTAGGGGAAATAGACCAGACATGTGAAGAGGACATTTTTCTAAAGGAGTGGAGAACTGGGGTGAACAATGATGTGGAGTTGAGAAAACAATGAAGGAGCATTCAACCAGTGGATGGTCTAGAGTGTTGAACTGTGATGTGAATCTGAGCAAGTATAAGCTTGTGTGGCCTGAAATGTCAGTGATAAACACAGTGGTACATAGAATGGATAAGGCAATAGAGCCAGAAACATTGTGGAACATGTTGATGAAGATGGTACTTGATGTATATAGTGGCATGGATCACATGGATTTTTGATGGCCAGGTGTGGAAATACAGGGGTTTGCCAGACGCTGCATGGTATCTGCTGGGATTGATAACAGACCTGATTTTAAAGAGACACATATAATACCTTAGAATTTGCCAGACAGGCTTAACAAAAAGTAAGAATAGACATCCGTGGTCCAGTCTGTGTTGAAGAATTGGAGGGGAAGTATGCCATTTTAGTAGTGGATTATTTCTCCAGGTGACCCAAGAACTGGTTTATGGAGGAAATCAAGCCAATGTGTGTAATTAATTTTTCTGAGAAGATTTTTATGAGAGAGAGATGTCCATAAGAAGTAGCTAGTGACAATAGCCCCCAATTTGTATCAAATTAATTTAAAGCATTTTTTAAATGACAAGGAATTGTTCATCACAGAACGTCATTTTATCACCCACAGGGGACTGGGATGGTTGAAGGGTTAAATAGAGTGTTGAGTGAGTGGTTGCAGCTCGTTGTGCACAGTACTTTAGATTGACGGCAGAAACAAAAAACTAAATGTTGTGAAGGTATAGAGCCACCCCTCATGCATTGACTGAAAAATCTTATTTATCTTGCTTGAAGGAAGCAGTCTGTGCATAATGGGTTCCCCAGCAAGTCTCAGAAATGGAAGATGAGGGTAATTGATAAAAGAAAGTGTCAAGTGTAGTGAAGCACAAACAATTCACATAAGCACAATGTAATAATGATAACTTGAAGGGTGTAAAAAGAGCATGCAAAGCAGATAACATGCAGGGTGTGAGATCTGGAGCAGTAAGGAAAAAAGGTGTATCTAAATGAACAGAACCAAAACGCGTTGCATGTGTGCATGGAAATTACATGATATTAAAAGAAGGAGCACGAAGGAATATGAGAAAATTGCTCATTTTCAATGAGTTAGAACAAAAGGGGTGCATGATAATTGAAGAAGTAATAAAAAAAGGCAGATGGCATAAGCAGCCTTTCGGTCAGGAGAAAAGAGAAATATAAGGACTGTGTAGTAAAAGTATGTGTTTCAATGTGTTAACAAAGTTGCGTACGCAACCTGCTATTGTGATTATTTTCATCTACCCTAGTGTTGTGTTACTAAATGTTTTTGTAAATATAGTATTTACTGCAGTACTTAATTTGTAAAAAAATAATGAGTGTCAGGGCTCTCATCAGGAGACCACCGCAGCTTGCACAACCCATTGCCCTTGCCATGCTGCCCATGATAGTAACAGCACAACTACTAACCATCACACACCTACAAGTGTGACAGTTCGGACTATTCCAGGCCCCCAAAGATATAAGACTAACTTGGGCGGCAAGTAATAGTCATTTTTAATGTATATTAAATTAATAATTAACTGTTGTTGTGGTCATCTGAAAATTAACCAGACAGTGCCACCTTGTGGCAGACTGTCACAAGTGTTGACAATTAAGTGCCTGTGTTGAGCACTGGAAACCACCTGCTCAAATTAAACACTGATTTGCTGTTAATAATGTTCTAGGCGGGAGATGTGTTATATTCTGTGGAGACAAAAGAATCAGGAGTTTACTGGCTTCTAAAAGGGAGTCATAGAACTGTGTTGGAAATGCTCTAGAATGTAGGGCGTCAATAGTCTCGAAAGCAGCTGAGAGAAGCCATTGCCAGAGTTGGATGCTGTGATCTTTTCTTTCTCAATAAAACTCTTAATGGAACCAAAGTGTGTAGCTTTCTTCAACGCGCACATGGCATTATAATCACGCAGGGTGTTTATTATTCACCTGAGGCACAAAAGGTGACCCATATTAACTCGCAAGCAATCATAGCAGAGAAAGTTTATAGGTTCACCAAAAAACAAACCTTAAAACCTTAAAACTTTGGCTCTTACCTAGACCAGCGTTGTTGGAACATATTCCTCACACTGAAAGGACTCATGCCTTACACATCAGTCAACTTATTTCCAATTTCACTGTGAGCCATCCGGCTGCCATCGGACAGATGTGGAACCCCACTCTAACATGGCGGCTGCAAAGGAAAATGAACATGGAAACCGAACTGTCTGTGTGCCTTACTCCGAAGCTTGAGTGGTTCCACAAAAGATCTGTCTGACCCTGCCTATCAATCGGCCAGTCCATCAGTCACCTTGTCTACTGTCCACAGAGTGAAGTGTGAGATATCAGTGTTGATTATGATTTAGCAGCAAATTAATGTGTGATGTTAAAAACACATCCATATCAATAATGGCTCATCAGTCCTTGCTGCTAAAAAGGTATGCAAGACCTATCTCCTAGCAGAGTCTGCACACACGCGTGTCAATGCCACTCATTTTGAGTGACAGCCCCTTCATTTGACGATAATTTGTGTCGAGTACTTTTACAGCAATAGGGAAGTACCTAGGAATGAGTCCCGTTGGGACACTTTACGCGGTTTCGCATAATTTATGGCAGACCCATTTGCTGGAGATGCACAGACTTCTGATTTGTTTCAAGTCGCTTCATCTTGAGTTGATAAGACAGAGTTCACGTCTCAGGATCCAAGCTGGGCAATATAAATGCAAAACATGGGAGGAAAAGCCAGAAATTCAGAATTTGTGCCTAAGCATTGTCTCTCTTTCTGTAGTTTCATCAGGCTCCAGTAGTGTGTGGCATCCCGGGCAGCAATCTGGTGCTGCTGCCATACAGTGTTGAATAGCAGGTAGGATGCTGATAAAACATTGTCTGTCTAGGATGCCACACACTGTTGGTTTCTGAAGAGAAAGATTGAGGGAGTCTTTAGTAAAGATTAAACTTGCATGTTCTATACCTTTATCTGGAAGAGTTAGTCTGCTCTGCAAGCTGCACTGCCACATTTGGTGCCAAGGATGGGATACAAACCCACGCGTGCAAAGCACAATGGATTACCATCTCAACATTTTGGGTATTCCTGTTGTTTCCGACGTTGGACCCACTTGCTGATACTTTTACTAAATATTTGTGCTCTTCTTTTGGCTCAGCACTCCTTGCTGCCAGGTCCAGATTAGGGCACTGTGACCGGTGCAACTGCACATGGCACTCAGTTTGTGAGGCACTGTGTTTAGAATTAACCTATGGCTTTTAAAAGCATGCTGCCAATTCCTTCTGGGTCCAGCAGTTTTCAGGCAACACAAAGAAGTGATTAATGTTCCTGCTGAAGAGATTTGAGTTTTTTCTAGTGGCAGGTTCGACTCATCATAGAGTAGCGCAGAGGGTTAATACACCTGCTGCAAATAACGTGTACCATGCCGATCGCAGAACAGTATTTTATGTGGCTAGCTCAGCTCAGAGTTTGCTTTTGTTACTTGCAGTTAATAAGTTACAATTCTAACAGAGCACAGTGAGCTACGAGCTGCCATCAAAGAGCTGCTTGCAAACTGCTTGTTATAGGTTATAACATATTCACTCAGTTTTGTCTTTATCCTAATGTTGCAAAAAAAGGGTTCGTTGAGGCAGAAGTACATTCTTCTTAGTAAAGCCAACCCCAATGAAAACTTAAAAGATATATATCATAATAAGACATTTTTATCTTTTGATGAACTGCAACCAGGGCCAGCTTTAGGACTGGTGGAGCCCTGTTCACCCCCATCCCATGACCTCCTCGGTTTCACTCACTACAACCCGGCAAATGTGCCCCTCATCTCTCCATCGCTCCCCTTTCACATACATTCATGTGTTTTAAAGCACTTGTAAAGGCTGGCTTTACTAATCCACTCAGCTAGCCACATAAAATATAAGGGCATATTTAAGAGCACCTAGCACCATTCTAACGCCACATTAGCGTAATTTTTTATGCTAATTTGCTGTTAGAGGGCCAAAAACGCTGTGCCATATTTACAAAGTGGCCTAATGCATGCATTGCGCCACTTTGTATCCCTTTGTGCTGCATTATGCCTGCGCCAGGCATAATGTATGCAAAGGTGGCATTCCCCCGTAAGGGGGGTCCAAAAAAATGTTGCAAGAAATCTGACAGATTTTTTTGCGTCATTTTTTTCCAGCACTTTTAACGTCTGCTCTGAGCAGATGTGAAAAGGAGGCTTCTGTTGGTTACAATGGGCCTCTGGGTGCTTTGCAGGACTAGCATCAACATTTTTTACGCTAATCCTGCAAAGCGCCGGACTAGCGTAATAAATTCTGACATTAGTCCCCTAACTACTGCCATGTTGCGCCATATTTTAAAAACAGTGCAATATGGTGGCATAAGGGGAGCACCTGGGGCGCAATAAAAGTGGTGCAGCACTGTGTGCAGCGCCACTTTTTTCAAATATGCCCCATAGGGCAGTGCTTAATTTGTAAATAAAAAGGTGTCGGTGCCCAAAACCCTCCTCTTAAACATGCGGCGTCTGCAATTAAATGTGTGAACATGGAATACAGAGGCAGTGTAATCCTGAAGCCATCTCAGGCCTCTTCAATCCATTTACAGCCACTCCCTGCCCCTTCAGCTCACTCTGGCGGATTTCTGCTTTTTCCCATTGTGATGTTTTTTCATTTTTATCTTCCTCCGTCTTTCCCATATGTGTCTTTTTCTTGCAGTAAATGCTTGAGGCAGGAAAATAAGCGCCGACCCTCAAAAATAAGGGCCGGTGCTCTGCACCGGAAACAACAAACACAAATTAAGCACTGCCATAGGGGCATATTTAAGAGCCCCTAGTGCCATTCTAATGCCACATTAATGTCATTTTATTAAATTAATGTGGCGTTAGATGGCCAAAAACGCTGCGCCATATTGACAAAGAGGCGCAATGCATGAATTGCGCCAATTTGTATCCCTTTCCACTACATTATGCCTGCGCCAGGCATAATGTATGCAAAGGGGGCATGCCCCCACTGGTGGAGGGGGAGAAAATGATGCAAAGAAATCTGTGAGATTTCTTTGCGTCATTTTTTTCCGGCACTTTTAACGCCTGCTCAGAGCAGGAATTAAAAGGAGGCTTCCATTGGTTACAATCGGCCTCCAAGTGCTTTGCAAGATTAACGTCATAATCCTGCAAAGCGCCGGACTAGCGCAAAAAATTCTGACGCTAGTCCCCTAACTACCACCATGGTACACTGTATTTTAAATATGACGCACACATGGTGACGTTAGGGGGGCGCTAAGGGGTGCAAGAAAAGTGGCACTGCACTGTGTGCAGTGCCACTTTTCTTAAATATGCCGCACAGTTCTGTCTTTTGCAGCAGGCATATTAACCCTCTATGCTACTTTATTTTGAGTCAAAGCTGCCACTAGGAAAAACTCCCATCTCTCTCTCTCTAGCAGGAACATTAATCACGAGAGGTATCTTGACATTTTAATTGTTTCTTGAAGGCTAACCGCACAAGGAACTTTTCAGCAGGTGCTTTTAAATCGCAAGTTTTGGAAGTAATTGATAAACACAGCGCCCCCCTGAGGTCAGCGCCCGGTGCGGTCGCACCACTCGCACCGCCCAAAATCCGGCCCTGATCGCAACAACAATTCCATATACCTTCTTTGGGAAGTTCCAAATATGCACTTTTGTGTAATTCTATCCTTGATTTATTTCCTGATAGTCTACCGCAAAGTGACACCTCTGAACTACAGATTTACATTCAAACAGAAGCTGCAGCTCCACATGCGGTTTTAAGTTTATATAAAAAAATTGAACAATTTTGCAGGAGATAATGTTATCTGTCTTTTGACATTTTGGAATAGTGAGCTAACCATCTTTCAGTCTCAGGATGTATTGAACAAAATATGATTGAGTAATATTTCCTGCTGGCTTCCTGTGTCTTTGTTCCAAACCAACTCATTCATATTAATTGTTTTTGGACTCCTTTAAGGTTCTTCAATGCAAAGCTTTTAAATTCCCAAAATTGTTGGCATTGCAATATGAACTCCGTCTCTCTTAGACATATGTTATATGATTGCAATATAATTTCTAAGTTTTGGAAGGATGTTTGGGATATTATTACAAAGGTATTTAAAATGTCAGATAATCTTTCTTATGATATGTTGATTTGTAAATCTTTTTCACTTTCAACAAAAACGACTGATTTAAATAACAAACGACTAGACTTTATTATATCTGCTGTTTTAAAATAAATTATTACTAATTGGAAAAATGTTTCAGCATTATTAATCCATTCATGGTGGTTATGGATAATTTTTACAAGGCGTGGAGCAAATTTAACTCTTTTGGGTGTTATTACTAATACATCACTTATTTTGGAAAACAATTGATGATTATATAGGATTACATTTATAAATACGTTTTCATAATATGTTTATAACATGCTATGATTTAAGAGGTTTGAAATATCAACCTAGAAGCTCTTTTTTTGACATTCTATATATTGAAGTTTTATTTTCCAATTTTTATTTATAGTAACACATAGCAATGGTCAATGTGTACCTTTTTCAGTGCTCTTTTTTGTTTAGTCTATCATTCTATCATAAAATTCAATAAAATATTTTGAACTGTAACACAAATAAAATGCATGTGAGATGGGGGTCTAGGGAGGGATGAGGGGCACTGTTGGAGAGTGGTACTGAGGGAATCAGTGGCAGGAAGTCATTGGCGAGGGGGCACCAAAAAAGATTGTCACACAAGGACCCACCGGCGCTAAAGCTGGCACTCTTTGCTGCTAAATAAGTTACGCAAGACCCATCTCCTAGTAGAGGTTCTACATGCTCCTTCCGACCAGCAAGTAATCCTTTTTATTAATGGCCAGAGTTCAAACAATCTGTATTGGCATTCTAATAATGTTCTAAAATATGGCCAGTGATCTAGGTGGAAAGCGTGTCAGTGGTAATGTTCCCATTTTTGCTTCATTCACATATAAATAACCAATATGTGCCACAGCAAATAACTTCTTAGATTCCATATTTTTAATGGAATTTCTTTCCTTAGCCCGTGACCCATGAATAACATTTTCATCAGTGATTCTGTGTGAGGGTAAAATGTGGTTAACCATCCTACGCCTGCCTTGGGTGTCATGTTTGGCAGGGTTTACAAGCATTTTGTAGACTTAATTATCAGTAAATATGTTCTGGTATTGAAGCATTTCGTCAGAGGATAAAGGGATGTTTTTATATATTTCTGGCCAACATTAACATTAGGTTAGCCTAGGGTCTTCAGGTAAGCAGCTCTGTGACCAAAGCAATGTGTAAAACCTTCAAGGCCTGCAGCATCATCTAAAAAGCCATTATACACTCAAGGCTATCCGAATGACAAATTCACCACCTCTGGGGGCTCTTGATACACCTGATACCAAGATGCCATCGGGCTGGAGGTGAAGCAGTGCAAGAAACAATACAAAAAAACTGTAGGCCTATTCCATCACTGCACCCGGGCTCTGCAACGACATCCCTGTCTCTATCAGGACCACTCCAACCCTGCTCTAATTCAGGAAAGTGCAGAAGATACCCCTTTTTAAAAACACAACACTACATTACAGCTATGTAAATGTAGATTTATATATATATAGCGCAGCTTATCACCCGTGAGGGCCTCAAGGCGCTGTCCATGGGCACAGGGAGATTAAGTGATTTGCCCAGAATCACAGGATGTAGTGCCATCGCGGAGGATCGAACCCCGATGTCTAGCTCCCGGGGCGGTAACTCTGACCGCTGCGCTACATCCTCGCCCACTTCCATTATCAGAACTCAGCTACCTCTTTGCTATTCACTGTCTAAGGGGCTAATTTAGAGCTCCGCAGAGAGGGCACTCCCTCACAAAGGGTACGGATTACCCTCTGCCCCAAACTGAAGGTTCGCCCGGCTGATTTACAGACAGGCGGACCTTAAATATGTCAGTGAAGGAGACTACTCAGTGTCTGACTTACTCCTCAAGGGGCCCGACAGAGTTAGAGGCATCGGAGGTTTGGGGATTCCACCGCCCACCTGATTTAGGGTGGGAGGTCGAATGACCAAAAAACATGTTAAAAGTTTGAAGGATGGTAGTATCATTTTGATGATACCATCTGTCAAACTTTTAGTACATTGACAGGAACTGTCGCCATATCAATCCCTGCTAAAGTTAAGAGATGCCCACTGGGATGGCATATATCTCTAAATTTGGCAGGCAAAGGACACTCAGTATGGCAGAAGTAACGTACTCCACCATACCGACAGATTTACCTCCATCTGCCAAAGTCTACATAAGGCCCCATATCTCTTTTTCCAACCTTGTACAACACTCTGCTGCCTTCTGGCTCCATCCATGCTGTACAAACACCACATATAGAAATATGTACAAATACTTGACTAAACTCTGTGATGCCTGGCTAGTCATTGTCTCCTGGTGATTTAGCTGCCTGACTGCTTAGGAACAGACTTTACACCAGAATTAACTAGTATATACGTGAAGTGAACATTCCTGTGGTTTACAGATGAAGGAGCTTTAAATCATTTTCACCTCCATACAAATGTGCTTGTTAACCCATTGCAGCAGTACTCTATGACAACTGGTATGTTATCCTGCCCCTCCTAATCTGGATTCCACACCAACCACAGCCACGAAACCGCCCTAATGGCTGTCATTGACTACATCAGAACCCTCCTTGACCGGGGAGAAATGGCAGCCCTTATCCTCTCCGACCTCTCAGCAGCATTTGACACTGTATCCCACCACACCCTTAACAAGAGGCTACATCACATTGGAATCCAAGGAAACGCTCTCAAGTGGATTGTCTCCTTCCTCACTGGAGGAACCCAGAGAATCCACCTCCCTCCTTTCACCTCAAGGCCCAAGGACGTCATCTGAGGCACCCCCTCAAGGCTCGTCCCTCAGCCCCACACTGTTCAACATATACATGACCCCCTTGGCCAACATCATCGGATCCCACGGAATAACCATGATATCCTACACAGACGACAACCAGCTGATCCTCTCACTATCAGAAGACTACTCCACCACGAAGACCTACTTCCACAGGTGCCTGACTGGAAGAAAAACAACTGCCCGGCACTTAATACAGACCAAACGGAAGTGCTGATCTTATGGAACAACAACTCCGCCTGGAACTACTCCTGATAGCCTTCAGAATTGGGACCAGCATCCACCCCAACAGACCCCGAACGCAACCTCGGCATCATCCTGGACACTAAGCTTATCATGAAAAACGAGATCAATGCAGTTTCGTCCGCCCGCTTCCTCACTCTTCGCATGTTCCTTAAGATCTTCAAATGGCTCCCCGTCGACAGCAGACGAACTGTCACCCAAGCTGTAGTCATTAGCCGGCTGGACTACGGCAGGATGGGTGCATGCAGGGGAGATCACTCTCCTGTTTCTCCTTACCTATTCTCTTTACACTGGCTGACTATTCCCAGCAGAAATGTCCACCATACCTTCCACCACTATGGACCTAGTTTTCTTCTTCAGCGTTTTGTGCACATTAATGCTCACCCCCTCAGCCCTCCCTCTCAACATCTTCTAACGGACCCTAGAGATCGCCGCAGATGTTCTGGCGGCCGTTCACTCTCTCGTTTACCTACCAGAGCCTGGAATATGCTCCCCCAACCCTTTGCCCTACAGACAACCATCTTGCTTTTCATTAGGTACTAAAGACACATATATTTATCTCTCTCTGCTAGGGTTCATCATACCTCATCCTAGGTATCTTCTTGAGCCAGGATGCCACCATATGATGAAAGTACGACCTATAAATCATGTTATATTACTTGAAGTAATGGTTTTCGGTGGACTTTAGGATATCCGCAGTATGGGTACCCACAGCAGTCATCACTTAGCCTAGAGAGGCTTTGGTTCAGGGAAGGTTAGCGTGTGAATGAAGAGCATGGATGGAGTGGTTCTAAAGACCATCACAGATACAACACCTCGCCTGCCAGTTCCATACATCGTGAATGTAATCTGAAGATGGAAGCACTCAGCCGTAGGGGTAGGTAGGGTCTCGGACTGGACCACCAGCATCTTCAGCTGGAAGATGGGCAAAGGTCTGGCTTACTGTGACTTCTCTATGTTTAATACTCCTACCTGGTGATGAGGGCAGATATTGAACAGGATGTCTCAGCTCACCTATGGATAATGCTGATGTCCATTGAAAGAGGAGCATGCTCACGCCCTTACACCCACACACAGATGATCCTATATTCCCTCAAGTACATATTTAGGGCCATATGTACGAACACATTTTCCCATTGACACAGAATGGGAAAAACCCTTTGGTACATCTGGCCCTTAGTTCTTTGTACTGATAAAAACGTGACTATTTTAAGCGCAGATTTACGCGCCTTTGTCAGTGAGAAGGAGGCTTCTCCCATCGAATATCTGAAAGCGAATTCCAGTCCATTTCAGGGAGTCCTTCCTTTGAGTAGGGTCCAGTGCATTTTATGTCCTCTGAAACCTGGAATGCTTCCTCGGAAGCCCTCTTGTTCACCTCCTGAGGGCTCCCATCTGCATCACATTGCAATAATCACAAAAGGCAGTGAGGAGCCTCCAGGCTCTCATACCTTGGAGCTATGCACAGGCCTTGGCCCCACAGGGCGGAGGCCCCCCCTGCACTGCAGGGGCTTGCGTTAGGCCCATGGGTGCCATGTAGCCTGATAGGGGTTAAACACCAAAACCCGCTTTTGATTTTTCATGTCCCTCTTGCATCTGTAAATAGGACTTTTACTCAGATGTTCCTTCCTAGGGGCCAGTGGGGTCCTGATTGCCAAAGGCAGGAGGTCCAACCGCCCTTCTAAAAATCACTGTTTGTACAGAAGAAAATAGAAACTGATACTTTGGGGACTTTATAACAAATGTTTATGGCGCTAAACCTTCTTAAATCTGGGCCTAAATGTAACACTCTCTCTTCTTCAGATTAGGATTCCTTGGAACCTTGGACTGAACGGAAAAAATTATTTTAAAGAGCTGTCAAATGCTTTTTGAAATACGAAAACGTCGAATAAACCCAAACGCTAAATGAAGCACATTGACCTAAATAGTTGTTAACAATGAGCTGCAACTGGACACCATAAAAAACCCTTTCTTGATGAGTGCGTGCACACATATTTTAAGTTTTTTGAGGTCTTTGAAATCCAAAAGTGGCTTTATGTTCACAATAAAGGCCAGCAGAGGGCAGTAAAGGACCGAAGAGGAAACACATGTCCCAGAATGGGTGCAAATGAAAAGCAAAGCGCGACCGCTGCAAAAGTGATTTAAATGCCAGAAACAATATAATGAGATTTATCAGAGCTATTCTGAGCCTTAGGCAATCATTGCAAAAAGAAAATGGCAGAAAGGGTATAGTTGGAAGTAAGAGAAACAGACTTCGTACAAGTGAAGTAGACATTATTTTATTTATTTATTTTACTTCGTAAAATGTGGCGTTACTGACGCAGTTGCCGACTTTGGAACCGAGGAACCGTGCACGAGTCTCGGCGTCGGCTCAACGTCCTGTGACGTGGGCAAATCACATAGGGGCATATTTATGTGCAGCGCCATTTTTCTTGCCCCCTCTTAGCGCCCCCAACGTGATGTGTGCGCCGTATTTAATTTACTGCGCACCATGGCGGTACTTAGGGCATTAGCATCAGAATTTTTGACTCAAGTTCGACGCTTTGCAGGATTATTGGCAAAAATGTTGACGCTAATCCTGCAAAGACCCAGAGTCCTATTGAAAGCAATGGGAGCCTCCGTTTAATGGCTGCTCTGAACAGGCGTTAAAAGTGCTGAAAAAAATAACGCAAAGAAATCCAAGAGATTTCTTTGTGCCATTTTTTTCAGGCCCCCCCCAATGGGGGAAAGCCCCTTTGCATACATTACGCTTGTCGCAAGCATAATGTAGTGCAACGGGTCACAACGTGTCGCAATGCATGCATTACACCATTTTGTTATTATGGCGTGGCATTTTGGGCCACCTAACGCCAAATTAGCGTAAAAAATGGCACTAATGCGTCATTAGGATGGCGCTAGGCCCTCTTAAATCTGAACCTTAATCTCCTTGTGCCTAAAGAAATCAATGTGACCTTGTGTAATATAACTGATGCTCGTGTAAAGCGCTCCAGGACCATCAGGTCGAGTTTGTGCTTTATGAAACTGCAAAAAAAAAAAAAATACATTCTAAACATCCGACTGTGTAGTTGGTATTGTATGTTGTCACTGACTTGAGCAATCCGCATTCCGAAAGCCACATATCTGGTGCTTAATTTGAAAAAAAAGATAAGTATGAGAGTTCAAGGTGTTAGGAGTCAACCGCAACTTGGACCACTCACTGCCCCTGCCAGCATGCCAGACGTCAGTATCAATGTTATCTACTAAGCATCACATTCTAATAAATCTGTCAATTTGGTCTATTCTGTGTCACCCAAAGCTGTAATAATGACCAGCACTTTAATTTTAATATATATTGATTTTTTAAAAACTTTGCTGCTGTTCTCAAAAAGAGAGAAACATCGCCACCATGTGGCGGGCTGTGGAGAGTAAGTGCCGGTGTCGAGAAATTAGTGCCAATGCGGAGCACCAGAAAACACAACACAAATTAAGCACTGACCATATCTTGCTTATTGACGTCACAACTGGTGCCTGTCATCAAAGTGGCAAAAATTCACCCACTATGTGCAGCTATTGCATTCTTTGTACAGTTGCCTACTTAACAAAGACAAACGTATGTTAAATAAATACTCCATACTGTTAGCATGTTTAGGCGAAATGTTTTTGTATGCTATTCTTTTGTTGCATTTTGATACACATATTTCTGTAATCGTGAATGAAAAATAAAACTGCAAGTACCAGGATGCAAAGACCTAAGAGATGACCTGGACACAGCTGACAAGGTGTAGTACACTTTTTGGTATATGATATTGTGGCACCACATCCGTTCGCCCTATCTAAAACGGCTGCCTGGTCCATGGGCTTGTACCTTCTAGAGGAGTTTGTTGTCGAAATGGAGAGTGTTTTGTTTCACACAGACATTTCTCCAATATGCCAATGAAATATGGGGGTGTTGTTTTTCACACCCATTCTGGATACCGAATCAGATGTTTGACACCGTTGCTTCATTACAGGTTGGTCGCAACTCCTGACTTGGGCTTAAAGTTCAGTTTCACCTCCAACCAGAATGCAAAGTTAGGTTATAAGTGCACACCACGCGGATACCTGTATCATCTGAAACCATACACAAATTATGTGAGCAAAATGCACAACATCTAAGGCCTATATTTATACTTTTTTAGCGCCGCATTTGCGTCAATTGTATCTTGTAAGTTTGCGCCGATTTTGCGTCAAAAAACGACGCAAATGCAGCGCTAAAAAATTATGAGTATGGGCCTAAGTTTGCACACCCTGGAAAGGGAGAAACACTCTCAATTAGCAAGTTATCCCATATACCGAGGTCTTAAACGTGGAAAGATGCAATAATTGTGCACCCCTTAGATACCACACGGAGCAGCATTCCAATTGTGGCTGTGCAATTACCTCCACTGTTTCTGACAAGGGCCTGATTGCTCCTGCATGTGTGGGAACATAAATTGGGTGTGAAAACTCCTCACTTCCTGAACTGAGCACCCCATCAAAAGGGTGACCAAGGATTGGTGGGGGAGTGTACTCCTGTAACACAGGAGGATAACAAATTCGAGTGGACACACGACCATATATGTGTCATAAAGTCACACACCAGTTGTGCAGCCTTGCCTGTGGATTGTAAACAGTTTCTCAGCCTCTTTGAGCACTCTCAGGGACCATGTGGGGATCAGTGCTATCAGTTACTTATACTATAGTGAATTGTCTCCTCTGCTGTCCACCTGCACTAGTATTTTTAATTATCTGATATTCCACAAGCTGCTATAGGAGCAGATCATTTTAAAGTCAGTCCCCCAAGATGCCGCGTGCAATAGCTGGACAGCGAATCATGTTTTATCCCAAATGATGGCAACTGCTGATTGCGAATGACAGGCATACATAGGTGGTCTTTCAGTCGCAATGTTTATTTTTAATTATGTCCAATGGTATGGTTTTATGTAGAGTTTTTAAATGACAATTTTGTTTTAAGTTCTAAGAAGTGTTTATGGTTTTAATGAACTAAAATACATATAACAACTAGAGCCTCCATGAGCAGAGTGAGAGAAATCTGTTGGAACCACTCTCTGCGCGTTAAATGGTCAGGGAGTTTGTTGGACCGGGTCACGGGTTAGCTCAGCACCTTTGTAATCAAGGCACCAAGTGATTTCCTGTAAGACCTTGAGTATAAAGCAGTGAGTATCTGACTGAGTTCACTCGCAGTCTGGCAGCATCTTCAACGTTGAAAGTCAGCTGCTCAAAGAGGGAAGAAAAGCAGAAAGCCCAGAACTGGACGGGCGAGGGTGTGGGGCCGCAGCCCCAGCCGGTGACTTGTGCACCCGGATTATGAATCGGTCTCTGGCACTTACCCACAAATATTGAGTTCCTGGGCAAATTAAGAACCCCCCATGTGCTTACAATTGGACATACGTGTAAAATGTAATGCAATTGTAAATGTATTCTATATTAGAACACTGGAATGTTGAGAACTCCATTGAGGACAATGGAGTAGCTCTGGGCTTAGAATGGCTGGTAGAAGCCCGGAGCGCCAACATTCCAAAGTGTGTCTTTTTAATTTAGAACATTCTCCCCATAGTGGGTGGAATGTTCTAACAGGCTTATGGCCTTTGTGCCTGGGACTCGGTAGCGGGCTATAAGGCTACATAATGTCTTGTGCAAATCAAATCTGCAAAGACCAAATTGGTTAGCCACGCTCTTGTATGGTCTCCCAACAGCTCTTATTAACATGCAGAACTATACTGATATCCAGCTGTCTTTGGGCTATTTAAAATACCAAATGCATTAACACTTCTGTCACATGAATCCTTTTACCTTTTTAAAGAATGTAGATATATCTGACATCAATCAATACATATTATATGAATAAAAACACTTATTGCATTTCTTTGTAGGAAATTAATACATTTACGTATCATCTGAAGTATACAAAAGAAACTTAGTTCATACCTTTTCGTTATCATCGGACGAGCTAGTGGTCGACAGACTCAGTGAAGAATTGTGAGACCCATTGAACTCCGAGCCCTCTGAAGACTGCTCTTCCGGTGATCCTTTTTCCGCAACTAAACTGTTGGTGTCCTCAGTGATAGCAGCATCTGTCCGTCCAAGGGAGCTCTTCTCTGGTCCATCCTCTTCATCACAGGTGTCACTCACCACATACACCGCGGTACACATACCTTGGGTATCCAATAAGGTACTGCATTCATCCTGATGACCTAGTGAGTAGGGCTCAGGATGAGGTTGTTCAACAGACAGCGGGACATCTGTCGAACAACCAGTGTCCTCAGTTAAATCAGAGGGGCACGAACTCTCAAAAAGGTCCAAGTGCAAACTTTGTTTTAGCACATCCTGTAGAGGTGTTGAACTTCTCGGCGTTTGGTTGTCTTGTATTCCAGAATCCGGAGACTGGAGAGGTGTGATTTTGGAACAAACCACCTGGAGTTTCTGACTCTCTGTCCTCAAAGAGGTATGTTGAGAGGTTCTCACTCGCTCTTGGTACAGTGGTATCGAGGAAGATGCTTCCTCGTGCGAAGGAGCTCTTGAAGACCCTCTCCATTTCCTTGCTGCGACTGCTACGTTGCTGAAGAATCGAAATACTCCCCCAAGGTTTTTGGTTTTGGTTGCGCTGTTTGACCGCTGAGGTTGCTCACCTCGTTTGTCAAGGTCAGAAGATGTAGACACATTATCAGTTCTATCCAGCGATTTCAGATTGTCTATGCTGGGTTCTTCCACCTTTGAATTATCCCTACTAGTCCGTGAGATCCCTTTTAGATAACTCCAAACGTCAGTGCTTCTTCCTCTCCTGAGTTCTGGCTGGATCTTATTGCACCTTCTCTGAATTTCCCCCTCAGCTATGGTTGAACTCTTTGAGTTTTCAAAATTAAACTCCTGTCTCCTGCTTGAAGGCAGTGTGCTACTGTTGCCAGCCGCTGCCTCACCATGCAGTCGGACATTGATATCCCTCAGCCAGCGATTGTCATTAGGATCAAAGTCTGAAGCTGTGATGTTCAATTCCACATCTTCAAAGGAGGAATCCAAGTCATCGATGTAGCCTGCATAGGAATGGCGAAAAGGCCTTTGACTCTCCACTGATCTCCTCGTCCTGTAGAGTGAACTCAGCCTGTCTTCCTCCTTGTTCTCTATAGAAATGCCAGTCACAGTGGCTTCTGAATGTTTCTCAACTGAGTTCTTAGAGAAGTTGGAAGACCGCAATCTCTTGATAGACCTCATTCTCTCAAAAAAGGACATCCTTGGTTTAGGGTCTATGATCTCGCCAGTTAAGATCATGGATTGTGGCCGCTTGGCACGGCCAGAGCTCAATCTCTTTCTACGAACAAAACCCCAGATACGAGTGCTTTTAGCCTTTTTCTCATATTTGACGGCCAACTCTTCAATTGATGGTTCCATGGTCAGGCCATTGGAGTCACACCGATCAAAGTCAGAGATCTTCATACTGTCAATTATTTTTTCCTCTGATTTGGTTTTGAAATTCTTTTTGACATAACCATTTCTAGTTGGGGGTACATGAACTTGTTGAGTGTCATCTTTCATTGCCATATTACTTTTCAATTGGTGACCTACACATCACATGACCATGTTCTTTTGTTGCAAAGGTTCTATAGAGAAAAGGAGAAAACACTAGAATTAGAAATGTGAGCTTACTATATTTCTCTAAAGCAAAAATATATACGTCCCAAAATAATTTGTCTTTTTCAAAAACAACATTATCCATTGTAAACGTTACAATGCTCTTCTACTGATCAGGATTAAAAAAAAAAACACTAAATTGTGATGGATAAAATAAGAACAAATATGCCTTTATTCAAAAAAGATAATAAAAAACTGTTTCACTTTCTTCCATTGTGCTTTCTCAACTTCTACATGTCGCAGCTGAAGAGTGCAGGGCTCTTGCCATATTTTCCCATAAGGATCAATCTTTTACCATTTGGTTTTACCTTGCCATTTTTGTTAGTATAAATGACGTTCCACTTTTAATAGTTGAAGTTGGTGCCTTGCAATAGATAAACAGCAAAATGGAAAAAGTGTAGGGAGGATTTTATACTGGACACATATTGTTTCCTCCTAGCCAGACCCATTGGCAGGGTTCAGCATAGTTTAATTTGGGTTTTGCTTATGTTTCACCCTGGCAGGAATTGTCATTGCTACTTAAGTAGGATTTCACCACCTCGAACAGTAACCCAATTTCCTACAAAGTCAAAGTAATGTAAAGAACATTGATTAAAGATGATTGCGATCAGCTGAGATCCCTACATTAACAACCCCAGATTTAACCTTTCTTTATTCTTCTTTTTTTTAACTTTTGTAACGTGTTTGCAATAACAAAAATGTAAAAGTCACACTATGTTGCAAAGGACAGACCTATTGGCTTTGCTAGTGCTTGTTTTCATATTGCATCTAGAAATGGCCACTGATGTCCTAATGACTGATGGAATGTTCATTATTGGGTTTCTTTCAGTTTCTGCCAGTGCGGCACTCTGAAGTAGGTGCTCTTACCATATACCCTTTTCCTCTGCTGTTAAAGCAATAACTTCTCCATTAAAAGAGTTTTAGTTTTCAGGGAGGCATTCTTACATTCCAAATTTAAAAAGTCAGACATCTCCTGACTGAAAAGTCGAATTCCTACTTTATTAAATAATATCGTCATCAACCAGCCAGCCAAAATATGTTTTGCAAGGGCGCTCACTTTGTCAGGATTGTAAAAAGTTAAACTAATGAAATTTCTTTATTTTTATGTTATTTATATAAAAATAATAATTAATAAACACTCATCTGCTTCTTGAGTTACTTTCAGAATTGTACATCTAGCAATCCCTACAAAAACAGTTTTGCAGGTTTGGTAATATAAACATCCTTAATATCTTAATCCATTTGCAACTGTAGCAATAACAAATTAGGATTACAAGAATCACTGTTGCATAACACTACCAAAAGATGGGTTTGAAAACGTTCGTCATGCTCATGAATTAATTTCAGAATATTGCCTTAAATTATACATCTTACAATCGCTTCTAGAAAAGGTTACTTTTCAAATGTAGCAGTCCAAAAATAACATGTATACTGGAAGAAATTTTAACTTCACATTTTCCAAGATGCATAGCTGTCTAATATGGCAAAATAGTATAAAGGCTTTCTCTCAAAGATTATTGTGATCAGATGACATTCCCATATTAACAAGCCCAGGTTTAAGCTTGTCAAATCATTTACTGCTCCGAAGGTCTGGTTGAGGTTCCATCCAAGACATTTGCTTGGTATCCTTAAAAAGTTTTTATGAAATGGAGGGTTGAGGTAAGCAGGTGTCCACAAGAGTTAAAGAGGAACATTGACTGTAGTACACTTTACAATTGCTTACAATCAATTGCAATGATAACCTAGCTCAAGAAAATGTATAGTGTACAAACATACCACAAAATTAAAATAGTTTTTAAAGTTAATGTGAATCTTGTTTGTTTGGCTATATCAACCAGCAATAGCAAAATTATCTATACAAAATTCACATTAAGATGTAGTCTGTATAACTGAAATTATAATTTAAGCATATCTAGTCTATCTTGACATAATTTAATATTAAGCAGCTTAAATACATTACATGTGCTATTCAGTTACTACTGTACACTGCCAGGTGGCAGAACCTGAATGCGTCAATATCACGTTTTCACCAAAATTAGCAGGAACGTCCTTACAGAGATATGGATGCCAGAAATACAGCCAAAAAGCTTGGCAAAAATCTGTGCTAAGTAAATGTAATAAATGACATAACATCTGTAAATGACACCAGACCTGAAAATCAGATATATTGGACCCGGAAGAAACTTAACATCCCTGAATGGTTCACAATGAAGAACTGATCTGAAACCTATATACATTTAAGGTACTAATTTTGCTTGGTCTGCACAGTAAAAGGGCAATGTTTAGAAAATACTGAAAATTGGACATTTACAACAAAAGTGCTGAAGTGGGGTGGAAGTTTAATTTTTCTTTTGTCAGACTTTTATTTACAAAAAGAATGATTTAAATATTATACCAACATTTCACATATACTGCTTTTGGTAAATCATAGGAGTATAATATTTTTAGTGAGTTAATTAGTTATTTTTCAGTGACAGCCATGTGTTACTTTCTCTAACCTAAAATTGTGTAGTGGCCTAAAACCAAATCCCCTTTATCCCCCTGTTATCACATGGAAATATCTCTGATCTGTTTTTAAAAAAAAACAAAATTGGTGTTATCTGGATTTGAAAAAATACATCCAAAAGTGAAAAGCATGGATCTTGGGAATCAAGAAATCCAAATGTTCTACATCCTGAGAGTTAAGACAGTCATTCTCAAAAAACGCAGATATAAGGGGAGAGGTAGTGGTTTTATATCACGACTACCACCAAGAGGCAATACAAGAACTACAATGTTTAAATGTGCTACATATTATTAAATAGAATACTATACAATTGAGTAAAACTTAATTTGGAGGCTTTACTACCACATGTTTCCAAGATTTTTTTCTAATGTGCGTTATAGAACCAGAATAAAGCCTAAAGACAACCCTGGATATTGCCCTTGACTTCGGCCCAGGTTTTAGAGGAAACCAGTTAAGGCAAAAATCAGTAACTTGGGCCAAAGAAGTTAAAGAAAAAATGACAGGAGCATTTGTGACACATGGTACTGATTATATGAACTCATTGGACAGGTAGAAACATAAAGTGATTGGAAGAAGCAGAAAGTGACGTAAAGGAAGTTATACTTCCATGATGAATGGCAGTCACTGGAACCGGAGACCATGTTGGTCTGTGAATGCATCACTTTCTTTTTTGAGAATATGAAAAACAGGAGAATAAGTCAAACTGTATAATTCAGTATGATTTCCAGAGGTATCTGGAATGTTGTCAGCCCAAGGGAGAGAGGTAAGAAAACCATGAGTGAACACAATATTCAGATTGCAAGGAGTAGAACGCACAGCCTCCTTGCCTGGCGGCTTCTAGAACAAGCGTAGTAAACCTAAGGGTCTGAATTTACACAAGACTGCACTTGTCCACGCGCGTCTCACTCCAGTGAGTGTACAGCACAAAATGAGCCTGGCCTAATATAGAGTCAATGTGTAATGTATTTATGCAGTACCTTAAACAGTAATAAAAAGAAAACATAACACAAGAAAAATCCCACGCCAACTAAGAAAACTAAAGTAAAAAATTATAAATTAATTGAGACCAAAACAACAAAAATCCAATCAGTAGGATCGGAGATATGAAGTTTCAAATTTTAAAGGGAAAATAGTGTCTAAAAGCACAAAGCTCCAATTGTGGTTATCTGGTCATGCCAGACCTGGACAAAATCGCAAGTTCAGGCTGACCATGATGGAATGCAAGCCTGATACAGGGACCAAGTTATTCCTGCTGAACAAAGTACCTTAACTCCTGGCTGCAGATTGCTGCGAGATCCCCCAGCGATGATGTGTTGCATTCACGGCAGTTCCAATGGGCTGTGTAGTTGTGATACAAAGTGCTGCATCATTGTCGAGGGTGCTGTTGACGAGGGTCTTGCGATGTGACATCCTGTGTTGAAGGTGTGTCACGTACCAGCAGTTCCTAAAAAGCTGCATGGCTGTGATGCAGAGTCCTGTGTCGTCCTCAAGGATGCTTTTGCTGAGGGGCTGGCGATGCGAAGGCCCGTCGAGGATGTATCGCACCCCAGCGGTTTCAAGGAGACTGCGGGTTGCAATGCGAGGAACGGCGCCGGGGATGCATTGTGCTGCAGTGGTTCTGAAGTTGAGCTGCAAGGAGATGTGTTGTGCTATGTTGGTTCTGACCACAGCTGGGCTGGCAGAGTACCTTCAGGGCCACTTCCAAGGCTCCAGGACTGGTATGGCACCACTTGGGGGTGGGACCCACAGCAGACAAAGTGAAGGTGCTGGGGTTGAGGTGGTTGGAGCATTTTCTGTCCCTGTAACTCTGATCAGGAGGCCACCCAGGTAACCCTTAGAATCACTCTGGTGGTCCTGGGATAAAGATGCTGGTCCAGTCCTTTCACTCAGAGTTGTGTCTGAGAGTTCAATATTTATACTTGTTGCCAGGTTTGTAGTGGGAGATGGTTCACAAGGTTTCTACCCACATAGGTGTTTGGAATGTCCTGCCTCCCAGCCTCACCTTGTCTGGGCCGCAAATTGCTTTTGAAGTGGCAAACCCTTTGTGAGTGTGCTCATTCAGAGACTTTGTGATGTGCAAATGTGGTGGGTGACTGCTCCACCCCTCTATCAAGTCAAAGGTGGCCTATCCTGCCAACCCATATTTCCCTTTCACCTCACTGGCTGCCAGCTACAGTAGTCATTAGTCATGTGACCCAGTAAACAGGCTGCAGGTGACAAAGGGTTAGGACAAGAAAACAGCAATTATAAAAGTATCATTTTCGAATTTGTGACTTTAAATACAACTTTATCATTAAAGGGAGTTTTGAATTACAGTTCTTTCGATACTAAACTGGACATTCCTACTTCCACCCAATCGACAGTTAGCACCTATTAAATGTAATAAGGAAACCCACTATTATCTTACAAGAGGGGTAGGCCTTGCAGTAGTGAAAAATTAGTTTAAGAATTTTTTCAGTAACAACACATGTAAATCTAAAAAATACTTGTCCAACTTTGTAAGTGCACTGGACTCTGCCCTATTGGCTGTTTAGCGCCTACACAACAGGTGACTTGTAGTTATTAAAAAAGGAAGGCTTAGGCATAGCAAAAGGTTTATTTTGCCAGGTTGAAATGACAGTTTAAAACTCCAACCACAGGCTGCAGTGGCAGGCCTGATACATGTTTTAAAAGGCTACTTAAATGGGTGGCACAATAAGTGCTGCAGGCCCCTAGTAACATTTAGTTTACAAGCCTTGGGTACATGTAGTACAAATTTACTAGGGACCTACAAATAAATTAAATGTACCAATTGGTTGTAAGCCAATATTACTATGTTTTAATGAAAGAGCACATGCAGTTTAGCACTGGTTAGCAGTGGTAAGGTATGCAGAATCCTAAAGGCCAACAAGAAAGGGTTCAGAAAACAGGAGAGTGAAGGCAAAAAGTTTGGTGATGTCTGTGCAGAAAGTGCCAAGTTAGCAGACATATGTCTCTATATTAGACAGCTTTGCATTTTGGAAAATATGAAGTTATAGTTACTTACAGTATGCATGTTATTTTTAGATTGATACTTTTGAGAAGTACTCATCTCCAGAAGCGATTGTTAAGATGTACAACTTAAGGAAATATTCTGAAATGAACTCATGAGCTTGATGAACATTGTTGAACATTTCTTTTGGTTTTGTTTATATAACAAACATTCTTGTAATCCTAATTTGTTGTTGCTGCAGCTGCAAAACGTTTAAGGGACTAGTTTAGAGTTTAGCGGAGGCGTTACTTCATCACAACGGCGACGGAGATCCTGTCCACCGAAATCTAAATCCCACAGGATGCAATGAAAGAAACTCAAGAACTAGATTAATGTTTATTAAATATTATTTTTTTATAAATAACATAAAAGTAAAGCAATGTAATTATTTACATATTTTTACAATCCTGACAAAGTCAGCCGTCTTACAAAACATATGTTGGCTGGCTGGTTGATGATGACATTATTTAATAAAAGAGTAATTACACTTTTCAATCATAAAGTGTTCGACTTTTAATTTCACGAGTTAAGAATTCTTCCCGGAAAATTATTTTATTTGAGAATTCATTGATTTCACAGTAGAAGATGGAGGTACATGGTGAGAGCGCCTACTTCACAGTGCTGCACTGACAGTAACTGGAAGAAGCCCAATACTGAACACTCTGTCAGTTACTATGACATTACTCGTCATGTCTAGTTGCAATATGATAACAAGCATTGTCAAACCCAATACGTCTGGCATTGGCAATATGATGTGATTTTTATATTTTTTATTGCAAATTATACACCACAAAATTAAAGAGAAGAAAAAGATAACCCAGCCCCATCTAAATGCGGAAGCCATACGCTTTTAATAAAAAAAAAGTCAAATTAAAAACAAAATGAAACACCACATATCATTTTAATAGAATGTTATGTGTGTAGAAGGCAGGTTTAATTAGAAAATGTAGAGAAAGCCCTTATAATATCATTGCACATCACAGGTAAATAAGATTCTTATTTTTGCCACAAAAAGGTACTATTTGTTTTAAATTACTATAACCTGAGGAAGACATACATTTAAAAAACAAGCATTGGCAAAGCCAAAATGTCTCCCCTGTAGGTCGTATTGGCTTTGCCAAACCCCAATGCAGAGCAACATGGCTAAATAAGATTAAAAAAGCCCATCACGTCATTTTGTAGGCATGCACACCGCACATGAGGTTGTCTTTTTTTTCTTTTTATTTCCTGATTCAACTCAGATCAGCAAATAAAAAGAAAAAAACACACTAAAGTGTGTTTTTGGAAAGCGTGTAGCGAGAAGCAACTTAGGTGGGCAGGCAAGGAAGCAACACAAAGGCAAAGGGGAAAGCAACACGGACGGAAGATGCGGAAGCAACACTGTGTGCAGGTGGGGTGGGAGGTTGAAGCAACACAGAAGGTGTGGGGATCAAACGGGGATGAGGGAGAGTAACAATGAGCACAGAGAGCTTGTGTGAAAAACAAAGAGGCAATAGAGCAACGTGGAGCTGTGAGGGGGAGACGCACATGGGCAGAGAACCCCACGAGGGCGAGCTTGTTATGGAGGGATCAGGGGGAACTGCACAGGCGAGAGAGAGCAGTGGAAGACAAGCACACTAGGGAGACAGCTGAAAAACACATGTACTCTTGTGGAGTGCTTAAATGAAAATAAAAAATAGCACCTGGAAAGCAAACTGTGTATGGACACAGTAAAAGTGTCCATGGTCCAAGGGAGGGGCACACAAAATAAGAGGAATGAAATCCCACACACGCTAACGAACAAGAAACAATCAATTAAGAGTGACAGTCAAGCCAACAAGCCAACCAATGTAAGAAATGGGTGGGTTCTGAGCTAACGATACATCTTGCAATCGAGAGTGCATGTGATGTCTAGTAGGTGAAACCCTAAAATTAAAAGACACAGAATGGAAATAAAAAAAACATTGGTAAAGTATTAGCCCACCTGTCCTGAAACCGAAATGCACTTCCTTTTAGGCAGGTGTGATTTTGTGAACAGGAAAAATGCCATCAATAACAGTTTAAGAGAACGAATATCTGAAGTGGGTTAGCACAGTGTCCCATCCTGTATGTTGGGTAACAGCAAATATGAATGACTGTTGAACATACACATTAATTTAATGATGCATACAGTACCAAATTAGGAAGGAACGCCCCTTTCGTTGCACTTCCTGATTACAATTTACTATAAATTGGGAAACGCATTGTGTAAATTGAAAATGCTCCTCCAACTTGTAGAATAGATTTCAAACACAGCAAAAAGCCATTTGCTGGTTGCAAACCCTGTGATTTTGTGAACTGCAAGGTGTGCGATTGCGAAGTGGCTTTGTACGCATGGCCCATGGCAGTGCTTAATTTGTAAATAAAATGGTGCTGGTGCCCAAAGCCCTCCTCTTAAACACTCGGCTGCTGCAATTAAATGTGTGAAGACGGAATACTGAGCCGGCGTAATGCTGAAGACATCTCGGGCCTCTTCAATCCCAAAAAAAAAGGCACTCCCTGCCCTTTTAGGTCACTCTTGCAGCTTTCTGCTTTCTCCCTTTCTGACGCTTTTTAGTTTTTCCCTTCCTCCGTCTTTCCCATATGTGTCTTTTGCTCGCAGCATATGCTTGAGGCAGAAGAATAAGCCCCGGCCATCAAAAATAAGTGCTGGTGCTCAGCACCGGAAACAACAAGCACAAATTAAGCACTGGCCCATGGTCCCCAGTGTAGATCCTGGTGCAAATCCCAGCCAATAAGCACAGCGCAACAGATCGGGCGCTTTCGTAAGGCGAGGTCAGACAGCAGCCTTGGGGCGAGACCTGCTTTATTACCGCGGTATTACCGCATAAGATATGAAAAAAATATTTTTCCAGTGTAGGTAGACACCTCCAGGAAGTAAAAATCTATTTCACCTGGAGCTCTTCATCAAGTGCAAGATAAGTGAAAGGGGGTGGTCATCCGTAATACTCAAGCACTCCTTCTCTAAGGTAATCTTCCTTATGTACCCTCGACACAATTCTGTCTCACAAAGAACTAACATCCCAATGTATACCTTTCGAAAAATCTCTCAGCAGGGGGTAACGGTTTCTGAGAATTCCAATTTTAAACAACAGGAAAGGTTAAATGCCACCTTTCCGCTTGTGGGTGGGAAGATTCCCTCACCTCCCACCAGCAGAATTTACAATCCCTGATTGTTATTGCAGAAAGAAAATTGGAGCCGCAAACGTACAGATCCATAGACATTAATAGAGAGAGGGTACATCAGCCTGTATTTCTACTGCAACCACGGATTGGTACCCAGATTCATAGGGACACATCTAGAGTGTGGCAGTGAGAAAACAAGGGACATAATAGACTTTCTGCACAAACTCCTTTAAACAAAAGAGGCAGCAATCCACGGCACTGATTAGAAACCGCATGGTTTGCTCATGAAATCAATCAAAGTTGCGTAGTAACAAATTTAACCTGAGGTTTCCTCATTTATTCCGCAGGAACTCTACAACCTCTTGGTATTGTCTTCAGATTGCACACACATCTCAGAATTATCTCTATAGTATTCAGTTCTGTCCTTTAACTTCAATTAAGGAGCAGACCAGTGCTTAATTTGTAAATAAAAACGTGCTGGTGCCCTAATCTGCTGCAAATAAATGTGTGAGCGCAGAATATTTAGGCAGTGTAGTCCTAGAGCCATCTCAGCTCCCTTTAATCTGCTTACAGCCACTCCCTGCCCTTTCTCTTGCAGCTTTCTGCTTCCTCCCTTTGTGATGTGTTTCCATCTTTCTCTTCCTCCGTCCTTCCCATATGTATCTTTTGCACGCAATAAATGCCTGATGCAGAAATATAAGTGCTGGCCCTCAAAAATAAGTGCTGTGCCCCCCACCGGCAACCACCGGCTCAAATTAAGCACTGGAGCAGAAATGGTGTAGGATAGAGGTGGATGGGATAACAACTTCCCAGGGATAACAGAGCCAAGCCGAGGATTTGGTTTGCCTCCAAAAGCCCGCGTAGGAGCCGAGCCTTCCAACTATCTGGCATGGAAACTGTGCAACAAACACCATGTAAATAGATGCGTATTCAAAATACCAAAAAAGTGTACTAATTTAATGTGTGGAACATCAAGGTATATCTCTCCATTTAAAGACATTTATCAAAATTGATAGTTTTCAAATAAGGACTTAGAAACATTCCTGCCCCACTCCGATGACAATGCCATTTGCGAGGTCAGCTATCGTGCACCCTATATTTGGGCTAGATTCTTACCATACATGGAGCAACATTATAGTCTGTTGCAATAAACACAAAAGAGGTTTTCATACCGCACACATGTTTAATTCACATATTTCAATATGCTCTTATCTGTCATAATAAAAGAAAATGCGGCACAGTGAAATAAAATATCTGACTAGGATCACACAAATTGGTCAGGTATGGAAGCAGGAATGATCCCAGTTTATCTGGTTTCACATAATGCAATTAAGCCAGTAGATGTGATCTTTTAGGTCGAGCGCAAGCACTTTGACCTGTTGTAAGTCTTGTGGGCTTTTAACCACGCCCACCGCACGCCCATCACTTTCACTCGTTCATGGGCTTGCCCCTCAAAAATCCTTTGTTCTCATAGGTAAATGCTTTATATTTGCCATTCCTTGAGGGGGTTTTGTTACCGCCTTGCAGACTAGACTGCCCCTGTTACATGGATAATTGCACGATTGCCGATACGTTTGACTGCGAGCGAACTTCATTCTCTTTTTGTGTCTCTCCTTGGCGCTCATGCTCATGGCAGCCGTGGTGCTTTGAATCGGTTCGCTTATGGCAACTGTTTTACTTTTTCATTTTCATTTTATGTGGCAAGAAACGTCCAGTTAGGAATTTACAACGCCAATAGTTCTAACTCAAGCAAACGCGAGGCCCGTTGCATTGCACATGCTTGTTTCTCTGGGTAGCAGCCAGCAGATGCCACATGAAAGCGCAGCTCGTTTTGGGCTAGAGGGTCCAAGAGGGAAGTGAAGTGAGGCACCTGGCTTGAAGCCTACCTAACGTTACTATTGTTAGTGTAGAAGTCAATAAAGAGTTAGAGGTTGAGAAGAATCTTTGGATTAGCATCATTCGTGGTCGGAAACCTTCGCCGCGTGGCCTTCACTCAGTCCATATTGTTATACTTATGTAAATCCATAGAGCAGTCTACTGAGTTCTAGGAACTCCTTTATTTCCTTATTTAAGCTGATTGTTTAGGCGAGTGCTGAGGACATAACTCACTTGTAATAAGAAAATAACGTCTATACTCACCTGTTATAATTTATTACGAGTGACCAGTGACATCACAATAGCCAAGTGGTGCTGAGTCACAGAGACAACAGAGACAGAATGCAAGCAACAGCCCTTCCTACTGAACCCCAAGCACTTCAGCTGCTCAATTCACAAGCCATTTGCACATGACGTTCTACTAGCACATACATGTGTCATGATTTAGGAGCGCTAATTCATGATTTTTTTTCACAAAACATTAATTTGCACTTTTAAAGCTACAAAGTTGCGGGTTTGTGGTAATTCACAAAATGTTCCTCTGCCTACTCTCAAGGAGTAGGTCAGGCACTTCAGGAATAAGTCATATTTACTGTAAAATCTTTGTGGATGTGGCAATTAGTCTGGATTTCAGACACGTTTATTGTAAAAAAAAAAAAAAAGGTAATGGCATGAACAAGACCTTTGTTTATTCCCGTGTACAAGCAGTATTGTAATAGGAGTGGTGAAAATAATCTTTCAGTTATCAGCCCACACTTGTCCCAAATTATTCACACACCGTTATCTTTTATTTAATATCAAGCATCACTGTGCATTCTGCTGGTAACAAGCTTTTCTTTTAAATGTTGGTTCTCAGACACTCACAATAATCACTGCCGAACTGACTTACTTTGCAAAATGCCTTAGAAAGTAGGTGAAAATCATCCCAATTAACAAACCCCTTTCCTCTCCTAAGTTACATGAATGGGGGAAACATGGGTGTGCCTAGAGAAAGGAAGGGGAGTGGCCAACGGTATTTGCGTCATCACCCACAAGGTCATCATTTTGCGGGTATTTACAAATATTGTTAGTTTCTGTGACCACTTTGCAGATGGGAATGTTGTTCTCTTATTTCAACTCATTCTGTACCCCCTTTTACAGTCACCACTTCCTCAATATATCTCTACCCCTGCTCCCTCCTCCCAGTAGGCTGTACCTAAAAGATAATATTATAGTAAAAACATCGCCCAAGGAACAAAAACCACAGAGATTGTCTCAGTGTCTGCTCCACCAGTGCAGCTGTGAACATCCCCCACACATTCTCGAGTTGCGCTATCAGCATGTGTGGGTCAAAGATGTATCGGAGGATGGTGGCTATCCACACTGGTGGAATGTGGCAAGTGGTGGACGTGGCATCACTTGAGCTACTTGAGATAACTCTGACTACAACTGGTGAATTTCTGTGGTTAGGTACATGTGAACCTAACTATAACGTCCCTGTAACCTTTGGTTTTTTAAGTGAAATATATATATATATATATATATATAAATAAATATATATCTTTACAACGGATGCCTTTCCACAAACAATGTAAGTATTTTAAAAGTAAAAATAAACCCATTGTATAAATATATATAATATATTATGAATTTATATATATGAGTTATTTTTGTGAAGTAAGCTGATTGCACCAATTATAACCAAAGCAAAATCAACTTGGTTTGGCCACAGTGTTTGGCCGCCAAGTAACACAGGTACTATTGCTCAGCCCACTGAGCTAAGTTCCACGTCCTGTTGCTTTCTATTCTCGAATTCAGTCTTCTCCAACGAGAAGCCATTGGTGGCTTCTCCATTTGGGGTAAGCAGTGTCGCCCCATCCCTGCTGAGGGCATAGAAAAGTGAAAAATAAAATGGTAATAAAATGACTTTATTAGCATTTTATTTTTCCTCTGCCATCCTGAGCTGATTGTGAGGGTGGGGCCATTGCTGCTGACTGGCAGCAGGGGGGAGTGGCGTCTGACTACACCAGTTTAATCACTTTCACTTTGGCCGGCAGTCTTGAAACGGCCAGCCTGACATGCGCACTTTGAACCTCTCCAACCCGAGCTGTCTTAGACACCTGGGTGGAGAGCGGGCACTGGGCTCCAGTGTTTTGGGGAGTGCTGAAACAGCCTTCTCAAACCCATCCTGAGCAGCGCCTGGACTGGTTGGAGGAGATGGCCGGGGTCTGCGCTGGATAACTGGAGAAGAACACCAGGACCCAAGAATGTGCAGCCAGGTAAGTGAATATGTCATTTTACTTTTTTTGTAATCAATGTAAACTAAATTGCTGATGTGCATTACATTAACATTGTTTAAGTTAAAATAAAATGTTAAAAGTTAAAATGCTAAAATGTTAAAAGTTAAAATTACTGACGTGCATTGACATGCATTGCAAATTGAAATGTTTAACTTTAAATTGTTAATGTAATGCTTGTCGTCAATTTAGTTAGTGTATATTACAAGCCCAGGTTTAATTTTCCCGAGTCAGCACACTTTTGACCCATTTGCTCACCCCACCACTTTCAATTGTTGCCAGCCACCACTGCGAGCAGCCTGCTAAATTACAAGTGTGTGCTTGGTTGAATTAATATGTATATAACACAATTGAAAAGCTGCATTTGAGACAAAAATGGGTGTATTTCAGGATTTATACCCTGATGTTTGGAGAAAAAATGGTTGAATTAATTGAATTTTCAGTTGAATTTCCAGTTTAACAATTCCAATCAATGACTTTTTATTTCATCTCCAACATACTCTTGAGGGTGAATGTGTGCTTTATGAATATATGTTATGTGTCAAATGTTTTAGCATAAGTTATATTAAAAGTTGATCTTTGAATGATAAATCATGCGGAGACTTATCGCTTTGGTGCATTACAGCTATAACTGCTTTGTATTCCCCATCTAAGGCATTACAGACTTATAAAGACTTTATTACTTTACTGCTGGCAACCTTGCCTGATACATGAGGCGATCACTGCTGGTAATCTTGCATGAGTGGCCAGTAAGGTAATCTTGCCTGATGCATGAGGTGATCACTGCTGGTAATCTTGCATGAGTGGCCAGTAAGGTAATCTTGCCTGATGTGGTCACTATCACAGCACTAATAACCTTAGTAGCTCAGGATGATTTTCACTGAACACGTGTAGCTCTTTGTACAGAAAAGGTTGGAGACTCCTGCTCTAACTAATACTGCAGTGACAGACTCTTTCTTAAAGTATTTCTGCTTTTGTGAACAATCTGAAAATGTGGCGTGGATGGTCCCCAAAGTGCATTTGCTAGATTTCCACTCTAACTCCCTGCATCAAGTGTATCCCAAGGCTCTGCAGCTTTCCTGTCCCGACATTTTGCAATGTTTAATTATTTAGATTTTTTAATAGATAACTCACAAGTGGCAGTTGGGGTATTTATTTATGGATGTATGAATATATATTTTTTTTTTTAGGAAAGCGCTACAAACCACCAGTGCTTGCCGCGACGACGGCTGGATAGGACTTTTGAAATATGTGAGCAACGCTATGTCATATAGTATATGCATATGTATGTATGTACCTGCATTTCATTCTCTAATGATTTTCTTAAAAGAATAAAGTATTTTTTCTGCAGCAGAAGAAAATCAATGTGGGACCAGATGTACTAGTGTACTATGCAGGTCACAAGAACTGGCAACCAGTATTTTTGCGAATTTTGCAAACTGACTTTTGTAATTATAGATCTGTTCATAAAATTCTGAAGTCGAGTGGTCACAATCTGACCTACATCATTAATATTCAGAGATAGGTAGCAAAGAAAAAACTGAGGTCAGCAGACACTGGTAGAGGTTAGCATCCCGCTGTCATTAAAATGAGGTCAACAGATCCCAGTAGAAGGCTAGCATCCTGCTATCATTAAAACCACTGCCATTTTATGGCACAGAAATCTATAGCAGGCCTTAACCCAGTTCCCAAAACGTTGAAATCTCAGACACTTGCAGTGGGGTGGAACTTCTCTGCTTCTAGAAAGGCTGGCCCCAGACAATAGCATTGGGCCAGAACACCACTGTCATTGAAATGGAGGACACACAAGATCACAGCAACTCAGGAACTCACTGTCATCAAAAGTAAAAGGCCGGGTGGTTAGCACTATTGATAAAACTTAGAAATTGTGTTGGGGTGGCACTCATTTTGACTTGGGCAGGCACCGCATATGCAGACTTCCCTCCGCGGTACGTATTAAGAGTTTCCTTCTAGGTCGGCAGGCGGAAACAGCACTTCTGCCTGCCGGCCCAGCAGGAAACACACCACAACATTGACGCCGACTCATAATCGAGCCGGTGGCAATGTTGTACTGCATCGCGTGCAACAGCACCTGTCGCACTTTTCACTGCCTCTAAATCAGGCAGTGAAAAGCGCAACGGGGCTGTCCATGGGGGCCCTTGCACTGCCCATGCAAATTCATGGGCAGTGCAGGGCCTCCATGGGGCCCCTGCCACCCCCTTTCCGACAACCTTTCTATGGCGGTGGGATCGTCATATAAAGGCTGGCGGAAAGGGGACTTGTAATCCGGGGGTCAGCACGCTTGCAGCGCTGCCCTGGCGGATTGAGACTGCTGGCAGTCCGGCGGCTCCGCCGCGTTCATAATGTGGAGGCTGGACTGCTGCTTTGGAGGCAGTCCAACCTTCACCACGGCCCTGGTGGTCTCATGACCGCCAGGGTCGTAATGAGGGCCTGAGTGAGTGAGCCACTGTCATGTGTTGCACTGTGTGCATTAGCATGTTTAGAGGTGGGCGAGCCAAAAAAATAACAGAGAGCACGGAGCTGAGCCATTCTCGAGTTGTGCACTGAAAATGTTTGGCATGTAAATAGTGCAACAAACACCATATCAAAATCTGATGAAGACTCCCCAAAATTTTAAAAAGTCAATTTCTTTAACATGCAGGAGCGTTTCAACTTACTACATCAAATTACATCAATACACTGAGAGGCATTTATTAAAAGTAGAAGTCTTTAAACATGAACTTAAAAATGTTCACGCCCCTCCACCGGGCCATGAAGATAATGCAATTAGTGAAATGAGGCAAGCCAGTTATTGTGTTTTCCTATATGTTGCCTACATTATTTCATGAAACAACATTGAAGTCTATTTAAATCAGGTACAACAGAAGTGTTTGTACGGCACACAGCCCGACCTCACATATGGCTAAGCACTCTCAAATGCAATAACGAGGAAAAGGAAAGCACAGTGAAATAAAATAATTGCCCAAGATCACATAATTGGTCAAGCAGGAAAACCGGCTTAAATCCCCAGGTTTCCGGTTTCACATTGTACCGTTCAGCCACTAGGTGGTATCTCTTTCCGTTTCATGTTTTACATCAAAGGTTAGAATGATTTCTTTGATTCTCTGCACACGTAGTTAGAGTCTGGGTGGCAGGCAAAAGCCACACGAGAGCTCGGCTCGTTTTGGGCTCGAGGGCCTAAGAGGACCTGAAGCTGAGCCAGAGCCAGGCATCTGGCTCGTGCCTCACTTGAGCTTTCAGTGGCTCGCCCACCGAATGTATTTATTGACTAAATATGTTCTCTTCTAAGGCACAAACTGCAATCTGAGTCGCCACTTTGCACTCCCTATTTTTTTCCAAAGTAAAGGAATTAAAATATGGCAAGTAAGCGACTTTAGTGTGACCAAATGAGGGCAGCAGACACTGAGGTGAAATAATCAGTGCCAATTCACAAACCCCGATGTTCAGTGGCCAATGTGGGACTCCTTCGGAATTCTACAAAGCACTGCTGACATCTAGTGAATCTATGTAGGAGCTTCCCGCTGAGAAGTGTGGTTAAACACAGCAATTAAGAAATGCCCCATATTTCAGCATCAAATGGTGATTAGTGGGTTAATAGATGTTTTTTCTTAGGGGGACAAAATTGGCAGTGCCGCCATGCGTCACTTTTAAAAGAATGATACATCCCTATGTTTCTCCCTGAGCCGGTGCTAAATTGGCTGCCGAGCCTCACGCAGCCACCCTTCTGACATGGTGCAAGGATGGCTGCGTGGCGGAGGAGACTGTTTTGTGCAGGAAGGGCCACCAACCTGCACAAAAACAATCTTCAATGGCGATTTGGGCCTTCTGTGCGTGCTGCAGAATGCTGCACAAGTAGAAAGAGCAAAAAAGTGAAAGCATTTCTCCTCGTTGCGCCATGCTAACGCCACCCCTCAGGTGGCGTTAGATTTTGGCGCTATCTCAGGTTTACTAAATCTTGTAAATCCGGAGCGGTGTCAAAATGCGATGGGTGTTGCTGTGGAATGCTCACAGCAACACCCACTGCACGCCCCTTACATGCAAAGTGCTGCGTGTGAAGGGGCCGTATTCACAAGGTAGCATTAAGCCACAAAAAGTGGATTAGCGCACCTTGTAAATATGGCGCAGGGCATTGCGCCATCGCAGCGACGTTCCGGTGGCTCTAGGGTTTGTAAATATGCCCCATAACCTATTAGCTGAAAAACAGAAAAGTTAACGTGTTCAGAGGATTCGCAGCTGGGCTCATGCTTGCTGTTAATTTGCGCAAAGTGCTTAATGGTGGACAATGGCAACATAAAGGGACTTGTGAAACTTAGGAAATTTAGGGCCAGATGTATCAATCGTTTTTGCATTCGCAAAATGTGCGAATGGCTGTTTGCGAATCGCAAATATGATACATAGCATTTTGCGAATCAGAAATAGCGATTTCTTAAAATTCGCTATTACCGATTCGCAAAAGGCTTTTTTGATACATCTGGCCCTTAGATTCCATAAGTCATGATTTTAGAATATACAACAAACGCAAAATGGTGTGCCAGCCAGCACCCACAGTTTAATTGAACCTGCTGAAATGCAAAATCGGTTGCTAAATTCACCCTTTCAGGTTTTGAAACTGGTACTTGCAGTCTGCATAAGATACAATCACCCCAGCAGGTGCTCACCCACTGATGTAAATGACCAAGGTTTGCAGAATTCAGCAAGGCCTGATGTCCAGCTCTCCCTGTGGGTTTTTCTTTTGTTACTTCTCTTGCAAAGACAACCTCGATGAAATGCGGAGTCGATAAATTGCCAAACACATTTCACCGGCTGTCTCTTCTCATCATCCTCACGCCAGAAGATTACATCAGATTTATATTGGTTTCCTTTCGCTACCAATCTTCTCACTCATCATTACCATAATTACTTATTTTTATCTTTCTTTTTTTCTGCACTCCTTCCTATCTTCCCCCCTCTCCCTTCTACTTTACCCCTTAACCTCTTCTCCTATCCTTTTCTTACATTTTTTATATAAAATGATAAATATCTTTGTTTTCGTAAGTTTTCTATTTTTTTAACCCTTCAAAATTAAAACTTCCAACTTGTAATTATTATATTGCAAATATAATTGTTATTTTTCTTGTTATTGCTTTACGAATCTTCAATACAAAATATTTAACTGTGGGGTTTGAGCACACAACCAAGGCTTATTATGCAGAATTCCACTTGAAAACCCTCTTTTAATGGCTTCAGTGATTCTATCAAAATGCAAATACTTTTCTTCCTTGAGTCTCCTACAGCAGCTCAACCGCTTGGCACGCATGCGCAATAACAATATAGAAGAGGGGTATATTTATCATTAACATTTCCTCATGGATATTTGACATTTGAAAGCACGCTGAACAACACATGCGATGTTTAGAAGGAGCTTAAAATCTGATTACATTACACACAACAGGAAAGTTTTAATGTCACTGAAAAAATGTTGTTAAAGCAAGTACATTAAAAAATATGAGCAGGTTAGGACAATAATGAAATTTAAAAAAATACTGACAATGCCATTAAGTCTAGATTTTTTGGCATGTTGGATTTCACAATACTTGATAATGCTGTAAAATATCAGGAAAATAAATGTTTTTGCCGATGTTGTAGAGCATTGCCAAAAAAAAAAGAATGAAAAAAGGTGCAATGACGTGGTGTGGGCATGTGCAGGTACCCAGTTTGCTGAAGAATGTGCATCCATGAGTCACCACAGACCAGTGCTTAATTTGTAAATAAAAATGTGCTGGTGCCCAAAGCCCTCCTCTTAAACATGTGGCTGCTGCAATTAAATGTGCGAACACGGGATACTGAGGCAGCATAATCCTAGAGCCATCTCGGGCCTCTTCAATCCATTTACAGCCACTCCCTGCCCCTTCAGCTCACTCTTGCAGCTTTCTGCTTTCTCCCATTGTGACACTTTTTTGTTTTTCTCTTTCTCCTTCTTTCCCATATGTGTCTTTTGCTCGCAGTAAATGCCTGAGGCAGAAAAATAAATGCCGGTCCTCAAAAATAAGTGCTGGTGCTCTGCACCAGAAACACACACAAATTAAGCACTGCCACAGATACATATGAATAAGGCATGATGCAGCCGTCATTTTATTTATTTTTTGTTTAACGTTCCAATGTGGCGAGCAACATATGGAGCGCTAAATATAACAAGCAATTTATATATGCAAATTTATTTTTCAATGGAGCAGCCTGGCAGCAAATGGCTGCTGCCAGGCCCATTAAGGAAATTGAAAAAAATAACTTTTCTTGCTTCGGAATGGAAGAGAAAGTGGGTGCAGTACATATCAACGAAGGGTGAGCAACGGGAAGTGGACAGGAGAGCAACGGAGGAGCTGGGACCAGGGAATAGAATAATAACTTGAAAAGCAAAAATAGGCAGTGTGGTGAAATAAAAGATCGGATGGGGGAAGTAGAAGTAATTTGGAGCATGTTGAGTGGGGCGGGGCACTTATTTCACGGGGAAAGCAGCACACAAGGAAGAGAGACAGAAAGCACGTGCGTTCTCAAGGAGTACGCAAAGAGTAGTTCCCTGGTGCATGCAGTGGAAGGCTACAAGTGATCCAATCAATAGAATGGTAAAGAGGCTATGCTCTAGGGGAGGGACCAACAAAAAAAGAGGAAGAAAAAACTTTGAAAAAGAAGCAAGCAAATCAGAGTGACAAGAAAGCAAAGCAACGGTAAGCAATGGGCTGGCCTAAAGCCCACTGAATCTTTTAGTATGGCTCCACAATAGGTCTTTAGTCAAGGTGAGACCTAAAATGTTTGCCTACGATGGGCCTGTAGTAATTAAAGAGTTGTGTGATACTTGAAACAATAGTCAGTGCCGTAAAAATAGTTTGGCCTGATGGTTCAATGAACTAATGGAAACGCTGGAGGAATCTTTCTTTGATCCATGCTCACAGGTTTGAATCTCAGTGGCTCTACTCAACCTTTCACCCTACCAAAATGAAATAACTACAACTGAAGTAGTTAGCAATTATCATATTTTGCTTAGAGAGAAGTTACCTCAAAAGTTGAACAGGTGACACATTATTTTGCAAACAATAAGGCTTACATATCTAAACTGCTTGATCTGTGGTGCTTTATTTAAAATTATGAATGTATTCTCTGCCCACTCCACGGGGCAGGTGCTTCTATGTGAAAACTCAGTTTCCCAAAACATCTTTCAGCAAAATTGCTTTTCAAATATATCTTTCACAGCGACTTTTTCCGTTTCTATTCACACACACACATTTACACGTACTCCGAAACTATATAGCTATGTATATAATCACCACTGGGTAGTTATAGTTAGGAGCTAGGTACCATAGGAAATAGATTATTTGATTTGCAAATAACTTTGGTGCCTTTTGACAAATCTTCATGAAAATTTCTTTAAAAAAAAAAAAAAATCATCCACTTTAGCTTCCTCTTAAAAGGTTTCAGCGTGAACCATCATGTAGGGGCTGAGGAAAAGAGAGGGGTCCCAAAATGCAATTTCAATAAGGACTTTTGAACAGGGCTACAGCCAAAATGGTTGAACACAATAACATCGAATTTGTGAGAAAGTTAGAACTGTACTCCGAAGGTGTGCATTTTCTGATTTGGACTAAATCAAGTTTAGTAGAAAATAAGGTTCAAAATGTATGGCTCTCTGGACCGTTGGCTTCACAGGACTCTCGCAGGACTCTCATGATAGAGCTAATTCACAAAATAGCGCAATTCTTTTGGTCAGGAAGGCTTACCTCCCCCATGCCGCCCCGTCGGCGGTCTCACTCTTGCAGGTCCCCCGTGAGAGCGCACACTGTGATTGTCTGACCTCCACACAAACAGAAATGCTGTGTCCTCCATTAGAGGACTCGATCTCCATGTCCTGAAAATTAAAAATATTTAAGATAGAATAGAACAGGGTAGTGATACCCTGACACCCTAGCCCTCTGGTGTCACATTTGAAAACAATTTTGGGGGGGGGGCACAGTGATACAGCATGACTTTGCAGGAGGCAGCGTGGCCCCCGTGCTCCTAAGAGAGCCTTACACCACTCTGGCCCATGCAAAACGCCTGCTTTGGAGAGGGAATATATTGAAAAAAAAAGAATGTGGCATGGGTGTCTGTGGTGGGTTGGCTAGTTGCGGAGGCGTGGGTGCAGGGCCTGGTCACAGACCAATCGAACACTGTGCACAGCGGGGAGTTGGGTGTGGCAATAATATCTAACTTTATGTTAAAACAATTGAAATTCACAAGTTAAATTGGCATTATAGTTAGGTATAATAATTAACATCTTACTTTACGATAAAACAAATCTCAGACATTCAATTAAAAAAACAACAATTAACAATACTTATTTAGGTGAAAATGTCAGTAAAAAATGTAAACTAAAAAAACCACTGAAATTCACCTGATACAGTTAAATAAAGTAACTATAACTTGTGCTGTCCCCATGCACTGCTTGTGGCCTTACATATTACATCGCTCATGACATGTCTGAAAACATCACTGATGAGATTTCAAATGACATCATTGATAACATCACTGTGCATGGTAAGGCACAAGTTATTCAAGTTTGAGTATTGCTGAGAGGTTTTTTTAACATAAAGTAAGACAGTACCATACCTATCTACAACTAATGTGTTTTTTCATTGAATACATAAACATATTACACTGTGGCAGTCTTCATGTGTAGTTACAATCACATCAAAGTTTCCATGAGAAGAACATTTTTGTTTAACTAATATATTTGTGCCATTTCACGAATCTGCACGAAACTTTCCAAGAAAACACTTCAACTATCTCAGTTCCTTCCTGCTAAATTTTGCACAGATCTGTCAAGAAGGTGCCAAAAAAGATAATATCCCAAAAAGTTGATTTTCTGTGTTAACTACCATAGGAAAATTTGCTCTCTGAACTGTGGTATCGAAAATTCAAAAAATAGGGACCTCCGATTAACCTAGAGAGCTTTTTGTTTCATTGGCCATTTCAGTACAGTAGGAATTGTCAATTTGATTTGCTGGACACAACCAAGAAAGAAATGGCCATTGTTACAGAAATCGGATATTCAGTCTCTGTGTCCTGAAGATGTTTAAAAAATAAGGTATAAAGGGTAGTAAGGTTATCCTTACTCCTAGACACTTCAGTACGGAGGACAGAGAAACTCTTGTCCCGGGCCAAAATGTAAAAATAAATTGTGCAGTGAGACCTAGATCAGCCCTCCCATTAATCACAGGAGCCACTGCTCAAGCTGCATCCTCATGGTTCTGTGGTAGTGTGTGAGCTTCCTCGGGGGAGCTTACAGGATACCATGGTACCATGGAGCTGAAGCTTACCTAGAGGGTACCGGCGATATAGCGGGATAGATGAAAAATATGAAAAGCTAAAAAAAATTTTTTAATCTAAATATGGGTTCGCTGTCCACAGGAGGAGAGAAATCTGCTGGGGTGTTGGCACACCTGTTCCCAACCCTCCGTGATGTGTGCAGCGGGTGGTGGGCAGCACACAGTGGGGTTTGGGTGCAGGGCCTGGCCAGAGGCCTGGTTGCTTGGCCAACCCCCCACAGCACACTCCTTTGAAGTTGGCCATAGGACCCAGCTGGTGAAAGTGACATTCTATTTAGGTATGGTAATAAGTTCTTAGCTTACGTTTAAAAAAGCCTGGGAATTCACTGAAAAAAACAAATATTAAAGTGACATTATAGAAAGGTGCCAATAGGAGATAAAAACTAATGTTTAAAAACAAAAAAACTCTGAAATTCACCAGTTATGGTTTACTGAGCTAATTATTACTTGTGTGCCCCTGTGAAGCACTGCTTATGACCTCACATACTACATAGGTTATGACTTCATTGATATCATCACTGATGTCATCTCAAATTACATCATTGATGACATAATGGATGACATTACTGATAACATCATAATCATATACAGTATAGAGCTACTGTGTGGGTACATAGCAAGGACTAGCATAAGCCCTGGAGGCAAGTGTCATTGTGTATGTTGAAAACATGCCACAGTTCTCCCCCTCTTAAAGACACACTCAGCAGACCGTAGGACACTAGGCAACTACAGGAACATCTTCCTGCTGCCATTCCTCTTGAAAGTCATTGAGAAAATCATGAACTAATGTCTAGCCACCACCTCAACAACAAATACCTCCTTGACACCACTCAATCTGCATTCAGACCCAACCACAGCACTCAAACCACCCTCTTCACCGGCACGGACAACATCTGACAGATCATGGACAGAGGAGACACCCTGGCCCTCATCCTACTGGATCTATCCACCTCCTTTGACCCTCATCTCCCACTCTAGCCACATTCAATGCCCATGTGAAGCCCTTATTCAAGGACCCACCCTCTGCTGGAGCTGCTCCTTCCGTACAGGTAAACACCCAGTGAGTATGTCTGACTCCTTTCACCTCACCCAGGGCCAGCCTCATCTGTAGAACATCATAATGATCCCACGCTGTTCAACGCCTACATGGTCCCACTCTCCAGCATCATCGTTCCCCTGGAGTTAACGTCATATCTTATGTAGACGCCACCCAGCTCATCCTCTCCCTCTCTGACATTACACCAACCCCCCTGACTAACATCTCTACATGCATGGCAGAAGTTGCCAGATGAATGAAAACCAACTGCCTCAGCTCAACACTGACAAGACGGAAGTAGTCGTCTTCAGCAAACACACCTCGCTATATTAATCCACCTGGGGTTGGCCAGCTCGGACCCATGCCTAATGAGGCTAATCATGAGAAGAACTTCAGAAAAGTAGTCGACAACCAACTCGCCATTACCAGCCAAGAGAACACAGCCTCCACCTCCTGTTCCCACACATGCCAGGATACTCGAGAAAAATTTCAGATGGCTTCCTATTAACAATCGCTGAACCATCATTCAGGTCTTCAACACCAGCCAGCTGGACTGCAGCAAAGCTCTTTGTGTAGGAATCACAGCACAATTGACGGGAAGAGTACAGGTGATACAGAATGCACCAGCCAGACTCACACTCAAACTACCAAACCCTGCACCCCCATCACCCCACACTTCAAAGACTCCACCGCCTCCCAGTTCACAATCGGGCACTTTTCAAACTCCTAACACACACATCAGCTCCACCTACCTCAACAATCATATCAACTTCGACAAACCTATCAGACATCTCCGCTCAGCTATACTCCTATTCACCACACATCCCCTGCATATGCAGAATGATATTCAGTGGTCATACCTTCTCCTCTCCTACTTTGCCCCCAAAGCCTGGAATGACCTTCCTCTACACATCATAGCCACCTCCACAGTTCTTGCATTTTGCAAGAAACTGAATGACGGCTCTTCACCTACGTCATGGCCATGACTTGGCCTACATAGCTCCTGCTTTCAGTGCCAGTATACCCTCGTGGGTGAGTTGTGTGCTCTACACATACACATAACACAACAAAGTTAAATGGTGCACTGTTTATAAATCACTACAGTTGGGTGGATGTATTACACCAAGTTAAACAAGGTAAAGGCTGAGCACGCCTCGTGTGGGTTGCAGAGGTATGTTTGAAACTAGATTGAAGCTTAAAGTGAAAAGCCTGTTCCGCAGCTTCTATTGACAAAAGATTATCCACCAGTGGATAACTGGGCGTGTGCCCAAGTGTGTGATTTATTTTAGCCTGAAACTTTCCAGGAAGGAGCCCTAAGGTGACTATGACTTGAACCCTCACCATGCACAGTGTTGTCATCAATGATGTTATTTCAAATGTTGCAGTGATGTTATCAATCATGGCATAGTGTCATGAGTGACTATTATGTGGGGACATTAGCAGGGCATAGCGAGAGTCTGAGTTACAGTTACTAGAGGTAACTATAACTGGTGAACTTCAGAGGTTTTTTGAGATTAAAATGTTACCTTATCACTGATTTTTCACCTAACTACATAATCATCTTAACTTTGTATATGTATATGTGTATGTATGTAGTATTTATTTAACACTTACTACCCCTTCTTTATGGCATGTAGACACTATTCCAGAACAAGGGGTTACAAGTATATACTAAATATGTGTGTGTGTGTGTCTGTGTAGTTATGGTTATGTTTAACTTTCCATGGAAAAGGCATTTTTTTTTGTTCTGCTTCTAACTTAGAGACATTCTACAAATCTGCACGGAGCTTTCCACAGAAAAGAAGTTATGCCAATTTTCATGCAGACACATCTTAATAACAACAACCTGTCCTCTGCCAAGATAAGAGGAAATGTAATTTTCGAGCAGGTAAAACCGCATACTCTAAAGTAACTATTAGTTTTCTTTGGCTTGCAATGTGGAAATTTCATTCCATGTGCCAATAACCTAATATTATTGAATGTTACTGTAGCGCGCATTTGGAAACTGAAAACCCTCGCCATGAATAACAGGGCCAATATTAGAAATAGGCTCCCTCACCCTGTTTGGGCCACGGCGCACCATTAAGCAGGTGCATCAGGAGCAAACAGTGACAGTGCACCCTATTACAATGAATGCGCAACCTTCGTGCCAGCCGCGAGCTCCCGCGGGCCTGGGGGCAGCGCATTTAGTGAAATACGGAGCGGCTGCTTCAGAATCGCTCAGTGTTTCTCTGTGGCGGTCTGTCTGCATTTTGTGGAGGGGAGTAAGTTCCCCTCTGCAGGTGGGTGCAGAGAGAGACTGCACCTGTAGGGTGACCAGATGTCTCGGATTTCCCCAGACAGTCCCGGTTTTCAGAGGACTGTCCCGGTGTCCCCGACACTTTTGTTCATTTTAAGTAAATGTCCCGGTTTTTTAGGTATAGGTCAGGTCAACCTGTGAACACTATGGGGGTCATTACGACATTGGCAGGCGGCTACCGCCGCCCGCCAATGCGGCCGCACTCCCGCAGCCCCCATTACGACATTCCCGCTGGGCCGGCGGGAATGAGGCCGCAACATAGGAACCGGCTCCTAATGGAGCCGGCGGTGTTGCGGCGGTGCGACGGGTGCAGTTGCACCCGTCGCGCTTTTCACTGTCTGCTATTCAGACAGTGAAAAGCTGGCCGGGGCCCTGTTAGGGGGCCCCTGCACTGCCCATGCCAGTACAGGGGCATGGGCAGTGCAGGGGCCCCCAGGGGCCCCACGACTCCCCGTACCGCCAGCCTTTTCCTGGCAGTTCAGACTGCCAGAAAAAGGCTGGCGGTCGGGACTCGTAATCCCCTGGGCAGCGCTGCAAGCAGCGCTGCCCTGGTGGATTACATCCGCCGGGGCCATTGTGGCGGTAAACCGTGGGCCCCGGCGGTGCGACCGCAGCGCTACCGCCGCAGTCAAAATACGCCGGGAGGCACCGCCAGCCTGTTGGCGGTGCTCCCGTCATTTTGGCCCAGCGGTTATAATACCGCCAGGGTCATAAGGACCACCTATGTTAATTTTAAATAAATGTCTTGTTTTTTGGGGACAAAGGTCAGGTCAACTGGCCAGTGGCGGCCGGCAGCTTTGGGTGGAGGGCGGGCGGGGCACACACACAAACACACACACAGACTCATTCTTTCACACCCAAACACGCACGCACGCACGCTCACCCATTAACAACACTCATTCCATTCAAACATGCACGCACGCACCAAACATTCATTTTACAAATTCACACACATTCATTCTTCCACACACACGCACGCACGCACTCACATCCATTAACAACACTCATTCCATTCAAACATGCACGCACGCACCAAACATTCATTTTACAAGATCAAACACATTCATTCTTTCACACACACACACACGCACGCACGCACATCCATGAACAACACTCATAACACTCAAACATGCACGCGCGCACCAAACATTCAATGTAAAACATAACACACATACATACACACACACACACACTTACCTTTAGCCTCCAGGTCCCAGGAGGGTAGAGACTGCTGCCTTCCCTCATTGGCGGACCTGAGGTCAGCCAATGAGGGAAGGCAGCAGTCCCAGCCTCGTCACAGAGTGGGATGGGGTCAGTGAGACTGCTGACCCCACCCCACTCTGTGACGAAGTGTCACTGATTGACACTCGCCCTGGGCGCTTCAGGGATTAAACCTGAAGCGCCCAGGGAGAGTGTCAATGGGTGACGCTTTCCTCGTCACCCAGGGGAGGGCCTGGAGGCACCTTTGCTGGGCCGAGGAGGTCACGCCCATAGGAGCTGTGACCTCCTCAGCCCAGCAAAGTTCAGCTCAGGCAGCCAGGAGTCTGCGCAAATCGCGCATGTCTGCTCCTGGCTGCCTGACCTGAACATAAAGAGTGTCTGTCAGGCTGACCTTTGTTCAGCCTGACAGACACTCTTCATGGGGTGGGGGGGCGTGGCCCCTCCGCCCTAAAGGGCGGGCCGCCACTGCAACTGGCCAGGCAGAAGTGAAAGGTGTGCTCACCTTTCACATGCAGCTCTGGAGTCCTAAATAATTGATGAAGTAATTTATTGGTTTATATACACACACACATTTACAGGACAGGTCAGATATAAAAGTGAGACTACGGGCTTTAGTCCTATCTTTATGTCTGACCTATCCAGGTTTTTTATTTTCAAAATCTGGTCATCCTACTGTAGGGGGATTTCTTGAGGTTTGGGTACAAAAGACCCCCTTTAGCCCCTCGAGAAACTGCCTTCAGGGGCCGCACTGACAATGCGCCACCTTCTTCTGACGCACAGCTAGCGAGTCTCCTGTTTGCATCTGTGCCTATTATAGGGTGTGGTCGCAGAAGCAAATGAGGGCCACGCCCCCATGCAAATGAGGGCACACCCATGCCCCCACACAAAAGAGGGAACGCCCTCTCATGATAGCGCGACATGTGCGCAAATGCTATCAGTATTACAGAAGGGACCGCACAAGTGTGCAGTCACTTCTGTACAGTGCTTAATTTGTAAATCAAAACGTGCCGGTGTCCAAAGCCTTCCTCCTAAACACGCGGCTGCTGCAATGAAATGTACCAACACAGAATCCTTAGGCAGCGTAATCCTGAAGCCATCTCGGGCCTCTTCAATCCATTTAGAGCCACTCCCTGCCCCTTCAGCTCACTCTCACAGCTTTCTGCTTTCTCCCTTTGTGATGCTTTTTCGTTTTTGTTTTCCTCCGTCTTTCTCCTATGTGCCTTATGCTCGCAGTAAATGCTTGAGGCAGAAAATTAAGCCCGGGCCCTCAAAAATAAGTGTCGGTGCTCCGCACCGGAAACAACAAGCACAAATTAAGCACTGCTTCAAACGCCCGTTGCTCTCCCTGAGCGCATTGTATAATAGGGCCTCAGGTGCGGTAATAACCGACTGAAAAGTACTCAGATGTCTCAGCCTGAGAAAGATTGGAGACGAAGTCTGCCCCGGCTCGACCTGAACCTGTGACATGGAGGTGATACAAAAATAATTGCTGCAGGCTCTTAACCCACCGAGTTATTTTGCCTGGTTCTGTACAGACACGTTAGGTTTGTCAACAGAGTCTTCTGTTATTGAATAATACGATGCGTTGCATTACGCCATGCTGTGTGTAGTGCCTACATCCGCTTTAGTGAGCTTAACACTGGTGATTCAGAAATCCCCGCTTGTTGGCAGATCTCACAAGGGTTTGGATCAGAGGAGCCCCTGCATAGGGACACCCCCATGACACCCTTGTCTCTACGTATTACACACAATCGCATACTACGTTGATTGCCAGGATCCCTGCTTACTGAACATCTGCAACTGCCCCTGCCCTTCTTGACATATGTCATGTCATGTGTGCGCAGTAAACCCGCCACCAGGGCTTTCATGTACATCTCCAGACTCGCACAGGAATGACAAATATGAATACCGACCTCTCGGAAGGAATGCACAGCTGGGCCTTGTAAAACCAAGAAATCCTTCTTGTCAGGTCACAAATCAAATACTCAGCAGGGACGGGGTGCCCCTAGTGGGGCGCACTGTGCCAACCTGCAACCTGCGTGCCTAGTCCCCAAGGTCCAAGCTTCAGGCTTCTAAACATAGAGTTCGACTCACCTCATTAATAAGAGGAGCGGAAGTGACATCATGCGTCATTTCACCTTCGATAATACAGTTTCTCCCGTCGCAGCGGAAGTGACTTCATGCATCATTTCACCATTGATAATGCTACGGGGTTGCACCCTTGCCAGCCATTAGCCCCTAATAAGACTCTTATTGTGGAAGGTGTGCAAACAACGAGAGAGATGTGTGGACTTTCTACTCCTGCCACATTCTTAGTGGGGCACTAACACCGGGGGTGGGAGGGCAGTGCCAGGCTGGCGAAAGCAAGCCAGCAGCGGCAGCTGCTACTCTCAGCCCACATCCATGTGTCTTAAGGGCTCACTTGGAGGTAGACAGGCACTAGACAACCACCAAAAACTGGAAATGTCCTGTCCGGCCACCTTCCTCCCCACCCTCCCCATTTAGGTACGGGGTGGCGGTTATCCTAAAAGCACAAGCACCAAGGTTCTACCATTAGGACAATCCTGTGGTGTGGTGCTGCTGGAATAAATGCCATCAAAGGGGCCAACCGGTCTATGGTGGCACAGCTGACACCATGACAGTCTGCCTTTTCTGCTCAGGTCCATTGTGCACATCACACCAGCCCTGCAGTCACCCCAGTCCTGGACAGCAGGAATGCACAAATGTTCTCCATATCCTGGGAGAAAAGTTCCAGTACACACCTCACATTTGGGATTTTCTTTCCACAGATAATGATTTGGTCACAACACATTTGGGATTTCCTTTCCCCAGATAATCCTAGCTGTAGCGATTAATCTTCCAGGGGTCGGCCATGCAGCTAATGCATCGTGGTCGTGACGTTAGTCAACGTCTCCTCCCATCCCCTCGCCTGAGATGGATGGAGACAAAAAGACCCTCTTAAGGGTCAAAAAGGCAACTGAAAATGTGGCTATCTTATTCACTGAATGAAACAGCCGTGCCAGACACCTGTAGGATGGCGTGTAATGGAGTCTCCTACTTTTCATCAAAATCAAGACCTTGGTAGCCTGGGAAATTTCCATGAGCCTGGGGCTAGGAAGACAAAATACCCAAGCCTGAATCCCTGTGACAGGCACCAAATAGATGAACCTGGCAAATGTTCCCAAGTGGCTGGAAACCTGTCACCTCTACTGGAGGCTGCACCGGAGACTGTACTAAGTCTGACAGATTCCTACAGGTGCCACGCGTTCAACGGGTCTGGATTTATAATGAAAATGTACAAATGCAAGTTCCAGTGGTAAAGGTGAAAATAGTACACGGTAAGGTTTTCAGCCTGCCACATCTGGGCCCTGAAAGGGTCTATTTTACCAACACGTTTTGAATACCACTTAGCCCGTTTTTTCTCTTTGCTTTCTTATTTTTTTTTTTTAAAGATGGGTCAGTATTTGTGTAAAGCTCGAAGCTCTGAAATCTCAGATATCCAGAGAGATCCATGCATGCCATTCTTTTGTAATGAATCTAGCTACAAAGCAATTGAGTGTTGAACAAGATGACAGGGGGTTACAGTAAAGAATTGGGAATAAAAAATGGTACAAAAATGAAAGGGTGTTGAGTAAGGAATTGAGGCGATTGAGGGCGAGGTTTGCAGTAGCACAGAAAGTGGGAGTAAGTGAGGGGCCTATATTAACCGTAGGAGTCTGGGGTCTAGTCACATAGACCGGGGAGTACTGATTCACAAGGTGCTGTTTGAAGAAGAGTCCTCAGCACCTTCTGGAAGGTAAGAAGAATGTTCAATTTAAAATGCTTGACATCTATTTTGTGATGTCATCAAAGCTCATTCTGGAGGAGAGGGCAGTGATTGATGGTTTACAGTGTCAAAGGATGTCAAGAGGCCAGCCGGACGAAGGAGACGGGGTTACCACTGTTGATGATTTCAAGTGTGTGGTTGACCGCTTGATTTGCTGCCGTCACTGTCCTTTATTGAAGTCTGAACCTATACTGTTAGACAAGATGGAAGCTGTTGCTTTTGTTCTTTTTATGTAGACTGTTAGTTGCTGCCTTCTTAGTGGTAATCCTTGAAAATGGCAGGTATGCAGTAAGACACGCTGTTGTAGGTTGCTGCTTGGGCTTTTGCTGGAGAGACAGTCTAGGTGGGTATCTTGGAGACTTTGACGATGTTCAACACAGGCATGTCAGCATCACTGTCAATGTCCTTCACTATCAACAACAGGGTCATGCGGTCTTCGTTCAGTGGAGAGGTGTTGAACGTGGTCCACTCTTTTGTATTGCAGGGTGGGCTGCATGAGGTGATGTCTGATGCTGCTGAACAGTCTATATGCTGTGGGATTTTGTCTATCTTCTTTTACACGAAGGTGTGGATTGGAGTAGACCTCTGCTTAGAATGTATAACTGATGGGTCCGGAGTAGTGTTCATACAGTGCCTGGTCTTTAGGGTGCCCGGGCTGCTCTGAGGTTCATAGAAAGCTGACAGAAATTTTCGATTGATGGCAAAATCCATGTTGGAGAGCATTGCCTAATGCAGGTAACTGCAGACAACATTGTTTATAGGTCAACATCATATTCCAGAAAGATGTGAGTCACAAGTCTAGATAAAAGCGAGCAATTAGATTGATTCCATCTCTATGAAATGCACCATTTCCGCAGAGTTAACTCACAGCTGTAGAAGTTATTTTTTTTACAGAATCATGCTGCTGAGGTAGCAATGTACATTCCATTAGGTGTGACTTACTACTGTAGACCTGGACATTTTCCACAGAATTAACTGACTGTTATAGAATGTCTCCGTTTCTACCAAATTATCCTGGTGCATCATCAAAATAATTAACCCACTGCTATTACCTAGGGCATCCTTTGAACCTTCTGCATAACAGTTAAATTTTCGCCTCCCGGGGTCTCAGAGCATTAATTCACATCTATAAGAAGGACTGCCTCAGTAAGCCAGTTTACTATTTTGCCATTCTGACTTGGACTAATTTGGCCAAATGTGAAAATGTGGGTTGCTATTCTGCTGATCATGTAAGGAAGGTTGTGCAAGTATAGCTCTGCCAGTGATAAACCAATATCCAGGTCATGCCTTGTTGCTTGGGCGATGAGGAAAGGTGATGTGTGTGTTAATGATATCTTCAATTTCAGCATGGCCTTCAACCAGGCACCAGAAATATATTGTGTACGAAGATTGTGATCAAGGGACATTAAGCGTCAGTCTATGGACCCTTTTGATTAGCCCACATAGAATTAATTGGGGAACCGAGGCCCAAGAGTTCCACATCCAAGTTAAATGAAACTAAGCATGATTAAGCATTTGCCTCTTTACTGATTAATCTAAATGCAGATGGTCTCTCCTTGGCAAGGAAAGAATGTTTCCTCCCAAGACTAGACTGCGGGGTACAATCCCTGTGTTATCAGAGGTAAATAGTGCAATCACGGTTGATTTCACTCCTCTGGTCTCCATCATTCTCTTAATGCTGTGGATGAGTGCTGTGGTGAGGATGGTATCTTCATTAATTATAATAAACACTATATGGTGTTTGGGTGGAACACAGACAGATGTAGGTGAAGAGTGGATCAGGTTTCCCCAGAGAAGCTGATGGAATGTGATGTTAGTCAGTCAATAGGGTTTATTTTGAACCACTAATCACCAAACCAGCAATCACACCATAAAAATAATGCGGTCAAGAAATTGAAAATATGAAATTCTTAAATAAATGGTCAAATTGGTCATCCATAGCAACAGCACCATAAAAACGCAGCTGTGCCCCCAAAAATGTCTGTAGTCTCAATACCCTAAACTGTACCATAAACCAGAGAGCTATAGAATTGCTCAAATATCCCTTCAGAGCAATTTATCAAAATATTGAAGAGTAAAGCAACAGGGTAATCCTGTGACCTTTTTCTCACCCCACAGGCCAGACCACGCCATTTGATTGCAGCAAAGTCAATCACTAAGAATTTTACAGCAATAGGCCGCTTTGACACCTTATTCTGAAAATTGTCGAGCATTGTGACTTTTGCATAAATTTGTTGCCTATATATTATTTTAAAAGTAACAACATGATTCTGCATAAGACATGCTATGCATAAACTTCATAGTTGGGGTCCCATGGGAATTAGGAAACAGTATCCGTATTCTACTGTAACTTCCCATTTTTAGCCCGTTCCCGTCCAGATATTTAATTAACATTTAGCTGTTGAAATGCCCGTGGGGATGGACAGGAATGCTCTGGTTCTGCATTTCTTTCGGTCCCGAATTTGACCCAAACAAAAGGGCAGGGTTCAGTTGCTGTTAGCGGGTCTCACCAGGGCCGCCCCTGATCCTCCTTTAAAATAAAAAAAAGCTCCCACATTCCAGTTTTAATGTCGGCATGTGGGCAAACGTGGCCGTAGTCTGACTGAGGCCCAGGAAGACTGTTACCCTGTGGATTCTCACCTGCACAGCGTTGATGCCCCAGGTACAGAAGGAGACAAACTAGGTTGTTCAAACTCGCAGCCCAGGGGCCACGGGCACAAAGTTATGCAGATGTACATTTAGAGCATCTCTCTCACGTGGCTCCGGCGAGTGCGTCAGCGCGTCGGACGTCACTCCGCGCGCGGGAAGTGGGCTCGTGCAGGCAGGTGCGCGCAGGCCTGCACGCTCTGAAGTCTGGAGATGCCTCCGGTTTCCTGTCCTGACCTGTAAAGTATGCACCATGCCAGAACTCTGACGGACGCGTGCGATAAGAAACCTGTGGCCCCTTCGTACCCCAGCCCCAACCTGTCGTGCTCATGTTCCTGCACAAGGAAATACTATTCCAGTTCTGTACTGCTCTTATACAAACCAGTCTTCTCAGCAGCAGGTTGGCAAAAATGCAGTGGAGCCTAATGCAAGCCGGTACATTGGGCCCCCCTTCTTTCTTCAAGGGAAGTAATGTCCACTAATAAGGAGTAACATGGGCCCCCATGCTTCCGGATCCTGGTGCTGCTCAGGGCCGGCCTTTAGCACAGACAGACGAGTTGGGCCAAGGCTGCCAATATTTTCAGGGAACATGGAACTGGTGCATTAAGGTAACGCCAACAGCAGCGCCCGTCTCATCTTGGTCCAGCCTTGTCCTTGGTCCTGCCTGTTCGTTTCTGTCTGATTTGCCTGTTTAGTGTGGTTTTACTCCTTCATTATCATACCGCAGGCGGTGTTTGTAACACCCTGTTAGCCCCCTTCCTAACCCCCCCTTCACCCTCCGACCCCTGCTGACACACATCAACAAAACCATCGTCTGTATGAGGCAGCTAAGCTATTGGAGAATTAGGTGAAATGGGGGAGGTCGGGGGATATTTGTGTTCAGGGGCCAGTCACTGCTCATCCAAGTACTGACCAGGGAACACAAAAGGGCCCTCCTCCGCCTCATTTAATTCATTACCCTCAGCAAGGGCGCCAAATTTCTCTCCACCCATGTCCCAGGAGGTATCTTAGCAAAGGCCGGCTCTCATGCTGCTCTACTGTTGATAGCTACGCCCCTGCTTTTCATCTGTGACAGTCCAATGGCTTCCATTCAACTGAAACAAGACTACATGCCCCAGAATGCTCTCATGTAGCGACGGAACAGGACTGGGAACAAGATACTGTGGTGCTCCGGGACAAACGATAAACCTAGCTTTTGATCAGCCACGAGTTTACCGCAGGTGAGATTTGGTACAGTTGAAATACGGTCCATCAGAGCCTTGTGCGTTGTGGAAGGGAAAGTGGCTACATTTATACAGAGATTTTACTAAAGCAGCTTATCCATCATTTGTATCGGCCGCGTCTAGTTATTAGCTGATAGTGGCTTCTGCTTGGAACTTTCCTGCCATTATATAGACTCTCTCCTGTTACAGCAGTCATCATCTCTTTAACACCAGGTCAGCGCAGTGGTCAGGGCATCTATCCATGGCTCTCCCTCTTCTAATCAATGAGTGGAGTTACCGAGAACCCTGGTGGTGGCACCACTAGACTATTGCAACATCGTCTCCACCGGCCGATCAAAGAGGATAGCTGACAGTCAGCAAAGACTCAGAATCTGGCGACAGTGCGTGAAAAGGTAAGCGTATCAAACACAAATGTCAAGTTTAAAATGCTCTTTACAGCCCACAAGGCTTACTGGGACAAAGGACAGGATACTTCCCAAAAAACTGAATTAAAATATGCCCCAAATAGAAACCGGCTCTCAACAACAGCAAAGCTCCTCTCCACAGCGATCATTGAATAGGATGAAACATGGAGGGAGATCAGATACACCAGGCCCTGCATTTCATTAATGTGAGAGGGAGAGTAGAAGAACTTCTCAGCAGGTGTTTGGAAGGTGTGCAATACTTTTAATAGAGGCCTACCAGCACTTCTAAGCAGCAAACAGCTACTCTCTGTATTGTGAGTGCCTGCAATTTCAAGCAAATGACTGCCCAGTTCCTCACGTGTTTTCAAACCCTCCTCTTCACCAAGGCCCTAGACCCCAGTAGGCACACATCCCAGTCTAGTGCCACTGTCATGATCTGCCTAACCCACATCCCATGGTGCCCCTCTCTTCGTTGCTGTATTAGGTTCTTCTCCGGGTCATAGTCGGACACGTCTTGCGAGACTGCAGATCATAATGCGCACTATATAAAAGTTACCATTAAATACAAAAATGCTGTTACTCTCCAATCACGGTCCCAAAAGGCTTGGTTCAACCTCTGCACTGCTAAAGAATGCAGCTAGGGATGAATCCTAGGGGAAGAGCCTGGCACCGAGTGCTGCTTCCCCTCCTGGTCCAGCACACAAGTCTCAAACTTCCTGCAAGCTTGTTTGTTACAAATTGCAACAGCCCAATACTCTGCTTCCTGATTAGTCCCCAGTACTCACTGCTGTGATCAAATGCACCACTTATCTTCTCCTCCCACGTAGGAAAACACAGACCTCCAGAGGGAAAGATAAAAACAAAATTTAAAGTCATCTTTAATGCTCATTCACCTTCGGAACTCTAGCATGATTATTTTGGGGGTGCTGCAGCCCCACTTCCATTATATTCTACAGATTAGTTTCTGGGTCCCCTTAGTAACATCCTGCCCGGCAGGTGACACAAGTGTAGAGGAAAGGGCAGTGCCCAGGAAGGTGGCACCAAAGAAGGCAGAACCTACATGCAGGGCACACATCAGCCACACCTTAAGGCTTTCAGTTCCTCTGATGTTCCCACAGACATGTAGAGGAGTAATTCAGTATTCAGAGGCACTGGGCTATAACCAAATATCATGGCCAACTATGCAGTGGCACACACTTCTCACCACATAACATGTACTAAGGAACATGCTCTACCACGTAACAATTTATACTAAGGAGGTGCACCAAACTGTGGCAAAACAAGTGGTGAGGATGGTGTTATGGTACGGTACCTGGTTGCAATACTTGGCCACACTGGTGGGATTTGAGAAGTGGTACTATAAGGGAATCTCTTAACTAGGGGGCGTTTGGGAAGGTGATGATATGAAGAATCCAGAACCCTTCAGGTGGAGTTCTAGCTGCACAAGTCTCAATTCTACAGGTATTGTCAATTAAGGCATGCCCTCGAGGTACATCAATCAGAATCACTCTTCTGAAATAAAGTCTTTGATAGACTACAGTGGTGCGCAACCACTTGGTGAGGAGATTAATTCATAAACGTTGACATACCGCAGTGTCCAAATCCACTGACTTTACTGGGTTGAGGTCAAGACGGAAAAAGAAGCTAAAGGGCATATTTACAAGCCCTTTGCGCCACAGGAGCAATAATTTTTGCAGTACTCTGGTGGAACAATGCCCTGCACCATATTTACAAGGTAGCGTTAAGCCACTTTTTGTGGCGTAATGCCGCCTTGTAAATAAGGACCGTCCGATGCAGTTTTCTGCGGCAAAAGGACATGCAATGGGTGTTGCTCTGGCCATGCCCATGCAAAACCCATTGCTTTTTGATACTGCACCAGATTTTCAAGGAATCGTAAATTCGAGGCAGCGCCAAAAACTAATGCCACCCCATGGGTGGCGTTAGAGTGGTGCAACAAGGAGAAATACTTTATTTCTCCTCGTTTTTTGCTCTTTCTATGTGTGCTGCAGTCTTCAGAACACATAGAAGAAGCAAATCGCCATTCCGGATTGTTTTTGTGCAGGAAGGTGAGCCTTCCTGCACAAAAACAATCACCCCCACAAAGCATGCACCCTTGCATCATGGCGCAAGGGTGCCTGCCTTGGTGCTAGGCAGCTAATTTAGTGCCAGCCAAGGAAAGAACACAGGGATGCGCCATATTCTTGTAAATACAGCGCATCCCTGGGTTCTGGAAATTGTGCAGCTCAGCGCAGCAAGATTGCATGTGGCACCACACTGTGCCATATGTCCCTAAGTCCATTAGATGATGAGTGGAGAGACGCTCAGATCATCCCCGACAATTGACCATATTGTTGAAGTCGTTGATTGTCTGATCCAGCATAATCATTTACTTAGAGTATACTTTACCCATGATCAACTGTGGAAAATGGGTAAGACCCCCCACCCCCTTACTTGAAGTCACTGATTATAAATCAGAACCAGGTGGATGTTTTGCACATGGTACAGGATTGGCATCTAACAAGGGATTAAGGTGTACTGTGCCCCAGATGTTGTGAAACGTGCCAATGGGACCTAGTAATTCCTCACCTAAATTATTGTTCCTGTTAATACTGAAAGACTTAGAGAGTATCCGGAGGAGGAACATCCTTGGTGGCAATGGGCACTCTTCTAGACAAAAAGGATATTGATAAGTACTAGGGATCTGGAATAGACCCACAGATGTAGGAATGGCTGAGAGGGCTGGATAGATGCTCAAAGTTGGGGGAACCAATCTGTGCACATAAAGATGAGAAACAATAAAGGCCATGGTGGGACAACTTACATATTTCTATTGCCTGAGTAGACGGTCTAAACTATTCAGTCATGGGTGTTGTTGTGGTGCACTGTATGCTTTATTTATTCAATGACATTGAAACTTGTGTAATATATGATCTGTCACCTGCTCAAATAAGTCGACAGAAATTGTATTAAAAAAATCTAGTTTTGTGCTTGAGAAGAGCCTGTTCAGGGCAAAAACAGGCCTCTCCAACCAAGGCTAAAATGGAGGAAACGTTACATATCTAGTGATAGTTCTAGAGAGCGGGTGACATTCTCACAGTGCAGATCAAGGAACAAAATAAAGATATTGGTAATATTCATAGAATGTTTCACTAGAATTATGAAGAGCTCAGCCCTTGTTTCTCCTGGATAGATCACATCTAGGTCCTCTGCCAGCTGTGTTTGCCAAACACTCCAAAAGAAGCAGACTTTTTAGAAGTTAATTCCAGAAACAGACCAAAGAGCTAAGACCCATCACTTTCAAAGGCTCTTGTGCTCAGGGCATGCATGCAGGGCCCCTTGCGCATATATCATAATTTGTTGGAAGTTACTGTCAGTGGCACTTGATGCACTCTGGCCCCATCCTCAGTGATGGAACGCATACATGGTTGCCAGTGGGGACAGTGCAACAGGGGTGGCGGGATGGGGTGGGAGTGGGGTTAGAAGAAATAAAATTAAAAAGCTTCCCTTCGGAGGAGATTCGTTAATCTTCCCTCTGTCGTCATCCTCTTCCTAGCTGCACACAGGCTCCCAGCCAATCACGATGCTGCTGTTCCCAGCATGACAGCAGCGTCATGATTAGTCTGAGTGGCCTGGAAAGACTGGGAGTGGGAGCCTGGGCATGTTATCCACTCGGCTGTGCAATACAGTCAGGGAAAGAACATGCAACATGCGCATGTCTGTTTGGCCGGCCCAACATGGGCTATTGCGTTATTATCATTTTATTTTTCCTTTCCCCACAATACAGTGGGGTGACGGTCCTCCGCCTGATGGTTGCATCTTTTTCAAGGCCTGCAGCATCATGTACATGGTAGCAGCCAGCGGCATAATGAAACTTGAGGCCCCCCCCTGCAAAGTACCTGGAGGAGGCCCCCTCCCTCCTGGACCCAGTCAGGGGCCAGCGGCCGTGCACAGTGTACCGTGCTGACGGGAGCCCCTAGAGCTTGGGAGCCCCCTCTCCCGCATTGCGGGGGTTGCAGGGGCATTTGTTACACCACTGGTAGCAGCAACCAGAGTGCCAGCCTACTGTGCTGAAGTCTCACCCCAACAGGAGGTGGACTGAAGAAAAGACAGCAACATGGGCAGGCTCAAAAATAAGATATTTACAAATTAACAGAACCACTGACAACCTTCTCGATTTTTGAGCTGCAGATGTGCTTCTTCAATGCGAGAGTGATCTTTCTGGTTCTGGGCCTGCTGTTCCAATTTTTCCCTGACACTACACAATCTCAGGTCATACCCTGTTCTCAAACAAGTGTACAATGCACTGTTGCTCTGCTGCAACGTCTACAGATACACCCACAAACACCATTCTGCCTTTTTCCTGCAACTCACCTCTAATGAACAAGGAACAGAGACATATTTTTTATCAGGTGAACACGACCTGAGGTCCACTCTCATATGCTACTTTTCTGTATCCTCTGGCAGAGCAAATAAAACAGGAAATAGGTGAAGCAAAAAAAAGACGCTGCAAAAATTACAAGCTACACAATCGTTGCAAAATTTGACTCTGGGCGAACGTTCTTCCGAAAACAATTTTGTGGAAACATTTTTCAACTAAAAGTTTTTTGTAAAATAGTTCACCCGTTAAGAAGTGGGTTTTGCTGTGATTTGTTTTTGGAGACTTTACTTCTGCAAGGTTTTTGATTCTAGTTTACACTTAGAATTCTTTGGAAATGTTGTGAAGCTTGTATTTTGTTTTTTAATTTCAAAGTTAGGGTTGAAAAACTGATACTCCCCACACTTCGTCATGACGCCCACACACGTGCCTGAACCCTGATCTGACACCACTGTTCCTGGTACGCACCATCCTTCACCCACAGCAACAAAAAGACATCGAGGGCTTGCCTGGATGAAGTTTCACCGATTTTCAAAATTTTCTTGCCAGGTTAGAATGCGCCTTTGTATGTACAGAAATTTTAGGAATGAGGCCAGCCTGTAACTTGTAGCAGTAAGACATAACAGTGGATGCCTGACACCTTACCTTACAGGACACAGTGGGGGTTATTCTAACTTTGGAGGAGTGTTAATCCGTCCCAAAAGTGACGGTAAAGTGACGGATTTACCACCAGCCGTATTACGAGTTCCATAGGATATAATGGACTCGTAATACGGCTGGTGGTAAATCCGTCACTTTTCCGTCACTTTTGGGATGGATTAACACCTCCTCCAAAGTTGGAATAACCCCCACTGTCTGAAGGGCCCTTGAAACAATGGAATATTTGCTTTATTTGGGGCGAGCCAGGATAGGACAACGACTATACCCCGGATCTTTCTGGCAGATCCTTCTAGATGTGTAAATCTGATAGTTAGAGCATTTCCTATTTACCATTTTGAGTAGTTGTCACGTTAATGCTAAACTTTTTTTCCCACGTGCGGGGTTATGATATTGTACACTGCACCGCTGGTGAGCCGTCCTGCCCCCTCAGTGCCTGGTAAAGCCAGGGGAGAGTCAGCCGCTCTATCACTGCCCGTACCTGTCAGATCAAAAGGAAAACTTTACAAACATTGAGGTTTCAGTGTTTTCCAAAGCTCAGCTAACTCGTCGCCCCTCACAGCTCAGCAACATGTCCCGCAGTTTGACAATGCGGGCCTCAAGGTGCGGCTGCCAGATACCGGTACTGTAGTGCAGTGCAGGCCTCATGGTGCAGCTGGCAGATACCGGTACTGTAGTGCACTGCAGGCCTCAAGGAGCAGCTGCCAGATACCAGTACTGTGGTGCAATGCAGGCCTCAAGGAACAGCTGCCAGATACCAGTACTGTAGTGCAATGCGGGCCTCAAGGTGCAGCAGGTAGATACCAGTACTGTAGTGCAATGCAGGGCTCAAGGTACTGCTGCCAGATACCGGTACTGTAGTGCAATGCGGGCCTCAAAGTGCAGCTGCCAGATACCAGTACTGTAGCACAATGCAGGCCCCAAGGTGCAGCAGGCAGATACCGGTACTGTAGCGCAACGCCGGCCCCAAGGTGCAGCAGGCAGATACCGGTACTGTAGGACAATGTAGACCCCAAGGTGCAGCAGGTAGATACATGTACTGAAGTGCAATGCAGACCCCAAGGTGCAGCAGGCAGATACCGGTACTGTAGCGCAGCGCAGGCCCCAAGGTGCAGCAGGCAGATACCGGTACTGTAGCGCAGCGCAGGCCCCAAGGTGCAGCAGGCAGATGCAGGTACTGTAGCGCAGCGCAGGCCCCAAGGTGCAGCAGGTAGATACCGGTACTGTAGTGCAATGCTGGCCCCAAGGTGCAGCAGGTAGATACCGGTACTGTAGCACAATGCAGACCCCAAGGTACAGCAGGCAGATACCGGTACTGTAGCGCAACGCCGGCCCCAAGGTGCAGCAGGTAGATACCGGTACTGTAGCACAATGCAGACCCCAAGGTGCAGCAGGCAGATACCGGTACTGTAGCGCAGCGCAGGCCCCAAGGGGCAGCGGCTAGATACCAGTACGGTAGAGCAATGTGGGTTCCACAGTGCAGTGGCAGATACTCGTAATGCAGTGCAATGCAGACCCCATGGTGCAGCCTGTCTTGCTACCCTCCCCTTCCATGCACTGCAAACACTGCTGACGCTGCATGGCACAAAGAGTACAGAGGAATTCACTCTCTTGATAAACCAAGGCTTAGTGACCTGAGATTATGTAAACTCAAAGTGTTTGCAATGACTTAAGTTTACTGAATATTAAGGAACCAAACAACCATGTTTTAAGAATCTGGTATCTTTTGATACTTGTAGGACTGTTTAATCATTGGGTCTATTTGCTTTTTGTCTTTATTTCTGTGTTACCGTTTTCATATTGCTTAAAAACATTTAAAGAAAGCTAGAATCCCTGCCCACACCACTGCTTAGGTGCAGGGCATTCTAATTAGTCTGAGACTTTTGACTATGGGCAACTTCTCAATTCATTACTCTGATATTACTTTGGTAATTAAACACTGCTGGACTATGAAGCACAATAACACTCTCCAGCATTGTTTGTTTTCTTGACCTTTGAGATCACGTGTTACTGAAGGATGAATCTCTTTCCAGCCCAACAGAATATCCCATAGTATGTCTTGGAATGTTGCACCTTAGCGTTCAATGGAAGAATAGTGGGAAGGCAGTAAAGTGGTTCTCACAGTTACCAGGTACTCACTCGGACAGCAAATATACATTTTTCCTTTTTTTAAATATATTTTTATTGTTTTCACTGATACACAACAAGAAGCCAGCATCAAAGTCGACAGCTTTGAAAGATCAACAATCAAAGCTTTCTCCACTTCCTTCAGCACTTGTTGGCCACGCCCCATACTAAAAGACATATATCTAGAATCCTTTTCCACAATCCATGGATTTACCAGGGAATTCTGCAGTACCTCCTCCTCCCAGCACTGCAGCAGGCCGCAGCCTGAACTCTCACAGTAGAACCCTGTGTGCCTGCCTTGGCCTCCAGGATTGCCTCCAGTAGCACCACCCAGATACCCAAGTCTTCCCCTACTCTGTCGTCTGTCCTACCCAATCGAATGTGCGTCTCCTCCTCTAGGGCCCATTCATCTTTACCCATATCCCACAAGGACACCTAGAGGGGGTCTCTATCCGAGCCACCACATGACCACGAGATGCTTGGCAATGGACAGCGCAAACTGCAAAAACTTTCAAAGCATTACCCCTATCTAGGACTTCTTAATTATATCCATGAGACACCATCTATGGGCCTCTTCCACCACAATGCCAGTCAATCTGCCCAGTCTCACCATCGCCCAGAACATGCACATCATAGGACACATCCGGACCACGTGTAAAAGGAGGCGCCCGCTGCCCCACATGTAGGGCAGCCGCTGACCTACTCCCGTACATTCTACTCAACTTATTTGGCATCAGCTAAGGGCAGTGAACTTAAATTAAGTGAATCAATTTAAACCTGGCGTTGCAGGACACCCACCTAGTAAGCGGGCACGTCTCCTCACATTCTTTATCCGTCAAGGGGTCCTCCAATTCGTGCACCCAGGACTGCTTAGAATTGACTCTGTCTCTCCTGAGAGCCCTATAAAACACAGACACTGACAGCTGACCAGTGTCTATTGACAGCAACATTTGCAACTGCAGGGGAGCCACTGGGAACCCTGACGAAATGTCCCGAGAAATACTAGCGATTTTAGCATAATGTAGGAATTGTCCCACACCTACTGAGAACTCAACGCATGAAGCCCCAAAAGTAACAAACCGCTCATCCGGATGTAGATCCACCAACATCTCACAACCTCCTTCTCTCCAGGAAGCTATAGACATAGCCTTAGTAATACATTTAAATGCAACCATGACCCAATACCCAACTCTCTCACGAAAGGTGGCTGCTTCAGTACCCGGCCAATCAATCTCTCCCAGTTTAATGCCATCTGTTGCACCAAGAAGGGGACGTGCCCCGGCACTCTCGCCCCCCTCATCAACAAGTCCAGCAAGGGCGTGGTCCCTCGGTCGCTTCGCGCAGTTATCCTCAGCTGTCACCCACTGCGCTGCATGCCGCAGTGGATCCTATACAATTCTTTAGCCTAGAAAGAGATGTGATCATTTCAGTACAGACTCATCCCTCAACCAAGTGAGAGGCAACATAAACATTAGGGTCCTAGTCAGAAAGACATTGTTGAGTACATGAAGTAGTATTCCTGTAGTGCTCTGTCACATTCTCTTGCACAACTTTGTGAATGGGCCCAAAAACATTTACATTGGGAATAAAATGAAAATATTTAGGGAATATTTATATACTCGCAATACAAATAGAAAGGAAACTAAGCCCCCTTGTTCACAGGTTAATGAGGTACCTAGTTAAGCTATGTTTAGCTGTTGCAGTAGTTGACATTGTGACCTTGTGTGGCAAGTACTCCACCACTGGCGTGCAACCTATCCCTTATCGTATGTATCCTACTTTGTGGCGTGCCTGCTAGAGTCAGCTTTGGAACAATCTGTGGAAGTTGCACTACCAGGAAACCTGTCTCAAAGCCAGGGCCGCCCTCACAGGCCACTTCTCTCATTAGGCAGAAAGAGGGTTTCCATTGCCACCCTAAATCCCCTGGGCCCCAAACCTGCATGAAAAGTATTGTGTTTAAATTGTGGAAGAAAGGCCGGGTTAGTACAGCTGGTAAATCCCAGAAAAGGTATAGTGTGTACTGTCACACCACCACACAGCACAAGTGTTCTGAAGCATGGGTTAAATGGGCGATTTCCCACCTTCCAATGTGCCACCTGGCAAAGTGAACTTTCTCTCTAGCTCACCTGTGTGAATCTCGGTATCTAAGCATCTAATTTAGAGTTTAGCAGAGGGGGTTACTCTGTCCAAACCTGGCGGTTACCCGTCTGCCGTATCACAGTTCCATTATAGCCTATAGAATTTCTAATTCAGCGAACGGGTCATCCAATTGGCCTTTGAAAGTCACCAGCCTACTGGGTAGCCACGATCAGAGTCAGTTTCTCTGCACCTCCCGTTGGCATACAACCAACATGCATCCAGGTACACAAACTTTAAAGGCCACCCGTTAACCCACCTTAGGGTTTTGTGTCTCCAATAGATGGGTTTGGAGTCAGAGGGAGGGCCCAGAGTCTGGGACTGGCTTGAAGCCAGGGTCTCAGCTATGGAAGTCCCCCTTGGGCTGTATACATCCGCTGTATACATCCGCTCCAGAAGGAGGGGTCAGGAAAAGGGGAACGCACAGAAAAAGTAGTTCAGCGATGCTTCTCACAAACCTTTGGACGCTCAGGGTGACTGAATGCTTTCCGCTCTCTGGGATTGTCAGACAAAAGGAGACATAAAAAGGTATGAGCTGAAAATGAACGGAAGCACGTGTTTTCCAGGGAGCACAGGAAACTCTCTGATTGTCTAGAGTAAGTGTGTAAACCGGCGAAGCTGACTCACAAGCGCTGTTTATTTCTTTGAACAAAGCCTTTGGAGAGAGCATGACTGACAGGGAAAGAAAAGTTTCCCCTGTAGCTGCATACATGAATAACCAGGTGCCACATCTGACCCCTGCCCTGGTGGGGCTCGCAATAACTATCAAATCTGAGAAAGCAGTGATGCAGGAACAACGGGTCCAGTCTACAAGCATTGACAAAGTCAATACATCCTGCCTTTTATAGTGGGAAAATATGCGTCTCAGGAGTAAGATAATCGATTTTGTTTATACGAGGTTTTGCCATTTGTCTGCCCACCCTATTTAGAAGGGAGGAACAAATGATAAGTTTTCACTTTCCGGCACTAATGGTGGTTGTATTTATTACGTATGTTATATATTCTCCAAACATAGTCCCTCTGTTCTACTTTGAAGATTCCACTTAAGTCTCACGACCATAACCTTTCTCTGCCAGACCTACAAAAATGCCTACTACCACCTTAAGCTGTGTATTTGCAATGGTGTTTTGCAAAAGTGTGAAAACTTTATAAATTACTAACCTACTTGAAGCCTATCCACATATGCGGCACACCCAAGGCATAGCGCCAACTATAAAATCGTATGTCTTGATTTCGGCAACATGTATTTATGCATTGGTATTTGTACAGCGCACACCTATCTGGAAAGCAGCAGAGCACCGGACACAGGCAAGGGCCCTGAACAGTACTGCCTTTATGTAGGGGACTCAACAGGTAGTCCTAGTTAGCAAGGATGTACCGTTCTGCATGTCCACACTGCATCACCAAAGGACCTGGGCCAGTATAGCTACGTATCCTTCCACCAGAAGAATGAACATACTCACAGCAGGCCCATCTCTCCTTCAGGCACAGCAACAGGTTCGACACAACACGACCTGTCAACTTTATTTAAAACATATATAGTGCCAGCTTTTCTATGCATGAGTGCATTACTATCACTGCTAAAGTAGTGGTACTTCCAGAATGTGTGTGATACTTTTCAGGAGAAAGTATTTCTCAGCATGGGTGCATTGCTTTCACTACACAAATACTTCACAACTAATGGTACTTCTCTGCATGTTAATATTACTGCACAAGTACTGGTGCATTCAGCAATACTTTTCAGGGGGGACTATTTTTCTGCAAGAATACGGGTCATTTATTGTAAGAGATCCTGCACCTCTTTGGATAGGGGCAACATTTTCAATGTAAAAGCTTTGTCGAGGGTCCAATGACTGATTAAACAACTCCTCCCCCATGTGGACCACACTTTGTAATCTCTCCTCCCAGGGTGTAAAGGTAATGGGTAAAGAGGGTGAGAGGATCTTCCCTGGTTGGGCCTTGAAGGATCTTGGACAATAAGAACCAGTCACCTCTTTCACTCCCCTTACATCTTTCCAATACTATCTCCCTACTCTTTCACCTAACTGCATCCCTGCCACAGAACCCCCTGTACACCGTTTCCCTTCAGTTTTCTTAACACCACCAGCAACTAAAGGTTGAGTTAGCAGCTTTCCTGGCTGGATCTCACTGCCCATGAAACATGAACAATTCCATAATGCCTAACACTCAGAGTCAAAGAAGGATTTCTTACAACATTCCTAAAGCTTGTTATATGATGGATGCATCTCGTGTACTTCCAGGCAGGCTCAGACTAGTGCTCTATAGTTGCTTTCCCATACTTGCAGGTGATGGGGTTGTGTTGCTTAGGTAGACATCATGTACTGTTCTTGGATGCTGGACAATGAGACTGGGTTTGCAACACTATTTTCAGAATTGCATAACCGTGCCGCTAGACATTGGTAAGTGCACTCCAAATAGTATTGCCTGGTTGCTTAACCATGCCGCTGCGGGTTGACTTGTGTTACTGTTAGATTAACTCCTCTCAGTATTCTCTGGCTGCTCAACCGTGCCTTCAGGGACTCGGCTCCTGTCACTCCTGGATGGACTCTGTAAAGCATTCCCTCATTGCTTAGCCTTGCTTCCAGGAGATGGGCTTGTACTTCTCCAAGGTGGACTCCATATATTACACTCTGATTGCTTACCTCTCACTCCAGAGGTTGGGGCTTCTCTGACTCCTGGGTAGACAGACTCGAGTAGTATATTTCTTGTGGTCCCCACTCACCATTTGTGGTTTTTACTTTATGATACCGATCACTTTAATAAATGGTAAGTACACCCACGTGCATCTCTTCTGACTCTCGCAGTAACACTTCACGAAGGAGCGCAAAAATGCTGCCGCTCCATGCTTAGAGCACATCTCCACCCCAGCGTACTAATCTTATGGAGGCCAACCTACAAGCAAAAGCCTTGTCAACCAGAATCCCAGTGTAAATCAGGAATGCTCTTTGGCCAGGTCATGGGTGTGAAGGACTGAGTAAATGCTTCAATGCAAGACACTACAGGTGCCTCTGCACCTCCCTCATCCCTCTGTGGATTTAAAAGACCCAATTGAACATCTGGCACCCCCTTTGGACCTTGCGCACTTCCCATTTAAACTGAGGTGACCCCCTTGTGCATTGCACAGAGCAACCCATAGGCGCTGGAAGTAGCGGCATGGGAGGCGCTGGTGCACCCCAAAAATAACCATGGCGGAGTTCGAAGGTGACTAAAGCCCTTAAGATGACTTGAAATTTGATTTTTATCTTGTAACACCAGCTCTGTGTTGGAAGAGAGCGGTCAAATGTCAGTCTAGTCTTCTGATAAATTGATGCTTATTCTTTTGGAAATATACCAGAAAATGGAAAGTCGTGAAAAGTTCAGGTGAAAAAGCAGAATGCGAATTTTAACATTAACCTTGCTGATTCACCCTAAAAAATCACACCACGGACAACGTTAAGTGCAGAACACTGGACAGATGGACATCTTCATTTTTGCCTATTACTAGTTAAGGTCAAATGCCTCTGGTCACTGACATAATAAGGTTTGTGCCACCAGAGCTCCATTGGTGTGGTATGTAGCAAAGAACTGAAAAATATAGGCTGTAAATATCTATGGTATAAATATCAGACCCATGTATCTTCCTGTAAAAAATGCTGATTCGCACCTAAATCGAAATACAAGCGTTTGTCTCCACTAATGTAATGGACTGCAATCTGAACAGTGAAATGAACGGAGGTACACAAGAGATGCCTTTGCTTTTGGGTGGATTCAGAAATGTCAAAAGGGTCAATAAGGTAGATAAACTTTTATGGTCGACATTTTGGCCGTCTTTATATTCAGATCTGTAATTGGCAATCATTTAATTTTTCATTCTATGTTAAATTTAAGCTCTTGTTGTAAAAATCAGTGTGACATTTTGGTGACTCAGCTCTCTACCTGCCTGAGGCTGACAATGTGAGCACCTTTGATTTTAGCAATAATTCTACCTTTTATTTAAATACATTAACACAAAACACATAGGCCCTCGTTATTACCTTGCCGGTAATAACCACCTACCGCCGCAGTGACGGCCTCCAACATACCACCGTGGCGGCGACCATCCTTCGGACAGATTATGAGCACAGCCTGACTACTGCCACAATAAGAGAGGAAATCTGGCAGTGTTCATACTGGCGGACGGTGGTGACCTGGCGCTGCTAACACCAGCACTGTCCCGCCAGTAGAACACCGCCATCTGTATTTTGAGCAGAAATACGACCTGGTGGTGTCCTACTGGCTGGGCACTGCTGGCCGTTCCCTGCCTGATGATGTCCTCGCCCAAGGTAAGTTGGGCGTCCGACAGGGGAGGGCGGTGGGAGGGTGGGGGGGTGTTGTGTGTGTGTGTGTCTGAGTGTGTGAGTGCGTGTGTGAATGCGTCTGTATGTGTTGTTTTATATGAGTGGTTGTATGCATGTGAGTGAATGCATGTAAGAATGGTGAAGTGAGTGCGTGTCTGCATGTCAGTGTGTCTGTGTGTAAGAATGTCTGTGAGTATGTCTGGACGAATGCGTACATGAATGCATGTATCCCAGTGAATAAGTTAATGGGTGGATGCCAGTGTACGTGATTGGGTGTATGCGTGTGGGTGTATGTGTGCGTGTATGCAGGGAGGGGGGATGTGGGGTGAGGGGTGTTGTGACTGTAGTGGGGGTGGGGGGTGATGTGTGTGTGTGTGCGTTTGTGTGGGGTTGGGGGTAAATACGTGTATAGGAGTGGGTGGGGGTTGTTTGAATCAGGGGTGTTTGGATGAAGGTGGTGGAGGGGTGCCAGGTGAGTGTTGAGGGGTTGTGGAAGCCATCTACCAGTGACAGGGAAAGAATTCCCTGTCACCGGTAGAGCTTACCGCCATGGTTTGCGTGGCGTTGCTAAGGCTACAGAAACCATGGCGATAGGTCGGCTCATAATGCCAGCATCGGTACTCTCTGGGCCGCCGGGTCGGAGATGTACATCTCTGGCCTGGCGGCTCATACTGCCATAGCGGTATGAGTGGAGAAGTGGTGGGTTGGCTGCAGTCAACCCGCCACACTCATTATGTGGCGTATGTGCAGACATCAAAAGACCACCAGGGTTAAAATGAGGGCCTTAGTATATTGATGTCTTCCATTTGAATGCTATTCACTGAACCCTCCCCGTTTCTGTCCTTCCTGTATCCAGTAAGGCAGTGTTCTCCAACCCCCGGGCCGCGGACCGGTGCCGGTCCATGGATCAATCGGCACCGGGCCGCCCCACTGTGGCGGCGGTAAATGTTTGATCATTTTTCCGTGGCCCGCTTGTCACACAATGGGACAAGCGGGCCACGGAAAAATTATCAAACATTTACTGGTCCGCGGCGATAAAAAGGTTGGACAACACTGCAGTAAGGCACCGGCACGCTAGTCTCATTGACACAATCCACCATCACTGCATGTGTAATCAGCATCACTGCATGTCCGTTCAACTCAATAGACCCGGCTAGGGCCATCACTACACAGAAAGACCACAAGGAGAGACCTACTTGCGTCATAAGCACATGGTGTTCATAACGTCAGCCGCCAACATGTAGTGTTGGTGCCCTGGCGTCACTAAAGCTACATTGGGAGGGGTAGCCAGGTTGAGGATGTAGGGTACACCTGTGACTGGTAATTTCCTGACCATTTCACATCTCTCTTCACACTACATCAAGTAAAGTATGGGAGTGCTGGTGTTGGCATGATTCATTGGAAGCCCAGGCCATCCAAGAGATCTGGCTAGTGGCATCCCAGGCTGATATTCTGTGCGAGGACTCTCACATTATAAGTATGATGGTGGACATCACAAGCATCAGACAGATTGACAATAGCTGCCACTAGAAAGCGAACAACTGTAGGCAAAGCCAATCGATCTTTTCTTTGCCAATGCCTTTCTGTCGTTGCTATTGGCTTTGCAGTGCATCCACATTGGCAAATGAATAGCAGCTACCAGCTTTCTTAAAAGTGCTTTTTCTGTACTTTGGAAATTGTCAGCCACATTGTGTTATTCATCAAACTGACCAATTTGAAAGTAAAAATGTTTCTATTCTTTCATAATGGCTGCCATGTTGTGTTTCCCTAGGTGGTGGCCATCGTGAAAGTATGAAAAACAGATTTTCAAGACGGCCGGCTGCTGCTATTGGCTTTGCCAATGCCTAAGGCAATTTTAAGAGCATCCACCACTGGGAAAACCGATAGTGGTGAGCTGTGGGCAGAGGTGGGAAGGGGGAATGAGGTAGGATGGGGCGAGAGAAGGGTGAGGTAGGGAGAGAGAGGAAGAGGAGAGAGCGCGCACCACCATGCCGCAGCAGAGTTCGCTGTCGGAGGCAGGGGAGAGGAAGGGTGAGGGGAAGAGCGCAAACACACGCTCAGAGGGGAAGAGGATGGACCAGGAAATGCACTCCCAAAAGTTTTAAATACTAAATGAAAGAAAAGAAAGAAAAAAGAGTTCCCTGATGTCAGCAGTGGAAGGATACAACTCATCTCATCAAAAGCAACCGCAAAACAGACCTGTGCCGGGCGCTGAGCGGAGTAAAGCTTTTGAATCAGGAACAGGGATTCGGAATGGACAAGAAAGCCACCCAGTTGTGTGCAATGGGCTGCCCCAAAGAGCACTCTATGTAGTATTGTATTCACTGCTGTCTGGAATGAGATCACAAACATGGTTTCCAAGGCAGTGGCGCACCACGAGAATTCCCACTGCGATATAAGGCTTGACTGGCAATGGGAGGGATCAGTTTGCGTCATAGACCCACAACATGGTACATCCATGCTGCCAGAGTCCCAATGCCAGGAGGCAGCAATATTGATAAAGTGAGGTGGGTCGCCAGATGCGTCACCATTCCAGTCCACCTACACAGCAACGCCATAGGCTACACCCAAGGGAGGGAGGAGTTTGCCAAACTTTTAAATATCTGTTTTCCTGCGGCTATTCCAGAGATAAAAAACAAGTACTGTTTGAGATTATCAGCCTGAATTAGTCACAGATTCCTGAGCTCGACACGTCCGCCGCTGTTATTTCACTCAACAAATGTGCTGACAGGAAAAGAAAATTGATTGTGGTCGACTTAACTGGTGGTAAGATCAGTTTGGGACAATAAATCAGAGCAAAGCATCTGCTGAAGAGATAGAGGGCCCCGCAGACGGACATGAGGGGGACACTGTTAGCAACTGCGGTGGAAGGGCGCCAAGCATATTAGAAGCGCTCTATAAATAACCCCGTTAATTTGGCCCATTGTTTAACTACTTAGAAAACAATCCGTAAGTGCTTCCAACTTCAGAAGGGATGGGCTGGAGGGGTGAGGGAGGGAAGCGGTCCTAGTGCCCCACCCTTCCTCCCACCCCAGGCCTCCGAGGTCTGTAGAGCTGCTGTTCCGGGCCCTCAGACTGTTTACACAATGTCTTACATCAGCCATTGTCTGTGCAAGCAGCTGGGCCCCTGGCACGGGTGCCAGGCGGAGAGCCAGGGCTCAGCCAGGCGCTGGAGACCCAGGAGGAACTATGAGCCCAAACAGCAGGCACTCAGGCAGAAGAAAAAGATTCCTGGTCGCCACAATGACAGTCCAACAAAGAGCCCTTTATGTTAAATAAATACTGGGATTTGTAGAGTGTGGCTAATCACCTGTGAGGGTATCCAGTGGCTGTCCTTGGGCAAGGGGAGATTAAGCATTTTGCCCAGAATCACAGGATGTTGAGCCGACGCCGAGACTCGAGCATGGAAACCCCACTCTTAAGTCGGCAGCTCTGGCCGCTGCACCACAGTCCCCCCCCAATTATCCTCCCCCCATGTTCAAGGTCACCATACCTTTTATTCCACCTGCAGACGCGGAGGATGGCCCATGCACCTGTGGGCCCCAGAGTGGTCCAAGGCCCCCTCATTTAAACAAAACAGGTGATGTGTGTTGTACTGTAGCATTTATATAGCGCTTTGTATCCTATGGGGATGGGTGGCTGAAGCAAATTTTTGGACGAATATCACACTGTAGGGGAGTATGCCACCGGCAGAATGTGTTTTATATTGTGACCGTAGGTGGGAAGTATTTTGGTGTAATGCTTGAGTGACAAAAGAGTGCCAAGCAGTGCAACGGAGAAGGAGGCATGGCAGGTGCACAAAGTATAATTGTAGTTCGCTGGTGGTTATAATTTTTGCTGCAGGTCCTGTGTTATGTTTCATGGTTTCTGTTATGCTAGAGGCATGGATTTCCCTGTTTGGGGGCAAGGGAAGCAGGCAGATTAATATAAAGGCTGCTACATAGCACACTCCTAGCCAGGGGGGCAGCAGGTGCTGTTTGTATGTATACCCAAGAAAGGGTTAATCAGAGAAGGTCCAGTGATCCCTCTTGCAACCTGCACAAGACAGAGATGCAGTTGACAAAAGGATGCTAGATAGTCAAGTACAGAAGTTGGGGACACTTTCTTTTCACTTACTCTCCAGCACCAGACACTTCACATTGGTCTTACCTCGGACACACCATCCTCAAGTGCTCCTCTCCTTCTTGGTGGAATTGTAGCCCGCCCCACTATCACTTACGCTAGTGGTGTGCGGAGGAACCCGATGATGAAGCATGCCACCCAATGGAGGGTGAGGGTTTCTGTCCTAAAAAAAAATATTTTGTTCTCCACGTGTTCTTTCTAGAAGAGCTACATTTTAGAAGTATGACGGATCAGTGTGCTGCTTCAGGTAGACTCCCTATGCCCTTTTGTGTTGTACAAAGCAGTATTAACCATCATCTTTCATTTCCTGTTCTAGACATCTGCTAATTCAGCCTCTCTGAATGCTGGCTTCCGCCTACCAAGTGTGGTGTTTGAGTCTGCTTGATTCCGCAGCTCTTCTCTACCGTGGAACTTTTGCATCCTTGTTCATACAAGCACTCTGAACTGTCACCCTCTAGGCTAGTGTTTCCCAAACTGTGGGTCGTGACCCACCCGATTTTCGGTGGATCCTGAAAGTCAAAGCAAGCTATAAAGATGATTTTATATTCTGTATTTATCTTGTCACATTTGCTGTGCTTCAAAGACAGAGGTCAAATGTCAGGCTATGTCTTCAGACAAATTGCTGTTTATTTTTTACCATTTCAGACAGAAAAGTAAAGTGAATGACATCGCAATGTTGCCGGGATACTGGGTGTGTGAAAGGAATGGGCGGGAGGATGTAATTTTATGTAACACACAAATGTGAATACATGCAAAGAAACTGTACACATTGTGTTAGGAAAGCAAAAATGAAGCACATTTTTTGTAATTCTGACATGCAATGGAAACAAAGATTTTAATGGGATCAAAACAAACCAAGATACTTTGCTTGGTGGTGCAAAAATGATAAATATTCACTAAAAACGATTCCCACACATGATCATTTGTGTGAAAAATATTTTTATCAGTAAAACTGTTTGTCTGTGTTACTTTCGAGGCGATTTCAATGAAAAATTTGCCATTTGTAAATAACAGGCCGCTACTACACGATGCTTTAGTTACATTAAAAAAATCGCCCGCCTCATGTCCGTTAAAGCTAGATGCGTCACAAAAGTTTCTTGTTTCAAACATTGGGTTATGGTTCTAAAAGTTTTGGAAGAACTACTGCAGGCACATTTTAGGGAGAAATCAAATTAGCCCCTACTATTTCAAGGGTGGTTACAATATCTGGAGCTAGCCTTCCTGATTCATTGGCACTTGGTCCCAACCTGCTGACCCTAAACTCTGATATCACCTGCAACCTGCTTTTATTGGCATTAGGAGGTGACGTACCCTGAGCCCTGCAAAGTAGGGAAAAGCAAACTAGGCCCTTCTAATTCACAACAGGTTGCAATGACTCGGCTACCTTTCCTGAGTCCTGGGTGCTTGTACCCACCCTGCTGACTGGCTTCTGTTCTCTGAGAAGCTTTCATTAGTTCTAATTGATATATGGGAAAGACGTATTTTTATTATTATTTATACCAGTAGTATTTTTGCGGGTTCTCGTAATAATAGTTGTAATAATATTAATATGTTTCTACAAATACTTTTGTGAATTAGAGGTGTTACAATTCCTTAACGTAGTACAATTTATTGACCTCTGAATGATAAAAGGCTGATTTGGCCTTGATAAGTTTCATACTCATTAACTGCAGGTCAGTCCAGATGTCAGCGGCTAGCATATAAATCACTGTGTCATCTTGGTGCCTTAAACTAGCCGTACTGTATGCAAGAGGCGATGGGCGGTCTTTGGTATCTGATCACCCACATACGCATTTTAAGTCTGTGGGAGCAGCGCTTTAACTGTCTTTGAAACTAGTCGCTGGGGTTTTAAAATGTATTCCTTGCCCTGGAGTGATAGCAAATAAGTATTTCTTCAGGCCGCTCTGGGACTTGAGGTAGTCATTCTCAAATCTGAGATAGGAGGAGAATCCAAAGGCTGAAACCCTATGGACAGTAGGAAGCTCTTGACTGGTGGAGATAGATGGTGGGTAGTACTCGGAGAGGGGGATCACATGGTACCTTATGGTGACCTTCAGCGGGTGTTTATCACCTGCTGATTAAAAGGCCTCCTGTTCATAGCTGAGAATCTGTGGGGTTTTCAAGCAAAATCACATTTCAATGCATGCAGACTTCCTGGGGAAAGACCAAGTAGAGAAGCTACATCTCTCTCGCATGTAAGGGGGATGTGTCCGATTCCTTGGCAACTGTACGTTTCCACAATGACCTTTCCAAAGGTAAGCCCTGATGCACCCAGCACCCAGTTAACTTACCCCTCACCAAACTGGTAAGCCGCAAATCATTAATTCAGCTATTGCCTTATTTTCATTATGATTCTCTAGAGCAACCTCTGAGAAGAAAACACTTGGGCCAGATGTACCAAACAGTTTTGCCCATTCTGTGTCTATGGGAAAATGTGTTCGTACATATGGCCCTTACTCTCTGAAGAAACCTGAACTTACTCCTTCCCTTCAACCACCTACTAATCTGTATCTGATCTCACCTATCTGCAGGTGATTATCGGGCCCTCTCTTCGTGGCCATCAATGCAATACAAGATCCACCCCTGAGCAAAGGCACGAGTGGGCTACGACTTTCAACTTGTTCATAGCCCCTCTCTCTTTTTTTATTATGGGAGCTTGGCTTACCCCCATACTGACCCCTTCATTAATGAGCTCATCTCAGATGGTTTTAAAATTTTACCAACAGATCAAATGAACAAATGTAGAACATGTGTTGCAATCATTTATCACGCTTCCTTAGATCACAAATTCTTGTCGTTTTCCACTACTCTTAGCGTAGGCTGTCTTGCAGTTACACCAAATGTCTCAAATGTAAAAGTTTTTTTTTAAATTAATAATCCACCACAAATGTTCCTCATCCAATTTGAATGTATCAATTGAAAGAATTGGCTCAATAGGAAAAAAGTCATTGTACTGGGCAATCTGAATGAGTTCCTTGAAAATTTCTCAGGCCCGCACTCAAATTTAAAAATGATATGGGAATCTTCAACCCAACTCTTGCGTCGATCCAGGCTACCAGTCAGCAGGGCCTTCTATTGGACTAGGTTTTGTGACTGACTCTCATCTGTGATACCTTCTTTCCTACAGGTAGGTCTGATCACGTTATACCACCTTTTTACCTCTTACGCCTACAGACGTCTTACACTAACCCTTCGCCGCCCTCAGAAACAACTAGAAATAGCAAAACAGCCACTTCTAAGGTGATCTTCAACTCATTTAAACATCTTTCCTCCCACTTTCGTATTGAAGGGAACCTTTTCTACCCCCCCACAAGGCTGTCAACATTTTCAAACATATTTCTCAGCTGTCTGGCCCCCATTTCACCATTATAAACCAAAATAACAGCCTCTAAACCAAATATAAAGGACACTTGGTTTTCATAGGAGCTGTTGAAACTGAAGCTCAAAACCCTACAATATGAAAAAAAAGGGAGGCGCTCCAGAGTTCAGGTTAGTTGATACCCAGAAAACCAATAAATACAGCGAAATGATAAAAAAGGAAAAAATGGCTTATTACTATCACCGGTTACGCAAGCACCTAACCTGGATACAGAACTATTCCACATCGTAAACGATTTGAAACTCATCATGCCCTTGTACAGATCATTGCTTCCTGTCTTTCTTTTGGGGACGAGTTGGCATTTTTTTCAGCAAAAAACATCCAAACTATTCACTTAGCCTTTTGAGCAAGAAAAGTCCCCCCTCCCTAAACGTTTACTGAATTCAGACCATGCATAGTTAGCACACCACTCTCAGCTTGAGCTCTGCTGGCAGAGCAAAGGCTCTCAGAGGCCACTGAACACAACTTCCAGCTGACTCTCCTCTAAACACTGGCACCTCTCAAAATGACCACTTTGATCAGCTGTTCCATAACTTCGGATATCTTTCCTAATCAATGGAGAACAGCTGTGTTCAACTTTTATTGAAGAAGCCCGCACCTTACCCATGTAATTTAAGCAACTACCGCCCCATTTCCCTTCTTCCTAGCTGGTGAAAACTATTAGAGAGACTGCTCTAAAACTAGCTTCAAAAATATGTTGAACATTCAGACCTACTTCACCTGAACCAGATTGCTTTCGGGTAGGAAAAAGCACCAAACTGGATGTTTGCTCCGTCATTGACAACATTCGCATCCTGGTAGCAACCTCCTCTCCACTCTTGCATGACACTCCACACTTGGTTTGTTGCTGAACGTCTATAAACCTTCTGAAACCAAATCCGGCCAAAATGGTACTTCTGGTCTTATCCTTTGATGCAGCCACTGGCAAGCCTTTCCTGGTCATCTTCAATGGCCCCCACACCTCTAACATAGTTACGGGACAGAACTTAGCCATTTTCTTGGACTTAAATCTTACATTTGCTCATCATGCTTATAAACACCCAACACTTGCTTCTTCTAGCTTGAAACCATCTGGACCATCTTTTCCAATGTTGACAAGGGTCACCATATACCCACAATCAAAGCCATTATTCAATCTAGCATTGATTGTCGCAAGTGCATTTTTTCCAAGTACCCCTGGAAAAACTCTTAATCAGCTACAAATAATTCAGAATGCTGCTGCCCACATGATCTGCAGTGTTAACCAGCACCTCTCAATATCTTAAACTTCTACACTGACTGCCTGTGTGCCAAGGAACCATTTGTAAGGCCATGGCCACTGTCCACCAAGCAATTTGTCAATCTTCCCAGACTTTTGGAGATCATACTTTTTCTGTGGCTACTGCTAAAGACTAGAACACTCTTCCTATTTCGCTCTGTTCAGAACCTTCTCTCCCTCTTCCAGACTTCCTTTAAAGACAATTTTCCCGCTCATAATCTGCTATCATACACTACATTGCCAACCAAACCCAGGAAAACAAATACATCATAACTTAGCATAGCATGTCCACTCCGAACATCAAGTAAGCCCAAAAAGTTATTGTAATTGCAACATTTCTCGTGAGGTTCTACTAAAAGATGACGCCACAAGTCTAAAACTCAGGGAGTACCATTATAAAGGGGGTGAGGCATCTGTGCATTGGGCTGGCCATTCCAGGCTGGGGTGATGCATCTATTGTGGAAGAATGCAGAAGGATGGAGAGTTGAGAAGCAGGTGGTGGGTTAAGAGCATTGACCGGTGCACACACAGAGTACAGTGTCTTACTAGTTATACTGGGAGGTTGGAAGGACTTAAAAAGGGTGGCTTGAAAAATGCAAAATGGCTTCTTATCTTGCAATGTAAGTATTTTATTTGGCATGCTCTGCTTCACTAGCATCAAACCTGACTTTATAGGTGAAGTAAGGGGTTTATATAGCCACAAACTCCTATCATGTGATGGAGAGGTATACTTGTGTGTAAAATACACAAAAGGTCTTTTGCCAAATTGAGGCTCTGAACTATGAAGCCTTATTACAGTTGCAAAGCCTACAGATTGTAAAAGTGAAAGCTTTGCAACTTCAAAAGGCCATTCAGAACTTTCTGCATGGCTTTCTGACTCACAGTTTACACACAGTAGTGTCTCTGATAGCAGATTACCATCTGTACGTGTCATTAATGGCATAAGTAATCTGTGAGAGGTTCACTACATCCCATTCACTGCCATGATAGGGTGACCAGATTTTCAGAACAAAAAACCGGGACAGGCACAAACATATACACATAGACTAATGTTGGCACGTCATTCAGCGATAAGTGTGTGTGTGTGTGTATATATATATATATATATATATGTATATATATATATATATATATATCTTGCTGAATGATGTGTTGTTTAGTGATATATACATAAATATATAATAACACCCACCCCATTGCTGTCAGAAGCTCCAGGGTCTGACTGTTGATGAGCCCGGCCTATGGGAGACCTTATTCACCCCTCACTAAATCCTGCTGTGCTGCTTGAATGATGCGAGGTGAATGCTAAGTTGTGGCTCTGGTGTGATAAGAGGGCCGGATAAACCGTGAGCCTGCACAACTCTGTGAATAATGTGCAGGTTCGACCCTCTCTCAAAAACCGGGACATGTCTTCATTTTGGCAAAAAGTGTCGGGACAGTCCTTAAAAAACCGGGACTGTCTGGCCAAAACCGGGACGTCTGGTCACCCTATGCCATTATTATGTCTGAGAGCGGCTGACGTATGCTAAATGTATACAAGTGGAGTTTGCAGTTCCTAAAATAATCAGAAAAGGATACTTTGCAGCACCAGTCCAACAAGGAGCTGACCAATGATAAAGCATGACACCCATCTGGGTGTGTGAGGGCTCTCGCTTCTGAGCAATCACGTCCCCATATCTGCATGCTCAGACCCATCCCAACCTACTGCCTGTTCTGTTTCCTTTTCTGATTCTATTAGGACCTGCACACTCCACCTGTAAACATGTACATTTAAGGAGCTTGTATGCTGGACCCAGACGCACTCACTGTCCCCCCATTATTGTGTTCTGACATATGTTAAATGCCATTCGGTCAGTCAAGAAGATTCTGGCCAGACTTTGGTGTGGAGATACTGAGGGGCTGGAATTTAAATTCTTAGCTGGTAACTCTGCACCAGTCTGGCCATTACTGGGGTTTTGCCTATAATAACTGCTGAGATACCAAGTTACTGGGTACTTTTCCGGGAAGTTTTTCACCTTTATGGCAAAAACACACACAACATTTTTCACCTGCTATAAGCAATCAAATAATGTCAGTGGGAGTGCCTATGGCCAGGAGGGGGTGGCAGGCGTCCAGGGTGTGCTGGTCCCTACCCATGGGAAGCATTTACTGCTCTCCCTGTACTGCTTCAGGCAGTGGGCAAGGGCCAAGCAGTGCTGTTGTCCAGAGTCCATGACCAGCAATTTTCATAGCTTTGGTCAGTCGCATTACACTAGCCCCCGCAGTTCGGGGTGGAGGGGACACACTGTGCATGGGCAACAGACCCCTGGCTTGAGAGCTCCTGATTGGGTATTGGGGAGGTCCATGTACTCTACAGGGGAGCCCCCTCAAGTTTCATTACACTACTGGGCCTGATAATTCAGATCTTATAATTCCAGGCTTGGGCACACTTGGAATAGTGACTTGGGGTATTTCACCTGGAGATATCACTGTGGGTGAAATACCCAAACTCGTTATGAGGACCTCAGTGAGTTAAACTCCTAATTACAATATGCCGTGAAATTGAATACTGGCAGGTACATTTCAACATTGCATCCTCCTAAGGTCAGTAAACTTAGTGCCATCAAATTGTACCATCTGCTATTTAAAACAATTTGGCCCAGATTTAAGAGGGCCTGGCGGCACTTTAGTGCCACGTTAGTGTTTTTTTTTTACTCTAAGGTGGCCTTTTCCCGGTGCCAAATTTTAAAAAGTGTCGCAATGCATGCATTGTGCCACTTTGTAACACTTTGCGCTACATTATGCATATGCCGTGCATAATGTATGCAGAGAGGAAGTTCCCCCATTAGGGGAGGTGAAAAAATGGCACAAAGAAATCTACGAGATTTCTTTGCGCCATTTTTTCACCACTTTTAACGCCTGCTCGAGCGGGCGTTAAAGGGGTCACACCATTGTTTACAATGGGCTCCTATGAACTGTTCAGGGTTAGCACCAAAAATGAACAGTACATCAATAGCATCAGAAAGTCTGATGCTATTGCCCCGTACCCTGCGGCATGATGCGCCGTATCTTAGATACGGCTCACAGACGGTGGCAGTAGGGGGGCGCTAAGGGGCGAAAGGAAAGTGGCGCTGGACTGGGTGCAGGGGCACTTTCCTTAAATCTGCCCCTTAGAGACAGCCAGCAAACACAATTTAAATTCATATATAAAAAGAAAGATCTCATTAACTTAACTAGGTACCAATGAAAAATGTTCCCTCGCACGAGGGCTTAGTAGCATGACTGATAGCGTTTTATTGGCATTAAATGCAATGACTACATTTATTGTCTCCAAGAGACAGAGTTACTCAGAATAAATTATATTTGCTGGACTAAATATTCCCCAGAGACGTATAAAGTGTGTTTATTACTAAAAAAAAAGAGTCCAGACAAACTCTACTGTTCAAACACGCGCCTTGCACCCCGGGCCTAGACTCTCGGCTATTCTCAGGCGTCTCTCAAAAGCCCAAATCAGGATAAATTCTCGGCAGGAGATAAGTCTGTTTTATGAAGATCGGCACAACTGGGAGGCTGGATGGAAAAAGAGAGCTTCTCTCGCGGAAATGATGTTTGCTGAGAGAAGAAATGACAACATGTGGCTTTCTGTGGCTCTCCAAGTATGTAAACACCAAGTAATGAAAGGAGGCGAGGCGGAGCGGGTCTCCAGAGCTCGCGCACACAGGGTAAAGCTTCCTGGCCGCATCACTGAGCCAGATATTGGGACCAAAGCTTCCTGGGTGAAACCCCTTTAAAGGGACAATGGAGGACGCGTTGCCCGACAACCAATAGAAAGACCGCTTGAAGTGCTTGTGTGTGTGAGTAAACCACTTCCCAGTGCTCACAGTCTATTTTTAATGGACTCCATTCACAAAGCTCTATGGCAAACAGACCAAAATTGTCTTTTGCATCTTACAGGTTTACTCCTGAGTTTCAAGTGTCAATCCGTTGTTTGGGGTTTCACATGAGTACTCCTAGAAATTAGGCTTGTGCCAAGTAGTGACATTTCCCCCCCACAAATTTTATGGACTTTTTTCAAAAGTTTACAGACTCCAAAAGGGTTGCCAGGGTTGCAGAGCTTAAATTGTGAAAAAAATCTGCAAACAATTATTTTGCAGAAAAAAGAAACTGAGCATAAGCTCCACTTTGAGAGGGAAAAGTCTGCCACAAAAATATTTAGTAAGAAATTTCTACAGCACAAGGTTTATTTCAGGAATTTTCACCATCGGGTGAAGTGCAACCTGGTAATGCGTGATTTTGTAAACTGTACACACCTTTTCTTGGAAAAATAAAGGTCTCCCAGCCCTGCTAGATTTCTGTGTATGAAGATTTCCAGGAATTCTCCTAGTGGGTTAAATTTGCTCATGCAAATTATCCAATAGACAGAAATTCTGCATGAGTAAATCACGCAGAAACCTGTACTTGTACATTTAACATGTTTTTCCTCCAGAGGCGAAACAGGTTTGCTCAGAAATGCCATTCCGCCACATGCCCATAAAATATGAGGATTGGTTTCTCTCCTTTCACCAGAAAGGCAATTGGATATGCCTTTGACAGAAGTAGTTTCCATGGACATTAGCCACCAAAATGGTAAGTGACCATCATTGACATCTCTCAAAGACCCTTGTCCCAACTTTTGCCCTAATTTTATTGCTTAGGGCAGTGGTACTTTACCTGTGGTCAGAAGACCCTTTGGGATCCACAGGCCTACTCGGGGTCCACATCTGTTTTACAAAAATTAAATAATATTAAAATGAATCAATTAAAATAATAAAGATTATACAAATAAGGATGCAGCATTGAGAATTTGAAAACTTTTTCTAAACTTGATTGTGAATTACACAAAATATTCAAATATTTGAGCATTTGTTTAGTGTGTACTCGATTTTATATTTTTGTGCATTGTTTTGCGGTCCAAATAATCGAAAGCGCTTAGTCCAGGGGGACCCCCGCTTCCAATAATGTCTTAACGGGGTTACCCGGATTCCAGTAATGGTTCAGTGGTGGTCCACAGAAGTCAAAAGGTTCAGAACCACTGGGTTTGGAGAAGGAATACGCAAGGGGCAGAAGCTGCATAAAGTTCTCAGGGTTTTGATCCTTCTTTGTTTTCCGTTGCCTGCTGCTGTCTCCATCGTTCCCCAGACCAAGGGTAACCCGGGCAGTACCAGGGACACGAGTAAGTTAGCCGCGAGCAGTAACTAGGATGCCATTTTCCCCTCCCCTGAACCTTAAACTCATGACAAAAGAATTTATTTTTACAAAAGTTTGATTATCCCCTATTGCAAATTCAGCTTATAGTCACACAAGTCAACAAATGCTCGTGCTGTTAAGCAGGATATGAAATGAACAAGCAGAAATGTCTTTTTCCTGAATCTAAGTTTGCTGAGGTGTGTAAAAAGGGATTTAATGGTGTCATGCATATTTACAATCCTTCGAAAGAGGTCCCAGATTAGGAAAAGGTGTAATCCACTCTACATGCCTGTGTGTGTTATATTTATACCTTTTGACAGATATTTATTTTGAGTGATATCCACGACAATGCACAGCGCCTAGTGGGTAGATTTATACTATGTATATAAGGGAACTTCTCTGTGTTTGACTGACCTTGGAGTTGGTAGTGCATTTTATTAGGCTCCTGATTGTATTACAGTTTATATGAAAGACTTCTTGTAATAGAGCCCCGAAATGTATGGGTTTCTAGGCACCTGTATGGTGACAGGCCACACTGTATTGCTTTTTAGCCAAGATGATGACCTCTAACAAAGAATTAAAAACAAACATTGGCAATAAATCTTGCCTTTGGGACCTATTGGATTTACCAGTGGTATTTAGTAATACTGTAAATCATTGGTACTTGCAAACATTTTCCTAGAGGTCAAAAAGTATGGTCTGTGCTATGGGTGGAGGTTGCATTGATGCCAGCAGGGTGGGTGTCAGGGGACAGGTGGGTGTAAGGTGGGTGTAGGTGGAGTGAAGACTGTACATGGAGGAGGCTGCAAGTTGTGGAATTATTTTGAGTGTTGCATTCCATGCTGCCCCCGAAGTTAAGATCCTAGTCTCTAGAAAAGACTATTTGTGTTATGTGAATCGCAGCTGCTACATATCTACAGCACCCTGGGGTGAGCCTTTGTTTGGCAATGCTACCTTTAGTGAGTCATGTGTCCAAAGGAAGTAACTTGATTATTGAATTGGAATGAAAAAGAATCACAGGCCTCACAATCTCCATATTCCTGTAGCCTCAAAACTGTAAACACTAGGAATGCATAGAAAAGGCCCAGTTAAGGTAGCAAGTGCAATAAAAACTCTGACAAAGACCCCTCACTTTGTCTGGACTGTAAGGGTTGCTGGTCAAAGAAGCATATTGAGTGGTTCTTTTAACTGTTGTTTGTAATACCCTTTATTTCTTTTGATTATATCACTGTGTATTTTTAGATTTTTGTGAAAAGTCCTCTTTATCTGTCAATGCACTATTGTCAGCATGTCCTATTAACCTTAGTTATTGTGTTTTGTTGAGATGTCATTTACAGATGATAATAACATAATCTGCATATACGCTTCATTGATGAAGACTAGCCTTTTACAGCATCTGTGTGTTAACACTTAATACTAAATTAAAAGCTGAGATGTGCACACCAGATATTTAAGCAAATATTATTTAGATGACAGTACGCTGCTTTCTTCAGTACCTGCGTAGAAACGGGAACTTTGAAAAAAGTGTACCAACAAAGGATGATGGCTGAATGACATTTCACTAGTGGCATGTGCTAGTGGAGCTGGAACAGTTTTCAACATGGAGGTGCTGCTGTTAACGTTTAATCACTGAAGTTGTAGGAATTGTTAAATACGTCACATAAGGAAAAAGTGTGGCAAATGTATTCAACAGGAGAGTGGAAAGGGTGTAGTTTGTAGCTGGTGGACTACTTTCACAAACATACTACTCAATCATGGTGTGGTACTGCACTGTCGGTTACAGGTGACATATTTTCCACTGAAATGACCGCTTAATTTGCACAGATAGAGTTTTATTGATAAAATGATGTAGCTCACAAACAATATTGTGTGGAAATCAGGTTTCAGCAAATATTTCATGTGCACCTATTAGAAATGACCATCTCTTGCATGGTATTCCCCAGATTTTGTGCCTTGCCTGTTTTATGTTGTCCATAGATCTCTGTGCACTTTACCCCTGCTAACCAGTGATAAAGCCCTTGTTCTTCCCTTTTAAACGTGATGAAATTGGTGCACATCTGATTGGCACATTTAGCTTACATATAAGTCCCTAGACCATGGTGCAGTGTGTACCCAGGTAAATGTCGCCAGTGGGCTGCAGTACACAGTCTGCCACCAGTGTGACACAACAAAGCTAGCCCCAGGCCTTCCGTTGTAGCTTGGCAGAGCACTTTTCCAAACTGCCAATTCAACATGTCAAATACAAACCTTGTTGATAGGCCTAAAAACTTCCTTTTAAATGTTAATAAGTTATGCCTAAGGAAGGCCTTAATGCCCAAAAATGGAGGGGTGCATGGGGTTTTAAAGTAGGACATTTAAAGTTTAATGTTCCACATGCCCTTAACGAGACTAGCCCCTCAAAGCTATTTCAACTGTAGCAGTGTTGGCAGTTGCGTAGGAAAGAAGTGGGATGCAGAATTAAACACTAATACTTTATCTCGAAAATAGGACTAGCTAGAAAAATAATAAAATAGGCTCTTTTAATACTTATTAAAAATCCATTTCAGGAGTTAAGTCGGATGTATTCTAGCTATTACAGAAAAGTGCGTCTGAGAAAGTAATCTTTGCCCTGCCTGAAGTCCCTAGAAACTAAATCTGCAATTTGTTCTCCATCTTCTCCAGCCAGTAATAGACGCAAATAAGGTGTGAACTTGCTCAAAAGGGACAAAAGGCCATGGGTGTGGGAAGGTATTGTTGTGCCCTTACCAGGATGACCTGAGGGCAGTGCATAAGCACTTGATTAACATTCAAAGAGGCCTACCCTGTCACAGGCAGACATACCTAACACCCAGGCCTATCCCTTTTCTCCATCCCCACGAAGCCAGACTGGCCTCCGTCGACGTTGGCCTCTTGTTGATATCACAGTGTCAGATCCTGCTGGAGTGTCAAGACCACCTTGACAGTTCTGCTGGGGTTTTTTATAGGGTGTTTTGACGCAGAATGCCAAAACAGAACCAGAATGCCAAAACAATTAGTGTGTATCCACTGCCTGGTTCCTGAAGGCTCAGCTTTGTTCTATCAGACTTCTGTCCTTTAGTTTGTTGAAGGTACAAGGACTGCCTAAAACTGGATTTTAGTGTTAGATGTGACAGGACACTAGTATTACCATAGTACACTCCATGCACACACACACAACCGGCCCCCAGAGTGCAAGTTTAGTGTGGCCAAATACTTTGGCCATCTTAAAAAACCAAAGTGAGTAGGGGTAGCCTCCAGAACTTTACCCCATTGGTCATTCACACCCACAAGCTTGTGCTAAACATAAATGTGGCATCTCCAGGCACCCACTGCAGAACTCTCCTGGACCTGTGGAAGATCAGGAGAGGACTGGACCTGCTGAGATCTCCTTTTGAAGCTACGAGGACACAAAAAGCTACAAGAGGCCTTTTCCTGCACCTGCCTAGATGACCAGTGGCAACTGGACGTGGAATGGACAATCCCGTCTGCCACCCTGCGAGTCGCTAAGTGCCTCCCCTGATGTACTGCGAGGGGGGGAATTATACGTGTACTCCTGTGGTGAATAGGTACCTAAAGGACAAAAGTAAGAAGGTAAAAGTGTTTAACCAGGACAAACCTGGTTAGTCATCCTACCCATGCTCCATCGCAGTTAGTGTCAAACTGCGCCTAGATCCTGTTCTACAGTGACCATTTACTAACAACGGTACTTTGTGCTTCTTTACACTATTTCTACTTAAACATTTACAAATTCATATTTCTGGTTTCCTTTATTGGAGTTTTGTCATTTTGGTGTCAAATGGTTTAATTAAATTTACTCTCTTGTTCTAATTCATTTTGTGATTATTATTGTTTTGCATTTAGACTTTAGTCCTGTTTAAGTACTGCATAAATACTTTACTCATTGCTTTTAAGTTAAGCCTGACTGCCAAGCCCCAAAGCTACCAGCAGGGTGAGTGCAGGATTATTTAGTGACTTGAATGGTTCAGCCTTACAAGGATTGTGATTATTACTTGGGATGGATACTTACCCCCTTAACTAACAACCCAGTTTCTTACATGTGTCACCAAGTGTATTGATTTGTTTTGTTGCAATTAAAATGTTTGGTTCCACTACAATTCAGAATTAGCAAATATGTGCATAATTTGTGTATTCCTAACTGCTAATATATTTTGAAATATTTGTACAGTTAATTTGCAGGTATTTAAATTTTGTTTTGTGTTGGAGAAGCATGACATCCTGCAGCCTTTCCTTTCATACTCTGTGCATCCGGCAAAACTGTGACATAGTTCACTGTACAAAAATCATCTCATTTGGCAGTCAGCCCTTTTTAAAGAATAAACAACAATTTGTCAGAAGCCTGACAGCTGACCTCTGTCTTTTATTGCGCAGCTAATGTGCCAAGATAATAAAAAAATTTAAAGGGCTCTTTTTTGGTCATTTTAACCCTCTGAACTCCAGCATGGTCACAGGCATGTGATTGATGAACTTGTAGTGCCAGATTTAAGCAGAATCAGTCATGCAGAAATATAATTCTCTGAGGCAAAGAGAACTATTTATAAACACTGTGGACAGTGGACAGAAACTTGAAGCTGCCTGCCATAACTGGGGGTTGTATATGAAACCATCATTGTTACTGTAGCAACTCACATAGGATATAGGAAACGTTTCCCGAAGAAATATAGTGTGTTTATTACAGCCCACCGAGCAGCAGCAACAGCTCCGTGACCTAGCATGCAAGGAAGACCGTTGAAAACACAAGCACTCTCAATGAAAAAGAAAATAAAGATTTCCGGAAAGCGAGCACTCGTGGAAGAACACAAGGAGTCGGTCAGAGAGGTGAACGAGAGGCTCTGCTCCGTAGGAGGGACAAAGAATGCCGGACATCCTAATAACAATAAAGCTAGCAAATAGAGCACAAGCAAATGTGAGTTACAAAACATAAGGCTAATCAAGGGTAAGCAAAAGAAAGAATGCATTTCTGGGTAAGCTTTCAGTTTACATAATATGGATTTCCAACGAAACAGGTCTGCTGCCTGGTAGGCTTCAACTTAATTAAGGGTTTGTCATTTGTTATTGTTTTTTTTACAACATTGACATTTTCCAAAGTTCTTGTATTTTACATTTTGCACAGTTTGAAAAATGTCCAAGTTTGTTTGCATTCCCCATTGAAACGATTTTCTTTACACTACACAATGGTATTTGCTACAATGTGAGATAATGTTCCCTTTAATAAAACCCAGCTAGGCTGGGGCAAGTATGCTGACTTTTTCTCTGACCGTTTTTATTCTTTCTAGAGTTGCAAATGAAGGCAGCATTTTTCTCTGCAAGTACACTTTTTTGCAACACAAATTGTTGGAAAAGTCACCATTTTCATCAGGATGTGTGAAAAGCATAAAACTCTTCAGCTTTTTGAATTTGCAAAGTTTTCCCTAGACCTTTATAAAGACTATAGAAAAAAAATCAATTTTGCACACCAAACTAAAGAGCAGGATAGGGTTGTAGGACAATTTGGGCAAGAGATGGTGAGAGAGAGGACATGGATTATGTCTCTGGGACTGTGAACTACAGGGAGCCAGAAATGCCTGGGAGGGCAGTAGGACGATGCAGACAAGGCTAGAGGAGACCTTGGGACATATGTAAGGAAGACAGGACAAAAGGCACCGAGAGATACAGGAGGGCTGTGGGAGACCGTGGGCAAGAAAAAGTGAGAAATACCTGGGAGGACTGGAGCGCAGTGCAGACAAAACAGAGAAAGACCACTAGAGGTATGTAGGGGAGTGTGGACAAGAGGCTTCGAGAGATGTGGGAGGTATGTCTGGGAGTGTGGACAAGAGGCTTCGAGAGATGTGGGAGGTATGTCGGGGAGTGTGTCCAAGAGGCTTCGAGAGATGTGGGAGGTATGTCGGGGAGTGTGGACAAGAGGCTTCGAAAGATGTGGGAGGTATGTCGGGGAGTGTGGACAAGAGGCTTCGAGAGATGTGGGAGGTATGTTGGGGAGTGTGTCCAAGAGGCTTCGAGAGATGTGGGAGGTATGTCGGGGAGTGTGGACATGAGGCTTCGAGAGATGTGGGAGGTATGTCGGGAGTGTGGACAAGAGGCTTCGAGAGATGTGGGAGGTATGTCGGGGAGTGTGGACAAGAGGCTTCGAGAGATGTGGGAGGTATGTAGGGGAGTGTGGACAAGAGGCTTCGAGAGATGTGGGAGGTATGTCTGGGAGTGTGGACAAGAGGCTTCGAGAGATGTGGGAGGTATGTTTGGGAGTGTGGCCAAGAGGCTTTGAGAGATGTGGGAGGTATGTAGGGGAGTGTGGCCTAGAGGCTTTGAGAGATGTGGGAGGTATGTAGGGGAGTGTGGCCAAGAGGCTTCGAGAGATGTGGGAGGTATGTAGGGGAGTGTGGCCAAGAGGCTTCGAGAGATGTGGGACGTATGTCGGGGAGTGTGGGCAAGAGGCTTCGAGAGATGTGGGAGGTATGTCGGGGAGTGTGGACAAGAGGCTTCGAGAGATGCGGGAGGTATGTCGGGAGTGTGGACAAGAGGCTTCGAGAGATGTGGGAGGTATGTAGGGGAGTGCGGACAAGAGGCTTCGAGAGTTGTGGGAGGTATGTTGGGGAGTGAGGACGAGAGGCTTTGAGAGATGTGGGAGGTATGTCGGAGAGTGTGGACAAGAGTTACAGAGAGGGGTGTGGGAGGTATGTAGGGGAGTGTGGACAAGAGGCTTCGAGAGACGTGGGAGGTATGTCGGGGAGTGTGGACAAGAGGCTTTGAGAGATGTGGGAGGTATGTTGGAGAGTGTGGACAAGAGTTACAGAGAGGGATGTGGGAGGTATGTAGGGGAGTGCGGACAAGAGGCTTCGAGAGTTGTGGGAGGTATGTTGGGGAGTGTGGACGAGAGGCTTTGAGAGATGTGGGAGGTATGTCGGAGAGTGTGGACAAGAGTTACAGAGAGGGGTGTGGGAGGTATGTAGGGGAGTGTGGACAAGAGGCTTCGAGAGACGTGGGAGGTATGTCGGGGAGTGTGGACAAGAGGCTTTGAGAGATGTGGGAGGTATGTTGGAGAGTGTGGACAAGAGTTACAGAGAGGGATGTGGGAGGTATGTAGGGGAGTGTGGACAAGAGGCTTTGAGAGATGCGGGAGGTATGTCGGGGGGTGTGGACAAGAGGCTTTGAGAGATGTGGGAGGTATGTAGGGGAGTGTGGACAAGAGGCTTCGAGAGATGTGGGAGGTATGTAGGGGAGTGTGGACAAGAGATCATGAGATGTGAGAGGTCTGCAAGGGACCATGGACAAAAGTAATCGACAGAGAAGGGGAGGTGTGTGGGGCAGTGCAGACAAAAAGTAGTGATAGAAATGGGGAGGGCTATTAGGGAGCGTGAACAAGAGACAGTAGAGAAGTGTGACATGAGGCGGGGAGAGAGAAGGGCAGGTCTGTATGGGAGTGTGGACAAGAGATGGGAAGGTATGGTTGTGTTGTAGGTGAGTGTGGACATGAGGCAAAGAGAGAAAGAAGGGGAGATGTGTAGTGGGGTGTGGACAAGAGATAGATGCTGGAAGCTTTAGAGGAACAGGACATGATGCAGGGAGATAGAAGGGAAGGTCAGTAGTGGATTCTGGGCAAGAGGCAGCAACAACGCGGGAGGTCTGTAGGGGGGAGTGGACAAGTGGTAGTGAGAGTTAAATGGGAGGGATGTAGGGAAGTATGAACAGGGGCATCAAGAGGCATGTCGGAGAGATGGGTAAGAGGCAGGAAAGGAGGGTGCATCTAGAAGTGCTGAAAGGGGAAAGCGGAATGAGGCAGTGCGAAGAAAGAGTTTGCAAACAGTGCTGGAAATGCAAATACAGAAGTGCCAGTAATCAGTATCCTAGTGCACGGTTCGGCAAAGTCGGTCCTGGAGAGCCGGGTCCATGCCAGGTTTTTAGCATATCCACATTTAGAAAAATGTAGATTTCTGAAACATCTTTTTTCTAAATGCGGATATGCTCTCCAGGACCGACTTTGCAGAACCCTGTCCTAGGGTACCTGTTTGCTACTGAGAAGTGCTGGCACTGTTCCATTAAAAGTAGTGAACCCCTACTGAGAGGTGCCAGCACCCTTTCAAATTACAGTACAGGTTCTCAGTGTCTGCCCATTTAAAGCACTGTCTGTAACCAACTCTTGAAAGGCCCAATCACTTTCAGGCCTGCACCACACTCTCACAAACTGATAAGGTTAGAAACTCCAGGCTGCAGCCCTGATTCCACTTCCTGGTACCAAACGAAATGAGAAACCAAGGGGAAGAGGGTGTCACTTTAATGCCGAGGCATTCTAGACTCCAGTTCGTGTTTATGATTATATAGATGTCAAGCTACTGGTGCTACGTCATCCTGAGAGTTGGCATCTTTCAGTCATTGCAGCATCACACTGCTGTGGAGTCTATCACACCACTACATGGTTTTTCATACAGGTCTGCTTATGACGGCCACAAAAACATTCCTGCTTGAAATCTATGCCATCAGCATTTGGAGCCACCACAGGCCTTTGCTGTATCCTGCTGCTCTGCGTGGTGCTGCACGCATGCTAATATTACGCATGACATGTTTGTTATTTACTAATGCTCCTTACCTTCCAACTGGTAAAGAAATGTCACTGTGTGAAGAGGGGGTGTGGGGCCTCATGCTGAAAGCCACCTATAGGCTCTCTACTCTCCACCAACCCCCTCCACACACACACTCCTCCAAACAGCCCTCCAACACCCCCCACTGCCTCCCCTCCAAAACAAAAAAAAAGGTCACTGAGGCCGTCGTCGATGTCCCAAGGTGTTCTCACGCCCCTTCATGGACTTCGACTGTTCAGGGCCTCCAAAAAAAAGCAGGAAAGCAACTCTGTGCAGTGGTTTCCAGCTACTCTTTATTGCCACTGGTTGATTTCGGCTCCTCACCAGATTACTGTGTGGCATTGTGTGAGTTGTCAGGTCTGATGCTCAAATGGAAGACTCTGGAAAACTCAATCAAAGTTAAAAGATTTTAGCAATATTAGAATAATGAGAAAACCGGCACAGGCATAGCAAACCCGACTCAGGGCCACGAGACCCAACTATCAAGCCAAGATTGCATTTGGGAGGTGTCACACCCCAAACACTCCTTGCCCCTGAAGCTATGCCCATGCCCATCCTACTTGGGCCTTGCAGTTTTCCCTGGGAGGTCATGACTACAGTCACATAAACACGTTGGCCTGGAGTTCATGCCATGGGATTACTGATTTTAAATGTATTTTCACTGCACAAACTCTTCTTCGTCTCTGCTAGGAGAAGTGTTGATGGTAGAGTTGCCAAAATGGTGCGTGTATGGAGGGCTGTATGTTTTCAGTCCTAGGGGGTCATTCTGACCCGGGCGGGCGGCGGACGCTGCCCGCCTGGCGGGAACCGCCAAATGGCCGCTCCGCGGTCAGAAGACTGCGGAGGCCATTCTGACTTTCCCGCTGGGCCGGCGGGCGCCCGCCAAGGGAGCACCCGCCAGCCCAGCGGGAAAGGCCCTGCAACACAGAGGCCGGCTCCATATGGAGCCGGCGGTGTTGCAGGGGTGCGACGGGTGCAGTTGCACCCGTCGCGATTTTCACTGTCTGCTATGCAGACAGTGAAAATCATGCTGGGGCCCTGTTAGGGGGCCCCTGCACTGCCCATGCCAGTGGCATGGCATGGGCAGTGCAGGGGCCCCCAGAGGCCCCACGACACCCGTTCCCGCCATCCTGTTCCTGGCGGTCAAAACCGCCAGAAACAGGCTGGCGGAAAGGGGGTCGGAATCCCCATGGCGGCGCTGCTTGCAGCGCCGCCATGGAGGTTCAGCCCAGCCAGGGGAAATCCGGCGGGAAACAGCCGGATCCCCTTTTCTGACCGCGGCTTTACCGCCGCGGTCAGAATGGGCACTGAAGCACCGGCAGCCTGTTGGCGGTGCTTCCGTTGCCCGCGGCCCTGGCTGTCTTAGACCGCCAGGGTCGGAATGAGGGCCCTAATCTTTTACAAATCAGTTTATCAAGTGACTGACAGGCCCATGTACTAAGACCAGTGCTTAGTTTGAACAGGTGGTTTCCGATGCAGGAAGAGAAAAACGAAAAAGCATCACACAGGGAGAAAGCAGAAAGCTGCAAGAGTGAGCTGAAGGGACAGGGAGTGACTGTAAATGGATGAAAGAAGCCCAAAATGGCTTCAGGATTCCCTGCCTCAGTATTCCGTGCTTGCACATTGAATTGCAGCAGCTGCGTGTTTCAAAGGAGAGGTCTGAGCGCCAGCACGTTTTTATTTACAAATTAAGCACTGACTAAGACCAAGTTTCAAATAGAGGTGGGTGCACCAGCAAATATGGTGAACAGAGCCAGAGCCGAGGGCCTAGCTTGGCTTTACTAGTCAATGGATGAGCCATGCCCTGATAATTTTTGGCATGTAAATCATGGAACATATATAATGTCAAAATATAGTACAGTCAAAATTCAAAGACAGACATTTATTAAAAGTGATAGTTTTTAAACATGAATTTAGAAATGTTATGGGTTCGCCCCTCCAACGACAATACAATTGGTGAACTAAGTGGCAAGTCAGTAGTCATGTAAACCCTAAACATGGCCTACATGCTTATTATAGATAGTGCAACATTATAGTCGGTTTAATGAAACATAAGAAGTACTTGTACAGCGCACGTCCTGAACTCAAGTATTTAAAAGAAAAAGGAGGATTTGTGAAAATAAAATCTTTGTCTAGGCTCACACAGTTTGAACAATCAGAGAAGTCTGTACTGATTCTAGGTTGTCTAGTTGCACACTTTGAAATTCAGCCACTAGCCATACATCTCTGTCTCGCCCCTGAATTACATTGAAGGTCACTGCTTTGAGAAAAACGGACTCAGACATACCAAATGCGACTGGGTCTCAAGATGAACTACCTGGCCAGAAATACATTCATTTGGGGGGTGTCTCACACCAAACACACCACCGAAGCTATGACCCTGAGCTTGTGCCTGCATGCAATAAGTGGAATGCAAGAGAACTGGAAAATACATGCACTCTCATGGAGTGCTAAATTAAAAAAGAAAAAAATAGCTCACTAAATGTGAGCAATGGAAAGACACAACTAAGCCAAACAAAAGGAACACAAAGAGACAATGCCCCCAGGGGAAGTACAAACACAAGGAGAGGAAGGCAAGCCATTGAATAAGAAGCAAGCAAATGAGAGTGACAAGAAAGCCAACCAATGGTAAGCAGTGGACATGCTATACGTCCTCTGTTAGCTCACAATAGGTCTTTTGCAACCAGGCAGTTTTCACAGTTTGGTTGAGACCTAAAGTCTGCTGAGGCCTAAAAACATAAGTAAATGACTATAGAGATTAGTAAAAGCTTGGGCACTGGCACAATTTGTTTTTAATTAAGCACGGTCTACAAAGCCAAACCTATCTGACTGGACAAGGTGTGCACAGCACTGTAGACTGATGCACATCTGACTATGTTTTGAACTATCCTAAAAAGGTATTTTATATATGTAATAAATACTTTACCCCTTGATCTCTGAGTAAAGGTTCAACAACACGTCACTAATTGCTGACTTTTGTCAAGGAGGTGGCTCCAATTACAATGCCAGGAAATGAGCCATCCATTGGACATCACAGTCCTTCAGCTTGCACACTACAGAGCTAAACTAATGACATACAGGAAGGCCTTGGCCATCTTCAGATAAGAGATGACTTCACCAATAGGACTCATAGATGTGGCTTAGGTGAGCTGGTGAGGTGAGGTGACATGGGACCCTTAGCTCCTTGCTAGGAAATACACTGATGCCTGTGCATCCCAGGGGACAGACAGCTACAGTGCACTTTAGTGCAAGTGATACTGAACTCTGCATGCTAGGCGCTTGAACTTTGTAGACCATGGGTTTTTATGGACAAACTTGACCCTTCCTAAGTGTGCAATGGTCATGGTTATTTAGATGAAGGAAGTAGTCAGATCCCAGAGCCACCAGCATAGTCTACTCTCTTAGAAGTCTCTTAGAAGTAAAGACAGTGCAGGCCAATAGCTGATTATGCGTGAGGCGAAATCACGGCTATAATCACTTCATTTATTAACAGCTCATTTTTATATCAGAGACTTTTGCTCACAGAAGGTGCATCAGAGTACTGCACCCTATGAACAAAGAGAAAGCTGAGATTGAAAAAAAACATGTTGCAATTGAAACATGAATGTACAGTATCAACCTCGATATGTTGGCATTGTGGGGCTAGTGAGCAATATCTTATGCTATCTGTTTGGAATCTGTAGTTGAACACTCGACCAAAATGCTGGTTGTTAACATGCAAGACTAATAAAATGTGTTTAAAAATGAGTGTACAGTATCAAACAATTATGGGCTAGCCTACAGGAACAAGAAAATCTTGTATGACCTCCTGAACTGCAGGACGGTCAGTGTGCACCTAGGAGGCAATAAGCATAAGTTATAAAGACTATGGCCCTCATTCTGACCTTGGCGGGCGGCGGAGGCCGCCCGCCAAAGTCCCGCCGTCAGATTACCGTTCCGCGGTCGAAAGACCGCGGCGGTAATTCTGACTTTCCCGCTGGGCTGGCGGGCGGTCGCCTTCAGACCGCCCGCCAGCCCAGCGGGAAAGAGGCTTCCACGATGAAGCCGGCTCGGAATCGAGCCGGCGGAGTGGAAGCTGTGCGACGGGTGCAGTTGCACCCGTCGCGTATTTCACTGTCTGCGCAGCAGACAGTGAAATACATGTAGGGGCCCTCTTACGGGGGCCCCTGCAATGCCCATGCCAGTGGCATGGGCACTGCAGGGGCCCCCAGGGGCCCCGCGACCCCCCCTACCGCCATCCGGATCCCGGCGGTCCGACCGCTGGGATCCGGATGGCGGTAGGGGGGGTCGGAATCCCCGCGGCGGTGCAGCAAGCTGCGCCGCCGTGGAGGATTCAATGGGGCGGCGGTACACTGGCGGGAGCCCGCCAGTGGTGCCGGTCCGACCGCGGCTTTACCGCCGCGGTCGGAATCCCCATTGGAGCACCGCCGGCCTGTCGGCGGTGCTCCCGCGGTCCTCCGCCCTGGCGGTCAAAGACCGCCAGGGTCAGAATGACCACCTATGTATGTACTTGTGGAGGGAACGACAGAGTAGAAGACCCTGGGCACAAGCAGACTGTCCGCACGATGCAAGGTGCATCCCCCAGACTCCAGTGCGCACGACAGGTCTACAAACACAAGAGTACCATAGAGTGCAGAGATCTATGGATAATCAATGGCAGCTAGAAACGACTAGTATCTTGAGGACATGACCGGTTCTTTGCACTCGTTTGGTCCCTTTAGTGGCCATCACGTCCGATGTACGAGCACGCCTCTCTGTGATGGGATGGATGTAAATAACAGTGTGTGTGTTAAATTCCCTTATCCTGATTTAGAACCCAAAGCTACAGGGAAAGGATGGAAGAGCTGGAGAGGGGTCAGGTGTCCTTTTCTTGATGATTGTGCACTGCTTGTTGGGTTTTACTTCTGTGTTACTGGAGGTCCCATCATGTGCACTGACACGAGGGACCCTCCAGCAAGTGTGAAGATGCCCGAGTGCCTGCGGATGTTACACTGGGTAACCCTTTCCCTGCATCAGGAAAGTTTCCCATACACTAGTCTGGTGTCTTCCTCAATAGGTTACATGGGATTTCTACTGGCTGGTTACCCTTGTTCATAGAAGCAGATCAGGGCCCCTATGAACCTTCCAGTCAGTAAGTAACTTCTACACAGCTCCAGGCCTCTCGCCACTGATGGGATGGCGAGCGTTAACAGAATGCCAGTGGGAGATAAATGCAGAAGAGCTATTATGGTGCCGTAAAGGATGCTGCACACGCTGGAGGGAGCTGATGGACAGTCCCAATGTGTTCTCCTGGGCTGATCTTGCAGGTAAATGTGTCTTATTAGGATATCTTGCTTCATCTGGCATGGACCACCACTGCCCTACACGCACCCACACCGCATTATTCTGTCCTTTGCATGGGGGTTATTCTGTTCTCACTGGTCTGTGAAGCAAAAGTGCTACACTTTTCATTGGGAAGATCATGTTTGACCAGCAACTGCAGGTCAGTGGACCCTGTTCAGTGATCTGACGGATGTACAGCTCTGTTGTCCAAGTATTCGAGTGCACGAGGGCGAGTCTCCATAGTCCTAGCTGAGGCTCTGCAGTGGCCAAGAGCCTGATGTGGAGCTCAAAGGCCTTCACCATGACAACCGAAAAGAGACACACAGACTGGGATATGCAGAGGGAAAGGAATGCGGGCCTGATGGTCGCCGGTACTAAGGGACCAACAACATACGTAAAAGTCAAAGAGTACCCCTGAGGTGTGCGCTATGGTTACAGGGAGAGGGCCGGGTAAAACATTCAGTGGTGCCTCCAACACTACCTGTCTTATCATCAGGTAACTCCCAGACCCCACGCTCATCCCCACAATCACGTGCCCTGGCTTATATGGATTCACCTTCAGAATGCGCTCTTTGCTTCTGGGTGAGGGGGTCGGTGTTGAACTGGCAGGCCCAGGGTCCTGGGTTGTAAACTGGGCAAAACACTGAAGATGCATGAATGGCTCACTGAATGTGCATGAATGGCTCACTGAAGGTGCATGAATGGCTCAGGTGCATGAATGGCTCACTGAAGGTGCGTGAATGGCTCACTGAAGGTACGTGAATGGCTCACTGAAGGTGCTTGAATGGCTCAGGTGCATGAATGGCTCACTAAAGGAGCATGAATGGCTCAGGTGCATGAATGGCTCACTGAAGGTGCGTGAATGGCTCACTGAAGGTGCATGAATGGCTCATTGTAGGTACATGAATGGCTCACTGTAGGTGCATGAATGGCTCACTGAAGGTGCGTGAATGGCTCACTGAAGGTGCGTGAATGGCTCAGGTGCATGATGAATGGCTCACTGAAGGTGCGTGAATGGCTCAGGTGCATGAATGGCTCACTAAAGGTGCATGAATGGCTCAGGTGCATGAATGGCTCACTGTAGGTACATGAATGGCACACTGTAGGTGCATGAATGGCTCACTGTAGGTGCATGAATGGCTCACTGAAGGTGCATGAATGGCTCACTGTAGGTACATGAATGGCTCACTGTAGGTGCATGAATGGCTCACTGAAGGTGCGTGAATGGCTCACTGAAGGTGCGTGAATGGCTCACTGAAGGTGCGTGAATGGCTCAGGTGCATGATGAATGGCTCACTGAAGGTGCGTGAATGGCTCATCGAAGGTGCGTGAATGGCTCACTGAAGGTGCGTGAATGGCTCAGGTGCATGAATGGCTCACTAAAGGTGCATGAAAGGCTCAGGTGCATGAATGGCTCACTGAAGGTGCGTGAATGGCTCACTGTAGGTACATGAATGCAACACTGTAGGTGCGTGAATGGCTCACTGAAGGTGCATGAATGGCTCAGGTGCATGAATGGCTCACTGAAGGTGCGTGAATGGCTCACTGTAGGTACATGAATGGCACACTGTAGGTGCATGAATGGCTCACTGAAGGTGCATGAATGGCTCACTGAAGGTGCGTGAATGGCTTCTGGCCCAGGAACCAGAGGAGTAGTAGGCTACAAAGATGACACGAGCAGTTACATCTTTTTTTGAAAAAACAGTTAAGTAAGAATGCAGCTGTTGAGTAGGTTGGGTTTTAGGAATATCGGCATCCGCATTAGCCACACACTTTGAAAATGCAAAGAAATTCATGGTGGGATTCCGGGCGGTTTTGATAATAGTTGGAACAAGCAGTGGATACCACCTTCTTGTATAGTTTTAATTCTGATTTACAGACAAGTTTATTTCTTGCAGTTATAAGTCTTCTGCAAAGCTCTTTCCAACGATTTACATGTGTATTTAGCTAGGGTTAATTCCACGTAATACCAAGGAGCAGAAGGAGTAGTACGATGAGACAATTTTCTTCTTGGGAGGGTAAAATCTAGGGCGTCAGTAACTCACCAGTCGCGGCCGGCGACTAGGCAAAGTGGCGAGGCAAGGGTGGGGGCGGGGGGAGCAAAACACATATAAAAAAAATATATATTAAAAAACTTACCTTACGGTCGCCGCCGCACCGCCACCGCACTCCAGGCACAGGCTCCCAACCTGCCCTGCGCCAATCACGACACTGCTCAGAGCAGCGTTATGATTGGCTGGAGAGCCCTGACTGGGCACTCAAACGCAGACTGGGAGCCGGGACCTGCTCTCTCCAACTCAGCAACACAGCGCCGGGCTGGAGAGAGCCCTTGTGCGCATTTGTTTTTCAGAAGGCCAAACATACATGCGCACTGAGGGGGAGTGCTCGGTGCACTCCCCTAACTGCTCCTCACCCCCATGGCCCCACCCCTTTAAAAATAAAATGATAATAAACACTGTTTTATTTTTAAAGGTTTGCAGCTCCTACTGGCGGGGGAAGGGGGCGACGCTCCTGTAACCCACCTATGAAATTGTTCAATGGACACATTAATATTGTGGTGTAAGGCCAGGTGGGGTGCTATCAAAGTATTGTTTAGTTTCTGTATATCCAGCTTCATCCATGGATGATACTCAGTGTTTACTCTTGTCGGGGAACAACCGTGTCTGTGATCCTCACCGAGTACCCTAGAAGAAACTACCTTGTGGCCAGTCCAAGGAAGATCTAGGCTAGAATAGATATTAATGAGATCATGTCTACCACAGATGCAGTCTGGAGCCCTGTTGAATGGGTGGGCCCCTAGACATGTTGCATAAGGCTGAAGGTGGAAAACAAACCCAATAGTTAAATGCCATCAGAATCTAGTGCATTTTCTATACATACATTAAAGTCGCCTAGAACGATCATATTATTAGTTTCCAGAAAGGCTGTAGAAATGACCTCCTGGAGGGAGGTTAAAAGGTTTTTGGTAGAACCTGGAGGTCCGCATATCATTACAAATCCTACACAACATCTTAAAGTAAGGGAAAGAGTGATTAACAATGTCTCCATGTCTAAGAGAGGGTGGGCGCTCCAAGAAGACCCCAAGAGCTCTTTTGTATGTATCACTGCCGCCCCTCCACCGACTCAGGTAATTACAGAGCAAATGACATATCCTTGCGGAATGACAGAAGCTCGAGCAGGTCTCTGGTCGTCTTTTAACCATGTTTCGGTTATTCACATCAAATCATGCTTGTAGCCTTTAAGGAGGCTATATATTTCAGGACCATGTTGACTCAGGGAATGCACATTTGCTAATAAATATACAGTATTGACCGACTCATCATCTTGGCTAGTAATATGAGACCTGTTAGAGCCTTGCTGGGGTCTGAAACAGTGCTTAATTTGTGCTTGTTGTTTCCGGTGCTGAGCACCGGCACTTATTTTTGAGGGTCGGGGCTTATTCTTCTGCCTCAAGCATTTGGTGCGAGCAAAAGACACATATGGGAAAGACGGAGAAAGAGAAAAACGAAAAAGCGTCACAAAGGGAGAAAGTAGAAAGCTGCAAGGGTGAGTTGGAGGGGCAGGGAGTGGCTTTATATGGATTGAAGAGGCCCGAGTTGCCTTCAGGATTACGCCGCCTCAGTATTCCATGTTAACACAATTAATTACAGCAGCCCCATGTTTAAGAGGAGGGCTTTGGGCACCGGCACCTTTGTATTTACAAATTAAGCACTGGTCTGAAAACAGGAATATGAGGCCGAAAAAATCTGAAGCATCAGTAATATCGACAAGAGAGGCATGCAAGGTTCAAGTGAGAGCAGAATGCCTTAACGAGAAAGTTGGGGCTTACCCTGTTAATGCACACGTGCAAGGTTAAACGAGCATGTGGCGCGAAGCCATGCAGGGTGAACACCAACATTGCACCACCCTGCCATCCTGACAATGTCCATAGGAACGTATGCTTTTCACTGATCTCTTCACAGCCGACCAATCTCAACAGCAAGAATCTGGCCACTGTGAGGCCCTGAAGGTGCCCGGCAGCTGGAAAGTGCAAATTCGATCCAGAAAGGGTACCCGTATATGACCTTAGGATAAAGCTGCCCATAAGCTTGGCATTATTCCCGAGCCCACTTGTAATCATACTCCCATACTGGCAGACCCCCCTCCAGAGACTGATCACCTTTATAGTACTAACAATAAACATCTCCCCAGCCTTTGTTTTTTATCCTGCATGAGGGAAGAATGAGTCACACGGTCTCATTTGAAGTTTGTGACATCTCAAGCAAACATTCCTTCCAACAGAAGCTCTGCCAAGAGGCCTGGGGCTCGAGTCACCGCAATGGGCGCCCATGGCCTCAGTCCTCTGCAAAGTGATGTGCGTGAACTGAAATGTATAGATTCTTTACATGAGGAATACTTACTGATGAGCCAAAATAGGAAGTGTCACAGGAATGAGCTCATTCTGAACTGAGGAGAACACATCTTCGGTGTTACAACAATATATCTATAGTAAAATCGAAATAACAATAACCGTTATTACATCAATATAAACTTGCTATTTGCTGAGCAAAATGTTCCCTAATTGCATCTTAATGTAATGCTCTTTGACACCCATATGGATGGGGTCCTCGCTAATCAAGACCACGGATGAACAAATACATAAGACCATAGCAAAGCTGCAAATAAAATACATGCCATAACCTCCAATGACCCAACTGAAAAGGGCATTTTTATTACTCTAGTAGGGTGTAATCTTATGTTTGCAAACACCTACTCAGAGGAGCAGGGAGTCAGCATTATACAAGTGCTAGTACCTTGATGTGAGGAATTGGGTCAGAGTTTCTGGTAGGAAAGCTGCACACATTCGGGTTACCTTGGATGCCTCACACATATCTCAACATACTCTTAAGGGGAGAGTTGGGTTACATTGGAGGTTATGGAGACCAGGAAGGCGGAAATATCAAAGCCTAAGAGAAACTAGAACGCTGACCTCTACGTGGTGAAAATCCACTTCTGGGGCACTTTAGGCAGCTGTACCACAAAAGCGCGCCTCACTATGTCTAATTTCCTGGCAGCATGTGGCGTAGTTGTTCTTACTTCAGTTCGCATCTAGTCTCCCTTTTCCTGCAACTTAGTTTTATTTCTCCCTGTCAGTTCTCTTGGTTACTTTCTGCTTTTGAACTCTCCTTTCTCACATGCATTGTAGGAGCATTTTACTCTTTCTGCTCTGTACCCCCCCCTGCAGTTGCAGACATTCTCCCACAGTCCTGGGAAGTTCTTCTTGGTGTTTTCAGCGTTCATCAGCCGTTTACCTTCTTGGAGACTGCTAATCTGTATTTCAGTTTTCTTATGAATGCTTCTACAAAACTCTATTTCCATATAAATGTGTACCTTAGCGTGAAGATCTGAGCCCTGCTAAAGTGAGATACTGCACTGAAGGAGAGAGGCTACTGAGACCTTACAAACTACCAGAGATTCACATTTCTCTCTATTTCTTCCCTTATTCCTATTTTCCCAGGGGTGGCTCTTTCCTGGTCCGCTTCAGCCTCCTGCTGGCATTGGGTCTGGGGGTTGGGGGGACGGGGGGGGGGGACGTGTCTGGTTCGCTGCTTAGCTTCTCAAAACCTGACACTTGGAAAGCTGGTCTGCACCCAGAGACTTGCAAGTTTGTGCATGTTCACAACCCTTTTCAAAGCACATTCTCCCTATGGATACTGTTGGATATGTATTCTTGTCAAGGGCAGCAGCCAATCCTTATCCAGGGTGGCAATAAGAAGCAAACACCCCCAAACGTTTGTGTAGGGGAAGAGGTTTCTCAGTGGGAAATAATATTTCCCTTATATAGAAAAAAAAAATTATAGGGCAAACGTGAAGTATTCGTGATACTCCCGCTCCCGAAGAAACCCATGTTACACCATGATGATCAAAAGATTTGCTTGGGGAGTTTTTATTTTTAAAGAAAAAACTTTGCTGTGCAAGGACACAGACCATAGTGCCTGCACCGCTAAGCTTTAGTACGTTCAGAGTAGCCACTGTGGTCACTGCTCCTTTTAAGTCAAGATCTATAAATATGGGGTCTATAGTGTTGAGTAGCAACGTACAACCCTCTGCTGAACGAAAAATGACCAGACAAAGGCTGAATAAGCCCCCAAATCACTACACAGTAATAGTCCATTTAAATTAGACACTCAGAACCCAGATATCCAAAATCACTGGTTGACTACATCTTTGTCAATCAGTGATCCAAACCTTAAGATGTCATTGTTGTTCCTGCAGCCCGGAAGAAGCAGTACGATAGCCGTGAAACATGTGTCGCCTTCTGCATGACTTTGTCAAAGGATCAGGATGCTGGAGACATATTGCCTAAGAATTAAAGACTGGACACTTTATGCTAAGAAAGATCATTCTGCTTTTTGGAAGCAAGGTGTGACAGGATTTTGATAAAAGGGTGGTATAAAGAGTTTTGCAGTTAAATGTATTTTGATGATAAAATTAATGTGGAGCAAATAGAATTTTAACATATTATGATCTGAATTTAGCAATTTTTAACGCTGTGGGACTTCAAGAACTAGTACATTAGGTATATAAAGATTATATTGCGTTGTTTTTTTAGTTTATGATGTTAGATGTGAACTCCCCACATCCTTGTAGTATAATCTTGAAAATGTCTGTGCCAGAGGGGTAACTGGCATAGTGGGTAGAGTGCATCTTTGCCTTTGTCCCTTCAGTTGTCCCTTTCAGCTAGTTTTACACAAATTCCACATTCATAACAAACGTACATTTCTGTGTAAATGTGTACCAGTTACATTTATGTATGCAAAAATGCTTGCAATGTGAAAGCTCGGAATTGTTAGTAGAATTCCACAAGTAATCGTGGGAACCCCCCCACTGGCTTGTCTTTTCAAAACTACTCATGATCTTGTGTGAAATCCAAAAAAGTCTGAAATTTACTTCATGGGTCTTCAAATTTAAATTTCAAATGTGCTCTCATCATGCACGTCTTATTACCTCACATATTACATCAGTCATGACATGTTAAATGACATCAGATCGTCAGATCTGTCATTGTGTCAATCGCAGTTGTGTTCCACCCACCACAGCATACGGCACAGGGACAGCCCCCCCTCAGTAAGTGGCTACTGCTCTGAGTGAGGGCACTCTGATTTTGCAGTGTTCACTTAAACCAGTGGTTTTCAAACTTTTTAATACCACGCACCCACAGCTGGGGGACAAAATCATTAGGCCCCCCCTCAGAATTTTTCACAGTTATTCTATTAAGGTAGCAATGTTTAAATATCTCTAGACTTATTTAAACATTGCAGTCACGTTCTTTTACCTTTTTAAAAATGCAATAAATGTTTTTCTGCTTAAAAAAGCAGTGTTATGTGCATAATACCTTTTTTGGCCAGAGCCTGGCGCCCCCCACATCCCAGGATCCCTTGAGGCCTCCCTAGGAGGGACCTCCCCCCAGTTTGAAGACCCCTGACTTAAACAGAAAAGGTAGTCTATTTGTACAGTTTAACAAAAACATTCACAAACACTGAAAAGGGAAAAGAGGGAAAAGATGGCAGACAACGCCAGACCTATTGGCTATGCCAATGCTTCTTTACGGGAGGGCTCCAGCTGACAAAATGGTATTATGCCTGCAGCTCTAAAGAGTTAAAACCCTACAGGGCAGTTCTCTTTGCTGTGAGTGCGTCCTTTGCACAGTGACAAAGCATTGCAGGACCCCCTCCTGTGAACTCACCCAGTGGTGAATAACTGAAGCATCATTACCTTTTGATTTCAGAAGGCGCCCGGCTGCAGCAATGGCCGCCCATCACACCATCACCCTGCGTGGTGCGGGCCGCTGTCCCTGCGGCTACTAGCGGGCAGGAAGTGGGGGCCTTCGGTTCAAGTGTAGCTGGTGGGAAGGCTGGGTCAGGGTGGGGGGCACCCTCTGCCCCCTGTCAGTTTGCATTCTTCACCCATCACAGCCCCCTTACAGCCAGGCTAACCCGCTGCAAGCCTCAGACAGATTTTGTATGTCTGATCGCATAGAAACAACATCAGGCCGCATTAACATCAGCGTCAGGGGGTTTGGCGCCTCTTCAAACACTGGCTTTAGCGCATTGAGGCCTGAGTGCAAAGCTCGGACCATCTGTGGCTGAGCTGCGTTTAAGCAAACTTCAGAGTTCGCCTGGAAAAAAACTGAGAAGGGTGCTCAAGGCTGGACTAGCACAGATACCAGGACTCTAGTGTTTTTCAGATTTACAGATCTGCAAATGCAGATGTCCACGTTTTACATAGGTCATAATACTGGACATTCCGCTCCCTGTTTTTTTTTGCAACATTCACAATTTGGGCAGATAAAAAGATGGAGACACAGTCAGAAGAAGCAGGTTTCTCAGGATCACACTAATTGGCGAAGTCACAGGAGTGGAGAAGCCAGGGCTACAACCCTGGTTTTGTGTTTCATACCTGACAGCCTTGCCATCCTGTGATTTTTGGTCTTGTAAACTTTGACAGCCAATGGTAATATTATTGGCGTAGAAAATTCCAATTCTGCTGGTGGAACTGGGCAAAACTCATAATTTTGTACTTTCTGAAATAGTTTTTTATTTGGTTATAACGGAAATTCTCCCACGAAACATTTGCAGTGACATTTTTCTGCAAACATTTTTTTTAGAAAATTGCCAAATTTCATAACGGTTCACAAATTCTTTACACAATTTCAAGGATTGTGTGGAAGCGAAGTCTCACAACTAACCACAAGTGGACACTAGTGCATTTTGCAAAGCAAGATAAAATGAGAAACATAACAAGAGTAACAGCCATTAACAATACAAATTCTTCCTTGAATAAGTCTGTAAATCCAATGTAAATGAAGAGCAGAATACATATTTTCTAATTCAGCCCCACTAGAAATTCCTGTAAAAGTGAATATTTGCTTCCATCAATTTATAAGTGTCTCAAATTGGCATTGAAAACAATATTTTTATTTCTATTCAATTAATGTAGTTTTTTTCATTGTGTTATTGTTTAGACAAATGTAACACCTCCCAAATTTTTGGAGTATTCATTATTGTGTCTCTTCTAGTTACACAAAGAAGACCCTTAATGGACGATTCCTAGAGAAATTTGAATCCACCGTGCGCTTTAGCTTGTGAAATCCTTCAGTAAAATTTAGCGAAAGATATCCACAGCCTCCATCCATTGGTTGCCTTCTGTTCTCATGTTTAAACTAACAATGCCAACAATTACTACCCCTATTTTGGGCAATTAAGTGCTTGCGTGTGTGGGTAACACACAACACTGTGTAGGGTATGTGGTTGCAAGTGTGTTGCCTTTTTTTGCCCCTGTGTGGGAAGTGTTTCTGTGTCATGCGTGAGGACTACCGAGGTATCGCATTCTGGGACGCATCGCTTAGCAGTGCGATGAATGAAGTGTGAGAGAGAGATGTGCAGTGTAAGGTTTTCAATAAGAGGCAGCTTTGAGCAGCTATGCACCCCTTATGATCATAGTTCACTTTGTTGGTTACTGCACTTGGTTGTCCATTCTGAGATGGTTAGTTTAAAGGTTATGCACCTAAGAAGGCATAGGCTGGAGGAAGACCTAGTGGAGAGATCTGCTGGGGTCGACTTTGGTAATATCATCCAACATCTGATTGTCATTGTGAGACGTCGAGAAGCTGTAATAGTATGGAGCTTGTTGGGACCTGCAGCAGCGGACTAAATTAAAGTCCTCTGTTGGCCAGCAGCACGTGGCAGATCTTTTCAGTTATTCTCTGCCTGTTCAGTTGGTGATCGGTGGTTCATTGCTGTGGACTGGAACAATACTGGGTGATGGACATGACCTGTAGCAGTTTAGGCTTATGTGAGTGTGAGAGTATCAAGCAGTAGAAGGAAATCAACTTAAGCTGGGATGTTTTGTTAATGAATACATTAGACAATGTGTGGTTCAAGAATATTGTGGCTTAAATGTCATCTGACACAAATATAGGGGGTCATTCTGACCTCGGCGGTAAAAGGCGCTTACCGCCGGTCAGAAGACCGCCATAACACCGCCGCGGCCGCGGAAAGCCGCCACGGTCATTCTGACTCACAACGGCCAAACCTCCAAAAATCCGACCTCCACTGCAGGCCGCCACATCAGCGGGCAGCGATAAACTGGAGCTGACCAAACCTCCACCGTCACGCCAACAGAAATACGCCCATGCCATTCCGACCCACGAATCAACGCGGCGGGCTTTCCAACGCGGTATTCCATTGGCGGTACACACCGCCGCGGTCAAAATACACACACAGCACCAAAACACAGGCACATTGGACAATTACAAATACACACACCTGATACACATACACAACCCACTCCCACACAATCAATCAACTATAAAACACACCCCCACATCACCCACAAACCCCTACGACCATAATTACTGAGAGAAGGAGAGAGAGACACAGCAGACAATCCATAGCAATACACACTGAGGCACACTACACCATCACACACACCACATAGTAGCACAAAGCACCACACACCAACATACTCATCATCACATACACCACCCCACACCTCACCCACACCACCCCATGGCACCCCAAAGGCACCCACGCTTTTCGGACCAAGAACTCCGGGTGATGGTGGAGGAAATCCTAAGAGTGGAACCCCAGCTCTTCGGCTCACAGGTGCAGCACACGAGTATAGCTAGGAAGGCGGAGCTATGGCAGCGGATCGTGGACAGGGTCAACGCGGTGGGACAGCATCCCAGGAATAGGGAGGACATCCGCAAACGATGGAACGACCTACGGGGGAAGGTCCGATCGATGGTCTCCAGGCACAACATCGCGGTCCAGAAGACTGGCGGCGGACCCCCACCCACCCCTCCCGAATTTACATCATGGGAGCAAGAGGTCTTCAACATCCTGCATCCTCAGGGCCTCGCAGGAGTAGCCGGAGGAATGGACTCTGGTAAGTCCAATCTCAACTACTATATCCCCCCCACCCCACCAGCATGCCAACCCACACCCCCACCCTCACCCCCAAACCCCCAGCACACATCCTCCCTGACAATGTCTCACCAGCACAACCCACCCATCCCAACACCAACTCCTGCATGCCAACACAATCCATGGACACCCATCACCCAAGCATGACCACTGCACTTACCCCCCCCCACACTAACTACCCTCACAACACCTCCCTCAAGGGAATGCCTGCACTGGGGGACGAGGGCACCCATAACACGCACGCCATTGCACACACAGAAACAATAACCAAACTCTCTTACCCCATGCAGGACCCGAACGCCAACACACCAGCCAGGAGGGTCCAGAAATGTCCATCCCACCCCCGGAACAGGCCCACAGTGAGGACAGCAGCTCTGTCGACACTGAACCTGATGACCAGCCCGGACCATCGGGGACCTCTGGGCAGTCGGTTCCCCTCAGGCAGCCACAGGCCACACCAGACCCGACCCCCTCTGCCAACACCAGCACAGCTCCCACCCAGCGGGCCCATGCCTCTGTCTCTAGGACACGTCAATCAGCGGTGTGTCTGCCAGTACAGGGCACCCAGGCTAACCCAACACCCCAACAACAACAGGGACCTGGGGGCTGTGGGAGCGGGCACACCGTCCAGGAGACAGAGGCCGGGGGAAACCGGGCAGCTCGGAGGGCTGCTGTGCGACAGGGGGGGGAGGAGAGGCCCAGGGAACCCACTCTCCAAGAGGCCCTCACCACCATCATGGGGGCCTACCACCACTCCCAAGAGACGATGGCGACGGTACTGGCCAGGTTCACGGAGATCCAGGCACAGCAGGAGGAACGCAACATGGGGTTCAGGGAGGAGAATCATCGGGACCGCAATGGGGACCATCGTCCTGGCCCTCAACAGGATAGAAGACGCGTTGCGGGACCATGTGGCACCACACAGGGCCCCTGTCACTAGCCCGGACCAGGAACAGCCTACCACCTCCGCCGGCGCAAGTGGACAGGAGGCCCCAACACCACGACAGGCCACCAGAACCCCACCTCCTGCTGAAGAACAACCACCCCGTAAGAGGAGCCTGAGATCCAAAAAAAAGACAGAGTAGGATGTCAAGACCCCCGCCAGCAGGACATACCCCCTGAACTCTTCCCACTGTCCCACATTGCCACCCTGTCCAACCATGAACTGCCTCTGCTCCATCCTTCCACAGGCAAAAGGACAATGCACCTGTGAGACTGAGAACTGGACTCTGCCATGGACATTACTCCACCCCCACCCATCACCCTTATAATCACATGTACCAATATCTAGCACTGTAAATAAATCACATATTGCACACAAATCAGTTTGGAGTCATGCTGTATTATTAGCAAATGTATTACATATTACTGTTCAATATCTGTTCTGTCAATTAGTGATGACAACATACCAATGTCAATACGCTGTAGTTCATGGGCAAACCAAGCAGAAGTCAGGCACTGAGTCATACAGCACTGAGAAGGGAAGGGAAAAAAAAAATTACCCAAAAAGATCTGGTGGGAACTACAGAAAGTACAGATGCAGGAGGCTATAAGCAATTGTGAAATGGCGTGGGTGATTCTTACCTGGGTGTTACTGGAAATACTGTTGTATCACTCTGTCCCTATTGTCTGTGTCGTCCTCTGAGTCTTCCTCCTCTTCACTCTCCACAGGCTCCACGGCTTCTACAACACCACCATCTGGACCATCCTCCTGCAGGAAAGGCACCTGGCGTCGCAAAGCCAGGTTGTGAAGCATACAGCACGCCACGATGATATGGCACACCTTCTTTGGTGAGTACATTAGGGATCCACCGGTCATATGCAGGCACCTAAACCTGGCCTTCAGGAGGCCAAAGGTTCGCTCAATCACCCTCCTAGTACGCCCATGGGCCTCATTGTAGCGTTCCTCTGCCCTTGTCCGGGGATTCCTTACTGGGGTCAGTAGCCAAGGCAGGTTGGGGTAACCAGAGTCACCTATTAGCCACACACGTTGTCTCTGTAGCTGCTCCATCACATAGGGGATGCTGCTATTTCGCATCACATACACGTCATGCACTGACCCTGGGAACTTGGCATTTACATGGGAGATGTACTGGTCAGCCAAACAGACCACCTGGACATTAATCGAATGATAACTTTTTCTGTTTCGGTACACCTGCTCATCGTCTTTTGGGGGTACCAAAGCCACATGGGTCCCATCAATGGCACCAATGATGTTGGGGATATGTCCAAGGGCATAGAAATCACCCTTCACTGTAGGCAAGTCACCCTCCTCTGGGAAAATGATGTAGCTCTGCATGAGTTTCATCAGGGCAGACAACACTCTGCTCAAAATCTTAGAAAACATAGGCTGAGACATTCCAGATGACATGGCCACTGTGGTCTGGAATGACCCACTTGCCAAAAAATGGAGGACTGACAAAACCTGCACCAGAGGGGGAATCCCTGTGGGTTGGCGGATGGGGGACATCAGGTCTGGCTCCAGCTGGGCACACAGTTCATGGATAGTGGCACGGTCAAGTCTGTATCGAAGTATTATATGGCGTTCTTCCATTGTCGACAGGTCCACCAGCGGTCGGTACACGCGAGGATTCCTCCTTCTCATCCCAAGTCCCAGCGGACGGTGCCTAGGAAGGACAACATGGAGCACAGAGTCAGCCAAACCACAGGTACGTACAGACAGCTTGCACAGTTAAAGAATGGCAATGGGTTGAAAGGCGTGTATGTGTGGCAATGCAAGGCCTAGGCCTGTGTGTCGCAGTCAAAATTAAGCCATGTAGGCCCTTGAAATGGCGTCTGCCTGACCTGTGAAGTGGGACAATGGGATGTGAGGTCAATGCGCTGGCGGGGCACACCGTGGCGGTAGGCGGTCGAAGACCGCGGCGCTAAGCCGCATTGGTTAACATTGAAGCCTATGGGTTTCAGGAGCCAATGACGAAGTGCGCCGGCGGTCGCGGTACGCACCGCCGTGGGCGTGACCGCCATTTTCTATCTGCTTAATCACTCGAGACCTGATCATCCACAGGAGAGGACCTATACTGCAAGTGCTGCTGTGACCTCGGTCTGGAAGATACAATGGCTGCTGCGACTGGGGAAAGGGCCCCTGCCTTCACGTCTGAAGAGTTGGAGAAGCTCGTGGATGGGGTCCTCCCCCAGTATGCGCTACTCTACGGTCCTCCAGACCAACAAGTGAGTACACCGGGTGCACATGGAATGGGCTATGCCTGTGTGGATTGGGGTGGATGTAAGTTGGTGGGGTGGGGGGCGAATGAGGAGTGCAACGCCCGACAGATGAGAGCATGTGCCATATGGCAAAGTTGGAGGGGGGGGCCAATCACATCTAACATGCAGGTCATTGATGATTTCCTCCTTTCCACCCTGTACATGTCAAATAGGTCAGCGCCCATCAGAAGATCGAGATTTGGCGTGCCATCGCCAAGGAAGTCCGGAACTTGGGGGTCCACAACAGACGGGGCACCCACTGCCGCAAGAGGTGGGAGGACATCCGCCGCGGAACAAGGAAGACCGCAGAAACACTGCTGGGGATGGCCTCCCAACCTAGGAGGGGTGCCAGTCGCACCATGACCCCCCTGATGTCCCGGATCCTGGCGGTGGCCTACCCTGAATTGGATGGGCGCTTTAAGACATCACAGCAGACACAAGGGGGTGAGTATCAGCACATTCTCCTATCTTTCTGCGCAGTGGAGGCGTATGGGTGGGGGAGGAGGGCTGTGGGTGACATTAGGCCAGGGCGCTTTCTGTAGTGTAGTCCTCTCCCTTAGGCATGGCCCTGTGCCCCCGGCCCCCACCTCGGTAGGGTGACAAGTACAGCCATTGAAGGTCCAGCATCTCCCATGTGCGCGTTTGACGTCTCTTGGCCTGTTGTCTTAGTCAGTAGTACTGAGTAGTGTACCCCGAATGCGCGACTTAGTGCATTAGGCACCTGTGTCTGTCCTCTCCGCCAACGGTGTTGACATTGCATGCACTCAACCTGGTCTTCTTTTTTCTCCCCCCACCCTTTCTCTTCATCTTCTTGTGCATGTGTGCATTAGCTTCATCAGGCGGAGGAGATTTGGCATCGGAGCACGAGGGAGCTGCAGGACACAAGGCCCCGGTGGGCCCAGGAACAGACACCGAGGGCACCAGTGATCCGGAGGGCGAGGGGAGCACCACGACGGGGACCGCTGGTGAGAGCAGCGAAAGCGACACGTCCTCGGATGGGAGCTCCCTAGGGGTGGCGGCAACATCCGTGCCCCCCGCCTCTACAGGTACAGCCGCCACCCAGCGCACCAGCCCCGCCCTCCCAGCAGCCCCTCAGTCTTCGCTCCGTGCCCGTTCGCCCAGGAAGGCGCGCGTCTCCTTCGCCCCAGGCACCTCAGCCCCTGCCCCTGTTGCCCCTGCTGCCCTCAGTGCGGAGCTCATTGACCTGGTAAGGACGCTCATTGTTGGGCAGACGACCCTTTTGAATGCCATCCAGGGTGTGCAAAGGGAGGTGCAACAGAGCAATGCGTACCTGGAGGGCATTCATTCGGGTCAGGCTGCCCATCAACGAGCGTTCACTGCTCTGGCCTCAGTACTGACGGCAGCCATTGTCCCTGTTTCCAGCCTCCCTCTTCTTACTGCCTCCAGCCTTTCTCTGTCTCCTGTCCCTCAGCCTATCCCATCCACACCATCAGACCAGCCTGCACACACCTCAACACCCAAGAGCAGCTCATCCAAACACAAGCACCACAGATCCCACAAACACTCCCCCAAGCAACACCCAGATGCAGACATGCCAACAGCCACTGCCACCCCTGTGTCCCCCTCCTCCTCGTCTCCCTCCTCCCTCCCTGTGACGTCTACACTCACACCTGCATGCACCCCAACATCAGCCAGTGCTTCCATCACCACCTCACCCTCCAGTACAGTCCACACTCGTGCAGTCACCACCCCCACTGCCATTTACACGTCCCCTGTGTCCTCTCCCACTGTGTCTGTCACCCCCTCTTCCAAGACACACAAACGCAGGCAGCCACCCACCCAACAGCCATCCACCTCACGACAGCCTACAGCACCAGCACCTTCACCCAATGACAGCACACCTGACTCTCCTACAACCACCTCCTCTACCTCCACTTCCATCTCCACTTCTCCTACCCTTTACCTTGGCCCTAAGAAACTTTTCATGGCTAACCTTGACCTCTTTCCCCCCGATGAGCTCCCCCATCCATCTTCAAAGAGTCCCAAGAGCACCGCAGCCACCACCAGCCCAGCTTCGGGTGTCACTGTTGTGCATGGGTTCTGGAGCCCACCCTTTGCCAGCAGTGACACATCGATCAGTAGCAAGGACACGTCCAGCCCCCCCCCCGGCAAGAGGACCCGCAAAAACAAGGGCCGCCGTGCGAGGACCGACAGGGATGCCCCCAAGGAGCAATGTGCGGCCACTTCACCACCCACACCATCTAGGGGAGGCAAGGGCCCGAGAGCCCCATCAAAGGAGCGGAAGGGCAGCAGGAGCGCGGAGAAGGTGGACCCCACATGCCACATCCCAGCTGGGAAGGAGGACACTAAGGAGGCCAGGAGTCCGTCCCCGAAGGGTCCAGAAACGTCACGGTCCGAGGGCGACTGAGCAGGGAATCCAGGCCAGGTCTGGCTCCCTTGACCTGCTGGATGAGCACCGCTGAACAGGGCCCGCGGGGAAGAAGAGCACCGCTGAACAGGGCCCGCGGTGAAGAAGAGCACCGCTGAACAGGGCCCGCGGTGAAGAAGAGCACCGCTGAACAGGGCCCGCCGTGGAGAAGAGCACCGCTGAACAGGGCCCGCCGTGGAGAAGAGCACCGCTGAACAGGGCCCGCGGTGAAGAAGAGCACCGCTGAACAGGGCCCGCCGTGGAGAAGAGCACCGCTGAACAGGGCCCGCCGTGGAGAAGAGCACCGCTGAACAGGGCCCGCGGTGAAGAAGAGCACCGCTGAACAGGGCCCGCCGTGGAGAAGAGCACCGCTGAACAGGGCCCGCCGTGGAGAAGAGCACCGCTGAACAGGGCCCGCCGTGGAGAAGAGCACCGCTGAACAGGGCCCGCCGTGGAGAAGAGCACCGCTGAACAGGGCCCGCGGTGAAGAAGAGCACCGCTGAACAGGGCCCGCCGTGGAGAAGAGCACCGCTGAACAGGGCCCGCCGTGGAGAAGAGCACCGCTGAACAGGGCCTGCCGTGGAGAAGAGCACCGCTGAACAGGGCCCTTCTTCTCAAGCACCGCTCCGCTGGGCCCTTCCTCTCAAGCACCGCCCCGCTGGGCACCGCCGTCTCAAGCACCGCTCCGCTGGGCCCTTCTTCTCAAGCACCGCTCCGCTGGGCCCTTCTTCTCAAGCACCGCTCCGCTGGGCCCTTCTTCTCAAGCACCGCTCCGCTGGGCACCGCCGTCTCAAGGACCGCTCCGCTGGGCCCTTCTTCTCAAGCACCGCTCCGCTGGGCCCTTCTTCTCAAGCACCGCTCCGCTGGGCACCGCCGTCTCAAGCACCGCTCCGCTGGTCCCTTCTTCTCAAGCACCGCTCCGCTGGGCCCTTCTTCTCAAGCACCGCTCCGCTGGGCACCGCCGTCTCAAGCACCGCTCCGCTGGGCCCTTCTTCTCAAGCACCGCTCCGCTGGGCCCTTCTTCTCAAGCACCGCTCCGCTGGGCACCGCCGTCTCAAGCACCGCTCCGCTGGGCACCGCCGTCTCAAGCACCGCTCCGCTGGGCCCTTCTTCTCAAGCACCGCTCCGCTGGGCCCTTCCTCTCAAGCACCGCTCCGCTGGGCACCGCCGTCTCAAGCACCGCTCCGCTGGGCCCTTCTTCTCAAGCACCGCTCCGCTGGGCCCTTCTTCTCAAGCACCGCTCCGCTGGGCACCGCCGTCTCAAGCACCGCTCCGCTGGGCCCTACTTCTCAAGCACCGCTCCGCTGGGCACCGCCGTCTCAAGCACCGCTCCGCTGGGCCCTTCTTCTCAAGCACCGCTCCGCTGGGCCCTTCTTCTCAAGCACCGCTCCGCTGGGCACCGCCGTCTCAAGCACCGCTCCGCTGGGCACCGCCGTCTCAAGCACCGCTCCGCTGGGCCCTTCTTCTCAAGCACCGCTCCGCTGGGCCCTTCTTCTCAAGCACCGCTCCGCTGGGCACCGCCGTCTCAAGCACCGCTCCGCTGGGCACCGCTGTCTCAAGCACCGCTCCGCTGGGCCCTTCTTCTCAAGCTCCGCTGGGCACCGCCGTCTCAATCACTGTTTATGGTTCACTGTGCCCACCACGCCTCCTCCTTGACCAGTGGAGACTGTCATCCACCTGATGGACTGTGGCTTTGCACTCCCCAGGAAGGTCCAGTGGGCAGCCCACCCACTGTAGAGACATTGAGAGACTGTGGCTTTGCACTCCCCAGGATGGTCCAGTGGGCAGCCCACCCACTGTAGAGACATTGAGAGTCTGTGGCTTTGCACTCCCCAGGATGGTCCAGTGGGCAGCCCACCCACTGCAGAGACATTGAGAGACTGTGGCTTTGCACTCCCCAGGATGGTCCAGTGGGCAGCCCACCCACTGTAGAGACATTGAGAGTCTGTGGCTTTGCACTCCCCAGAATGGTCCAGTGGGCAGCCCACCCACTGTAGAGACATTGAGAGACTGTGGCTTTGCACTCCCCAGGATGGTACAGTGGGCATGGTGGCTCCTCGTGGATCTGGCGTCGTGGACTCATGTGGCTGTGGTGCCCCCCCCTTCCCTTCCCCCTGAGGTGCCTGTAGTTTTTACATCTGATGCCCCTGCAGTGTTCTCTCCAAAGGACTCAGGTCTCCTGTGTGGGCTTTGCCCTTGTTTCTCAAAACTTTGGCCCACGGACATGATGAATTCGTAGGATGTGCAGGACTTGTTACTTCAGTTATACACTGATGTGTATGTCATTTGTTTTCTTGTGAATATCTTTCATGGTTGTACAATATTTTTCAGGACCTTTTTGGTACATAAATATTTATTCCAAATTTGATTATGTCCTAGCATTTTTCTGGGGTGTTTGGGTGGTGTCACTGTGACTTGTTGCTCTGCATTGGTGTGTACATAGTTGGGGGGGGGGGGTCGCATATGTGTGTGCCCGTAACCTTTCGTCCTCCCCCCTCCCGTGTGTCGTAGGTGCAGTACTCACCGTTGTCGTCTGCGCCGGACTTCGTACTCGTGGTAGATGAGAAGGTAGACGAGAGCAGGTAGGATGTTTAATTCGGGTTCCATGCTGTCCTCCTTCCTCCTGGAGTGCGTAGTGGTGAGCGTTTTCCCGTTCGTCGTCTGTTTCCGCCGTGTTTTTATCGGCGGTGCTCCCACCCCGGAAAAGGTGGCGGATTGGTGAGTTGTGATAGGGTGGGCGGTACATTGTCTGCCGCCTGGCTGTTGGCGGTGACCGCCGCGCTGTTTGTTTGTCCCGCCGTGGCGGGCGGAGTGTTAAAGTGGCTGTCTGTGTTGGCGGTTCCCGCCAGGGTCAGAATTCCATATTTTTTACCGCCAGCCTGTTGGCGGGTTGGCCGCCGCTTTAACACCGACCGCCAGGGTTAGAATCACCCCCATAGTGTCATTTACAAACCCACCCCCTGGCCGTGAATACTGGAGATTCTAAACTAAATAGAGCAATACATTTATAGACAATGTTTAAGTAAGCCAATATTTTTGTTAACAATATTCTAGCATACAACTGAGTAAGGGAGCTCAGAGTGGACTAACAAGGGGCTGAGACATACTGAAGATAGAAGGCCTTAGTTAGCTGGCCAGCAGTACATAAGAGGCCTCAGGTCAGTTGAAATGTTAAGCCGCATTGTTTTGGTGCAGGAGGTTTAAGGTTGCATGGATTGTTAGTTGCTCTCTTCTGTGCCTTAGTCTGTAAGGTTTTGCCAAGGTACTTTTAATCGTTAGTGCATAACTTTCTCACTAAAGCGGCATTTCACACACTATGACACTATCTGTTGTGTTGGTGCTGTCTTCCGTAGGTAGTTAGGAATGCTGAAGAAGATACTGACTGCTCCATAATTTTGCACCCAACACTCTAGGATCTAATGAAACAATCGCAACCCAGAACTGAGGGTTGTATGAAGGACATCAGGACTTACCATGTTCTACAGACAGAGGGCTTCTTCTATGGCAGCCGGATGGGTAATACTCTGGGCCTGGAACTATCACTCTGAAGTCCAGCCAACCTATGAGCTTCAGGAAAGCGGATGGCCTTCATCAGTCTGCAAACATGCCTAACTGCTAGGTTTCGAATGAGTGTGGGATAGCAGCAAAAAATAGCTTACTTTTCAGAATCACAACAAATAACATTTTGTTGGAAGCTCACTAAAGCAGCGGCTTGAATTGTGTAGGCACCATCATTTGTCCAGCATGCACATCTGCATGGTCCCTATTTTTAGTGCCTTCCTGATCCAACTCTTTGGTGAGTACTTTAGCCGAGCCCTCTTTTGTTGATTGATTTTATACAAAATTGTGCCTTAATTAATTATTGCCTTTTCTCTCCACTTTTCTTGTTACTTTCACCTTTTTCTTGGTCTCCATATCCTTAGAGTCCTGATGCTGATCCCATATAATTATACAGGGGATCGAAACATCATTGACTGCTGTTACCGACCTGTTACAAGGGTTTTTAATGTATTTTAATGGGCCATGCATGTTTTAGTTATATGATACACACATTGATCATTTTATTCACACATGTGTATCACGCTTAAGAGAGAGTCCCAAGCATGATCCTACCGGCATCGTCTATTGAGTTTATTTATATCAAATTCCCATTTGGCTCCACTTATTGTGCTATTTTTTTTATTAAGGACTGCTGTTCCTTTATTTATTTAGTAATATTTACAGCACAGGTGAGGCTGGGAAGGGTATGTAGGAGCCGCAAGCAGGAGAGAATCTATCTATCTATCTATCTATCTATCTATCTATCTATCTATCTATCTATCTATCTATCTATCTATGTATCTATCTATCTATCTATCGAACTGTCTGTCTGTCTGTCTGTCTCTCTGTCTGTCTCTCTGTGTGTCTATCTATCTATCTATCTATCTATCTATCTATCTATCTATCTATCTATCTATCTATCTATCTATCGGTCTATTATCTATCTATCTATCTGTCTGTCTGTCTGTCTGTCTGTCTGTCTGTCTGTCTCTCTCTCTGTCTGTCTGTCTGTCTGTCTGTCTGTCTGTCTGTCTGTCTGTCTGTCTGTCTGTCTATCTATCTATCTATCTATCTATCTATCTATCTATCTATCTGTCGGTCTGTCTATCTATCTATCTATCTATCTATCTATCTATCTATCTATCTATCTATCTATCTAGCTATCTGCCTGTCTATCTATCTATCTATCCGCTGAGCACTATCCTGTCACATTCTATACCTGCCGTGCTGAGATGAGATTGGAGCAGTGAGGGTCCTGAATGACGTCTGCAAACAGGAGCAAATGGCCCACAGTAGTCCATTTTTGCAGTATCTTTTAAAGCAAGCATTGGCTCTGCCAATGGTGTTAGTTATATGTTTCTGTATATGCATTTGAATATTATATGTAAGTAAATACAATGAATTTGTAAATATTTGTAAACTTTCTTTGCTTAGAGCAATTTCATACTTTAATTGGAATTAATTTTACTAAGTATTGGAAAAGCCAAGCAATATTGATTCTACAAAGTGTTGATTTATTATGTTTTCCTGGTGGTACATGTCCTATGTTTAGGTGTCCGAGTCAGTTCTGTTTGTGGGAAGGTGTTCATATATTGCACAATCGAGAGCTCTGGAGCTGTATGAGTCAGTGGGGCACAACAGTGATCACATTACATGCTCACCTGATCCATGGCTTCTCTACAGTGTGCATAGAGTGATGGACACATATGTAGCACTTGTAATGGCAAATTATAGTTATTCACAACAAAATCATTGTTGACATTAATTTATATCACCCAAGCTCTAACAAAGCCAATAGGTCTGGCTTGGTTAAGCCATTTGTTTGTTGTTGTGCAAAATGCCTGGATGCAGTAGCAGAAAACGTACAAAGAGACACCTAAAAGCTGACCAGGCAGCATGCTGCGTAAAGCACAGGACTGCAGCTCACATGTTTTAAGTCACACTCTTAATTACTTAGTATATTCCCCTTTCGCCTCAAAGAGATGTCTATTCTCCCACCTTTTTCATCCCACTTAAAACACTGAGGTCCGCACTAGCCTCTTGAATACAGACAGCTAATAGGTGTCTCTATAGGTGAGAACTAAAAATGGTGATGTAAGCATGTGGAGCCTTTGGAGTCGAATCTAAAACTTGTGGAACAAAAAGAAGCAGGGACCGCTTTGCTCCCCAACAGCACTCGCTCTGCAGCATTTCAGGGAGGGCTTGAGCAAGAGGGGGACGTTGTACACTTCAGTGAAAGAAAGCAGAGGACCTGACCTCCTCCACTGGGACACCCAAGGCTGTGATGGAGGCCCCAGGGCTCTAGGTGCCACCTGTGAAGTGGCAGTATTAGTTCCCCAGTAAAGCTGATCCAAGTGTCATGCAGGTCATTTGCTCTTTGGCAAAGCAGATCCCAGTATCCTCAGCTTCTCTGGGGGTCCAGCACAAAGGGAGAAACATGGGCAAGAGATGGAAACGTGAAGCATAGGGCTGGAGGTGGCGGAAGCAATACAGAAGGCAGGAGGGTGGAACCACAGAGGACGGGGTGGGGGAAGCAACAGGAGGGTAGGTGAAGCCGCAGGTGGGAGGGAAGCAACACAGCACGTGCAGGGAGAGAAGCAAACAAACACGCACAGAGGGCAAGGTGTGACAGGGAGGAAAAGCAAATGGGTGAGAAAGCAACAGGAGTGGTGGGGAGAAGCACATAGTCAAGAAAGAGAGTGCAACATGGAACACAGAGAGGGGTAGAGAAGCCCACTAGACATCTGTAAAACATGCACTCTCATGGAGTGTTTTAACAAAAAGGAAGTGCTTGAATAATGAGCGAGCAGTGGAAGCACTTACGTAATTCTCCCATGATCACAGGGAGGAACAAATACAAAACAAGCATTTGTAATGCAATGGGTCTCGCGTTTGCTCAAGTTAGAGCTCTTAGCATTGTAAATTCCTAACTGGACTTTTCTTGCCACATAAATTGAAAATAAAAAGTAAAACAGTTGACATAAGCGAGCCGATTCAAAGCGCCACGGCCACCATGAGCATGAAGGAGACACCCAAAAAGAAAAAGAAGTTCGCTCACAGTCAAACGTGTCAGCAAAAGTGCAATTATCCATGTAACGGGGTGATGGCCAAGGCGGTAATAAAACTGCCCCAAGGAGGGACAAACATAAGCATTTACCCATGATACCAAAGGATTTTTGAAAAGCAAGCCCATGAACGAGTGATGGTTGTGGTTAAAAGACCACATAGAGATTACAACAGGCCAGAGCACTTGCACGCTCAACCTAAAAAGAGACAAAGCCCACACAAGTTAAGCAATAAGAAGCAAGCAAATGAGTGTGACCATGAAGCCAGCCAATGGTAAGCAATTGGTGGACTCTAAGCCCATTGTATGCTAACAATGTGTATCGCAACAGACAGCACATGTGCTGTCTAGTAGATAAGAGCTAAAAAGGGGTAGGTTAAAGAGGTGTCACATTAGATGTGATGCCTTTAACCAGTCCATGTTTTTATTCCAACACCTTTTCTATCTGGGACTAGTACAATGATTTCCATTCTAGCTAAGAGTCTACAAATCCCAGAATGGAACAAGCATATGGTCTATTGTATGGTATTTTCAACTATAATTACAATGCATTAAAAGGAATAAATATGTTAAAAATGATATTGCCCTTGCCACAGAATACCGTAACCTTATAAAGCTACTCAGTCTCTGATCTCATGCCTCTATACGGTCATAGTACTCCTTGGTAACTTGCAGTATCTACTTAATGCACACTTAAGGGTAATTTATCTGATATCAGGGTCAGTATTATACCGGGTCCGTGGATGGCTTGTGGGCACCATCATGCCTTGCCTCTCCACAAAATGCCAAAAAAGTACCCATCATGGAGGGCCAGCATTATATCCTGGGTGGGCATCACCATGCTATGATTACACAATGTGCAAAGAATGTGTACGTTGCTTGGCTCCGAGTTCCTGTTCCAAGTCTGGTATCCACAGACATGCATGTGCTCACACACATACAAACACAGATGAGTGAGACTGACGGCGCAAGGCTCTAGCACAACCAATCAGTATGCAGTTCCCGCTGCCTGATCAAAGATGCTGCTACTAGATAGGCATTGATAAGCGCACACTTAGGGCCTGATTTAGATATTGGCGGACGAGTTACTCTGTTACAACGGTGATGGATATCCTGTCCGCCGCAATTTAAATCCCATAGGATGTAATGGGATTTAGATTTCGGTGGACAGGATATCCGTTACCGTTGTGATAGAGTAACTCATCCGCTAATATCTAAATCAGGCCCTAAGTGTGATGCTAGGCCTGCCACTGGCTTTGAAACCCTGCTGTAAGGTGCTATGCTGTAGAGCCGCAGACTGCCATTTTAGGCACGAGTTCTAAACCAGAATGGTAGTGCATCTGCACTCCAAACTACACAAACTTTGTATGTGTGATGGACCAAGCATGGACAACCATTCCATCACACATGCAGTCTTGTTTTAAAGTTTCTCTCCGAAGACCAATGATTTCCAGCAGCGGCTCTACGAGGTACCCTCATCAGAGCCCTTGAGTGATGGAATACATTTAGGTAGGGCACTTACTCCCACAAGGGGTGAAGCGCACTGGCTACCTGCAACCTCGACTAAGAAAGGAAGTAGAGCTGACTGTGCTTATGTCTCGATACACACCAGACAGGCGTGTAACAGGTTCCCCTGCAGCCCCTGAGGCGCAGGCATCTCCAACCCTTCAGGGCAACCCTATTGGGACCAAGATCAATGATTATATGTGAGACATGGGACACTCAGGGCCTCTCATCAGATTCAGGAGGGGGTCCCATCATCTTGTGCTAAGCCACTGACAGCAAGACAAAAGAACCCAAAGCGGCTGCTGAAGACTGCAGAATGACACAGGGAACTATGCCCACAACAGCACATGCGCCTGGGCTTCCACTATGGCGTATACTAGAATTAGAGCGAGACAAGCAGGGGTGGACACAGCGGGAGACTGATAGGACAAAAGAGTGCTACACGTATCCCACTCATAAAGTATCCCTTCGCCGAAGGGCAGCCATTGACTCAACGCCTTCCTCAGAACACCGAAGAATACCTGGGCAAGCGGCAATGATACACCACAAACCCACCCCGGCAGTGGTAATGGAGTGGGTCTGGAGCAGAAAGGTGATTACCCTAGTATTACACAGCATTAGGTGGTACAACCACCTAAAACCTGCAATCTTTGAAAAAGACCTAAAAGCCAACATGGCCGACACAGAATGAAAGCGACTAATAGGCCATCAGAAGACTGTCTCATGCAATTCCAGGTTCAAGAGAATTCACTTTGTCATACTGCATCAAATATATCTAACACAAAATCAACTACACAGGCTGTACTCAGAGACAGAGGACAATGCCCCAGACGGCAATCAGACAACACGAATATGGTGCACATGTTTTGGTCCTGAACTACCAGGGCGCTGGCAAGAAGCCATTCACTATAACACAATGGAGAGGACTAACTGTTGCAAACTACCACAAAATATGCCTGTGAACCCTGCAAAAAATTAAAAGTACTGTAAGCAATAAGACAACATGTACATTTGCAGATTTAGCGATGCCGTTGGCTAAAAGACAAATAGTCATGACATGGAAATCACAAGAGCACCACAGACAGTGCACTGGAGGAGGGAGTGACAAAAGTGGTCAGAGGCCAAGTATGCAACATTACAATATAACAAATAAAAACAGAAGGAACAACAAGACTTATAGGTTGCATTAAATATTACTCAAACTCACAGAGTACAACGATGAAAGGCCACGTTACCTAGGACTAAATTATACAAAGCATGGCACAAATTTACCCACAAATATCCCCGCTAGACACATACCTAAAGTGAAAAAGTGTCTATTGCAGTAAACAGGTATCAGATCTGTGTGCTGTCTTGTAATTCATAAATGTCAGCTGACCCGCCTGCTCATGACTAAGGACCTCACAATGAACATGGCGGTCTGGACTGCCATGCCGGTGGTGGCGGTAATTGCCACCAGCGGCATGGCAGTCTAGACCGCCATATTACGAACGTGGCTGAACCGCCACATTTGAAACACCGCCACCGCCACCGCCAGGCTCCTGGCACCAGGCATCCTGGCGGCGGCGTTTCAGATCCAACCTCTGGATAATGAGTCGCATTCTACTACCCTTTCCCTGGAGGTTTACACCGTCAGCGCAGATGACCACCTAAGTGTTGAAAAACTACAGAATATGGAATTCTATAATACACTATAGATTACACTGAGATGTGTGGACTCAGGTATTGACAGAGGAAAAAAGAATGTACATATTTATACATAACCTCTCCAGATGTTATCTGGTTATTTTTGTTAACATTAAAAATACAGCTGCAAAAAAGAGAGGATATGGAATATGAAACTTACCAAAACATGTTAAACATGGTCTAATTTCCCAAAAAACAATAAATACATTTTAAGCAGCTAGAATAGTGTAGGAGGCTGGCCTGGCTTGTAGTGGGTACCAGAGGTACTTACACCTGGTGCCAAGTCCAGTTATCCCTTATTAGTGTAGAAGAGGTGTTTCTAGCAGCTTAGGCTGATAGAAGGTAGCTATGGCAAAGCAGCTTAGGCTGAACTAGGGGACATGTAAAGCTCCTACTATACCACTGGTGTCATATGCACAATATCATAAGAAAACACAATACACAGAAGTACTAAAAATAAAGGTACTTTATTTTTATGACAATATGCCAAAAGTATCTCAGTGAGTACACTCAGTATGAGGATAAGATATATACACAAGATATATGTACACAAGCCACAATTATGTAGGTAATAGCAAGAAAAGTAATGCAAGCAGTATAAAGTTACAATAGATTGCAATAGGAGCACATAGCTATAGGGGCAACACAAACCATATACTCCAAAAGTGGAATGCGAACCACGAATGGACCCCAAACCTATGTGAGCTTGTAGAGGGTCACTGGGTCTGTAAGAAAACAGTGAGGGTTAGAAAAATAGCCCACCCCAAGACCCTGAAAGGTAGGTGTAAATTGCACCTACTACCCCAGAGAGCACAGAAGTCGTGATAGGGGGATTCTGCAGGAAGAACAAACACCAGCAATGCAACAACAGTGGATTTCCGGACCTGAGTACCTGTAAGACAAGGGGACCAAGTCCAATAGTCGCGACAGTGTCGAGAGTGGGCAGGAGCCCAGGAAATGCCAGCTGAAGGTGCAAGGAAGCTGCCACCTGTTGGAAGAAGCTTGGAGTTCTGCAAGAAAGAAGAGGACTAGGAACTTCCCCTTTGGAGGATGGATGTCCCACGTCGCGATGAAGCTTGCAGAGGTGTTCCCACGCAGAAAGACCGCAAACAAGCCTTGCTAGCTGCAAGGGTCGTGGTTAGGGTTTTTGGGTGCTGCTGTGGCCCAGGAGGGACCAGGATGTCGCCACTTAGAGGAGGAGACAGAGGGGGCATCCAGCAATGTAGGGAGCCCTCACAGAAGCAGGCAGCACCCGCAGAAGTACCTGAACAGGCACTTGGAAAAAAAGTGAACCGGAGTCCACCTGAAGTCACAAAAGGGAGTTCCACGACGCCGGAGGACAACTCAGAAGGTTGTGCACTGCAGGTTAGAGTGTCAGGGACCCAGGCTTGGCTGTGCACAAAGGAAATCCTGGAAGAATGCACAGGAGCCGGAGCAGCTGCAAATCATGCGGTACCCAGCAAAGCAGTCTAGCGTGGGGAGGCAAGGACTTACCTCCACCAAACTTGGACTGAAGAGTCACTGGACTGTGGGAGTCACTTGGACAGAGTTGCTGAGTTCCAGGGACCACGCTCGTCATGCTGAGAGGGGACCCAGAGGACCAGTGATGCAGTCTTTTGGCTCCTGCGGTTGCAGGGGGAAGATTCACTCGACCCACAGGAGATTTCTTCAGAGCTCCTGGTGCAGAGAGGAGGCAGGCTACCCCCAGAGCATGCACCACCTGGAAACAGTCAAGAAAGCCGGCAGGATGAAGCGATACATGGTTGCTAGTAGTCGTCTTGCTACTTTGTTGCGGTTTTGCAGGCGTCCTGAGCAGTCAGAGGCCGATCCTTTGGCAGAAGGTGAAGAGGGAGATGCAGAGGAACTCTGATGAGCTCTTGCATTCGTTATCTGAAGAATTCCCCAAAGCAGAGACCCTAACTAGCCAGAAAAGGAGGTTTGGCTACCTAGGAAGGAGGATTGGCTACCAAGAGAGGTAAGAGCCTATCAGAAGGAGTCTCTGACGTCACCTGCTGGCACTGGCCACTCAGAGCAGTCCAGTGTGCCACAGACACCTCTGTTTCCAAGATGGCAGAGGTCTGGGACACACTGGAGGAGCTCTGGGCACCTTCCCTTGGAGGTGCAGGTCAGGGGGTGGTCACTCCCATTTCCTTTGTCCAGTTTCGCGCCAGAGCAGGGCTGGGGGATCCCTGAACCGGTGTAGACTGGCTTATGCAGAGATGGGCACCATCTGTGCCCATCAAAGCATTTCCAGAGGCTGGGGGAGGCTACTCCTCCCCAGCCCATCACACCTATTTCCAAAGGGAGAGGGTGTAACACCCTCTCTCAGAAGAAATCCTTTGTTCTGCCTTCCTGGGCCAGGGCTGCCTGGACCCCAGGGGGGCAGAAACCTGTCTGAGGGGTTGGCAGCAGCAGCAGCTGCAGTGCAAACCCTGAAAATGCAGTTTTGCAGTACCCGGGTTCTGTGCCAGAGACCCGGAGGATCATGGAATTGTCCCTCCAATGCCAGAATGGCATTGGGGTGACAATTCCATGATCTTAGACATGTTGCATGGCCATGTTCGGAGTTACCATTGTGACGCTGTACATAGGTAGTGATCTATGTACAGTGCACGCGTGTAATGGTGTCCCCGCACTCACAAAGTCCGGGGAATTTGCCCTGAATGATGTGGGGGCACCTTGGCTAGTGCCAAGGTGCCCACACACTAAGTAACTTTGCACCCAACCTTCACCAGGTGAAGGTTAGACATATAGGTGACTTATAAGTTACTTAAGTGCAGTGGTAAATGGCTGTGAAATAACGTGGACGTTATTTCACGCAGGCTGCACTGGCAGGCCCGTGTAAGAATTGTCAGAGCCCCTATGGGTGGCAAAAGAAATGCTGCAGCCCATAGGGATCTCCTGGAACCCCAATACCCTGGGTACCTCAGTACCGTATACTAGGGAATTATATGGGTGTACCAGTATGCCAATGTGAATTGGTAAATTTAGTCACTAGCCTGTTAGTGACAAATTTGGAAAGCAGAGAGAGCATAACCACTGAGGTTCTGGTTAGCAGAGCCTCAGTGAGACAGTTAGGCATCACACAGGGAACACATACATATAGGCCACAAACTTATGAGCACTGGGCTCCTGGCTAGCAGGGTCCCAGTGACACATAACAAAGATACTGACAACATAGGGTTTTCACTATGAGCACTGGGCCCTGGCTAGCAGGATCCCAGTGAGACAGTGAAAACACCCTGACATATACTCACAAACAGGCCAAAAGTGGGGGTAACAAGGCTAGAAAGAGGCTACTTTCTCACAAAAGTCACTAAATCTCCAGGGTGATCAATTGTACAAGACTCCCGGTTGGCTTCCAACTAGTTCCCTGGGAACTTGTCAAGTTCCAGTACAGGCTGTTCACAATCTTGGGCTCATATTTGATAACTAACTCAATTGCTCCAGGCTCATTGCCATGGCTGTTTCTACCTGATTTCTTATGTTAAAAAAATGAAGAAAGTACTTTCTCTACTTACTCCTGAGCATACAGACCAGACCTGTAAGTCCCTGAATTAAGTTCTTCCTAAGTAAGTAATAAATAAATGCAGATCATTCAAAACATGATGCCCTGAAACATGTTGAATCTTTCAAGGAATATCCTGATATTTAGATATTTAGATAAATCACATTGGCTGCCCGTTCAAATAAGAATTTGCGAAGCCAATGAGAGCTATTGGCTTTAGCTCTGATTTCTTAGCCATGCTGTACAACAGTGTGGATGCTTTGCAGTGTGGCTAAAACTAATTTTAGAAAGGGCTATGAAGCAGCCAGGGCTGAAGCGCTTTTATTGAAGTGCATAAGCGCTGGATGCATCATAGTCATTATTATTATTATTATTATTTTTAGCCATGCTGCACAGCAGCCACACTGCTATACAGCATGGCTATAAATCTTTGCCAAAGTAGGCAATGCCCATGACGTACAGCATGAACGAAAGGCAATAACAGAGCCGACAGTCTCAAAGACTTTGCAATGCTTCTTAGGTCTTGGCACACCACTGTGATTCTGAGCAAATCAGCTAATATCTCCATACATGAAAAACATATGACAACTGACAAAAAGTCCTATCACATTAAGAAAGCAATTGCACAGATGTGCTTGTCTTAGTGAAAATACATTTGGAAGGAAAAACATCCATTTATAAGAAGAGAAGGGCTTCTTTGAAGTGTGTGTGGCATAGTAAAACATAGCTACAAATGGCAAAAGGGTCAACAATTATGACAGGGAAGAACTAAAATAAAGGTAGTACCTCAATCACAGTGCAATCAACAGAAGAACGGAAATCGAGCTGAAGCAATCAGTACTTGGTCCATGCTCCACCCGAAAGAAGAGGAAGTCAAGCAAGCATGCATCGGCCAATTGAAGGCAGCAGATAAGAGTGACAACAAAGCCAACAAATGCTAACAATGGGCGGGCTGTAAGCCCCTTGTATACAATATCTCTTGAAAACAAGAGCACATTCAATGCATGTGCTGTTCCTTGCGAGTCTTAAAAAGAGTTAAGTTTTAAAAAGTTAGGATCTGTCATCTTTGTCATCAATGGCATCTCCTCAAATTTGATAAGGACACAATTCGACCCTACCTTCCATCACGAAAATTGCATTCCTTACATGCTTGCCTCCTGCAAATCCCACCTATGAAGCGAATGAGACGAGGCAGCCAAAGCTTTCCATACACAGCATCACAAGTGTGGAATGCATCAATCAATCAATCAAACATTTGTAAAGCGCGCTACTCACCCGCTAGGGTCTCAAGGTGCTAAGAGGGAGGGGGATAGGAGGGGAGGACTGCTACTGCTGAATAGCCAGGTCTTGAGGCGTTTTCTGAAGGTCAGGAGGTCCTGGGTCTGTCGAAGGTGGGCGGGGAGGTAGGAGAAGGATCTGCCGCCTGCTGTAGTTCGTTGGATGCGAGGGGCGGCGGCGAGGGCAAGGTTGCCGGAGAGGAGTTGGCGGGTTGCAGTGTGGAAAGTGGTCGCTCGTTGAGGTAGGCCGGGCCTGTATTGTGGAAGGCTTTGTGAGCGTGGATGAGGAGTTTGAAGGTGATCCACTTGGTGACAGGGAGCCAGTGCAGGTCTCTGAGGTGGGCTGAGATGTGGTCGCAGCGAGGGATGTTGAGGATGAGGCGTGCAGAGGCGTTCTGTACCGTTGCAGTTTCTTCTGGAGCTTGGCTGTGGACCCTGCGTAGAGCGCATTGTTGAAGTCCAGTCTGCTGTTGACAAGAGCGTGGGTGATCGTCTTTCTTGTTTCGGTGGGGATCCATCTGAAGATCTTGCGAAGCAAGCGGATGGTGTTAAAGCAGGAAGATGAGACCTCGTTAGCTTGCTGGGTCATGGTGAGCGATGAGTCTAGGATGAAGCCTAGGTTGCGTGCGTGGGTGGTGGGTGTAGGTGCGTTCGTAAGGGTGGCTGGCCACCAGGAGTCGTCCTATGTGGAGCGGTTGGAGCCAAGGATGAGGACCTCTTGTCTGAGTTAAGTTTGAGGCGGCTCTTCTCCATCCAGGTGGCGATGGCGTGCAGTCCGTCGTGGAGGTTAGTTTTGGCGGTGGTGGGGTCCTTGGTGAGTGAGAGGATCAGCTGGGTATCGTCGGCATAGGAGACGATTTTGAGGTTGTGGGATCGGATGATTTTGGCGAGCGGTGCCATGTAGATATTAAAAAGAGTTGGTCGGAGAGAAGATCCTCGGGGAATGCCGCAGATGGTTTTGGTGGCCCCCGACAGGAAGGGAGGAAGGTGGACTCTCTGCATTCGGCCGGAGAGGAAAGACGAGGTCCAGGCAAGCACTTTGTCATCGTAGAGACGAGTGCAGAGGGTGTGGTGGCAGATGGTGTCAAAAGCAGCCGAGAGGTCCAAGAGGATGAGGGCCGCTGTTTTGCCTCTGTCGAGCATGGTCCTGATGTCGTCGGTTGCGGCAATGAGGGGGGTCTCGGTGCTGTGGTTCCTCTGGAATCCTGATTGGGAGATGTCCAAAGTGATGTTGTCTTCCAGGAATCGGGTCAGTTGGCCGCTGACAATCTTCTCGATGACCTTTGCCGGGAAGGGGAGGAGGGAGATGGGTCGGTAATTCTTGAGGTCTTCGGGGTCCGCTTTGGGTTTCTTCAGAAGGGCGTTGACTTCGGCGTGTTTCCAGCTATCTGGGAAGGTGGCGGTCTCAAAGGAGCTATTGATGATCATACGGAGTTGGGGGGCAATGATGGGGTTCGCTTTGTTGAAGACATGGTGGGGGCAGGGGTCGGAGGGAGAGCCGGAGTGGATGGTGCTCATGGTTTTGATGGTGTCCTCGTCACTGATGTGGGTCCAGGAGAGCAAGAGGTTGGTGTGGCTGGGGACGTCAGGGTTGGTGGTGGTCGCGTTGGTGATGAGGGGTGAGGAGTTGAAGCTGTCGTGGATTTCCATGATCTTGCGATGGAAAAAGGTGCGGTTACACATAACCAACAATCTGTCCCTCAGGAAACTATTAAAAACATATCTGTTTAAATAAATCTTGCTGTAAGCAGTCAACAGTGCCAGGGCACCTTACTGGTAATCAGGCTAAAAAATGGTTAACATAACATATGCAACATAACTGCACTAGTTGCCAGCGAGAGTACCTTCACCCTGAAGTGTTAGGCCCAGGGTGGTCACTGGCTCTAACCCTTGGTGTTTAAATGCCAGTCTGCGATTGAATCAGCAATCTAAAGCAACTCAGATGCCAGAACCTGCCAAGTGTTCCTGGTGAGTATGGCCAGGTCAGCTCAGGGTTAAGGTTTATCCAATGCCAGGCACATACATCAGAAACAGCCGGGCCCTACCCTTACTGCAGGATGGCAATATTCACATGCCACAAACAGGTGACCCACCTGAGGTCTTCTCTTTCCTCTGTCTATCATCTGCTTAATACCACCACTGGGATGCCCTCTGGCAGGCTCTGTAGAAATGAACTAATCCGTTTTAAATTGGTTTGGCTTGAAGTGATTGACAACCGGCGCTAACCTACAGATTTCATTGTACAGCTCTTTGAAGAGTTTGGCTAAATTACAGTGGCTGCTAAGCTGTCCAACGGGGTTGCAATCAGCACCACAGAGGAAGAAACTGCAACCACTTTCTAGTTGTTAATTTTTGGAGTTTAAGTCGGTAACATTAAAATAAAAAAAATCTCAAAAATAATAATAACTGTATGATTGAATTAAAATAAAAAAACACCAGGGGCCCACTAGCTTTACATGAAAATCTTAGAGACTATTTTGTACATGTCGTCCTCATTCTCTGACGCGCCTAGGACTCTTAAGTGCGCACGGAGAGCGGAAGCGCTATGCAAAGTGCACAAAAATAATAAAATATCTCTCTTAAGTAGCACAGGCTCCAGGATTACTGTAATTGGTCGCCGTGTCATCCACAGTTCACTCTCCCATTAGGATGTGCAAAGCAGAGCCATGCGCTTTGTTTTCCAGGGTAGGGCACAGCCTCAGAGCATCTCTCTGCGCTAGGCTTGGTTCTAATCTGGATGAAACAGCATCATTCTAAGACATGGGTCTATGTTATACAAAGAGCTCCGGGGGTGCACCCCACTTTTTGTGCCCCCAGAGTACTCTGGTATTACAGAAGATGCACAGATCCCACTGGCGCACATTTAGCGCAGGTACGATCCCAAGGGTGGGCACCACCTGTACATGCCACCAAATGAGCAAACAGGGACATGAATGGGAGAGATACCGTGTAGACTTCCAAAGATGCTTGACTCACACATCCTGACAAATTCAACCGGGGGACAGAGGAGGGCTGCAGAGGGACACAAAGATGTATATGAGGGAGGATATAGTGCAGACTTCAGAAGCAGGGGTATGTGGCCCCTGGACAGATAAGGGGGCACCAAATCTATAGCACAAAAACACAACATGCATATAATGAGAAATGAGGATTATTACATTGAGTAGTTGTGTAACCTCATTACGTAATAATGGTACAATTCTGTATCAGGTTCAGCCAGGTTCGTTTGTAAAACCTTAGCTTAGGCCTAGGTAGGTATAGCTTAGAGTCAGGCTTTATCAAAGAAACAAGTGCAAACATTTCATGAGCAGGGCACTGCAGGCATATTCCTGTCTTTGCTAGTCCACAGGTGCAGCAGGTGCAGTCCAACCTTTGGTGCAGTAACTATATGCTGCTCCAAGAGAACATCAGGGCAGTTCTTCGGTCAGCTCTTCAATACAGATGTGATCTGAGGTCTGGGTGCCAGAGGTACCATTTGTATGCCTGCTACAAGCCTAAGGGAATGTAGCCACTAACTAGCCAATGGGCTACAAGGTCCCCTGCTGCCTGGTAATGACTTCCTGTGAAGTGTGGCACCTACCTAGCTCAGAATGCATTAGTCTAGTTCTTACCCAGCATCCCTTTCTTCGTCTGGGAAGTATACATGTGGGAATTTAATTGAGTGCGTCCGAGGAGTTGACAAAGATGGAGTTGCATCTGGTGTTTGTGTGACGTTCTCTTGAAGGGTGCGTTCTGTCGCCCGACGGGGCAGAAGCATAAGAGTTTTTTTCCTGTTCCTTGCAAAGGACAGAGGGCGCCTGAGAGAAAAAAATATTTTTGAACAAAAATCTATATCAAGGCAATTGCATTAACTGATGGGGTGTAGTGCAGTTGTTTCTGCATTTTTTGCTTTCCTTGATAGAAGTCTTCTAAGAAGGAAACAACAAGCAATAATTGAATAGCTACAATCGCGTCATGGCGGTGAATAAGGATGACCCAGTCAACTTGTAGAATAGTTTGGATGGTCGGCTGGCCCGCAGTTAAGATTTTGGCATCTAGTCGACATATAAATGGTATAAGCAAGATGACTCTGTGCAGTACATTCTGCTCGAGGTAACAATATGTTAAAGTTGTGGTTCTCACTTATCGGGTCTGTGCATGTTATGTGTGAGGGGACAATAGGGAGGGTAGTTGCTGTCTCCCTCCCTCTCCTTTCTCGCATGTATTTGGTTGCTTTTCTTGGAGACCATCCTCATCTTTACTTCTATTCTTATTCTTTATTTTTGTATTCAGTTTTTATTTTTATTTGCATTCTATCTTAATTTTTTTGGGTAATGGTAGTTGTGTATGGGCACATCTATCGGTGCAGGTTTGGCATGGCACACATTGAGAGACACATTAGAGTTGTGATTGATCTTTCTTTTTTTCACCTCAAGGTGGTTTTATTGATTTATGATTGGTTACATGTGTATTTTGGTGAAAATACCACAGTGGATTGAATTTCTACTTAATTTTCTTTATTATTTTTCTTGTTTTCTTATTTTTGGCTCTTTTTGTGCAATTGGAGATATAACAACTGAGTTTAGGCTTAACATGGTCAAGTGATACTTTGATTTTTCGTTTGTAGACTTATTCAGCGATAGGACCAAAGACTCCCTTGTGTTCTTTTAACAAGGCATTGGGGTTTTGTCATGTGCCCTGAGGAAGGTGGGTGACGTGCAGGTCACTTAGCACCGAAACGAGCATCGGCACGACATCTGGTTAGATACAACATTTTATTCTTTCTTCTCTCTAAACAGATTTAAGAAACTTGGAATTTATTGATATAGATACCCTATTCTTAGGAATAATGGACCTTTAATTGTGGAAGATATATTTGCATTAAGCATATTATACATCACTAAATGGAGTCTTGTAACACTGTGACGTGTACATAGGAAAAAGACCAATAATGATTTGTATCATTTAGATCAATTTTTCTACGTTAGGGTTATTTGGGGGATCCTATTGAGAAGAAATTTCTTTTTTGATTTAATGAAGTTTTTTAGATTGATGAGTAAGTGTGTGTGGTCTGACTGTATGAATGATGGGTGTGTGAGCAAGGGAACACGATATTTAGGTCCTACATAATGAGCATTATATTATGTTTGATGTTAGGAATAACAATCATGAATATAAGTGAATAAAAATGATTTTGGCTATAGGAGATGTTGTTTGGTACATAATATTTACAATTGAAAGGTAGTATATATCCTTGACCTTTTCTTTATGCCATTATAGTGTGGGATTCTACTCAGTGGAACCTAATTGGAAGTGGGTTGTGTTTTTTTTTTTGTGATAGTCTAGCTACATGCTTCAGCGCCACCGAGGTGCTCTCTGTCTACCTCTAGGGAAGTGCCGATGATTCAGTTGTTTGCATCAGCACCATGGAGGTGCTGTCTACCTCTATGAATGTGCCCATGATCCTGCTGCTTGCATCAGAGTCACTGAGGTGCTCTCTGTCTACTTCTAGGGATGATTGGATTCTGCTACTTGCATCAGCACCATGGAGGCGCTCTCTGTCTACTTCTAGGGATGTGTCCATCATCCAGCTGCTTGCAGCAGCACCACAGAGGTGCTCTCTGTCCACCTTTAGGGATATGCCTATGATGCAGCTGTTTGCGGCAGCACCACGGAGGTGATCTCCATCTACCTCTAGGAATGGGCCCATAATGCAGCTTCTTGCACCAGCACCAGAGGTGCTTCTGTCTACGTTTTACGGATGTGCACGTGATCCAGCTGCTTGCGGCAGCACAACAGAGGTGCTCTCTCTCTCTACCGCTGGGATGTGGCCATAGTCCGGCTGCATGTGGCAGCACCATACAGGTGCTCTCTGTCTACCTCTAGGGATGTGCACGTGGTCCAGCTGCTTACGGCAGCACCGCAGAGGTGTTTTCCATCTACCTCTATGGATATTCGCCTGATCCAGCTGTTTGCATCAGCACCATGGAGGTGCTCAATGTCTTACTCTAGGGAAGTGTTCATGGACCTGCTGCTTGCATCCGCACCAGGAAGGTGCTGTCTCTCTACCTCTGTGGGTGTGTGCATGCTCTACCACAGAGGTTCTCTCTCTCTCGCTCTCTCTCTTTCTCTCTCTCTGTCTACCTCTCCGGGACGTGCACATGATCCAACTGCTTGCAGCAGTACCACAGAGGTGCTCTCTGTCTACCTCAGAGATGTGCCCATGGTGCAGCGTTTCTAGTGTATCTCCTATGTTTAACAAAGCACAAAAACATCAAACTGATGGATGGAATGCTTGAATTAATCTCAGCCGCTAGCGATCGCTCTGGGCTGCATCCCAATCCATCTTTTGTCATCCATCATGCCACCTCAGTTTGGACCCAGCCATATGTTAATCAGCCTTGAACAGTCCAGTCTGAACTGCTAGGCCAGATCCTCCCTGAACCGGAACACCAACAACCCAGGAACGGTCTCGCTCTTAATAAGGGCTTTCCAGCCAGTTATGGCTTGATTGCAGTAGCATAGCGAGCACAGGACCCACATCAGAGCATACCAGTCACACTTAGGGCATAAAAAAAACAAAACAACAAAGTGATGGATGGAATGCTTGAATTATGCTCAGCCACTGGCTGTAACTGTCATTAGTGATGCCATTTGAGAAGTCATCAGTGATGTCATAAATTATGTCATAGAACATGTCATGAGAGATGTAATATGTGAGGTCATAAGCACTGCATGGCTGGGGTGCAAATTGTAGTTAGCTCTGCTGACAACAACTGGTTAATGTCTGTGATTTGTGTAGTTTAAAAAATTAATGTTGTCACTGACATATTCACCTAATTATAACGTCACTTTAAACTGTGTTTTGTTCAGTGAATTTCTAAAGTTTTAAAAAAAACAAAAACAAATCTTTTTATCACACATAACTGTAATATTACTTTAATTGCTTTTTTCTGTGAATTTGTATCTATTTTAACATAAAGTAATATTTTATCACCATTGATAAAGCTATCCCCCACCATGCACAGTCAAAGGCCTGTGGCCAGGTACTGAAGCTAACTACTTACAGGCAGCCAACCCCAGGCTGCGCTCAGCCTTTGACTGTGCACAGCTGGGGATTGGCCACAGTGTTTGGCCTGCTGCCAGGCCCTGTAGCCAAACTCTCAGCAGGCTGCTAACCCCATGCCGCTCAGAGCCTTCAGCATCTGCGGTATAGGATTGGCATTCAGGCCCAAGGAACCCCATCCCCTGGGCCAAAATATACATATTAAGGGAATGAGGGCATGCAGCCCACCTCCTCGAGCTTAAATTGGCCCAAAGGACCCTATCCCCAGGGCCAGCACCAATAAAAAGGGGAGGGAGACACATGCCTTGCCCAAGCCTTAAAAGGCCCTGAGGACCCCACTGCCAAATACAATTAAACAGGGGAGGGAGGGTGTGTGCCTCCCCCTTCCTGAGCCATTTTGGGCTCTGGGAATCTAAGGTGAGGGGGGCATGCAGCTCCCCTCTCTGAGCCTTAGTAGGCCCAGGGACCCCACATCCTGGGGCCAAATACAATAAAAAAAGAGGCAAGGGCCCTGCATCCCCCACCCTGATCCTTATTATTCCCCTGGGACCCCATCCTCCAGGCCCAGAATCTAAGGGGAGGGTAGTGTGCAAGCCTTACAGACCCATCCCCTGGAGCCAAATACAATACGAAAGGGGAGGGCCCCCCTCTACTAGCCTCATTAGACACTAGGGACCCTATTCCCCAAAGCTGTATCTATTTTAGAAGGGGAGGGGGTCTGTGCGCCCACCTATAGCCTTCATAGGCCCCAGGGATACTACCCCCCAGGGTCATATTTTACTGAAAAGGGGAGGGCGCTGTGCGGACATCCTCTCCAAGCCATCTTGGGCCCGAGGACCCCATCCCCAGGCCTGCCTTTATAACATGCCGGGCACCCGTCAAAATACACGTTGGGGTCACAGGGAAAGCCCCATGGCCCCCGCATCCCCAGGCAGCTTCCCACGTGGTGTGGGAGTTAGCATTGCTCCAGCCCGGAGGGAGCAGCTGCTTTTTGCATGCTTCCTCCGGGCGGGAGCAATATGTGTTTTGTTTCCCTGATATAGGAGCATAGGCAGGTAAACAGAACAAAAGTCTGCTCCCAGCCGGCGGGAGCATTTTCAAATCTCAACCAGGCTAGGAGCAGATTTAGGGGCATATTTACAAGCCCCTTGCACCTCTTTGCACTCCCCTAGCATCATTATTTTTACGCTAAGGCAGCATCAAGGAGGCCTTTTCCCCATGCAAGTTTTACAAAGTGGTGCAATGCAAGCATTGCACCACTTTGTAACCCCTTGCGCCACATTATGTCTGAGTCAGGCATAATGTATGCAAGGGCAGTGTTCCCCCAATAGGAAGCCCAGAAAAATGACGCATTTATGAGATTTCACTGCACCATTTTCCTGTCATTGTTAAAGCCTGTCCAAGGCAGGCATTAAAATGATGCTCCCATTGTTTCCAATGGGCCTCCCCACGCATCGCTAGACTAGCCCCATAATTTTTGGTGCAGGTCGACCAATGCACAATAATAGTATCAAACATTTTGATGCTATTGTGCTAATGTGTGCCATGGTGCACAGTATTGTAAATATGGTGCTGCCATGGTGACGTTAGCGGGGGCAGAAGAAAAGTGGCACATAACAGCTGATGCACCACTTTCTTGTAAATATGCCCCTTAGTGTTTGCTCCTGTTTGGCGAGAGATTTAATAATGCTCCTGCCAGACTGGAGCAAACACGTTTCCCTTCACACTGGAGGGTTTCTCGGGACACACTAAGTGATCTGGCTCTGAGGGATGTGGTCCCCGGGCCATAAATAGGCTGGGGGAGGGGGCCCTACTGACACTCGCATGTTTTGTGTGGAATAGCAGCAACAGATGCTGCATTAAAAAAAATTGGCCCTAGGTGGGGTCCCTCTGGGTCCCCCCCACCCTACAGAGCTTGCAGGGCAGGATATCCCTACCCTGTCTCCCTATATTATTATTTGCCATTTTTTTCATGTTGGTGGAATGCAATCAAAGCGCTCGCTCCCACGGGAGTCTGACTCCCACTGGAGCAAATTGGCCCAAGGGAAAAAAGTTCCCTGGGCCAATCAGAAGGCTTTATTTTTTTTAACTTGGTTCAAGGGACTCTCTAGCAAGAGTCCCTCGAACCCAACTGTCTGGATATACAAATATTTTTAAACCTTAATTTCTCAAAAACTACTGAACGGATTCACATCAAATCACAAAAACCACAATCTGTGAACGAAGATTGAACCCAGATCTAGCTTCCTGCTAAATTTGGTGTAATTCCGTTTAACAGTTTTTGCGGTAGAGCTGCCAAATAACTCTATGGAAAATGCTTTTGGATTTTGTGTTTAAGGACCCACATTTTTTATGCCCCCGCTTGAAGGATCACCCCAAAACTTTCCATGCACAAACTAGTCAAAAAAAGAGCGCTTGCTGGAAAGTATTGTGGAAATTTCTCAAACGGTGCCAAAGTTGGAAGCAAAACAAAAAGGTATTTCTTAATTCTCTTATGGAAACACTGACCTAGCTATAACTACCACATATAGGTCCCTTCAACAGGGACTTACACCAAATTAATAAAGGATGCTTTTCAAAGTTATCTTTTCCTACAGTTCATATTTTGAATTTTTGTATGGAAATGCCTATCTACATAATTTGAAAATGCAGGAAAGACTGAGGTAATTAAACAAACTTGCTGATAACATTGAATTGCAAGAGGCCTCATTTTGAGAGCACAAATCAATAAACAATACATGTATGTTAATTTATTTTAGATTAAACCTAGTTACAAAATAAAGGAGCCATTGATGAATGCAGGGGGAGATTATCTTTGACAAGCGTGTAAAACTACAGAGAGATGGGTTAAATGCAGTCACCTCAGTTCCTAAAAATGTTTTCTTGGAAAGTGGCTTGGGTTTTAAATATGTTTCTGAACGCCCTCGGATTCCCTACCAATCGTAGAGATATATTTACAAGCCCCTACCGCCTCCTTGCGCCACATCAGCCTCATTTTTTTTACACTAATGTGGTTTTATGGAGGCATACTTCCCCACGCCATATTTACAAAGGGGCGGAATGCATGCATTGCCCCCACTTTGTAATCCCTTGCGCCACATTATGCTTGCGCCAGACATAATGTATGCAAGGGGACGTTTCGGCTTTAGGAGGCCTGCAAAAATGGCGCAGTGAAATTTACAAGATTTCACTGCGCCATTTTTCGTGTCATTTATAATCCCTACTCAAAGCAGGCGTTAAAATGACGCACTCATTGCAACCTATGGGTCGCCATGCACTTTGTTGCACTACCGCCAAACCCTTTTTATACTAGTGCAGCAAAGTGCCACAATAGCGTCAAAAATTCTGACGCTATCGGCCTAATGACTGCCATGGTGTGCTGTATCATAAATACGGCGCTACCATGTTCAGTGCAAGACCCTGTGGTCTGGAACAATCTTCCATCATTTATAAAGGGCTGTAGTAACATGACATCTTTTAAAAGAGGCTCACGTCACACATTTTTTCTGAAGCAGCTTAGGTCTCAAGCGCCTAGAGGCCCATGGGCTATATAAGTGTTGGGGTGAGGTTTTGTGCATGACACTGAAAATACAAAAACTGGCAAAGCCCGCTTTAACAGAGTGAAACAAGCATTGCAGATTTTCAGAGGCCACTGACGCAGACTGGCGAGAAACATTAGCCGAATGAGATGGAAAATATATTCATCCAATGGACAGCAATCAATTTGTGGTTTGTACTAGTACCCACTTTAATGGTACTCAGTTTACCTACTTCAGAAGGATGGAACGCTGAGTCTACCTTGCCTGGATTCGTACTTGCGATCTGAAAATCTCAGCATGTGTCAGCAAGGAGCGTCTACCTCACCAATACATTCTGCTGACTAATATGGAATAAATACTAAAAGGAGACAGCGCAGGGATTTATGCCCCAATGGTGAAGTTACATTCTGCTGCACCGACCCCAGAAATGGTGCACCTGTGCTTTTAACCTCGCCCACCACCCACTGCACGCCCATCACTATCACTTGTTCATGGGCTTGCCTTTCAAAAATACTTTGTTATAATTTGGTAAATGCATTACGTTTGTCCCTCCTTGGGGCAGTTTTGTTACTGCCTTGGCCATCGACCCTCTTACATGGATAATTGCACTTTTGCCATTACGTTTGACTGCGAGTGAACTTCTTTTTCCTTTTGTGTGCTGCTTCACGCTGATACTGTGGCACTTTGAATCGGCTCACTTGTGTCAACTGTTTTACTTTTCATTTTCAATTTATGTGGCAAGAAAAGTCCAGTTAGGAATTTACAACGCTGATAGCTCTAACTTGAGCAAACATGAGACCCGTTGCATTGCAAATGCTTGTTTTATTTTTGGTAAGAATTTGGTGGTTACTAAGTACTATCTTGCTTCAGAGGTAGATAGTGGACCTATCCATAAACAACAGAATTGAACATATGTATATTCATTTGTTTCTTGTTTTTGCTTAGCTATAATCTTTATTAGGTTCTTCTTGTCCACCCACTGCATTGATGTTGCTTGAAAACATATTTTGCTTTACACTGATGGATATAGGGGTGTTGTTCCAAATCCGGGGGACATAGATGGAAAGGGCCTGCAGTCTTGTGTTTTTTTATACATTTCTTAGTCTCCAGTCTGATGGTGTCCTGGCTGCGGGTGTGCTGGGATCCACCAGAAACCATTAGCTTGTCTGCATTTTCTCTGCATAAATTAGTCTTGCGCACAACCTGTGCAGACAGTGCGGTAGGAGGAGGGCAGAGGTTTGCACATCTGGTGCCTGTGCAAGCCTACATGGCCTTAGAGAATATGTACAAGATCAGAGGAGGCAGGATTTGTACACAGGAACATATTCCAGTTCTGCCTGCAAATGACATTACCCTAAGCAGGAGGAACATTTGCAGAGTGGAGTCTTCAGACACAGACACATTCCAGGAAAGATATGAAGGTTTCACTTCCCCCTCGTGTACACCCAGCTTTGTGAATCAGGAAGAAACCATAAATCTCTGCAGTATGTGAGCATGGCCTATAAATACAGGGATTTATGATGTTCTAAAGAATGTGGCCCTACATGCTGCTCTGAAACTTTATGACACAATTAACCTAATCTGTTGTTTTTATGACAAGAGCTGAGCTGAGCTGTTCCATACCTTCTGTACCTAAACACCAGCTCATGGCTTTGTAAGGTCTGCAAGTTGTATCCTATGGGGTCTCCAACCTTTTCTGTGGTAAAAGCTACTTATGATCAATGAAAATCATCCAGAGCTGCAAATATTATTAGAATTTTCATACTGGCCACATCAAAAAGGTGTACGTTTGTTTTAAATATACACTTTTCAGTTTTTGTAAGCTGGACTGCGCACATGAGAGAGACTTATGGTAGGTTGATTGCTACTAGTAGCTCACGAGCTACTTGTTGGAGACTGCATATCTAAGCACAAGCCGTCTTTGTAATTTCTTATAGCCTTTCCTGTAGTAGTGAATGAAGCAGCGCAAATAAGTAATCTCTGTTGTGAAACCATATCAAGCCAGTCATGTCTCATTAAACCTGGGCTAGGTATGCCCTCTTCCTTGCTAACTACCAGACTGTTAAAACTGAGAAGGCTCTGAATACCTCATTGTCTATGACATGAACTGAGGGAGGGTTCAATGCTCTACAGTTAATTCGAAGGGCACAAAGTAGTCTGGTGCATTGACAGCATCACCCAAAAGTACTACCTAACAAAAAAAAGTATTACTGGGAATCATATTACATGCATTGCACCAGTGAATCAGGAATTTCCGACTGGTGTCCATGCGATTTTGCAGCAGAATTAGCACTGGTACCTAAGCATGCACTCATGACTTCATAACATTTGTGAATCGATTCCTGTAGTAGAATGGACTTTGATCTCTGTGGTATAGTTGTTTTGTTAATTAATACTTTTGGATGATGCAGTCGATGTGCCGGGCTGTATTGTGGCCTTCGCATTAAGAGCCTTCTCAGTTCTATTAGTCTGGTGATTATCAAGGAATAGGACCTTTCTAGCGTAGATGTGCACAAATATCTTTGGTTAAGGCAATTCAACAGAAATAGAGCCTGATTAAATCAACAAAGAGACTTGTTCTCAAAGGCGATCGTAAGAAGGTTTAGAGGTATCAGTAATCCCTAGATTGGAATATGAGATCACCATCTTCACTGGTCTTGCTAGCATCGAGACTGCAACACTGAAAGCTGTCCACCATTCAGCTGCACAACAGGTCACAGACACAAGAAATTCACCCATAGCACACCCGCGCTTACCAAACTCCAAGCTTGATGTACTCGGAGAGCTACCATTAGTTTCATCAATGCTCTGAAACCCCCATTATCTGAGAAACAGAATAAAACCATCAGGGGGGCGGAAACATCTGCACAGCACCAGCAGTTTACAATTGGAAGAAATTTGGGGCAACAAAGTCCTGTACTCACCAAATCTTGTGTATCCTTCAAAATACGCTTTCCTCACCACCCGCAAACTCTAGACTCTACTGGCACAGCGACGGCCACTGATAAGATACATCAGCATCTCTACTCACCTTCCTGAGTGTTAGAAATTGGGTCTTTGGTTGGCAGTCAGGTTATCCCCCTGTCCAAGCAAGGACCCTCACGCTAGTCAGGGTAAAGGAGAATCACCCTCAGTTAACCCCCGCTCAAGCCCTTGGTAGCTTGGCACGAGCAGGCAGGCTTAACTTCATAAGCAAGGTGTAAAGTATTTGTACCAACACACAGAGTAACCCAGTGAACCCACCACAAATAGACACAACAAAGGTTTAGAAAAATAGGTAATGCTTATCTAAACAAAACAAGACCAAAACGATACAAATCCAACATACACAAGTCAAGTTATGAATTTTAAAATGAATAAGAGTTTTAATCCTTAGAAAACAGTGAGAACACTGTTATTGCACAAAAGTACCTAGGAAGCGTCAAAATAAATCCACATGGGCGAGCGTGTGTCGGAAAAGGCCTGCGATGCGCCGATTTCTCACTCACAAGCAAGAACGTGCATTGTTTCTCTTCCGGTCGGGTCGGCGCGCATCGTTTCTTCTCTCCCGCAAGAGAGCGATGCGTCGATCTGGACGGGCACCTCGGGTGCAGGCAGGCTTTGCGTTGATTTTCTGTGCCCAGCGATGTTGCGTTGAAATGCGGTCACACGGTGTCAAGAAACCATGCTGCGTGGGTCTTGCGTCATTAACAGCAGCTGCTGTGGGTGTTGCACATCGTTTCTCCAGCCGAGTTGCGTCGATCTCCCAGCCCCGATGCAGGTGGAGCGTCGGTTTTAGCCGTGAGGCCGGTGGCACGTCGTTTCTCAGCCGTGAGGCGGGTGGTCGAAAGTTTCCCCGCATGGCGATCTTTGCCTGGATTTCTGTCCTTTTCCACCAGCTGCACCTGTGAAGGGCCCAGAAACAGATTAGGGCACCGCTTGGCAGGCAGGACTCTCAGCAGAAAGCCCAAGTGCTGGCAGAGAGAAGTCTTTGTTGTCCCTGAAACTTCAACAACAGGAGGCAAGCTCAGTTCAAACCCTTGGAGATTCTTCACCAGTGGGAAGTCACACAAAAGTCAGTCTTTGTCCTCTCTCAGGTAGAAGCAGCTACTGCAGGCCAACCCAGCAAAGCACAGTCACAGGCAAATGGGCAGTACTTCTTCTCCAGCTTCTCCAGCTCTTCTCCCGAGCAGAGGTTCCTCTTGGTTCCAGAAATAATCTGATTTTCAGGGGTTTTGGGTGTTCCTCTTATACCCTTTTCTGCCTCTGAAGTAGGCCTACTTCAAAGAGAAGTCTCTGTTGTTTCCAAGATCCTGCCTTGCCCAGGCCAGGCCCCAGACATACCAGGGGGTTGGAGACTGCATTGTGTGAGGGCAGGCACAGCCCTTTCAGGTGTAAGTGACCACTCCTCCCCTCCCCTCAGCCCAGATGGCCCATCAGGATATGCAGGCTACACCCCAGCTCCCTTTGTGTCACTGTCTAGTGTGAGGTGCAAACAGCACAACTGTCAAACTGACCCAGAGAGGGAATCCACAAACAAGCGCAGTCACAGAATGGTTTAAGCAATAAAATGCCTACTTCTAAAAATGGCATTTTCAAACACACAATCTTAAAACCAACTTCGCTAAAAGATGTATTTTTAAATTGTGAGTTCAGAGACCCCAAACTCCATATGTCTATCTGCTCCCAAAGGGAATCTGGGCTTAAATAATATTTAAAGGCAGCCCCCATGTTAACCTATGAGAGAGATAGGCCTTGCAACAGTGAAAAACGAATTTGGCAGTATTTCACTGTCAGCACAAGTAAACCACACAAGTACATGTCCTACCTTTAACATACACTGCACCCTGACCATGGGGCTACCTAGGGCCTACCTTATGGGCGCCTTACATGTATAAAAAGGGAGGGTTTAGGCCTGGCAAGTGGGTGCATTTGCCTAGTCGAATTGGCAGTTTAAAACTGCACACACAGACACTGCAGTGGCAGGTCTGAGCCATGTTTAAAGGGTTACTAATGTGGGTGGCACAACCAGTGCCGCAGGCCCAGTGGTAGCGTTTGATCTACAGGCCCTGGGCACCTCTAGTGCACTTTACTAGGGACTTACTAGTAAATCAAATATGCCAATTATGGATAGCCAATTTACACATATAATTTATATAGGGAACACTTACACTTTAGCACTGCTCAGCAGTGGTAAAAGTGTCCAGAACAAACAAAGCAGCAAAAACAGAGTCCAGCACACAGAAGCAACCTGGGACGTAGAGGCAAAAAGGTAGGGGAGACCATGCCAATGATGCCAAGTCTAACACTTAGGCATTAACTTGCCTCTTTAAATCACACCTTAAACTTGCTCTAACATCCTAAAACTACACAACATGTGCCATTTTACAGTCTCAGACAGAGATAAGAAAAACAGTGAAACTTTGAATCAGATGCCTAGCTCTGACTCAGCTTGAGGACCTCTTGGAACCTAAAGCCCAAAAAGAGTCAAGTTTTAATTGGTGGTGATGTGGCCTAAAGGCTAGATGTGCTGACCTTGGACCATGGGAAATCGGAGTGAACCCTGTCCTAGGGTCAGCAGTCTGTGTCCTGGCAAATAACTTAATAACCCTAAAAAATAAATATGTATAAGTAGTCTGGGCTGCTGTGAAGCTCTCTCATGCTCTTGGCTCAGATTCTTACTATAAAAAAAACTGCAAAGAAAGTGCCTTCTGCCTGCCACCCACGCGCTAACACCATGTGCCAAGAATTAAATACAAAGCATTAACCTTTGATGTAAAAAGGAGAGAGAAAGAAATACTTATCTAGTGACTGAAGTGCAAATGTGTAACAGCAAAACCTGAGTTCAAGATCGCTTCCCTGCTTGGCAAAATTGTGTGATCCTAGACAAATATTTTATTTCACTCACTTTTTCTTCAGGATCACCTATGAGAGCACCTTGAAATATGTGAATTCAGGATGCGCATTGTACAAAACCCTCTCTTGTATGATTACATAGACCAGAATGTTGCTCCATCTCTTATAAGAATCTGAGCCACATATAGGGTACACATGACACTGACTTGGCTCTTAGTTAACCAATAACGTTGTCATCAGGGTGGGGGCAGGGATGTTTCTGAGTGCATGTTTAAAAAACTTACATATTTAATAATACTTGGCAATGCAATGATATAATCTGATGAACTGAGACGAGGCGTTGATGCATGATGAATTTTGAAGGTAGTGTATCATATTTTTACATGAGGTTTGTTGCCCGAATTACATGACAAATATTTCCATGGCTCATATTTCCATGGCTCGGCTCTTGTGTACAAATCACTTAACATCTCTCCAGCTTACCAAAAATGAATGTCTCTTTCAGCTGCAACCCCTGGCTTGCCTTTTGTGACCCCTGGCACTGCCTTTGTGGCCCGTCCTCAGAAGTAGCAAGACCAGTGCCTGGAACACAGTGACAGCTTGTCCAGCACAGAGGTTTGGGACTCCCCTCTGTCTTCTGCCAATTTTTATTACACTAGTAGTGAATAATAGCCTTTTTTTCAATATTAGGGTAACAAACATGGCTACAATTCGCTGGACTATGCCCTTCCCTGGCAGCTGAGGTGAGTAAAAAATGCTTTTAAGTGTATGTTGTGTGTGTGCTTGCGGGTGAATGTTTATGTGAGAGAGAGTGTATGCAAGTGTGATTTTGTGTGCATGTGTAAGTATGTGTGTGAGAGTAAAGTGGAGGCCAAAGGGCATGTGATGTCATTTCCGCTACCCATGGTCATTTTGTGAATTGATGTCCATGGTGTCCCTGTGTAATGTAAGTGGTGCTCATGTAAAGCGCTCCAATACCTTTGGGCCGAGCTCGCGCTATATAAAACTGCAAAAAAATGTGGGCTGCATGCCTCCAGACAGGGCTGTGCCACCTTTTAGGAGCAGAACCTGGAAGTCTTAACCCCCTTTTCCTACCTTCCGGCTTTCCGGGGTCTGGTTTTGAAAGGCAGAGGCCTGTCCTCTGAGGAGATAAGGGTTCTTAAGAGCATCTGATAAATTATGACCTCTGACTCTGGCATTCCAGGCCTCTAAGAACAGCAGACTTGCCAGTGCCTTGAGTGAATTATCCTGAACTTTAAAACTATATCATTATTCAAAGCAAAAAAACATGTTTTTGGACCTCTCCTTTATGCGACAAATCGGCCTCCCACTCCTCACTCCTTGAGCTACAAAATGTGAACTGAAATTATTAACACAAACCTGCTGTGACAGCCAACATGTTACAGCAGGAGTCCTACCGAGCTCTCTGTCACCTTTCTGACAGGTGACCGTCAGTCACGTGCAGAAACTTTATTAAACCTTTTCCAGCCTGCTGGCTGTATTTCTTTGCGCCTGTGTGCATCGGCGCTTCTATTTATAGATAATGCACATACATTATGCTAATACCCTTTCTTTTTAAGCTTGCAAAGTGGCAAAGGTGAGAATAGAGGAACCCTCTAATATTTAATGCCTGAAATTTCTTAGCTTATTAATAGAGTATTTATACATTTAAAGTTGATAATTCGTGTAACTCAGACTTGAATCATAAAACCTGCCTACTATACGCAGAACATTTTACTGCAGCAGGAGCATCTGACGTTTGGTTCGCCAAGAGTCACACGATGTTTGTTCAAATATAAAAACTTAGAAACCAGCTCTCCAGATTCCCAAGCCAGCAATTCATCCATCAGACCTCATGTCCACCAGTGGTGAAGCCATCTAATGTAAGGGTGAAACCCACTATTCCCAAAGGGGGGTAGAAAGGGAAACCACCTGCATCCCAGTCCTCCTGGGAAACCACCCAAAGGTGATCCAGAAATGAGGGGTAAAATATTCCAGTGCTTGAGCATGGGTAAATCTGGAACGAGGAAGGCGGGATCAGAGTACTGAAGATTACTAGTGTGTAATCCTAGTGCTACATGCATCCCAGTATTTGCATTGTGAGCATACGCAGTCGCGACTATCTTCGCTCATAAGGAGTTGGGAGGGGGGCTAAAATGTAATAAAAATAAATAAAAAAAATTTAACTGGATCAGCCGCGCCGCTGCTCTTTCTCCTGTCGTCGTTGCAGTTACAGGCTCCCAGCCTGCCCTGCGGCCAATCCTGACACTGCTCAGAGCAGCGTCAGGATTGGCTGGGAGCGCCCAGCCAGGGCGCTCCCTGGCAGACTGGGAGCCTGTGCAGTCTCTCTCCAGCCTGGCAACACAGTGCCGGGCTGGAGAGAGCCTCCTGCGCATGTGTGTTTGGCTGGCCCGAGAAAGCCGGCCAAACATACATGCGCACTGAAAGGGGGCACAGTGCACTCCCCTCACTGTTCCGCATCCCCCTGGCCCCGCCCCATTAACAAACAAAATGATAGTAAACAGGGTTTATTATCGTTTTGTTTGTTAAAGGTTTTGCAGCTTCTGCTGCTGGCAGGGGGTGGTGAAGATCCTCCACCCTAACGGAGGAGCCGCCCCTGAGCATATGGCCAAATGCAAAGGGTTCCAGTGCCTGTAAAATAGCACTGAGCCGCTGGTTCCACACTCTCACCCACTCAAGTGGGAGACAAATAAAGAGAGGTCAGTCAGAGCTGCTGCCAATAGCAACGGCTCAGAAACTGTGAGTCCTTCTGGAATCTTTGGGGCACTCATCATGGCTGACCAATCACCACCTTCACCTAGACAACTGAAACCCCCAACATCCTCTCCTGTCTGCAGATCAGAGAGTTATGTCAGCAGGTGAGTGCATTATAGGTAGGGTGGGCAAACATGAGCAAAAGTCCAAAATCAGGACATTTCACTAAAATAGAAGAAGGACTTCAATTTTTCAATAGCCAAGATGCACAGAATGACAGCGCCCATCAACCTACGAAAAATGGTGGGGCACTGAGAAAATAAATAAAGTGCAATTTTTAAACCCTCTATCACACCGGTATATTAAATTGCTTTCTGAGAACAGCTGCTAATTATTCTTGCTTTGGAACATATAAAAACATGCCTTGCTCAGTTTTTAGTCAACCCTCTCTGAAAACCGGGACTTGAGCCAAATTTGCTGAAATCTGCCTGGGCAGCTGCCGAATAACCAGGACTCTCCCGGCAAATCCGGGACTACTGGTCACCCTAACTAGAGGTAAGGATGAAAGCCTAAAAATGCGGTGTTGTAGGATAACAGGCATAATCATTCATCGGTGCACCCTGTGACTGATGCCAAACTCTAGTCTGCTGGGGGTAGTCTCTTAAACAGAGATGATCAGGGGCGTAGCTTCAGTGGGGTCTTTGAAGTGTTACACGCCCTAATAAATGTATTTTCTGATGAATGCTTTGGTACAGTTGCTTTCAGTCGGTATGGTGAGGGTATCCGTCGGATTTTTATGCACACACACACACTGACAAAAACACCCACACAGTCTTTCATTTCTGTTTTGAAAGCCCTAAAAATGTTCATTACTTTTCAAAACATGGTGTTTCTCTCACTTAGAACTTCTACCAGTTTGCATACCTTTCCCTTTCCACTGCATCTTAAGCCCCTCTCACGCGCCTGCTTGTCATATAATGTATTTTAACGTTATATGCCAGCGTGATTGTTGGAGAATCTGGAGATGACGCCCCTCCCAATCTTACTGACCAATCAACACCCCTGGAGATGATTACATTGCAAAATACCGAGTTAGACATCAGAAAAGGTCTAGCAGATCCCAAAGACACTCCTGAAATAATGCTCCAACTAGGCTCCAAATGCCGGTATCAGACTGCCAGGTACCGGCATCAGAACATCAAAGATGCCCGCTGAAGACCAATCATTTGGAGGAATGTTCACTGGAAAGCTCAATAGAAGATGACACGTCTCTAGAAGGTGCCATACTCCTACCCTAACGACACACAGTCTAAAATTCACAACTGACGGCAAGTCACAGTCACTAAAACAAGACTTCAAAGTGGATTTTAGTACATTTATAACAACCCTGTCTGGGGCTAAAGCCAGCCGACTCACAAAGGACCCTTCTGCCCTAAAAGGATCCCGAAGGACTGTCCTATTGCCACCCAGGCACTTTTCTTGCAGATATGGAGCAGTGCGTGCAGATCAATGGAAGCCCGGAAGGGCCAAAAGAAGCTGCCCTTTTGCTTGGCAGCAGCAGAGCAATGTGCTGAAGTAAGGCTGTTGTATTAAGATCTTCACAGGCCTTATGGCACCACCACAAATGGCCACAAGAGGGTGTGAGAATGCAAAAACTGGCCTCATAAATTGCTTTGTGGAGAGAGGGTAGGCAAATGGTAACATACCATTTTGAATCATGTTTGAAGATCTGTGAGCTGGACCTACCTTTAGGCACCCTCCTGCCGTGACCTGGTGACATCAAAGTACATTTGTGGCGCAGGAGGAAGACTAAAGATGGAAAAGAAGAGGGGTGTTGAGGTTGTTCCAAGTGCTTTGCAAGTACTGCTTCACTACAGTAAATCACATTTTTCCAAAGCAGCGTGGGAACACACTGTCTGTAACTTGTACACACAGGTCTGTACATCCAAAGTAAACACCCTAAAACCTGCCGGTTTACAAGACTGGATGAAACGGCAGCTCTCTTAGCAGAGGCACTTCTATGGTTTAATATAAGCAAAAAACCCACAATGGTCCTGCCTCTCGTCGACGGGCTGTGATTGGTCAGATGACCACTTCAGTAGAGCATTGACTGAAATGGAAACACAGGCAGCAAACTGTAACACAGATGGAGCAGCTTCTGTGCCCTGAAGTTCAGAGGATGGTGACGGTTCAGTAGCTTTCGGCTGGTGTCCCAGCCTTTCCCATCTCCTCTCCAAGACTGACCCCTCCCACCTTCCCTCCTCCCGCCTTCAACCCTCTCCCAGTAGCCAGATGAGTCTTAAACACATAACAACGTGGCAGAGGTAGAAATTGTGTCCATAATGTCATAGTGTACTGGAAAGGTTATTTGCACTCCAATCCAGGGCACAAGCCCTAAAAAAAGAAGTGGGGGGGCAAACCAAGTTAGGCAGTATGCAAGTGAGGAAAACACCCGGAACAACGACTCCTAAACCACGAAGTCGTGGAAAACGAAAGCGAAACAACGGTTTTGTTTTCCACGACTTCCTGGTTTTCGTGCCTTAACCACGCATGTGTGAACCACGTACATGCGTGGTTAAGGCACAGAAGAAGGGAGTCGACGCGGTGAAAGAGGAGGTAAGTTGGACTGGGGCTGTTTTTTTGGGCGTGGGGTGGGATGGGGTGCTTGGGTGATTAGTGTTTGGGGGGTCAGGGTTTAGGTTTTAGGGGTGGGTTGGGGTGCTTTAGGTTTTAGGGGCGGGGGTGGGGACTCAGGGTATTTTTTGTTTTTGGGGGTGGGATGGGGGGCTTGGGGTGATTAGGGTTTAGGGGGGGAGACGGGGTCAGGGTTAAGTTTTAAGGTGTGAGTTGGGGGGATGGGGTGCTTTAGGTTTTAGGGGAGGGGGGTTGGGGTTGTGGTAATTTTGGGGGTGGGGCGGCCGCGGTAATTTTTAGGAGTGGAGGGTTAGGGGGGAAGCATGCTGGAACCGTGCATGCTGATCACTAATGCCTTTACCAGGAATGCCTTTACAACGAAAAATTGTTGTAAAGGCATTCGTGGTAAAGGCATTAGTGATACCAACGAGTTTGTTGTTCTGAACTTGTTGTTGAGCCATGGGTGCTTGAAGCACTCGTGGTTTCAACATATAACCTGCAAGTGACATTATGGCGCATGGCATCACTGACAGTGGCGCATGGCATCACAGGAAGCGGCGTCACAGACCGTGATCTCACAGGAAGTGACATCCTAGAATCCAGACAAGTTCTACTGTGCGCTACATGTGTTATATTTATTATGATCAGACATCAGATCTTAAGGCCTCACACATTTGTTTAACAGGTCTACGATGAGTACATTTGAGAGCATAATAGTATTTAAGAAATTAGATTTTGCATCGTGTTTGTGTCAAAAAAGTGACCTACCCCTGACGCAAAACCTGGGCCTCAATGTATACATTTATTTTATAAAACACTGCCACAAAGAAATTGGCAACAGGGAGAAACGTGGCAGTAAATCCGTTCTCCTTATTTGGTTACAAAGTCTGCATTTTAAAATATCTCATGGGGTTAAGGCACCTGCTGCAGAAATCTTTGTGTCTCTAAATCTGAGGGGATAATTACAATAATGTTAGGAAAACTCAGGAGGTTAACATATTTTCTGGAGAGATCTAGAGATCAGTGTTTTTTCTAGTCCCAGTTTTGAATAAAAGTAATGCAGAGGGTTAATATGTCTCCTGCAAAGCACATTACGTAACACACAGATGACAGATTTGTGTTTTGTGTAAACAGGTAAGTGGGTTACTGCTTTTAACAAAAAGATCCATTTGTTACTTGCAGTTCATAAAGTGGAATCTTTCTAATATAGCAGAGTGAGCTATGAAAGACATGTGACTCCTACACCTTGTTCCCTCACTGACTTATGTAACACATCCTATGCATTGATTTACACACATACGACTTGTTGTCAATCTATAATGTGTACATGTGATGGAAAGCACTCTGACACTGTGCACTGGGATGAATAGCCATACAGCACTATAAAAGAAATAAAACTAAATAATGGCATATAAATTGCTATTTGTGTAAATACTGGGACAGATCAAAACATCTGACATTCCTTCAGTGCATGCTTATCTCTTCTATACAGGGACTGAACAAAGTCAAAAGCATGCTTCTCTCTTAAGTACCTGTGACGTGAAAAGCTGTGTGCATTTGTTTCCCCTCCATTGTGTTTAGGTGTGTGACACCCAATAGCTCCCAGCCAGGATACTACCATAAAGAGGCGTGATGGCCCCTTAACTTCAGCCTTAATTTTGGGCCCAGCTGGAATCTGATAAGCCCCCTACCCTCCTGCCCATTGCTGCTCCTAACAAAAGCAGACAGCATGCTGGCACTGCTGAATGTGTCCCACAATGGGACGAGTTTGCATATTTCTGTGGGGCCCAACCTCTTGGCAGAGTAGACGGCGTTCACCCTGTGAAAAGAATGGTAGATGCCATCTACTCACATTTACCCATGACCTGTGCCTTGCTCCAATCATGGAATATTTGGGAATAAGAGTAGGTTACTGATGTTAGCAACTGCGCTGTATACTGCATTTACGCATGCGCACTGCTAGACAGAATGGAACCCGGTCACTAGGGTTTCACTAGTTGGTAGCGCCTGATTGCACATGCGAGCTACAATGGATGCGGTTTGAAGACATGCTCTAAACATGGGGTGTGGTACAGCATTGCCCGGGGTGTAAAAGGTAAAAAGTCTTGTGTTCATAAAGCAGGAAGAGCCCTGTTTTAGTGCTTTTTCCATCTGTGCACCCAGGATCTGGAATATTTGACATCTCTGTATCCATCAGGACCTCCCCAACGCTACTCCAATATAGGACAGAATTAAAGACTCACCTCTCGAGAGGATACTACATCACAAAGCATTAACCGTCCAAAACTAACTATCTCTCCTGACTGTATGCTTGTCTTTGACACTATCTAGCAGTCCGTCCAAGAGTGCCTTGCGGTGCTAAAGAGGGACGGGGCAGCGCGTGCACAGGTGGACGTGGGGGGTGGTCTTGAGGGACAGAATTAATAAAAAAATGAAATTTACCTGAATCATCGCGGCTGCCACCGCGCTGCTCTTCTCCTGCACCGACACGCTGCAGGCACAGGCTCCCAGCCTGCACCTGCGGCCAATCCTGATGCTGCTCAAAGCAGCGGCAGGATTAGCGGGGAGCACCCATCGAGGGCTCTCCCAGGCAGACTTGGAGCCCGTGCAGGCTCTCTCCAGCCCGGCAACACAGTACCGGGCTGGAGAGAGCCTACTGCGCATGTCTGTTTGGCCTGCCCGAGATGGCCAGCCAAACAAACATGCGCAGTGAGGGGGTGTGCTGTGCACACCCCCTTAAGTGCTCGTCACAGTCTGTGGCCCCGCCAATTTTACCAAAAGAGGTTCGCCGCCTTCGCTCCTTGTATTTGTGCTATAGAGATACCACATATATACATACTTTCTGGAATCAGTGGTGAATGTCAAAACTCAGGACTCAAGCAGGCAAGCATAATTTCTGATGATTCATTATCAATGACAGGCCTGCCAACTCCCATGCTGGTGTTGTGCAAGACACTGCTTCATTCCTCAACACGGGCCCACACGGTATTGACACAGTGAGCTGGAAACCCCTGCACAGAAGGGAAGACACACGTTGGCTGTATGTCATCTCGAAGATACCAGAATCAAACGAAGATTACCTTTTACTAAATAAACCTCCTTCCTGCCTGTGGATGATACGAGTGCATCATTTTTTTGCATCTAGAGGTGCTCATGAATCTTGGACTGTAAATCCTTTTTGCATAATAGATTATAAAAGAGGAATTGTTACACGCTCTGGTGCGCCTCTCCTATTTTGTATATTAATGTTTGAACATATAGGGTGTTAGTGCGGTTAACCTAGGGAGGTGGGCTCCCAGGATTTGGAACAAAATTGAGGGCGAGGATACATATCACAACCGTTCGGGCACATCCACATATATTCTGGTTTACATTTAGGATTTTTTTTATATGAGGCTGGCATGATAGCTGAAGCTGTTTCTTGGCCAGACTCAAAAATGAACTTTGTACTCTTCAATCTCAATAAAGAAGCCTGCATTCCCTTAAGAGTGGCTTATAGGTCTAGAAATCATGGACTGGAAAGTTAACATGCAGCTGGAGGAAAACTGGGGAACTGGGCGTGGTTTGGTTACTCGAACATCCATCCAGCTATTGCCTCTTCTCCAGTCTCTCTCCAACTGTCCTCGAGACATTCAGTTCCCACTATGACATCATAACATTCCACTACGAGGAAGCTGCATGAGGCTAATCTCTCTTTAACGTTACTTATGCATATTACCACACACTCCACCCTAATGGGCTCTCCGTGGGTGGTACCACGTTTTCAGGGGAGGGGGTGGAAGCGCAGAGGTCGAAGTGCATAAAGTGTGGGAACTGTGATCCGGAGTGCAGTGGGGGCGTGACCAGCAAGCGTGGGGGCAGGGTCATAGACGTGGCTAAAACAAGAAAATATCCTGTAAATATTTTGTTAACCATTGGCCTACGCGTAACTGTCTATAAAGTGTGATGAACACACGTCAAACGAAAAAAAGCAATTTAAAAACGTCTCTGGAAAATGCATTTTCTGGTTGGACAGTTCATTTGGTTAATGCGGTCACTTCATATATCTGTGGGTGTACCCGGATCGTCACTGATTGGATCCTGGTCGGTGCCTTTGGGAAATAGTGACATGTGTTTGTAGTTCAAAGAGGGCCAAGTCTGTGACAGAAAGAACAGTGAACAAAATAATTCATTTAAAACGTGTTACACACAGTATAAGATAGGTTGCACACAGGTTGTTGCATAATGTGTAAAACTATTTTGTTTAAATGTGTACAGTGCTTTCAAAAGTTTTCTTTTTTTCCTAATGTGCTGACTGCAGGTAGTGTAAGGTATTATATAGTTTTCCTTCAAAAGGACAATTTCCAGATTCTATCAATCAATTAAAAATGATACTGGTTTCTAAGCAGCCTTTCCATTTGCTAATTAACCAATTGGGCACATTTGTGCTTCTTTCAGACTTGGGGCACCCTGCGGAGAAGGCATGTTTCTTCTTTAGCTGTCTTTGCTATCTCTCACTTTATGGTAAGAGACCCTTCTTTGCCCCTTTCTACCCGCGGCAACCCCGATTGATAAAGCTTGGGAACGTCACTCCTCGGTTGCCCAGCCCACTTCGACCTCTGTCTACTCTACATTTATGTGTGGTCACCCTTGCAATTGTGAAGGTGCTGTCTTGTGTATGCTTGAAGGTGTGAAGCAGTGCTTAATTTGTAAATAAAAACGTGCCGGTGCCCAAAGCCCTCCTCTTAAACACGTGGATGCTGCACTTAAATGTAGGAACACGGAATATTGAGGCAGCGTACTCCTGAAGCCACCTCGGGCCTCTTCAATCCATTTACAGCCACTGCCTGCCCCTTCAGCTCACTCCAGCAGTTTTCTGCTTTCTCCCTTAGTGACGCTTTTTCATTTTTCCCGTCCTCCGTCTTTCCCATATGTGTCTTTTGCTCGCACCAAATGCTTGAGGCAGAAGAATAAGCACCGGCCCTCAAAAATAGGTGCCGGTGCTCAGCACCAGAAACAACAAGCACAAATTAAGCACTGAAGTGCCAACTCACTGTGCAGCTAGAGACCAGGGCTCTTATCCTGGTTCATCCACTTAAAAATGTGTGATCTTGGCCTTATTATAGCTTGTCTTTGCGTTTAAGCTTACTTATGTGTGGAGCTCAGAGAAAGATGCTGCCTTTTAGCTGGAAGGATAGCTCAGTTGAGTGAGGGATGTACTGTAAAGCGCTATGCATAACTTGAAGCTCGTAGATTCAAATCCCAGCAGGCCCACCCTGTACGTCATCCTTCAGGTTAATAAAATGAGTACGATTGAGATGGGTAATTAACACCTATTCACAATGCCTAGAGGGCACACAAGTTTTGTTGTGTGCTACATAAGTGTTATATTTATTATGACCAGCATTGTGCGTGTAGAACATTCAGTTTCCTCACAGTTAGCCTTTCTAGAACATTCCGGGGCAGATTTAAGAGCCCCTTGTGCCATATATCACCACATTAGCGTAATTTTTTTTACGCTAATGCAGTGATATTATGGGAAAAATGCTGCGCCATATTTACAAAGTAGCGCAATGCATGTAATACGCCACTTTGTAAACTCTTGTGTCACATTATGTCTGCGCCAGCCATAATGTATGCAAGGGCAGCGTTCCCCCATTTGGAGGAGAGTCGAAAAAATGGCGCAAAGAAATCTAAGGGGCAGATTTAAGAGCCCCTAGCTCTCCTTGCACCAAATTAGCGTTATTTATTTTACGTTAATATGGCCCAACGAGGCCAAAATCGCCACACCAAATTTCCAAAGTAACTTTGTAACTCTTTGCGCTACATTATGCCTGCGCCAGGCATAATGTATGGAAAGGGGACGTTCCCCCATTAGGGCGGCCAAACAAATGGCGCAAAGAAATCTAAGAGTTTTCTTTGCGTCATTTTTTTGGGCACTTTTAACGCTTGCTCAGAGCAGGCATTAAAAGGAGGCACACCATTGTTTACAATGGGCCTCAATGGGCTTTGCTAGATTAGCATCAAAATGTTTGATGCTAATCCTGCAAAACTCCAAACTAGCATCCAAAATGTTGACGGTAGTTCACTAATTACCGCCATGGTGCACTGTATCTTAGATATGCCACACACATGCTAGTGTTAGAGGGCACTGAGGGGCGAAAGAAAAGTGGGGCTGCAATGGGTGCAGCGCCACTTTCGTAAATATGGCCCTAAAAGATTTCTTTGCGCCATTTTTTGCTGCATTTTTAACACCTGCACAGAACAGGCGTGAAAAGGAGGCACACCATTATTTATAATAGGCCTCAGTGTGCTTTGTGGTATTAACGACAACATTTTTTACGCGAATCCTGCAAAGCACCAAACTAGCGTCAAACATTTTTACGCTAGTTCCCTAACTACCGCCATGGTGCGCTGTATCATAAATACTGCGCAAACATGGTGGCGTTGGGGGGGGGGCGCAAGAAAAGTGGCGCTATATTGGGTGCAGCGCCACTTGTCTGAAATGTGCTCCTCCGTTTCCTCAGAGTAAGCAGATTTTGCTGGTCAGCCATGGCGCACGGGTCTCCACATTCCCGGAGCTGCCTCCCAGCTGACCTGCCCTTCACACACCGCATTACTCAGCCATGCCCCGGCATCCAGCAGGGCAGTGTCTGGTCCTCTGTGGGCGCTGCTATGCAGAGGGCACGCGGGTCACGACCCCAGAGCAGGGTTGAGGAAACCCAGGAAGGACAGAACAATACATCACTCCTGCCCAGGCGTGACACCGGCGGAGGAATGCCACGCACGCAGCCCCTTTGTTACACAGCTGTCTCTTCGGTGGTAGATGCAAGGTAATATTGGGGCGCCCAGCACCCCCGGGACGCCGGGCAGCTAAACTGCAATGCTATGACAGCAAATTTAAATACCCTCACTATAATTCTCATCTCATTTGGAACTGTTATTCAGTGGGACAGCGGACAATTCTTACTACACATAGATTTCCCATATTTTTGATAATTCTGGGTAAGTTTTATTCCACTCTAAAAATGGCTTACATGCCCGTTCAGAATAAATATGATATTTTTGAAAATTGTCAAAAGGCTTATATATTCAGTGTACCTTCATCGACGCACAAAACACAGTTAACTCCTCTTAACAAGGATTTATTTACATTGTCCTTGAATTTGACATAATGTTTCCTCCTGAGATGTGCAGAAACAGCTAACAATCTTCCAGTCTGTGTGATACGTTAAATGTACCCTTTATTAAATAGCCCTACATGTTTAACCCTGGTATTCATTAGGAAATATAAAATAATTTGTCCATACTTGGAAACCTTCTGCCAACCGATCCATACAGATACCCAGATAAAGGACACCAATGCAAACTAATGCACACACACGAGTTCACTCACTTCTGTCATGGTGCACAGTGTGTGCACGATAGAGCAGCCGGGGAGTGATACATGTTAGTCCAGCTTTGCCAGATGGACCTCTAACAAATCAAGCCTAAATACAAAAAATAAAAGCACGAGCGAGGACATGGACTAAATTCTACCATTATACTTTTCACCTGCCCCAGGGATGTAAGGAGTGAGTGATCCAGCTCAGCACTGAGATCACAGACTAAAACCACTCTCTGCCCTCACATCATCCTCTGGGTAGGGGTCCTTTAGGAGGGATTGGTCGACCAGGTGCAACCAAACCTCCAGGCAGGCCTGTAAGGACTCGAAGCTAGAATTAAGACAAAACAGAAAGATGTAGAAGCCTAATATGTGGATAATATTTAATTGTCTAAGCCGTCGCAGACCCCCTGAAGAGGCTTTGCGGACCTACAGGGGTCCTCGGACCACAGGTTGGGAACCACTGGACTAGGCCACAACAGTCGTAGCTCGCGCGATGGTGAAGGGGTGGGGCGGTGTACCGGGGGAGGGAGGGACATGGGATGAATTCAATAAAAAAAACTTACCTGGGCCTGGTGTTTAGCCCGCCTCGAGCACACTGGCCAACTACTGAAAACATACGAGGCTCCATGTTTTCCATATGGTATCTGCAGTATTTTTTCTCTTTATTTCGTAGGCAGCGCGATCTCGCTGGGCAGTATTCCAGCGCTTTGCATGACATCGAATCTGTTACAAGGATAGTTGCACTTTTGCCCTATACAGGGATAATTGAACTTTTGCCGATACATTTCACTGCAAGCAAACTTCTGTTTCCTTTTGTGTGTTTGCTTTGCACTCATGGCGGCTGTCAGCTCGCTTACGTGAAACTGTTTTAATTTTCAGTTTCTGTGGCAAGAAAAGTCAGGTTACGAGTTTACAATGCTAATAGCTCTAACTCGAGCAAACGCGAGCCCCATTGCATTGCAAATGCTTGTTTTTATTACCTATCCATCTTCCAATTCATTGAGTGATACCTCCGTGCATCCAGTGCCACAAAGTCCACTGGAGCACCTGAGCACTTAAAAAATGCTATCTGCTGAGTCTTGGTGAAAAAGCCACATTTACGTTGTTGATTTATGGGATTTTGAAGATCTGCTCAAGTACTTTCAAGAAAACTCCAGTCTATTCTAGTTTCCTCTGGGCACTGTTGTCTAATATTGTCTTTTTGTTTCAAAGGTGATTATTATGCAAGCAGCAGAATTTCCCATATGTTTTTCTACTAAACATGTACAGCATCAAGTCTAAAATACCTGACTCCACAACTGGAAACAGTAGATACTGTTTGTATCTGAGCAACTCTTTTTCTCACCTGGGGAATCCTATGTTTGTGTTTTTATGCCAGGTGACAACTCAGTAGCCTCAGAGAAGCTTTATTGACTGGGTTTGTAGGTCTTTCCTCTGCAGTATGATTTCCAAATGCAATGGATTACCCGCAGATGACCAAAAATACAAACTTATTTAATGTTTCCCAATTCAAAATGAGGGCCAGATTTTATTTTCTGAGTTTAGTTCTTGATTCTCTTCTTTCATTTACACATAATCTCCCCCACTGTCCCACTGTAAAGTGGGCATCTTCTGTTTTGGCAAGGTCACTGCTATTTTTTCAAGCATCCTCTTCCGATGCCAGTGGTGAATGTTTAGCTCATTTTATGACATTCTTAGACTAATAAAGTGTCATCGTGCGAAGGAACCCAAAGCACAACATCAACTTACACCAGCAGCGTGGATTCCTGAATATTCCTTAGGTTGATGAGGTCTGATTGGGTTTGTAGACCTGTCGTTGAATATATGGGCTCTTTTGAGGTACTATATTATGGCTTTTGTCTGTCGTATACTAAGTTCTAGTGTTGGAGTTGTATGATCATAGGAGGTCTGCCACCATAAATCATGTAGTTTTGTTGCATGAATAAAGAATAGCAGAATCTTAGTTATTTTGGTCCTTTGCCTCAGAAGTTCTTATGTAACATTCAATGGACTTTGCACATGCCTCCTACAGCCAGCCAGTGGCAACATTTCAGAAATATTTACTGACTAATCCAGGTATGTGAGTGAAGACCATCTAATGGCTGGGTGAGAGCATCAGTAATGTCTTATATGCCAAATTCAATTGACGGGAACTCCAATGATTACAGAAGATACCTGAGGTGAGAAGAAGAGTTCAGAATAGAACATGGTGACTAGAGACCTGATTACACATTCCATGCATGGTGGTGTATGATCTGGAGACACCTCAGAGGTCCTCTCATCAGACAGTGAAAGCGCGCTGGGGTTATCCATGGGGACCCCTGCATTGCCCATGCCAAGTGCATCTCTGCCAGCTTTTACATGGCGGTGCAACCGCCATGTGAAAGCTGGCGGAGAAGGGGGGTCGGAATCCCCAGGGCAACTCTGCATGCAGCTCTACCCTGGCTGATTAGGATCGCCAGCACCGCCAGCACCGCCAGCACCGCCAGTCCCTCCAGTGGAGGGAAACTGGCGGTGCTGGCAGTCCGACCATGGCCCAACCGCCACGGTCATAATGAGGCGGTCTGACCGCCGCCAAAGCATCGGCCTGTGCCATGTGCACTGCACACAGGCAGGCTGGTGCACAACAGGCCTGCCAGCTTTTGCAGCTTATGGCCCTGGTCTGAATTCAGGCCAGGTCTGTAGGCAGTGAAAGAAAGTTGCAGTTTCAGCTCTCTTGTGCACCTGCCTGCCTTGTGTGCACTGCATACAGGACAGGCCGGTGCACAAGAGGCCTGAAACAGCAGCTTTCACTGCCTACGGCCCTCTCCTGAATGCGCCAATCTCGGAAATGCTAAGCAGGGTCGGGCCTGGATGACTAGGCCCGACCCTGCTTAGCGCTTTCGAGATCGGGTGCATTTTAGACTCCGCGGGTCATGGAACTCAGCCTCTGCGGAATTCCACTGAGTTTTTTTTCAACTCCACGGAATTCTGTGGAGTGGGACTCCATGAACTCTGCCCAGGCCTAATAAATACATAAATAAGTGCATGGTACACAAAGCTTTTCTTAGGATGTTGCTGCAGGCACTGCAGAATGTCAAGGTTTCTTAGCATCACAAATGACTTGTCTTGATTCCATCTTCTGCCTCTTTATACCATCACCTTACACTTCCTGTCTCTTTATCTTACTCTCACGGATCCTTTTACATCCCTTCTTTCTCTCTTTGACACTGTTGCCCTATATTTTCTTCCATCTTCTTCTTCCCTTTTCCCTCTTGCTTGGGATCAAAGTCTAAGGATGAAAAATAAGTCCCTATCCCCACAAATATTTGTTGGTGTCCACCGCCTCCACCCACCAAGATAAATTAAGCACTGGGGGAATTAAAGGGGCACCTTGGCTGTCTTTGGCTAGACATTGTACAGCAGCAAAAGCACACATCTGTTAAGAAACAGTACAGCTGCAGTTTTGTTTAGATCTGTAACTGCTGCAGTGAGTCAGCAGTGCAAGTTTGCAGAAGATTAATTTGCTTCCATCATGGAAGTGCAGAGGGAGCATGCGGGTGAGGAGGGGTATGGATTCAAACACTTATTGTAGCTAAGAACTGTTTTTGCTAATACTGCTGGTTTAAATCTCTCAAAATCACTCCTTCCCCACTTCTCAGAAGCAGTGTCTGAATTTGCTTACTTGACATTGGTGACTTTTTTCAGGTAAAACACTGAAGCCCTCAAATCCACCATCACACAGAGCGGTTAACCATTATAAACCAATCTTACATTCTTCTTTCTGGCACAACAATGCTGAACTTAACATGTCACAAAACAATAATAGATTGTTGCCTATATTATGTTTCATAACTCTTTCCTGCCATTTATAACCACTGTAAATTACAGTTGATACAATATTCCTGTGGCATTGAATGAATGGCTCACACATCATCCAGACCTGAGTGTTCAGAGCCAACCTGAAGCTCAACCCATTCAAGGCAGAATTCCCTTGTTTGCCATGAACAACAAACAATAAACAGTACAAACCTAGCTCAATGACATGAACCTTAACGGCTTCAAACCCCAACTTTTACTGAATGGCAAATCACATGAATTCACCCTGGCCCCTAACCTCTCCTTCAAGAACCACATACTGTATATACTGTAGTGGATGAAAGAAAATTGTGAATAACAGACCAACAGATGAAGAGGGGTTTCTGAAAGCACATTAGTGGCATTATCAATCCAGACTGCTCCACTGTGGGCTTAAAATAGTCCCACGAGTACTCCCCAAACATCTGGCCAGTTTGAGTGATTGCTTCATGGTGAGGGTTATTGTAGCATACCTCTCACTGAGTGACTGGTTCTTGCCCATCTTTTCAGCCAGTTCAAGGCTTCTGTCAGCCAGGTTTGTTCAATGTGGAGACACCAGACGCAGCTTGCGGGAGGGAAAAGGGTCAGGGAGACATGTGGAGGGGGGCAAAAAATAATAATAATAAAAATAATAAAACTTTCCTTTTTTCCACGCCGCACCGCTCCATCCTCTCTGCTCTGTCCTACATTGCAGGCACAGGCTCCCAGCCTGCCATGTGTCCAATCCTACCGCTGCTTTCATGTTGCTGGCAGCATGAAAGCAGCAGTAGGATTGGATGGAGCACCCAGCCAGGGTGCTCCGAAGCAGAGTCGGAGCCTCTGCATGCTCTCTCCAAACCGGCAACACAGTGCGGGGCTGAAGAGAGCCTAGTGCGCATGTATGTTTGGCCGGCCTGAGACGGCCAGCCAAACATACATGCGCACTGAGGGGGAGTGCTGTGCACTCCTCCTCTGTCCCTGTCACACCTGTGGCCCCGCCCCTTTTTATAGTAAAAACATAATCAACAGAGTTTATTATGTTTTTACTATAAAAGTTTTGCAGCTGCTGCTGCTGGGGTGGGTGGGGGGCAATGCTCCTCCGCCATAGCGGTGGAGCCGCCCCGGGAGACACTTTAAATTTCTTATAACCCTAAAGAAAGCAAGGATGGAGTGGATGAAGGACCTGCATTTTATAGAGACACTGATTCAGACAGACCTGGGGCACTGTATCTACCAGTCTGGAATTTGACGGGAATCTATGCATGTACAACAGCTGATGGACAAGGATGGAAGATCATCACTAATGCAGATGCAGACGAGGGATCCAGCACTGTTAGCATTCCATCAGCCATATTACAGATACTTAATGTCTCTGCAACACTATGGATGTTCAACTGCGTGCACCTGGTGCAAACAACAGAGCACCCAAAGACAGAAGAAAACGTGCTCTGCCTAATACAGGCATGAACTCTGGCAGTGTGCACCTCTCCTGGGGAAAGCACATCAGCGAAAGACAGAGTTGATGTTTATTTTGCACTGCCAGCCAACCCTGCACCCTCCTGCAGGGGGTTGCCAGGTGGTCTGTGGGCCATGTGCTCCCTTCCCAAGGGTCACTCTCAGGAGTGCATTGTTTGTGTGCCACCTCAATATGATTCCTCCCAGGTGCATGTGCAGCCCTTGATGGCTTCATTGCTTCTGTGCCAATGTCTATAATATAATGCAGCCCCATGACAATGACAATCTCTCATTTGCACAGGGCCAGGGAACACCAACTTGGGGTTTTACTGGTACACATTTTGGTCTGGCATGATCCGTATTATAGAAGGGGCCGCACAAGCATCTGCAGCCGCTTCTGAGGGCACATAAAGCAGGTGCAAATGCTGCTTCTTTCCTCCAGGGCACTTTGTGCAATATGGCCCCAGGAGGTGATCAAGATGGCCCGGTATGGATTATGATTTGCAGCGTGGTTTACAGTCCTACATCAGAAAGAAGGGAGTCACAAAGGCACTGGTGGTGATGCCAGCTAGGATAGCCCAGTGGACAAAAGTATGTCTACATATGCTATTAGGTATCTGTGTGAGATGGGAGGAAACTCAGCTGATGGATGGTCCCAGCTGCGTCGGTATCTCAGGATTTAACTGTTGGTCAAGAGATCATCAAAGTAATTTGCAAGAGATTCGATCAGCTTGTGGTCGTACAATTTGCCTGTGTGAATAGCACATTAATGTCAACATTATGTTCTAGGTTTCAAGACCAAGCAGTATGGGGAGAGGGTGTGCTGATGATCCATCTGCAGGACTGGTCTGACAGTCCTGAAGATACTCATATTACTTAGGATTGAAAGTGGTGAGATGGCCGTAGGAACACTTTACCGGCCCCGGTTATGTTAGCCCTCCACGGATGGATCCTAAGCATCATCCAGTCAAACGCTTATGGCCAGCTTTGCCTCTTCACCCAAGTTCTCAACCCTCCAGTTATTCCAAGGCAGTGCCATCTTATTTGGACGTATTTGAAGGTGGCTCATTTACAAACACCATTCTTGCTGGAGCTGATTGGCTGGCTTTCTATGATAACTGCAGGGTGACTAGGAGCACTGTACAAATACACAAATAAATAAAAAAATAAAAAGGTTTCTTCCTCAACAAGCACTGAAGATGAAATCTTTGTGTGGACTTCATTAATAGATTCCTATGTAGCATACCGAACACTCACACTGGCTCAAGGTAAGGGCTCGTTTTGACGGTATGGAAAGTGTAGGAGGCTGGCCTGGCTTATAGTGGGTACCTTATAGTACTTACACCTTGTGCCAGGTCCAGTTATCCCTTATTAGTAGAATAGAGGTAGCTGTGCCAAAGCAGCTTAGGCTGAACTAGGAGACATGCAAAGCTCCTACTATACCACTTATATCATATAGCACTATATCACAAGAAAACACAATACTCAGAGTTACTAAAAATAAAGGTACTTTTTTTAAGTGACAATATGCTAAAAGTATCTCAGAGGATACCCTCACTTAGGAGGTAAGTAATATACACAAATTATATGTACACAAACCAAAATCAGGTAAGTAACAGTAAGAAAAGTAGTGCAAACAATGTAGAATCACAATAGGATGCAATAGGTAGAAATAGGCCTAGGGGCAACACAAACCATATACTCCAAAAGTGGAATGCGAATCATGAATGGACCCCAGGCCTATGGTAGGTTGTAGAGGGTCGCTGGGACTGTAAGAAAACAGTAAGGGTGTCCAAAATACTCCACCCCAAGACCCTGAAAAGTAGGAGTAAAGTTACCCTACTACCCCAGAAAGACAGTGTAGTCGAGATAGGAGATTCTGCAAGAACCACAACTGCTACCAAAGCACTGAAGACCTGTAAAGGAAGGGGACCAAGTCCAAGAGTCACGCAAGTGTCCAGGGGGGGCAGGAGACCACTAAACCCCGGATGAAGGTGCAAAAGGGCTGCCTCCGGTGGAAGAAGCCGAAGATTCTGCAACAACGGAAGGTGCCGGGAACTTCTCCTTTGGTCAGAAGATGTGCCACGGGTTGCTGGAGGATGCAGAAGTGTTTCCACGCAGAAATACTGCAAACAAGCCTTGCTAGCTGCAAGAGTCACAGTTGAGGATTTTGGGTGCTGCTGGGGCCCAGGAAGGACCAGGATGTCGCCCCTTGGAGGAGGAGACAGAGGGGGCGCTCAGCAACCCATAGAGCCCCATCGGAAGTAGGCAGCACCTGCAGAAGTACCAGAACAGGCACTTAGAAGATCTGAGGACAGCGGTCAACTCAGAGTCACAAAGGAGGGTCCCACAACGTCGGAGTCCAACATAGCGAGTTGGGCAATGCAGGACAGAGTGCTGGGGACCCAGGCTAGGCTGTGCACAAAGGAATCCTTGGAAAAGTGCACAAAAGCCGGAGCAGCTGCAGATCACGCAGTACACAGGATTACTGTCTGGCGTGGGGAGGCAAGGACTTACCTCCACAAAATTTGGACAGAAGGGCCACTGGACTGTGGGAGACACTTGGACCCAGCTCCTGTGTTCCAGGGACCATGCTCGTCAGGATGAGAGGGGGCCCAGAGGACCGGTGATGCAGATGTTTGGTGCCTGCGTTAGCAGGGGGAAGATTCCGTCGACCCACAGGAGATTTCTTCTTGGCATCCAGTGCAGGGTGAAGGCAGACAGCCCTCAGAGCATGCACAACCAGGAAACAGTCGAGAAAGCTGGCAGGATGAGGCGCTACAATGTTGCTAGTAGTCGTCTTGCTACTTTGTTGCGGTTTGGAGCAGTCAGCAGTCGATCCTTGGCAGAAGATGAAGAGGGAAGTGCAGAGGAACTCTGGTGAGCTCTTGCATTCGTTATCTGAGGAATAGCCCAGAGGAGAGACCCTAAATAGCCCAGAAAGGAGGATTGGCTACTGAGAAAGGTAAGCACCTATCAGAGGGGATCTCTGACGTTACCTGCTGGCACTGGCCACTCAGAGCTGTCCATTGTGCCCCATCACCTCTGAATCCAAGCTGGCAGAGGTCTGGGACACACTGGAGGAGCTCTGGGCACCTCCCCTAGGAGGTGCTGGTCAGGGGAGTGGTCACTCCCCTTTCCTTTGTCCAGTTTTGCGCCAGAGAAGGGCTGGGGGATCTCTGAACCGGTGTAGACTGGCTTATGCAGAGAGGGCACCATCTGTTCCCATCAAAACATTTCCAGAGGCTGGGGGGAGGCCACTCCTCCCCAGCCCTTCACACCAATTTTCAAAGGGAGAGGGTGTAACACCCTCTCTCAGAGGAAATTCTTTGTTCTGCCTTCCTGGGACCAGGCTGCCCAGGCCCCAGGGGGGCAGAAACCTGTCTGAGGGGTTGGCAGCAGCAGCAGCTGCAGTGGAGACCCCGGAAAGCAAGTTTGGCAGTACCCGGGTTCTGTGCTAGATACACGGGGATGCGTGGAATTGTCCACCCAATACCAGAATGGTATTGGGGTGACAGTTCCATGATCCTAGACATGTTACATGGCCATGTTCGGAGTTACCATGGTGATGCTACATATAGGTATTGACCTATATGTAGTGCACATGTGTAATGGTGTCCCTGCACTCACAAAGTCCGGGGAATTTGCCCTAAACAATGTTGGGGCACCTTGGCTAGTGCCAGGGTGCCCATACACTAAGTACCTTGGCACCTAACCTTCACCAAGTGAGGGTTAGACATATAGGTGACTTATAAGTTACTTATGTGCAGTGAAAATAGCTGTGAAATAACGTGGACGTTATTTCACTCAGGCTGCAGTGGCAGTCCTGTGTAAGAATTGTCTGAGCTCCCTATGGGTGGCAAAAGAAGTGCTGCAGCCCATAGGGATTTCCTGGAACCCCAATACCCTGGGTACCAAGGTACCATATACAAGGGAATTATAAGGGTGTTCCAGTGTGCCAATGAGAATTGGTAAAATTAGTCGCTAGCCTGCAGTAACAATTTTAAAGCACAGAGAGAGCATAAACACTGAGGTTCTGGTTAGCAGAGCCTCAGTGATACAGTTAGGCACCACACAGGGAACACATACAGGGCATACATTATGAGCAGTGGGGCCCTGCCTGGCAGGATCCCAGTGACACATAGGCAAAAACAAACATGCATACAGTGAAAATGGGGGTAACATGCCAGGAAAGATGGTACTTTGCTACAGAAAGCGAGATCTGGGATAAAGAAACATGGACTTTAACGAACAAGTGGCAAAAGCAGTCCAGCTCCAAGAAGACCTCCCCACACGAGACCTATACAAATTAATGGCTGAGCTTCCAATCCTGGAGAATGAGGAAATTAAAGATTTTCTGTTTTCTGTAATAAAGGATTCAAAAAGGTCTTATGATAGTCACAATTAAAGTACATTGAGCCAACATGAATGTGTTTTGTAAGCCATTGTGAGCTATCAAAGCTTTGGAGACCCTACTGATGAGTCAATGGAAAGGCTACTACTCAGTACTCTTTGGAAGATGATTCTTCCTTCAAGGGCTACAGTCAGTCATGTTGAGGTATGAACTCCTAATCTTCACCAGGATGCAATGGGTTGCGATGTGAAGTTACATGCTTTAACATGGGCAAGAGGAAGAGGACGACTGCGGGACATATTTTACTGGCAGTCAGGGCCTGGTCTAGTGGCGGTGGTGTTGGGAGGACAGAGGTACGCCCCCATCAAAGGCAATTGCCCCTCCAAGCAGCGACACAAATCCCAATACTCAATGGGTGGACCTTTGTTGCTGCTTAGGGGACAACCTCTATTCCTTGGGTGAGTTCACACCCTCTGCTCCTCCCCATGGAGCCGGCCCTGTAAGCAGGCTACGATGGGGCACAGAGGTGGCTCCGAGAGTTAAATATGTAGACGCGTCCGGAGTGTCTCAAGAAATAACGCAATGTCATTAAGGGGGGAGGAAGATCTGGCTTGATGTTTAATAGATTTATTTATGTAACCAGACACTAACTGGCATCCTGACTACCCATGCTATCAGTACATCTTGTTTCATTATGTGTCATAGTGTGGCCTGGCCCAGCCTGTCCTTCCATGATGTTATATGATGTGTGGGTGGCATGGTGTGGAGTGAAATGACTTGGTATATGGTACATTACAATATGATTTGATGTGGTATTATATTTTAAGGTGTGGTATGGCATGTTACTTATGATGTGTATGATTTAGTACAGTGTGGTGTGATATCTTGTGGTATGGTACCATAATGTATGGTATCACATGGCATGGAGTGTTACTCAGAGGACTAGAATATTTGACACTGACATTACATTCCTTGTACTGCACTGTAGACATATATTGTAATATACTGTATAGATTTATATGTGGGCTAAAGTACATCCCTGCTTACATTATAAGAATACTGCAAGTCGACTTGCAATACATTTTTGGCATACATCAAAAGGGGAATGTATTCCTTAAAATACATGGTCGCACCATCACCCTTCCCAAAAAAAATAAGTCCTTGTTGTTTCACATGAAAATCGTAGTATTGTTTCAGACATGAAGATTAAAAGTGGATTCTAGTGTAAAATTAAACACATCGCAAAAAGTGCATAATATCTCGTTAAAAAAAATATTGAAATCAATTTAATGTAAGTCAGATTTAAAAAGCACTGAGGCTCCGAATGTGAGAAACAGGCAGAACTAGTAAAATTTGCCTGTAACGATCTTTAGTCTGCAACAAAATAAACACGTTTCGTTAATATCTATTTTCTGATGGTTACTGTTTGTTCTAGAAAACCAGATCCAGTTTTATTGTCCTTACTGCAGCTGCAATTATGCTCAGTGCCGCTGCCTTTGACCTTAGCTCCTGGCCCTTGCATGAGGCTTTATGACGTCACCACTCAACTCTAGCAAGTCATTACAGGTCACAGCTACGTCATTTCTTCACTCCAGAGGACTAGAGGCGTTACACGTTACCTGTAATGAGGAAACTAGAGATGGGGTTTATAGTGGGACTGGAGGACCCCCATGTGTATATAGCACATTGTACAGCGGGTGTGGTCCCCAAACACTGCCGGGTGCTTGTCCACGTTGTGGCATCTCGGCCTAGCAGTCATGGTTGTGGCTGTGCAGCAAGCGTCGGGTGTCGGATGCGGGGGCGGGAGGAGGGCTCCAGTCGTGACCCTGCAGGCCCGGCACTGATGCCCAGGGGGAGGGCTGTGCCGGTACTTCCGGTTTGGGGCGGCTGGACTCCTTTGAGGAGGTCTGGCAGATGGGCGGAACCAACCGGTGTGAACGCACAGGTCGGACTCGCCCTTCCTCGTGCGTCTGATGCTGCAGCCGACAACAGACTTTTATGTGCCAGATTTACAGGTCGGATAAGAATTCATGACACCAGGTAGCTTTTCAGCCTCACCCAGCTCGTGGCAGTTCATGCACACCTGTAACCTAGGAACGTAAATAATGCAAACACTCTTTCCCTAGAATCAGTCGCATTTACTATTTATTTTGTAATTTTTTTGTAGTGCGAACCAGGCTCACCAGGGCAGCAGAGTGCTTTAGAGTGTGCAAGGTAGATGCAGGAAAAAAAATGCAGGGCAAAGCAGACGGGTCACTTAGTACCAATGTTCTAGAGGCCCAGAGGTAGGTTTCAGAGATAGACATTAGATTGGATAAAGCAGTACAAGGAGAACATGATGTAAGCAACAAGGTAACTGTAATCTAAACTTCTTGTCGGCCATGGTTTGAGTTTAGGGTGTGAGCTGGTCACCCTGCAAGCGTCCCCACTTGGACGTTGCACCAGAAATGAACTCCCAGTTTAGTCTTCCAGGCACTATCGGGAGGGGACCGAGTGCCGCCCCAAGGCCCACTCCCATAGAAATATCAGTATAAAGTTGTAGGGCCCTTCCTAAAATTCAGGGGGCAGGACCTACTCTGTAGGGACTTCCCACCACCTGAATTTAGAGACACCTGTCAGTCCAGTGGACATCTCTTGCATTGGCAGGAACCGCCTTTATGATCATTCCTGACAAAGCATTGAAAGTTTGACAGATGGAGGTGTATCGCAAAAATTCAATATTTTTATTTTTCAGAAATGAAATCCCAAAGTGGGATTTTGTTTTGAAAAAATAAAGATGACCCCCCCTGCCATGGGAAATTTGTGTGGGGGGATTTACACGTTTTTATTGCCCCCTTAATGTCAGGGTTTTCCTTGCGTTGACGAACAATGAAAACTGGTCGTTTGACCACACATTCTAAATAGGGCAGTCAAACCTCTGATAGGCCGTTGGGCCGTCGAAGGTTTGTGTCAGAGACACAGTAGTCTGTCGGTCTGCCAGATGCTAAATGAGGCGGGTGGACCTTCACTATGGCGCACAGGGTACTCTTTTGCCTTTGTGGAGGAGAGTCTGTTCCACCATACTTGAAATCAGGCCCTTCGTTTTCTTAAGAGCTGGCATTTCCAGAAAGGACTTTCCAGGAGAGAGTTTGTATTTCACAATGATCATGAGCCACTCAAGATAATCAGTTCTCCGGCTAGATAGGTGGGCGTGCCTCCACATAAAGCCAGAATGGAAGATGCATGCTAGTTTAAATATACTTCTCATCCCACCTAAGCAAGATCACTACTGGAGTAATGTGGTCAGATCTTCTGGAGCCTGAACTCAGGCGAGCAGCAGTGTTGAGAGATGCTCTTAAGGGAGCGAGGCAAGATTTAAAATACCTGCTTGCTAGGTGCAGATAGGAGGTTGGAGCTCCTCACTGAGGAACATCTGAAATCTACAGCTTCCTTGCTCTACTCCAACCTATGACAGGCGTGAGCCCTGATGGAACTGCTTCACCAGTGTGCACTCATTACAGTCACCCTTCTACTGATGGAGACCTGAATGAGCCATAGGGGGGGATGTGTCAAAAAGCCCAGCAAGCAAGACTTTCAAGTCAAGGTGTATCCAGGTGATTGCTCCTCACACGGCTACCATAACAGTGAACCCTAAGGTCTTGTGCAACGTAAAATCAAGTAAAACTCGCCTGTGATGGAGTCAGTATGACCCTGTGCCTTGTGAGCTTTGGGGACACGTGTACCTGATGTAGAGAGGGGTATGCAAAGCAATGGTGCATTGCTGTGCGTCCTGCAAGGCCCGACCACTTGCCAGCTAAGTGCGTGACTCAAACTCTTTCCAAGACACTAACGGGCATATTTATAAGCCCCTAGCGCCACCTTGCGCCACATTAGTGTCATTTTTTTTTTAACGTTAGTGTGGCCCAACAAGGCCAAAATCCTCATACATATTGGTGCTGCTCCTGCAGAGTACAGCAATAGCGCCAATAAAAATGACACTATTGCCCCGTACCCTGCGCCACGGTGTGTTGTACCTTAGATACGGTGCACACATGGTGGCGGTAGGGGGCACTAGGTGCAGCGCCACTTTTCTTAAATATGTCCCAAAACTCTCATTGTCAGAGATGCCTCCAGAAACAATGGAAGAATTTCAGTGCTCAAAGCAAAACTGTATCTTTCCTTTTGGAGCGCTCCTTGTGCTTCTCGAGGCCAGCAGTGGTTTGCACTTTATGGTGGCAGCTTAACCTCGTCTTAAGGAATCTCCGGACCTGGAACAGTACACTGACTCCACCCCCAGCCCCACCGACTTTCACAAGCACTAGTCCGACGGAAACGCTACACTTTACCTGTAGACCCCTCTTCCAAGCCCCGTGGACAGCGCACAGACTTGAAGGTCACTCTGTCCTCCACATGGAAACACCTGGGTCAGAGACTTGATGTTCATCTTGTGAACACTCGGCCACCCTGACCGGTAGTCTGTCTGAGGCTGGAAAGAATGTGACCTCTGTATTTTTTCCTGAAATGTGCTAACCCCGGTGAGCAGGCAGCGCTGGTCTAAGAATGCACAGTTCAGAAGGCTTTGATGTTCAATTAGGCAGAGAGCATGAGAGAGTTTCTCAGAGCCGCAGGATGCTCATTACTCGAAGAATAGGTGCACCCCCCCCCCCCCCTTCCTCTCCTTCCTGCTCAACACAATGTGAGAGGCCTCGCTCTGTAAGGCCCCGTGGAGCTGAGTTAACCCTGTCAGCAGAGTGCAGGATTCCAGGAGCCTTCTCGGGCGCAGTCCCTTCTCTCACAGAGCCCCCATCCGAGAACCTGCCCAGGGAGGAGGCCTCAGTGAACTCAGACCTGGCCTTGGGCTGGAGAGCTGTAAGCACGCAAAGACCACTCCTGAAATAATTCTGTGTTATTAAAGATGGCTCGAAATGTAACTGTCCCCCTAAACAGGGCGGTGGACAGCAGTATACTTCATCCAAGTGAAACACAATTGGGGGTATGTATATATATATAGATATCTCTCTCTCTCTCTCTCTCTCTCTCTATATATATATATATATATATATAAATACATATTGTTTTATGGCCCTTCCTAAATTTGATCTCTGGGCTGCAGTGTCGCAAGAATAATTACCATGACAAAGCTGTGGGATTAAGGCCAAAGAGTGCCAAGGAAGCCAAAAGGTGACAGACAGAAAGAGAAATTATTTAAATAGTAAAGACAAAATAAGTGAGAGGCAAATGGAGTAAGACAGTGAAAGACAGAAGGAGAATTAAATGCAAATGAGGAGAGAAAGATGGAAAGCAAAAGGGAAGCAGGATGGAAAACGGCACAAAAGAAAAATGGAATAAGGAAAGAAATCAAAAGAAAGGAAGGAACAAAGATAGAAGGAAAGGAATAAAATCAAGCGCAGAAAGGTGGACAGCAAGAAGAAAAGATGCAAGGAACAAATAACTAAAATGAAAACTGGAACGAAGGAAAGAACTATGCAGAGCACAAAAATAGATTGAAATAATGGAAAGAACAAATGGGAGCTGTGGAAGGGTGATGGAAGGAAAGAAGAGAAATAACAAATGGAAGGCAAAGGAAATGAAAAAAATATGGAATGAAGGAGAGAAGGGAGTATAAGAGAATCATAAGAAGAAAGGAAAGAACAAGAAGAGAATTAAAGAACGAAAAAAGGGATCGAAGTAAAATAAAACAGGAATGTAAAAAATGACAGAAAGGCAGAAAGAATGAGAGATGGTACGAATAAAGGGTGGATGGATGGAAAGAAAGATGGAAAGAGGAATAAAAAGAGAATAGAAAAAAGAAAGAACAATAGAACCTAGGAAAAAAAGAAGGATAGAAAGAAGGACACAATGAAAAAAGACAAAAATGAAAAAAAGAAGACAGAAAGAATGAAAAAAAAAGAAGTGAATGCAGGTAAATATTGTTTTTGACCAGATTCCTTTAAAACCATGCAATAAAATGCATTATGAGCGATTTGTAGGAAAATTTGAGATCGCTCATTTTGTTTTTTTAGGGTCGAGCGTGCAAAGTGCTCTGTCCCTGTTGTTATCTCTCTATGGGCCTCTAACCACACACATCAGTTTGGTTGGTTCGTAGACTTGCCTTTTAAAATTCGCTTGATTTGATTACTTTTTCTCTTTGTTTAGTAGGTAGCGCGATTTCGCTGGGCAGTAGTCACACGCTTTGTATGACATCGATCCTGTTACATAATTGCACTTTTGCCTGTAACATGGATAATTGCACTTTTGCCTGTAACATGGATAATTGCACTTTTGCCAATACGTGTCACTGCAAGCTAACTTCTGTTTCCTTTTGTGTGTTTGCTTTGCGCCCGTCAGCTCGCTATTGTGAAACTGATTATATTTTTATTTTCAGTTTATGTGGCACGAAAAGTCTGGTTAGGAGTTTACAACGCTAATAGCTCTAACTCTGGCAAACGAGAGGCCCATTGCATTGCAAATGCTTGTTATTTAATGTCACAGGGGATATTTTATGTTCCTGGCTACTCCCTTGAGACAGATACAGAGATTGGAAGGGATCCTTACACAGAGCAAAAATGTGGATAGAAAATATTGCATAAATGAACATTTCTGTAACCTTCAATAGGAGTAGGGTGGACATCAAAGAGGTTCAATCTTTGAAATCCTGGTGGAAACAGGCAGCCTCCAGTCAGAGAATACTTCAACCTTGTGAAGTTCTTCAACCACCTGAGATCACTTATATTTGGGCCAGAAAGACACCTTGGCTTAGATGGCTGGCCTCAGTGACTAACAGTCATCTTTACGAGGACCTGGCTTCAATGCGGAGTCAACGGCAAGAGCAATATTGAACCCACAGAAACCCATCACCAGAAGAGAAGCTGCCCTTCAGCCTTCTATTAAAGGGGTGATGACGGATTTGGGGACTTCCACTTGAGAAGAGCTTTCTGACACCCCCTCGGTGGTCTAGCTCAACCTATACAAAAAATAAATGTAAAAATAATCACAAAGTTAAGACCCTTAGCAACTCATAACAATACAGAATCCCAAAAGGGGGCAGTAACACACTTATTAGCCACATCAGAAATTAGAAATAGTTCCGGAAAACTGAGGGCCAAGACTTTTTTAACCTAGACACTTACCTGCTGGAAATCTAGCCAAAATTGAGAAAAGGTTTGGTGCGTTAAAACAGATTCTCATGCGTTATTCTTCAAAACACTTGCAATCATAATAATCTCCCCTGGAAATGAATGAATAATGCCCATGGCATTGGTAATTTCATGGAAGTGGCAGGAATAACAGGACACTTCCAATGGACTTGAGGTGTCCTCTAGAATTCAACATTGTCGGAGGAACCCAAGTTAACTCTGTAATGAGTTCCACGTCCTGTTGCCTGAAGTTCTGTAGCAGTACTACACCTCTAGTACCAGAGAATCATTCAGTGGTTAATATGCCACAGTAGTTGGAGCATGGCTTGAGTATCTCAAATCCCTGAATGCCATTGTAGCATCTTATGCACTGCTTAACAATGACCCACAATACAGGCCCATCACAGGTTTTTCAATCATGAATGAGGAATAACTTTGAGAATGTGTGTATGTGCACTGATGCTCGCATATTTTCCTCCCTCTCATGCATATTTTGGCAAGATTTTTCTGGTGAACTGCGAGTGGAGAAAAATTAATCGGATGTGCTGTCAAGGGAAAACAAGTGACCTTGGTTTGATCGATACCCCCCATTGGCCGTCAAATCAAAAATTACATAAGGACTAACAATTGCATCAAAAACAAAAGGGCACTCAAAGTACAAAGGTTTGATTGAGAAAAAATAGAAGGCCCCAGTTATTTCACACTTCTTTAAAGCAAATGGAATAGGTTTGCCTGAAACTCTTTGGGGGGGGGGTGTGGGGGGGGGGGGCACAGTTCAATGGTACTCAGCAAAGAGGCTATGGTCTAACTTATTTTTGTGTACCATAGCGCTCCTCTAGTCTATTCCACAATGTGGATGCTTTATGTGCTTCGAAAGTTTGGTTGTTCTCGATAGAGCACTGCAACTTATTTTTAACAAATCGAATACAATGCAGTAGGGCGCAAATAAAACATTTCATACATTCATAGAACTAGAATCCTCCAAAAAACTCTCCTCTTCAATCTAATTTTCAACCCCAAGTTGCTTTCTTGACATTCCTTGACAAGAAAATCCCTTCAAGCCACTTCAATAAGCCCCTGTGTTTCAGAAGGCCCCATCATCCATCAAAGATATTTTTCTTTTTTAGCTGAAAAGTTTTCATTGAGTTTATACAGGACGCCAAAATAGACAAAGAAGTGACTTCCGACTGAAATGACATCAGCAAAAACATATAATTTGGAGAACTGCATCAAAGCCTAAAAACACAACTGCTATTACCAAAGATAACAGAGTGGAAGGCAAGCAAAGTTCTAAAGAGCTGCAAAAGAATAATTGTTTTTGGAAATATTATAGATCTTCCGAGACTTCACCTCATCTGGAGGATATTTCCTCTGCTCTTCAAACAAAGGGCTCCACAATTCTCAGGAAAGTTGACTCAAGCACTTGGATGCACTCAGTTTAAGCATTTCATAAATTCCAAATACAAACACAAAAAATAAATAAAAAGAACTGTGAGAGAGCTGATAGTACCAGATTTTTCACGGGAAGAAAATGATTTAGAACTACAATGTAACCACCGAAAGGACTACCGGGAAATCTATTTAAGGCTGCAAAAGTAACAATTTGTTCAAATTATATTAAGGCAAGACATTTGCAGTTTTTGAAGATTGTTACTTTAAACATCGCATCAAACTGAAGTTCCCACCTAAACAGTCGTTTTTATGAACATTGTCCTGAAAAAGCATTTTTTATGCTCAGATTCTATTGAAAGTAGTTTTTCCTGTGCTTTGAGAAGAATATTTAACTTGTTTTTGCGCTCTCGGTATAAACAACATTGTACACTACTCCTCAAAGTGGGCTTCCTGTCAGCCCCTGCTTGTGATTAGGTGGCTTTCTTGTCAATCAAAGGTCCCTGTTCTGTACTCAATGGCTTTTCTCCTGTACTGTGTTTGTTGTACACCTGCTGCATATTCTGTTTACCCCTGATTTTGATTGGTCAAGTTGTATCCTTCCACTTCTGGAATCCTGGCGCCCTGGACAGCATTCCCTGGGAGTGAATGTCTTGCGCTTTAGAGTGTGTGCATGTTCCCTTGCCCTGCCCTTACTCACCTTGCCTCTCTCCTAAGATGTCCCTTGACGGTGCGCAGGAGCCAGTGGCGACCTTGGTCATGCCTTACATGTTATTTCCCCTCCCCTTTCACTGTCATTTCCAACCCTCCCTCCAAATGCTTCTGCAAGGTACACACACTAAGCTCTAGCTGGCGGGCTTATTAATGCTCTAGATCAGTGCTTAATTTGTGCTTGTTGTTTCCGGTGCGGAGCACCAGAACTTATTTTTGAATGCCGGCACTTATTTTTCGGCCTTATGCATTTACTCCAAGCAGAAGACACACAGGGGAAAGATGGAGAAAGAGAGAAATGAAAAAGCTCCGCAATGGGAGAAAGCAGAAAGCTGCAAGAGTGAGCTGAAGGGGCAGGGAGGTGCTTTAAATGGACTGAAGAGGCCCGAGATGGCTTCAGGATTGCGCTGCCTCAGTATTCTGTCTTCGCCATTTAATTGCAGCAGCCAGGTATTAAAGAGGAGGGCTTTGGGCACTGGCACATTTTTATTTACAAATTAAGCACTGCTCTAGATGTTATCCCAGTGCACTTTTATGTGCCTCTTTTTTTATTTTCTCCCTACCCAGCTGCTCCTTTGCACTCCATGGTGTTGGCCACTATCAGCTTTGTCAATACTAGATTCTTTTATGTGTACTAGGATTGGCTAAGCCAAAAGTGTCAGCCAACCATGTTAAAAGAATATTTAACATTATTTATCTCTACATTCAGGAAGACTGCTTTGTTGCATCACACAACCAGAATCTCACAGCAACTCGCCATGTGGTCTTCAAAGCAAACAATTTTTTCCATACATTCGGACTGCAGTCATGTTTCATGGTCACATTACATCATGCAATGTGGCAGCCATCTTGAAAGTATTGGCAAAGCCAATAGCATTGCCTGCACAGCATTGGCAAAGCGAAATGGATTGGGTTTTCCCAATGCCTGTTTTGAATGTTGTCATCTATGTGAAGTTCAATAACATATTACAAATTAATCAAATGGTTTACAAAGAAGGAGCAAGTGAAATTTGTCATATCCTGTTAGTACTCCCATTTCCTCATGGATCTCAGAGAAATTTTATTTTAATTAGATACTTAAAAATGCTAACTAACGTGGATGAAGGCGCATGAGGAGGCAAATTATGAGATTCCATGTCAGGACCAGAGGCTTCGGATTATGCTTATCGCTCTCTTTACTTCAACACACAGCAGCCAATAAAAATGCAGTAATAAACAAAACTAAATTTCCCACAATTACAGACCCTCACAATGACCCTCCAATCAGGCTCTACTCTCCAATATATAGCACAAAGCATGCAAAGTCCGTCCTCTTTCTTTGCTGCTTCGCACAAGAGATAAGTGCCACAATCCTTTCTCCTTTATTGTTCTTGACAATTATTCATTTTCTGTGTGTACTGAGGTGCGGCAAATTGCCTTCAAGCGCCCGGTTTGTTTTATATTCAGTGGCGTTTGCCGCATTGCTTAGGAAATGGTCTTTTTGACCGTTCGACAAAAGCCGGTGGGGGGGCCTCAGGAGAAGCATGGCCTCCGCAGAGCAGTGCGCTTTCTGCTGCCGCGATCGCGCTTGCGCATAACTCGAGTTTTTCGAGTTCGCAAATGCACGATCGCCGGCAGTATCAATTGGAGTCCTGTTGCTCCCGTGCTCCCTGTCCTACGCCCATTGGGGGCTGTAAAAATACTGGCAGAGCTGTGCTCGAGGGGATAGAGGTGTCAGGCCCCCTATTCCCCTATATTTTCCTACTAATTCACCGGCAAGGGTCCTTTTGGACCTTTTGGACACCAGGGTTTCCCCCCCTTGTTTGATTTTGCAGCAGTGTATTTTGGGACCTCTGGTTAATATCTACACTGCCATCATGGCCCATCAAGATGATTACTATGGGGACTATAATGAACAGCCTGGCCAGCACATAGAGGAATGCCTAGTGGAGGCCCTAGATTTTCATGTGCAAGACTCTGTAAATAAGGCATTAGTAAAGGCCTTAAACCCTTTTGCGCAACCTATATTTAATTTTGGCCTCAGGCGATCTGGCACAGGCTCGGGGAACCCCACCCCAAATGAGATCAATTTAAATGAGCCTGGCCGGTCAGATTTTGACCCCTTTGAGCACACCATTAACGCGGTGTTTAACGACCACGAATATAGCGATTTTCTTAGTCAGGGAACTGATCCAATGACGCAATCAGTGCGCAATTCCACGGACACATTCTCAACTTCTGATTCTGAGGACAAATCATCTTCTGATAAACACAAGGGCAAGCGCAAATGCAAAACGTGTCATTCCGAGAACTCTGATCCTTCTCCCCCTCCGGCTAAAAATCTCCTATTTGATCCGGACAATATCATACATCCCAAGTCCTCTGAGTGGACTCCTTGTCCTGATGTGGCTGCTTGCGTACAATCCAGACTCAGGAAAAGTTTTGAGAAGGACATTCGTATCACTCTACGATCAGAGTGTCCACGCCCAGCTCTCGAGGGGAAAGTAGCGGAGACCCCTGCATATGATGACCTTCCTTAAGACATTCTCTAAGGATCCAAAGAAGGGTATTAACAGGGCCTGGCGTGGATGCCAAGATAAACTGTTGGATATTTCCGGCCCACTCACCAAAATTCTTGATCTGGCAGTCCAGGCCAAAGACTCGCAAGATGTCATTGACCCAGACATTTTGCTGGAATGGGCTCAAAGGGCCATTTTCCTGTTAGGTAACGCTAACTGCTCGATGTCCACCGAACGCAGGAAGTAATTTTTATTGCGCATTGACCCAAAACTAGCAGAATTGGCTTCAGCGGACGTTGGACCAGCTCCTAAAGGCCTTTTATTTGGCGACAAGGACCAGGCCGAATACGTCGCTACCTTGTCAGTACTGGACGAGGTCCGAACTTCAGTTAAAAAAGTGTACAACAGAGACCTTTTTCACAGGGCCGGGCGTTTCAGAGGTCGTTCGTTGGGCCGTTTCTCTTCCCAGACCACTCGCCCATACCAGAGAAGTCGTGGAGATTCCAATTTCCAACCTAACTCCAACTTCTATCCAGCCAAAGGTCGTTAGTTACAGAGGCCGCAATCCTAGAGGACCTCACAGAGGAGGATATTACAGCCAAAACGCCTCTCAGACAGGTAAATCTCATATCTTCCAGGGATGTTGTTCTGGGGGGCAGAGTGAGTCTATTTGTTCAAAATTGGCTTTTGATTACTCAAGACGCTTAGGTGTTAGACAGAATTTCAGGTTATCATCTACAGTTTTACTCAGAACCCCAACAAACCGAGATCCCTCCTCCTCTCAGTTTTTCCCATCAAGTTTTCTTAGATCAAGATATAGAGACCCTTCCCCAAAAAGGCGCGATTGTCGCTTCTCACCTTCATCCAAGAGGTTTCATAAGTACGATTTTTCTGGTCCAGAAGAAGGGAGGGGTCATTTTTAGTTCTCAACCGGAGACATTTCAACTCATGGATTGTTTACCAACACTTCAAGATGGAAGGCATCCATTTTCTCAGAGATCTCTTACTGGAAAAAGACTGGATGGTACGTCTGGACCTCAAAGATGCGTATTAGACCATTCCGATTTTTGCCCCACATCGCAGATTCCTTCAATTTCTGTGGAGAGACCAATGTTACTAATTTTCCGCTCTTCCCTTCGGCCTTTCTTCAGCCCCCTAGTGCTTCACCAAGGTGATGCCACCGGTGATGCAATGGTAAAGGGAAAAAGGGGTTTGCCTGATAGTTTATTTAGACTACATCCTCATCATGGCTCAGGAGGAGCGTCTTGCTCGTCTCCATCTTTCATGGACAATGCAACTCCTGCAAGATCTAGGGTTTATAATCAATGTGGAGAAGTCTCAGCTACAACCAGTCCAGAATATAGAATTCTTGGGCTTCCGGATAGACTCTGTTTCCGCTTTGCTGAAGCTTCCATTAAACCAGAGACTAGCTATAAAGAAGGAATTGAAGAAAGCTTTGTCTGCTCATTCGATTTCCTTGAGGGTACTTGCCCGATTGGTAGGCCTCCTAGCATCGTCTATTCAAGCCATATTTCCGGGGCCTCTACATTATAGTGCTCTTTAGAGGATGAAGATTCTTCACCTTCACAGGGGTCTGACTTATTCCGAATGGATAGTTCTGTCTCCAGAAGCCCGGATGGAGCTTCAATGGTGGCTGAATCATATGGACGCTTGGAACGGCAACGCGATTTTTGCCTCGGTTCCGGAAGTGGTCATAGAATCAGATGCCAGCAGATGGGACTGGGAAGCCAGATGTGGTCAGATAGAGACAGGGGGACGGTGGTCCCCAGAGGAGCTTCAACTGCACATCAATTGCTTAGAACTTCTGGCAGGTTCTTTTGCAGTGTAGACATTGTCTCCTTCCAAATCGAAATGTTGTATTCTCCTGAAAAGGGACAATATTTCAGCGGTTCGATACATCAACAAACTGGGGGGGACTCGGTCCCGAATGTTGGCAGAGATTGCCAAGGATTTCTGGCATTTTTGTCTAGCCCATCAGATTTCCGTTTCGGCAGAATATATTCTGGGGAAAGTGAATGTAGTCGTGGACTGGATTTCCAGATATCTGAGGGATGCCAGTGATTGGCGTCTTCACCCCAGAATATTTCAATTCCTGAATCAACTCTGGGGTCCGTGCATGATAGATATGTTTGCCTCCCGGCTGAATACACATCTTCCACTTTTCTTCAGTTGGAGACCGGATCCGAATGCCCTCAGCTCAGATGCGTTTCTCCAAGACTGGGGGGGGGGGGGGGGGGGGGTTTGCACTATGCATTTCCCCCGTTCTCCATGATCCATCGAGTTCTCTCCCAGGTAATTCGTCAGAGAGCAGAATTGGTTCTGATAACCCCGTGTTGGAAAGCGCAGTCGTGGTTTCTGGTGGCGCTGACTCTTTGCTGTGCTGCTCCAATTCAAATCCTCCCTTCAGAGGACCTGTTATTGGACCCAATGGGGAATCCTCATCCTCTGGTTCTGGAGGATCAATTGGTACTCATGGCTTGGAGGATATAAGGGAACACTCTCAAGGTTCTGACTTTTCAGAAGACACTAAATTCTTCCTTTCACAATCCTTGGCACCTAGTATTCATAAACGATATTCCTCCGCCTGGAGGAGATGGTTGGATTGGTGCAGTCAAAGGGGTGTGGATCCCTTGGGGGCCTCAGTGCAAATGATAGCAAACTTTTTGTCACATATTGCAGCTCAAGGACTAGCATACAATACGGTGAATAATTTTAGATCTGCCATCTCGGCTGAACACCCTCACATCGATGGAAAACCAGTGGGTGAACACCCGTTAATTTGTAAGTTATTGTGCGGCGTTCGTATGCTTCGCCCTCCACTTCCAAAGTATTCTTCTCTTTGGGATGTCAACATTATATTAACATTTTGGTGGCTTGGCTGGCCAATGAGGGTCTTTCAAGGAAACAGTTGTCAGCAAAATTGACTATGTTACTTTGTCTAATTTCATATAGGAGAGTTTCTGATGTTAAAGCCCTGGACATTACAGGTAGAGGTTTTACTCCTACAGGAGTATCTTTTCGCATTTCTAAACGTACAAAGTCAAACTCTAAGTGAATCAGTTATCCAGCTTTTAGGGATAATTCTAAATTCTGTGTGGTAAATTGTCTAAAAGTTTATGAGGATGTTACTAGAGAATTGCGAAGGGATGTAAATGGGCAATTATTAATCTTCTTGCAAAGACCTTTTGGTCCTGTTTCCTCTGCGACTCTCGCAAGATGGGTCAGATGGTTGTTGCAAGAAGCAGGCATTGATGCCTCCATATTTGGAGCTCATTCTGTTTGTGGGGCTATGGCTTCTAAAGCTTTCAATTCAGAATCTAGATTGGAAGATATCATGACAGCAGCTGAGTGGTCATCAGATTCTACTTTTAAAAAATTCTATAATAAACCAATTATTGATGTTGCTTCTAGTGTGATCGATCAGCTTTAAACTAGCATAATCCGAAGCCTCCGGTCCTGACATAGAATCTAACATTTTCTAGCTTTCACAACAAGCATTTTCAATTCTATTAAGGACACGGAGGCGAGGATTATCCCACCCGGGGTATTTGCATTATGTGACGGATGTTATCTTTATATTGATCTGCTATGTATGTTGTCCCACCCTGTATTGATTATATAGAATGATAAGTTAAGAGGTTACCGCTTTATTCTTCTTCTTTGTAGATGAAAAACCGACTTGATGGACATGATTGGTCAGTCTTCCACAAATTTGGAGGCAGATGATTCGTTCCCGCACTGTTGTGCACTGTTTCCCAAGTTACTGATTCGGGAAGATATCGTTGTTTGGACTCAGTTTTCATGGAGATTGGTTCGTTATTATGTTCTCTTGCCATGGACGTACAAAGAAAGAGGACGGACTTTGCTTGCTTTGTGCTATGTATTGCAGAGAAGAGCCTGATTGGAGGGTCATTGTGAGGCTCTGTAATTGTGGGAAATGTAGTTTTGTTTATTACAACACTTTTATTGGTTGCTATGTGTTGCAGTAAAGAGAGAGATGAGCATAATCCTCGTCTCTGTATCCTTAACAGAATTAAAAAATTATTGTCGCGGAAGCTAGAAAATTTTAGATTTGCAGATGCCACATTTCTGTACCCAAACACATCTTTTCAACATAATATTTAGGAACTGTAGGATTAGCAACACAATATGGACAACACAGAGCAACCTTTCACCAACCAATGCTTTGTCCACCCAGCTCTTCCAAGTGTTTAAGAGAGCATTGGTAAAGCTTATCAGGAAATGAAGAGGCGTTAACGCTATAAAACCAGCAAGACCCTGGTTTATAGTGTGGCTGAAAACACGTTTACTTTAGAGTGCAGACAGAGATTGGTAGCAAATAAAAGATGAACATCGACCTTTGTATACAGGCAAGGGTTCTTGGTGGGGCCATTTGTGTTATTGAAGGCATTAGAGATGGTCTCCCTCAACGTATGTCTGTGCTATACAGTGCTTAATTTGAGCCTGTGGTTTCCGGTGCAGGGCACCAGCACTTATTTTTGGGGGCTGTCACTTATTTTTCTGCCTCAAGCATTTGCTGCGAGCAAAAGACACATATGGGAAAGGCGGAGGAAGAGAAAAATGAAAAAGTGTCACAAAGGGAGAAAGCAGAAAGCTGCAAGAGTGAGTTGAAGGGGCAGGGAGTGGCTGTGAATGGATTAAAGAGGCCTGAAATGGCATTAGGATTACGCTGTCTCAGTATTCTGTGCTCGCACATTTAATTGCAGCAGGGGTGCATTGGGCACCAGCACGTTTTTATCTACAAATAAAGCACTGGTGCTATATGTTCACATGGTAGTAGCCATGACTTCTCTGTTTCATAGCTTCACATTACCTGCTCCACCCCTGTCCTACAGAAGATTTTTGAGATAATCTCAAACTTCATTCAAAAACATGAAGCATATTTTTTTCTCTTTAGACAACCTGTTTTTTGATTATTTGACATATTTGATTAAATCCAGTCTCCTATTTTGTCTACTTCCTTGCGGTAACCTATTTAATATTTCTAGTGTACTATATCATAATTGTTTGTTGCTGACGGTTGTCCAAGGCCCTCAACTGCAGGCGAGGGCTCATAACAAGGGTGTGGACCATTAACAACTTGCATGGCCGGAGGCAGAAGAGCTATTAAGCTAATACTACATTCCACCAACTGGGGACAGACAAGTGAGAAACAGAAAGGCAAGCATTGGAATGTTGGAGCAGAAGATCAACCATTATTGACCCTGGTCCTCTCCATTCAATGAAACTCTCAGCATTTCAATGTTGAAATTATTTATGAGTGTTTTTGTGATGCTCTTTTTCATTGTCTACTGATTGCTTGCTTTCATCAAACAGCTGAACCATATCAATGCAGCATTGTGCTATGTTAGTTGCCTGCTAGGATGAGAGGGCTGAAGATGCGTGGCAGAGGCTGGGGTGGTGAGGATGAGAAGTTCACAGAGGCAGACTGTAGGTCTTCAGAGCTGATGGAGGGGCAGTCTTTGGGTGCAGGATGCAAGGCATTCTGGGACACAGATTGATGGAGCGGAGTGGTGGAACAACGTACCCCGTACCACTCTTAGGTGCTTTCACTCTAAGTCTATCTTGAAGGGTAGACAGAAGAGTTTTTGATACCACTGAGTTTCCTGCGGGCTCCCATCCTCCTATTTTTTTAGCATCATTGTTTCTGTCCAAGCCGGCAGGAGCAGTATCTTTAGCAGGAGCACAAAGCAAGTTGTGAAGTTATGTTATTGCATCGTGTACATTCTGCCATTTGTATGGCCTCGCTTTACTGTTGGAGCTTAGGTAACTCCAAACCATGGTTTCCAGGAATATCGTGGACCACCTTATGATTTCTGGTTGCTCTGACTCACCAGCAGTGGAGGTAGGGTTCCTTTGTGGTTTCTGGATGATGTAGTTGTAAGTGTGTTATGATATTTTATACCTGTGGTCAGAGGTCTTTACCAGTTTTGGAATGAGTCATCTGGGTACGTTGGTCAGTGCATCGCCCGACTTCACTATGAGCTTGCAGTAGCTGATGGTATGGTACCTTGCTGATTCCCTCAAGAGGAGTATTTGAAGGTTCCTGGTTGGGTGCTGAGGCTTAGAGTGCTAAATCTTGTTTTGGAAGAATGGTGAATAGATTGTGAATTGTGGGGTGATGGTGTGAGTTGCCATATGATGCATCTGAGCTTTATTGGATGTACGAGCTGTCTTCTGTGCTCCGTTGGGCTGTGTGTGTGTTGTTTGTAGGTGGTTAATGCTGCTATGTGCCCAGTGATATCTATAAAGAATATCAGGACTGTGAAGGGTGGGTGTCTAAGGTGTTCCTTTGGATGTTGTGTCTACTGTTTATCATTAGTAATGCCGTTGTGACCTCGCTGATATCATACTGTCTGTATCATCTGACCTGTGATAAAGGAGTGTGCAGACTTCTGGCTAATGTGCTGTGAACAACAATGCTGTCTGCAGCAGGTTGTGGAGTTATGGTTGTGTATTTCCATAGGTGTTGTGCACAGCTCTGTCTGATGCAGGGCCACAGGACTGTTGGGAATATGCCCAGTGTTTAATTTTAAAAAGAATAAGTGCTGGAGACCAAGTTTTGCGTCAGATGACCACCCACTGTTAGTGTTGCTGAATGTTGGGTTTGGCGACTACCAAGGCCGTTCAACCTTGAACCCCCGTCATGTCTCTTTCTTCCTCCACTAAACACTCCTGTCCCTTTATCTCACTCTTGCAGTTTCTTCGTCATCCCTGCTTTCTCACTTTGTCACTGTTTTTAGGGTCGAGCCTGCGGGTGCATGCGCTTGCGCATGCGTCTCGTATGTGAGATGCTGTTGTGTTCAGTAACTGACTTGGAGCCTGCCTGTCGCTCACCATTTGTTGGTTTGTGTGGCATTCTTCTTTACAGCCTCATAATTCATCAAGGCACATCTGCCATCATTTCCGTTCCTCTGTGTGGAGCAGGGATCAAGCACTAACTGATTTCAACTTAATTAGTGCCTGTCCGCTGCTCCCTACGTGATCGAGGTACTATTTTGTTCTAACTCCCAGTGCCTCGCAAACAGGAGGCTTGAGACTGGCAAAAACGTGCCCAGGAGGACAAACAAAATTGCAAAGTTTTATTTTTTAAAGCAAACTCTATTTCATTAAGTTGTCTTTTCTCAGTTGCCGCTCATGTTTTTGGGGTTTTTGCTCATGGACGCTGTGGTCAAAAGATGAGAATTAACTTGTTTGAAACATGCGAGACCTATTGCATTGCAAATGCTTGTTTATCTCTCTCCTCCTCCGTTCCCTTTTTGCTACATTTCTGCCTCTTGCTGTGGGTGAAAGTCTGATGATGAAAAATAACTCCCACTCCCACAAAATGAGTGCCGGCATCCTCCACCTGCAACCACCAGCTCAAATTAAGCACTGAGAGTGCAGCTGCACATATTCATACCCTGGACTACCGAAAGCACCACCATGCCATACTAATGCTTTATTGTGGATAGAGAAATGCCTTTTAAGCACTTACCACATAGAAGCATGTAACTTATTTAGCAAAAAAACTGTTGCTTGTTGCACAACATGATACCAAACATTCAAAAGAGTGCCAACAATTCAGTAAAAAGTCAGGAGACAGATTGGATATTAATGATTTTCAAACAGGTTAATGGAAAAGAAGTACATGAGACGGGACGGAAATAATTAACAGGCCATGGATAATAAGTAATGCTGGAGCACTGCATTCCAAATGTTTTCATCCCTGGATATTTTGCCTGCTGGAAACAGGAGGAACTTCTCAAAAACAGAGAGTAATTCTTGTGGATCACTGTGAAAACACCAGTTTCCGCAGGCTAAACCCAAATTCTTAGGGGCTATCTCATGATGGCACAGTATTTCCAAGGTATCCACACTTTGGGTGAAGGAACATTGAGGCGGGATGGAGACAGTTCATTGTAGGCAGTGGAGTGATGGAGGGCCAATAATGGCTGGTACAGACCTTCTGCTCCAATATTCCAGAACTTGTGTTCCCCTGTTTAATTCAGAGCATTCCACCATCAGTGGCCTTATAGGCCTTCTGCCACAGTCGATAGCAGTTGTTAAAGGCCCTGTTCCTCATTATATGATCTTGCCTGTGACTCTGGTGTTTACTCGGATAGAGGACATTTTAACAACTGGTCATAGCCCTCAGTAGCAGGTTATAATGCTAGATTGAGTATAACGCTTAATATTTAAAAAATTTTTTTTTTTTTAAATAGACCTCCAGCCACTGAATGCCAGATAGGTGCTGTTTTGTCTGAAAACAATATGACCCATAATTCTTGTGCTACTGCACATACCTTGGCCCTGGGGAACCTCTACTCCCAGGCACCCTATCATAAAGGCTCGAACACCAAGCGCCTCACTGTTAAGGGTGACACCTTTTGGATTTTTGGAGGTACACTACAGAGCGACCCCAAGAACTGTGAAAGCTCCCTATGGGTATTGTGGGCAGTTATTGTGCAAGGTAAGGCAGTGCTTGATTTGTGCCAGCGGTCGCACAGGGTGGGTTTTACGGAACAAGATCTATTTTGCATCTTCAGACCCTACCCGAAGCAAGAGAGAGAAAAGCAAAAAAGTGAGAAAGAAAGAGGAAGAGAAAAATAGAAAATAATGGGAGATGCAGAAAGGATGGATGAAAAAGACCTGCTAGAGCGAGATTCAGAGGCAGGCAGCGTATGGTGTGGAAGGAAGGGGCTTGGGATGGCATGAAAAGTAGGCAGGCAATGTATTCACCGGCCCTACCTTTCGACGCTGCAGATGATAAGCTGTTAAGAAATTCCTTTTGGCCATGCACTTAATTTTATTAAAAATTTTACGCACTGGTTACAATCCAGGATGTGGTGACATACAAAAAGACTTTTTCTTGCGCCCCTTAGCGCCCCCCCTAATGCCACCTTGGGTGCGCCACATTTAAGCTACAGCGCACCATGGCAGTAGTTCGGAACTAGTGTCAAACTTTTTGAAGCTAGTTTGGCGCTTTGAAGGAATAGCGTCAAAAATGTTGACGCTAATCTTGCAAAGCACATTGAGGCCCGTTATACATAATGTCGTGCCTCCTTTTAACGCCTACTCTGCACAGGCATTAAAAATGCTGCAAAAAAATCTTGCAGATTTCTTTGCACCATTTTTTATTCCCCCCTAATGGGGGAACGCCCCACTTGCAAACATGCCTGGTGGAGGCATTATGTGGCACAAGGGGTTACAAAGTGGCCAATGCATGCATCGCGCCACTTCGTAAATCTGGCACGGCGATTTTTGAAGCCTAGAACCACATTAGCATTAAAAAAAATTACGCTAATGTATCAAAATGACGCCGATGTGACGCTAGAGCGTCTTAAATCTGGGCTTTTATTTCCAGCAAGACAGCTCTAGAACTGAGGGACCGTGGAAAGGGTTAACAAGGAGCTGGACCTGGGCATTTCCGTGGCCCTCTGTCTGTCCGCACTATCCCTTACAACAGTGCCCTGATTCTTATCTGCAGTACATGTGTTTGTGCCTGGCACTCAGAGAGATAAAAGCGCGCGCTGGAGGTTTCTCGGCAGTGGATTAACCTGGCCCTTGAAATCCGATCCCGCCCTCTGCTCTGACTGGAGCCAGGAAGTAGAAAGCTCTCAACGTTGCCCTTAATGCATTATATATGACTGCCGACTTACCTTATTGACTCCTGTCACGTGCTCCTATCCTGCTTCAAATGGCTTTGAACTTCTGCACCTGGAGGACATTAGAAAAGGCAAACACCGGCCACATCCCTTCCGCTTGCACAAGGACATCCGTACCTAGATACCCAGTAATGATTGTAGCGCCGCATAAATATATAAACAATGGTGCCACCATTGCTGCAGTGACAGTCATCCTAGAATTTTCACTTTTGAAATTGTCAGTGTAGTAACTCTGTTTAAACTGCTTTTTTTTTAGTTTTAAGTTATCCTCTTTTGAGAGTGCGCAAGTTCGCCGGTTATGTCATAAATATCGGCCGCTGGAACTATGCGACAGACGAGGACCAAATTATGTGGCAGGGCTGACTAAATTATGCGGAAAGAAAATGAAAACTATGCAGCATATAGTGGCACATTTTGTGATAGTATTGTTTTGTGGTTTGTACCAGGTAAACACCTAAACACCGCAATAAGCAACTAAGAGGCGACAGTCGACGTTTGCAGAGAGAATTCCGCTGAGCAGCAACACGCATAGCTACATTTTTTGAAACTTTTGGTCCGTTTGAGCTAAAAACATTTTTTATTAACATCTCAAAATTATGCAACAGATTGGGAAATCCATAATATGTGAAAGCCACAGCTGCAGAATTGTATAACTCTAGTGGCCTTGAATATCGGTATTATAGCCTTGTTTGAGGTCTTTGGGAATGGTTTAGACTGGAGTCGGGTAGTTACATACAATCCTGAGAAAAAGCACTGATTTGCTAAGAATTTTAACTTACCCACCCTGGTTTAAAACAGGTCAGTTAATGTGCCAAAGACTCTTAGGAGGTTAGGTACCACAAAGGAGGCAGAATACCCGTCCACAAAACTGACTGTCTACCCGCTCTATTTAGAGTCAGGCAGACTCTCAAGTTTTCGCTGGCGGTGCACACCTACAGCACAGCAGACGTGTGGCTGTCGGCATAAGTATATCGGACAGTCCACTCTATTTAGAGCGGATGTCCTGCTCTGGACCGCGATCGAAAGTCTGGCAGTCCCAAAGAGAAAAAAAGTACAAACTTTGCCAAAGTTCAATAGGTTTCACCTACACTAGAACTATTGGCTTTGTCAATGTCTTTTAGCCATTTTGTTCTGCAGCGTGGCTTCTGTACAGCATGGCTGAAAGTTAGAAATAAAGTGCTGTGACATGGCCAGTGCTTGACTTGTCAGGGAGTTTTTTTTTCTGGCAGGATGGACTGGAGGACGCAACAAAGCATGATTGTGTGGGACAAGCAACAATAATATGGGAAGGACAGGGCAAGCAAGCAACAATGTGGAAGGTGTAAGAGAAACAGGGCAGGCAAGCAACAACACGGGAGGGGCAAGAGGAAAGGGTGGGCAAGCAACAATGGACGGGGCGAGTGAGGCAGGGCAGGCAAGCAGCAGTGTGGCAGAGGGCAGGAGGGCAAGCAACAATGCAGGATCATCCAGGGAGCAACAACATGGGAATGGGTGCATGGTACGGGGCAAGCAAGCAACAACATAGAAAGAGGTGAGTGAGATGGGAAAAGCAACACAGGAGGGGGCAAGCAATGGGATGGGGAGTGACAGACAGCCTGAAAACACACGCACACTTATGGAGATCTGCATTTAAAATTAAAAGTGCTTCAACGAGTGCATGCACTAGAAGGACAATGGGAAAGGAAGCAGGACAGGGGCCATGCTCCAGGGGAGGGACAAACACAAGAAGACAAAGTGAAGCCAACATGCACTGATCAAACAGAAATAAGGAAATGAGTAATGATAAGCAACAAATGGATTCTAAGCCCTCCATACGTAAACAAAATATCTTGCAAGCAACAGCACATGGGCATAATGCCAAAACTCTTGGAGAAAACTCCTAGGATGTCAGGGCCCCTACAGCTTTTGAAGTTTGTTTTTGTAAAATCAAAAGGTTTGCTGAGCAGCCTCATGAAATATGACTAAAATATATAGAAATGTCCTTCATGGTGGTTTAGGTACATCTTTTTATGGTCAGTCTAATCACTGTCTCATGGCAATCCTGCAAGCCGTAGCCCTTTATTTGCTATTGCTTACGTGAATAAAAACAAAATAATCTACTTCACATTCTCGACCATGCCATAGAAGCCCACTGACTCATACTCTTCATCAGGAAAACTTCAACCCCCTGTCCTCTGCCAGACATCTTTCAGTGTAATTTGGGAGGCATTCTGTGGATCTGTAGCTCAATCTTGTCAGCATTAACAAGATCTGCCTCTACCTCTCGATACGATCTGCCAATTTCATAACAACATGCCTGTTCTGAGCAAGCCGTTGTATTCCCCTAGCACCAAATTCTTCATTCAACAGAGTACTGCGTTTTGCAGAACCCTGCTTGCCCGTGTTCCACTTCCCAGCACATTTCTGGCACCTTGCACCAAGTGAGCAGGCTCTATGGTTCCGCAGGCTCTATGGTTCTGCAGGCTCTAAGGTTCCGCAGGCTCTATGGTTCTGCAGGCTCTATGGTTCTGCAGGCTCTAAGGTTCCGCAGGCTCTAAGGTTCCGCAGGCTCTATGGTTCTGCAGGCTCTATGGTTCTGCAGGCTCTAAGGTTCCGCAGGCTCTATGGTTCTGCAGGCTCTATGGTTCTGCAGGCTCTAAGGTTTCGCAGGCTCTAAGGTTCCGCAGGCTCTATGGTTCTGCAGGCTCTATGGTTCTGCAGGCTCTAAGGTTCCGCAGGCTCTATGGTTCTGCAGGCTCTATGGTTCTGCAGGCTCTAAGGTTCCGCAGGCTCTAAGGTTCCGCAGGCTCTATGGTTCTGCAGGCTCTATGGTTCTGCAGGCTCTAAGGTTCCGCAGGCTCTATGGTTTCTCAGTCTGATCTAAAGAGCTGTAAGATGCCTAACCTCTACCTCACCATGCCAAATCAGTTTCCAGGCCATCTACACCTGCTATCCCACTACCATGTGACCTCCTCAAAGCCTGCCGCACAGCCTCAAGGGCCAGAGACATCTTATGCCTACACTGGAAATGAAACCCCCTCCTATAGACCTGAACTACAGAATTTCTTAAATGCAGCTGCCATGTCAACGGCACAAAATGCCCTCCAAACCTGACCGCAAGAGGGACACTAGCATGACACTGGGATCACTGCTTGCACTTTGCAGACTTCATAAATAATAGATGTAAACTCTATAGTTGTGTGTCTGCACTTGCACATTGCCTCTCTGCACAGCCCCTTGTTTCTTTATCTACTCAAGTTTTTGTCTTGGATGCTCATAAGAAGTAGAGCAGGCAGTAGCAACATAGCACCAGAACAGTTGTCTAAGAATACTCTATTCAAAATGACCTTTGGTACTCGTTCCCCCACTTCCGGGGAAGCTTTCATCCCACTCTTAGTTCCCTAGCCAGCCCTGTCTGGAAGCACCCCCTCTCCATCCGGTACCTCCTGACACTCCTGATGGCAGGAAATGGTGTCCTGGCTCTATAGACATCTGTCTACCCCAGGGTCCTAATGCCCACTGGTCGCATGACATTTGAAAGGCAGTTTGTCCTTTTCTGCCACTTGTTTTTCTGTGTACAGGATTGATGATGACAACTAAGTAAAAATAAAGCATGTAGTGGTTGCTTGAGTGTGGTAGTGGTCATTGCATAAATAAATGTCAGCATGCAGTACATGTATCCAGTTGGAGAGAAAAAAGGAATACCAAGGAATGTCTGGTCCAATGGCTCATTATTATTGTCATGCACAGTATGAGATGCAACATAAATAAGAACATCCCAGTGTTGTAAATGCAGTAGAGGAGCTGAACATATTCCATCCCAGAGAAGTGCAAGAATAAGGAGACGTGATATGCCTCGGTGGCAAACACCATCTTCCAGCAGGAGAGTAAAATCAATGACAAAGTACAAAAACATTGGCAATGCCAATGATCTGGCTTTAAAGAATTCTGCATGGCAATGTGATGTATTACAAGGATATAGCACAGGAATGAATATGTATTGTTGTGGAAGCAAAGAACTGTAGAATATTATTGGTGTAGGTTAAAAGGTCAGGCGATGGTTGCTCTGTCAAGGCAGACGTAAAAATCCATGTAGGTGAATGACTGCTCGCTTCCCATCTGTGCTGCTGCCAGAGAAAAACAAGCATTTGCAATGCATTGGGTCTCACATTTCTCCAAGCTAGAGCTATTAGCAGTTGTAAACTCCCAACCTGACTTTTCTTGCCTCGTTAAATGGAAAAAAAAGAGCAAGATCGCGCTGCTACAGTTCACTTGTAGTGAAACCTATCGGCAAAAGTGCAATTATCTACGTAACCGGCAAAAGTGCAATTAACGATGTAACAGGGTCGATGCCATGCAAAGCACTCAACTTCTGCCCAGCGAGAGCCCGCTGTGAAAAAAGAGAGAAAGTAGTCCACAAACTGGACGAAAAACTTGGAGCCTCGTATGTTTTCAGTTCTTGGTCGCTGCGCTCGAGGAGGGCTAACCACCGGAAAAGGCATGACGTATGCATGCCTTCCACTAATGAAAGCAAGCAGATTTTAAAAGGCAAGCCCACGAACCAATGAAAGACACTGATGTGACATGGACGGGGCTTCGAGCCCTTTTCTAACTACTACTGCGTCTCGCAAACGATGCGCATGCTAGCGCAGGCTCAACCCTAACACCCAAATTATCTAGTTATCTAAGACACTTTATTAGCATTACAAGGGTGTATGTGTGTGTGTGTGTGGTCTGTGTGTTTGTGTGTGCGTGCATGTGTGTGGCCCTGAAGGGTCACGCTGAGGCCTGAGGATAAATAAACAGAATGGCCACAGATGTATGAAGGGCAAGCACTACTATGTGGACGCACACAACGTCTACCCACTCAAAATATGCACTCCTGGCTCCCATCATGTGGGCGGAGCCAAAACACCTCTCCTGCTGATTCTCACATAATTGGTGACAGCTGCGCTGTCATGACAGACCATAAAAATGCACTGGACAGTCACGGGTTAGTACGCACACCGAAGAGTAAAAGCAAAGAGCATGGGAAAGAAACAGTCTGTGGTGATGGAGCAGACAAGAAAATGGGTAGGTTGCAGTCAACATAGTCCTCATTAGTGCAGGAGAGATTTGATTTGTACACAGCGCAAGTGTTCATCATCACGATCTAACATGTTTATGGATGTAATGCGCCAGTTACAAGGTTCTACTACTTCTGGGCAAGGGTGTTGTGAACCCCCTGCTTTAGCAGCTATGGTGGCGGGGGTGTTCGGTATTAGACTCTTCTGTCTCCAGCTGGGCAGACAATAGCTGATAATTCACGCTATAGAAATGATGGGTTGATAGAAAATAGAGAGAAGGACAGATAGTTGAAAGTAAGGAAAAGTGAAAGTATGAAAGTGTGAAAAGAAGGTAAAAAGCGTAAGAAGAAAGGTGGATCAATGAGTGGATAGATTGATGAGTAAATGGATAGGTGGATGGACGTGTTAAACAATGGCAGAATCAGGGGAACTCCGAGAGTGCAGATGGATCGATGGCTTTACTGATTGATTGGTAAGCCAAATCACAGATGCATGGATAAATGATGGATGTGTGAACAGATGGATGAAATGGCCAGTGGATAGATGGAACGGTGAAGGATTGAATGATGGATGAAAAAATTAATGGATGTTAATGTAAAGGTGAAATGGTCAACGGATGGACTTGGGACAGGTATGCCCATATGTTGGTGTTGTGCACACTGTGTCACTGGAATCAAGCTATACGTGGCTGATGGCCCCTAACAAGGGTGAAACAGTCATATGTTGCTTGAATTCCATTTCAAGGAGGGCTTGGCTTGGCAGTTCAAGCTGGACTGTTCCTTGGTCCTCTGCACACTGGGTCACTGGAATCAAGCTATACCTTGCTGATGAGCCCTCAATCAATCAATCAGGTGTTTATAAAGTGCGGCTTATCACCTGGCGGGTCTCAAGGCAGGGGGAAGGGTGTGGATCAGTTAAGGAGCAGGTCTTGAGGTCCTTCCTGAACTGGTTCAGCGAGGGGGACAGACAGAGGTGGAGAGGCGGTGTGTTCCAGGTCTGCGCCGGGCCAACGGGTCTGAGTGGAGCTGTCTGCTGGGAGTGTAGAAGGAGAGGCGGTGGTTGAGGTAGGTGGGTCCGATGTTGTGTAGGGCCTTGTATGCGAGTGTGAGGAGCTCGAATGTGATTCTTTTGTTGACTGGTAGCCAGTGGAGGTCTCCCAAGTGTGCAGTGATGTAGTTGTGGCGAAGATGTCTAGAATGAATCTCACCACAGTGTTCTGGATTCTCTGGAGTCTTGTTTGGAGTTTCTTGATGATGCCGGCATAGAGAGCGCTGCCGTAGTCAAGCTTGCTGCTGACGAGTGCCTGGGTGACAGTTCTTCTTGCCTCAATGGGGATCCATTTGAAGATCTTTCGGAGCAGGTGAGGCGTGTGGAAGCACGATGATGAGATGGCGTTAACTTGGCGGGCCAAAGAGAGCGAGGAGTCGAAACTAACTATGGCGAAACTGTTCCCAGGTTGTTTGTATCCCGATTCAGGCAAGACCTGGCCTGGCAGTTCAGGCTGTACTGTTCTGATTGCAGCAGTGTCAAGACTGATTTGCATACAGCAGAGTCTAAACAGTGGTTGTATGGTGTGCAAAATAAGGATGGACTGGGTTATGGCCCAGAGTAATAACTAGTGACTGATATTAATTCAAGCATTTCTTCCATCACTTTTTGTATACTTTAGTGTGTCAAGAGAGTACGGGGTTTTTTGGAAATATAAATGGATTGGAAGTGTGCTAATTGCGTCACCATGCCAGTCCTAAATCTCAACTAGAGATACAACGTGGGGTGGTTCACGGTCTGTGGAGGGGGATTTCCTTTACGGACTAGGTGGTCTCACACACTATATAGTGTCATGCTTCATCATATGACCACCTAGCCCCACCCAGGTAGGGCAATACCACCTGGGTGGACTCAACCTCGCTGTTAAAGGAACAGGAGGGAGTGCGTAAATTTAGTTAGATTTCTGGAAAAATAGGGATCCAGCTATGCTATGGGAATAAAAACACCTACTCAGATACCAAGGTGAGTTTTAATAGAAGGTTCTGTGTGGTGTGATTAAAAGAAATGGGAGACCAGTGTGAGAACGATGACTCACAAGGTCACCTATCTAGCCGACATGTTTCTGCCCTTGTGATTGAGCTATGGAGGGTCTCTGGGCATTCATCAGGGCGTTGGATCCCTGTTGCGGATGCTAATAGCGCGCTGCAGTTTAATTCGCAATAGGAAAAAACGTGGGAAGGGAAGGAAGGGCCTACCTTAGCCAAGGGAATACCTGGGGACCTCTCTGTCAGGACCACTTGCTCTCCTGACAGAGAGGTCGGTATAGGCGCACAGCGAGCGCCCACCTTTGATGCAAGTCTGACTATAAGGGGACGCTCCCTCTCCAGGATACCAGAGGCTAGTAGCCTTTATTGTTAGGGTTCTCCCCAGGTATTCCCTTGGCTAAGGTAGGCCCTTCCTTCCCTTCCCACGTTTTTTCCTATTGCGAATTAAACTGCAGCGCGCTATTAGCATCCGCAACAGGGATCCAACGCCCTGATGAATGCCCAGAGACCCTCCATAGCTCAATCACAAGGGCAGAAACATGTCGGCTAGATAGGTGACCTTGTGAGTCATCGTTCTCACACTGGTCTCCCATTTCTTTTAATCACACCACACAGAACCTTCTATTAAAACTCACCTTGGTATCTGAGTAGGTGTTTTTATTCCCATAGCATAGCTGGATCCCTATTTTTCCAGAAATCTAACTAAATGTACGCACTCCCTCCTGTTCCTTTAACAGCGAGGTTGAGTCCGCCCAGGTGGTATTGCCCTACCTGGGTATGGGCTAGGTGGTCATATGATGAAGCATGACACTATATAGTGTGTGAGACCACCTAGTCCGTAAAGGAAATCCCCCTCCACAGACCGTGAACCACCCCGCGTTGTATCTCTAGTTGAGATTTAGGACTGGCATGGTGACGCAATTAGCACACTTCCAATCCATTTATATTTCCAAAAAACCCCGTACTCTCTTTTGTGACTTAGTATTGTGTTTGGGGAGTCGAGTACGATGGGTGCCTTTTCTTACTCCCTTATACTCTCCCTTTGTGTACTATTACTTTAGTGTGTCAACCTAAGTGGGATGGGTATGCCCAGAGAAGGGTGCAATGCACACCACTGGAATCAAGCTACAACAGGCTGATGAGCCCTAACTAGGGCGAAACTGGTCCTAGATTGTTTGTGTTTCTATTCAGGAAGGACCTAGCCTGGCAGTTCGGGCTGGACTGTTCCTTTTGGAGGAAGGTCAAGTCTGATTTGCATATGGCTGGGTCCAAACTGAAGTGGAAAGGGTGTGCAAAATAACGATGGACTGAAATGTGGCTCAAGCATTCAATGCAAGTGTTTCAAGGCACTAGTCTTTTCATAAGGTCATAGACTTGAAATCTCTTTTGACAGTAGTTCATAAAGTACAGCTGCAGTCATCTGCACTCTCTCTTAGCACTCTTTTGTCTGTCATTCATTAATTTGTCTGGCATTAGCATCACAAAAGGTATGCTGATGTACTAGGCCACCAGGCCAATGTAGGCAAAGCACAAAACCTGCCTGTAGTGAGGGGGGTGACATGTATGTCTTGCTGATAAGGTTTTACCAATAGTGCAATCACTTCACTCTGAAAGTCAAGTGCAGACCGAGTGACACTGCCTATCACTGCTTCTCAAGCATTCTGCAATGCCCTAAATACTTATTTTGTTGATAAAATCAACATCACCAAAGCTAATATCCCCTTCAGCTCCTCCTCCATTCAGAATAATGTAGATGGTATGAATCCTGAAACTCGGTTTTACCAGAAATTTGTAAAGATGGCATTTTAACTGGTTGACAAATGTAAAACTGGGATCCCAAAATGACCCCTGCCCTCCTAACATTTTAAAAATGGCCTTCTCTGTAATTCCAGACCCGGTGATATCTCTTCAAAATCAATCTCTGAAGTCAGGAAAAGTACCAGTGGTTTGAAAACAGCAATAGTTGTACCACTAAAGAAAAAAACAAGGCGAAGATCCTCTTAATTTAAAAAACTATTGGCCTATTTATCTTTTGCGCTACCTTGCTAAACTATTGTAAGTGCATGTGGTTCACATCCTCCTTTTTAGAGGAAAGCCATTTTATGGACTCCTGTCAGGCTGATTTTCGCCCACTCCAGTCAACTGAGGCTGTCGTCCTCTCAGTGTTGGATGATATGCGAGGAGAAATTGACCATGGCAATACTCATGCCTTGGTGTTCCTAGATTTATCAGTGACCTTTAGCACGGTTAGCCACAATCTCTTGGTGGACCGTGTCAGGGCTGCTGTACTAAGGGGCCCAGCACTTGATTGGATCCTATCCTTTTTTAGGAATTCGTACTCAGGCAGTCAGTCTAACCCTGTTCATGTATTCTCAGGTCCATCTATGCTGCGGAGTTCCTCACGATTCTTCTTTATCACTTCATCTCTTTAACATTTATATCCGTCCTCTGATTCATGCACTAAAAAAACAGAACTGCAACATTTACAACTACGCAAATGACACACAATTGCTTTTCAAATTGGACAATTCCCCCGAATCTAAGGGCCATTTTCAAACAACTATCATGTTCGTCCGGGAGTGGATGAATAGTACTCAGTTGAAATTAAACACGGACAAAACCAAGATCATGGTAACCAAAAATAGGCTTGAATATAGGACTGAGTCATTTTGGCCTGCCCAGCTAGGATTCAGTCTCTCCAAAAAAAATGGTAGAAAGTCTCAGGTTCACCATTGACTCCGTGCTATTTGTGAAACTTCAAATTGGTTTAGTTATATCCTCTGCCTTCTTAATGCTCCGGTGGACAGAGAAAATTGCCAAATTTCTTACCCCCGAGGCTCTTGTTCAACCTGGCATCATTCTGTTGTTGTCTAGGTTAGACTATGCATATTCCATATATGCTAGCCTTTCGAAAGGCCTCAGTAAAAGATTGCAGGTAGTCAAATCAAATCAAATCATGGGTTATAAAGCACAGCTACTCACAGGGTCTCAATGTGCTAGGTGGTTTGTCCCCTGAGCTTCAGAGACAGGTTTTAAGGTCCTTTCGTAATTGAGGTGGCTATGGTGACTTCCTGAGGTGCAGGGGCAGGGTGTTCCAGCTCTTTGCCATGAGGTAAGTGAAGGATCTTCCACCAGCCGAGGTCTTCTGTATGCGGGTTACGGTGGCTAGTTGTTATTGAGCAGAGCGGAGAGGTCTGCTGGGGGAGTAGAAGGTGATGCGGTGGTTGAGGTAGGTAGGTCCTAGGTCATGGAGGGCCCTCCAAGCGTGTACTAGAAGCTTGAAGTTAATTATTTTCTCGATAGGAAGTCAGTGGAGGTCTCTTAGATGCCTGGAGATATGTTTGCGGCGGGGAATGTCCAGGATGAGTCTGGCGGAGGCATTTTGGATGTGCTCTAGTTTTTCAGGTTCTTCTGGGTGGTACCGGTGTAGAGGGCGTCACCATAGTCGAGTCTGCTGGTAACCAGGGCATGGGTTACGGTTTTGCAGCAGTCCTTTGGGATCCATTTGTAGATCTTACGGAGAAGGCGGAGTGTGTGAAAGCAGGAGGATGCGACTGAGTTGACTTGGCCGGTCACGGTGAGCAATGAGTCCAGGATGAAGCTTAGGTTGCATGCGAGGTTTGTTGGGGTAGGCGGATGCTGAGGGTCAATGGCCACCAGGAGTCTTCCCAGGCTGATGTGGATGGTCCCAGGATAAGGATCTCGGTCTAGTCGGAGTTGAGCTTGAGGCAGCTGTCCTTCATCCCTGCAGCGACAGCTTTCATCCCGTTGTAGAAATACTTCTTGGCAATAGTGGGGTTTTTGGTCAGTGAGATGATCAGCTGGGTATCGTCGACGTAGGAGACGATGTTCAGCCCGTGGTGCCTGGCGATGGATGCCAGCGGGCCATGAGATTTTGAATAGTGTGGGACTCACGGAAAAGCCCGTGGAACTTCGCAGCTGATCTCTGTAGGTTCTGACAGATAGGGCGGGGTCTGACTCACTGTGTTCCGCCAGACTGGATGGAGCGTATGCATTGTAGGGCCTTTCCGCAGATGCCGGCTGCGTGGCACCTGGAGCAGAGGGTGAGGTGTGAGACTGTGTCAGAGGTGGCCTATAGGTCCAGTAGGATGAGGTCTACTGTAGGGCAATGCTCGAGGAGTGAGTGCGAGGAGGGCGGTCTCCATGCTGTGGTTGCTCCTGAAGCCTGATTGGGAGGTGTCCAGGGTGTTGCTGTTCTCGATGTGCTTTAGGAACTGAGCGTTAAGGGCCTTTTAGATGACTTTGGCTGGGAAAGGCAACAGAGAGATGGGAATTCAATCAGTTGAATCTGGGGGGGTTGTTGGAGGGCTCGGAGGGTCTTGGAATCCAGAGCTGTCGTATATGTCTTTGATTTTCTGGTGGAAGAAGTTGGCTAGCCTATCGCAGAGGTCTTGAGATGGAGGGTTTCTTATTGGGGTTTGGTAAATTCTTTGACCATGGCCAAGAGCTCTTTGGTGTTGTGAGCGGTGGCGTTGATATGGTCCTGCAGGGCGGCTTTCCTGGTGACTGGTGGTGGGACTTGGTGGCAGTTTTGAAGGCCTTTGAAGATATTGCTGAATCAGGCACATCACCTGAGCTACAACCAACCTAAACACTGCCATATTATCCCTCTGATGAAGAATCTCCATTGGCTACATATGGAGCAAAGAATAACTTTCAAGGTTGTTGCATCATCTTTCAATCTCTCCACTGCATTAGTCCTTCTTTCATTTGCACTCAAAATCAGAGGTATATCCGCAGTATATCCCCCACCGTCTTTTACGCTCTGGCCAACTCAGCTTGCTGTTTGTTCCCAACTTCAAGCATAAGCGTTTGGGGGGTGGAGGGTCTTTCTCAATGGTTGCTTCCAAATCATGGAACGCCATTCCTTATGGGAGAAGATCTGCTAACAGTTACCACTCATTCAGGAAAGGACTAAAAAACGGGCTTTTCAGGCAAGCTTATAATAATTAATGCTTGCCTACTCGTGTCTCTACTTGGTTTCCTTTCAGCGCCATGAAACCATTCGGTCTAAGTGCGCTATAGAAAACGCTGTAACATAACATAACAAGGATTTCAGAACTTTGTAAACGTTACAGAACTTCACCCACAGAAAAACTATCTTACACTAAAAATGATGCCATAGAATTTTTCTGCACAAAAAATTAATGCAAGAAAATCCACCCACTGAAGTGGGTTTTTCCTGAGATTTCGCTCCGCAAATCCTGCTTTGGCAAAAAAAAGAATATTCTAGAAACAGAAGCATCACGCCCTTCGTTTGCGTGCCAGGGACGCTTGGCAGTCCCTTCCGCCATTCCTACTGACAACACTTCACTCATCTCAGCCCCCCCAGGGCCCACTCAGCCCAAGTCCCCTCAACGCCCCAGGTGCCCCCTCCGGAAAAGCGCATTGTATTCTTAGAGACGGACTGCTGCCGTATTTCTGGATATTGTTCCTCGAATTTCCAAAAATAGCTCTGGCCATTTAAAATAAAAGGTTACAGAATACGGCTCCCTTTGCTGCTTCCTGTTTGTGGCATCTCAACCCTGACCCCATTGATTTAGCTCAGATAGAGACCGGCAGCACGGCCGGGCTGGACTGCAGTGGTTCGCCTCTCGCGTGCACAGCGCCTGCAGCCTGTCGAGGCGCTTCGGTGAGGTGTGTACGCTGTGAATTCGACGCCTCCGTTAAGGTCGAGGAATGCGGGACTGGAATACAGTGTGCCTGGTTTTAATGCGAAAAGCCAGGGCGCGCCAAGAGGCGTGTCAAGGGCTGGGAACGCTACGGTTCCGCCAGCAAGCAAGCGCCAGGCCCTGCTTTCATTCTCAGCAGCTCTCTCTTCTATCCATCCCAGTGGCCGAAATTTGCGTTTCTCGCACATACAAGCCCTGGGATGCCTCTCTCTGTCCCTCCCATCGCCTGCCCCCCACCCAAGTTCAACCTCTTTCCTTGGCCATCCACGTGCGTCACTTTATATCTATGTCCCTTCCACCCACGTGTCTCCCTTCCCATTCATACTTCCACCCCTCTCTCCTCTGCCCCCCTCCCCCGCTCCTTCCCAACTTTACCCATATAACACTCACCATATCTTCGACCAATCACTGTATTTCCCCGCCCCCTTCTCATGCCATCTCTCTCTCACCTCTTGTACCCAGGTGAGTGACTTTCCATCTCCCCCACCCATCTATGCACCTGTGCATCTCCCCGTCCCCGCTCTCTTCCCGTCTCTCTCACTCCTTCCTGCTTGTCAATGTCCACCTCTTGTCCACTTCTAGGCCCCACCCCACCCGTTCACTTACAAAGCCACCCTCTCTATCCACGTGTCACATTCCACTTACCCTCACTGCCATCATCAAACACCTACCCCCTCAAAAGCCTCCTATCTGGGGCTAAGGGACCCAGGGAGAGGAGGGAGTGGAAACTGCAGAAAATAGCGCAAAACAAGCATTGGCAAAAATCGCAGGTCTGGCATCGGCCGCCAGATTGCATTTGCCAATGCTTGTTTTGTCACAGCTTTCTTTTTATCAACGTTATGGTTTGCGTAGCTATTGGGGCCTCCCGAATGCACGAAAACAACGTGGGGAACAGCAATGAATATATGTTTTTGTTTAAAAAAAAGCAAACATTGCCACAGTAGTCCCTGTCACAGAAAGGGAATACTGCGTGTGGGGACCATTTCACCATAGGCATTTTTTCTCGTGGCTACGCCATGTTAATCAACAGTGGCTCAAAACACCCACAAACAACTACACACTAAAGCTATTAAAACAAAACAAAACATGATTTTAAAAAGTTGTTATCGCTTTTTTTTTAGTTTTCTTTCGACTGCACTAGTGAAAATGTCCTCCTCGCCAAGCACTATGCACTAGGGCAGTGGTCTCCAAACATTTTAATGCCGCGCCCCCCAGTTGGAAAATAAAAATCATTGGGCCCCCCCTCAGAATTTTTCACAATTATTTAATAAAGATGGCAATGTTTAAATATTTCTAGGCCTATTTCAACACTGCAGTTAAGTACTGTTACCTTTTTCAAAATGCAATAACATGCTTCTACTTAAAACAATGGCCTGTTATCTGTATAATGCTTCTTTTGGCCAGAGTCTTGCGCCCCCCCCCCCCCCCCATCTCAGGATCACTTTGGGCCCTTAGGGGGGCCCGACCCCAAGTTTGAAGACCTCTGCACTAGAGTGTAAACCTCCTGCACAAATAGTTGTTGAAATTGTTCCTTGCTGCCAGTGGGATTACTCACCTTCCTTGACTGAGCACCTGTACCTTTAAGGACGACGCTGCACGCGCGCAATAGTTTCCTGCGCTGTAAATATGGCGCTGAGACGGTATATCTGATTGTTTGCAAGTTTATTGCCAAACCGCGTGTGTGCTGCGCTTGCTACGTTTCTTTACAACTTTGTTTATTGAACGCACCCGCAAGCCCTAATTTGGATGTGAAAGCCCAAACTCAAATACCTTTGGGAACTTTTCACAGTATGCGAAGTTCTTGTGGGAAATCCACGAAGGTTTTGAATTAAAAATCTTTGAACCTTCTTTTTCCGCTGGTATTACTCTCGGACCTTCCTTCCGCCGGAAATACTGCCAGCCTGCCAAGGGAAGGCCTCAGGTCTAGCAGGAAATGAGTTCCTTCCTTGAGTAACGTTCCCGGGTAGGTTAGGGTGGTTGTCAAGGTACTGGTTTGTGTAAGGCGTGGACCAGCTACTCTAGAGGTCAGAGTTAAATAATTATAGAAAGAGATGTGCTTTCAGTTGTCTAGGGGCCTCCGGAAAAGCATTCAGGAGAGTTGGCCATAACTCAGAGAGCCCAGCCTGAGATGTGAAGGAACTCTGGGGTACTCGAAGCCTGCCTGACCCCTGCCAGACTTGGAGCCTAGTGACACCGCCCCCACAATCCACTGAACGAGCAAAACAAAGCGCTTGTGCCAAGTGTCAGTGAGATCTCTTTATGTGACGTTTTTGGAATAAGCAGGCCATACTGTCCGTTTTGCAAAACGAATATTTTAATATATCAGCTAAATAGTCATGGGTTTTACAAATACCTTTTCCAGGAGAAATTATAAAATATTTTAGTTCTGGAGTACTAGAAATTATTTTTATCGAAATTCCAGATTAATTGATGGTTTTGGCATGTTCGTGTAGTGCTGCCTTCACAGCCACAGGGAAAAGTGGAGTTCACATAAAAATTCTCAATTTCTTGCTAGTAATCTTCATTACACGAGTCCAGCTCATCCTCGAAAGTCCTTAGACTGAGATTACGAATTCATCTTGGAAAGAAGCACATCTGTGACCTATTTATTTTTAAAACTTTCTTGACTCCTTGTCAGGATCCAGCCCACACCTTGGTAGTCATTCCCTGGTGCAGAGCCCGGGGCTGGATGTGGTGGTTTCCCTGCCAGGGGCATGTATGGGGGTTTTGTGGCCTGACTCCTGCGTGAGCGGGGCCTGCGCATTAGCTCTGCAAGCCAGGATCTTTTACATTAGAAAGAGAAGCACATTCAAAGACGTTCAAGGTGCATGTGCCAAGATGGCCGCCCCTATGATGTCAACAGAAGACCTCCTGGTAAAGGTAACAGTGGCTTGTATGGTTGCTCACTACCTGACAATATGGCAGGTCTAAGGGTTTGCTTTGCCCCCATCCAGTCCACAGCCCATATTTAAGAAAAAGTGACGCATCAGAGCTGATGTGCCACTATTTCTGCGCCCCACTACTGTCTCCTAACGACGCCATTTATAATACCGCGCACCATGACAGTCGTTAGCACAACAGCGTCAACATTTCTGACACTATTGTGGCGCTTTGCTACAATGGCATCAAAAATGTTGACACTAGTGTAGAAAAATGCAAGAAGGCCCATAGGTTTCTATGGGAGCGTCATTTTTATGCCTTCTCTAAGCAGGCATTAAATATGTTGCCCAAAATGGCGCAGTGAAATCTGTTAAATTTCACTGAGCCATTTTCACGGGCCTACTAGCGCCGGAACACCCCCCTTCCATACATTGTGCCTGGTGCAGGTATAATGTGGCGCAAGTGTTTACAGAGTGGCGTAACGCATGCATCGCGCCACTTTGTAAATATGGCGCGTGGAAAAAGCCACTTTAGCGCTGCCTTAGTGTCAGAAAAATGGCGGGATGGCGGCGCTAAGGTGGCACTAGGGGCTTTTAAATATGCCCCTTAGTATTCATGCACCTCTCTTGTTTTGGTCCTTTGCCCTTACCATGTTCAACTCGCCGCAACAATTTTGGGTCCTGCTGAATTACCCTTTTCTGTTTCCTCTCTTTCTGCAACCTGTCCTGCTCCTGACATTCTTCCTGTGTCGCTGGACGTCTGGGCTTCACAGTCTGTCTCAGTTGTGCATTAAGACTGAGCCAACATTGCTGGCCCTACCTGAAGCTTATGTTTAGTGTAAATGGAGGGTGGCGCCCAGTCAAAGCCTGACAGATATTTAGTACTCAAACTATGCGGCCTTCAATCCAAGAGGCTACCATTCCTCTGTCTGGATCTTCATTAACTTGAGGTGGGAGACCCCCAAAAGTTCAGAGGTCAGAGTTACCACCAGTCTGAGCCATACTCTGAGGGAAGGCAACTGGGGTCTGCGCTTCCCCCATGACAAAGGATGATTACAGAGTCAGAATCCTTTCAGGACACCGTCCAAAGCAGGCACATTTTGTCACTCTCTCAATGTCAAGCATGTGAAGGAAGTCTTTCAGGAAAACAGGGGGATTGGGAAAGAAATCAGAATGGACAATACCTAAATTCAGATGAAAATCCGACATTTTGCAAGAAAAATCTGAGCAACAGCGAAGTACCAAACCCCTCAACAAGGATGACGACTGGCACAGCCAAACGGTGTCAATGTCGGGACCTATTGGATTTACCAATGCTTTTTGGCAATGTTGAATAGAATTGGTAAAAAGCATGATGCTTTTTCCAGATGCTGTTTAGCAATGGCAAAAATAAGGGGGCGATGATGCTGCTCCTACTGACAGTCACATCATTCTGTAGACACGTGCATGCGTCACCACACGTGCACACCTACGGAAGAAAAACGCATATTGCCACAGTGATCCATCATTGGAACTTCAGGCAACTACTTTGTGTGTGGATTTGCTGCTTGTGAAAGGACAGTGTTTTAGCCAGTGGCTGCAGTCAGCTGAACTACTGCCTCATGGTGTATGCTGCCGTGGGTGGAAGAAAATGTGAATGACACAATAACAGACCAATGGATCGACAGGATGGCAGATAGCTCTTACAAGTAAGTATATCATATATATGTGAACAAGACTCCTTGGGGAGTTGAAACGCGTTGGTGGTTGTTAATTTGGCGTCAATAAATAGGCACTACTGTAATTGGATCTCATGGAGTGCAGTGATCATTTTTGGTGAATTATATTTTTCGAGACTGGTCCTCTCCGTCACGAGCACCGGCAGCAGAGTGCACCACCCAGTAACTTTTAGACCATTCTTTGTTTGAAGATATATATATATATATACATATGTTTCGTGAAAATGAAATGATATTGGCAAACACCAAACCAAAAAACTAGTTCCCAAAACTAATCAGTGGAAGAATGCAAGTCAACCAAGCAAATGGATGATAAAGACACAATTCTTCATAGAAGAGAAAAACACAAGGTAGACAGGATGTGACAAGGAAAGCCACTGAATAAGAAACAAGTCAATACAAATGACTGTAAAGCTAGCCAATGATAAGCAGTGGGCAGGTTCTGAGCCCACTGTAAGTTCTTGTTAACTTGAGGGTGGCCCCCGGCAAAATACGTGGAGGGCCCGTCCCATTAGGAGCTATCAGGCTAGGGGCCTGTCACCCTCAAAAAATGACGCTAATGTGGCGTTGGAATGGCGCTAGACCCACATAAATCTGGGCCCATGTCTCCTGGTTCTGCAGGTTCCAATTAGCCCACTAGGCCACAACTGGGGCTGCAGTGATTCTGGTCTAAAGGCAAAGAGACTGCATTCCAAGGGAGATTTAACTTTATTGTGGACCTGCCCATATTTATTGATCAATGTTTATTTCCAGCACATTCAGGCAAAGTGGTAATAGATGATAGGTCTAATGGTGGCGTCTGCACACCCAAGTAAATTGGCCATCGCGTTAGGGTCCCTGTCAAGGTGATCTCTGTTGCATTCACTAACTGCTAGAACCCTCACACCCCCAATATTTTCATTTAATGGGAATAAGGAAGAAGTAGATTGTGAGAAGTTTTCTATAGGTCCTGGGCCAATAGGTGGTTACTGGGCAGTATCCGTGGAAGATATCCCGGGCCAATAGGTGGTTACTGGGCAGTATCCGTGGAAGATATCCCGGACCACTAGGTGGTTACTGGGCAGTATCCGTGGAAGATATCCTGGGCCAGCAGGTGGTTACTGGGCAGTATCCGTGGAAGATATCCTGGGCCAGTAGGTGGTTACTGGGCAGTATCCGTGAAAGATATCCTGGGCCAATAGGTGGTTACTGGGCAGTATCCGTGGAAGATATCCTGGGCCAGTAGGTGGTTACTGGGCAGTATCCGTGGAAGATATCCTGGGCCAGCAGGTGGTTACTGGGCAGTATCCGTGAAAGATATCCTGGGCCAATAGGTGGTTACTGGGCAGTATCCGTGGAAGATATCCTGGGCCAGCAGGTGGTTACTGGGCAGTATCCGTTGAAGACATTGTTGTTTGCCATTGGGGTTTCAGGTCTTAGGTCTGTTTCATTCCATCTGGATGCTGGAGTTATTCATTGTGTACACTTGTCTCTCCAAAGATGCTGACAGTGCACAACCCAAGGCTGACTCCAGGACAGTGGGTAACAAAGGCCCCCGCAGCCCCTGCCGTGCGGGGGGTCGGGCGGCACCAAGCCCCAGGGGGACCCCTCAGCACAGTACGCCGTGCCGGGGTGGCAGGCCCCGGACTGGGTCCTGGGCGGACCCCTTAAAGTACTTTGCTGGGGGGCCCCCTCAAGTTTTGTTACTCCACTGCTCCAGGAGGTGGTAAAGGTGTTGTAACTCAAATACGGAATGACGCAGTAACCAGACTCGATAAGATTAATGCCTGGTTGACTGATATTTCTTAGAGAGCTCACTTGGTGGGAGAGGGGCAGGTTATTGAGTTAAACTCAAAAAATGCCTTTTGGGTCTTATAATCCCTGCTGCCCCCAAGCGCCTTCTCATGGTCCTTGATGGAAAACGTCTCTGATTATGAGAAATGTCTCCGCGCGCTCAAAGGGTCCTGCGTAGTCAGAATGGAAAGTTGGCCATCTTCGTAAGAAGGGGGCATCCCTGCAGCAAATTTCAGCAAAAAAATTAAAAAACTGAAAAAGAGAGTGTTAACAGGAGTTGCACCAAGAATCAAACTAAACGTAATCATATTTGCATTTTGGTAATTAGAAATTAATGATAAAAGATGAAATATCGTTTTAAACATAAATAAAAATCTGCCATAACGCAAAGAAAAATACTGGCAAAAATAATAGTGGAAAAATAAATGCAAACTGATAAAAACGCGCCTTCCATAAAGTTGTGTGGAATCTGGTCACGCCTTGAAGCTGACTTTGGTGCCCTCATGTTGAGGTACAAGGTGAGGTTTTCCCCGATCAATAACGTTACATTATAATGTTCATATATCTCTATAACAACCTGGAAGCTGCATTCCATTTTTGCTCACTGACGTCAGACGTAACGCTAGTGGGCTGAGGCGATAAACACGGTGGTTTAACAAAGGCCCCCGTGGAGCGGGTTGATGGGTGGGAGGGAGGACGAGCTTCAGGGCCCCCTTAGCACAGTACCCTGGCCTGAGCGCTCCTAAGGGAGTTCGGCGGGAGCCCCTTCGTGGAGTTTGCGGGGGGGGGGGCCCTCAGATTTTGTTACGCCACTGGGTAAACCCTCAAGCCTCTGACCTGCCATGACCCCCCTCTTTGTAATTTGGTGCCCGCCCCCCCCCCCCCCCGGCGTTTGGTAATTCCTGGCAGGGAGGGATGATGAAAACAAGCCCGAGAACACCGGGCTAGCCTGGCTTGAAAACCCGCTCCGCCGTCACTTACTATGCTAATTCTATGGAAATCAGACCTGGGCCGTACATTGTTGGCATTCTTTCGTGGTGCTTGAACCTCGGACCGCAGTCCGAGGGGGGCCTTCACAGACCCTGCTCCGCATGCTTTGGGCATGCACCTGGCCAGACGCTTCCTGGGATAGGCAAACAGGGTATTATAACTGATCAATGCATCGAAAGAACTCAGCGAGCGAACCAGGACAAAGCGCCCTTGTTCACAGGGGCGATGGGAAGTTTAGCAGGCAGCTCAGCGGGTCAAGGCACCTGCCGCCGAGGTATGCATTACACTAACCATGACAGCCTGGTCCTCTCCCACAGCACATTGTATCCAACTCTTGCCTATGTGCGTCCAAGGTCCGTTGCTCAAAAACACACTTTTGTTACAACAAAGTGCCGACGCTCCTAATATATTTTTTTGTTATCAGGATAAACCGCTCAATGCAAAGGTTAATCAATCACGTATAGAAAAAGGAATGAAATACTACCCCAGCATACAACGTATAAAAATACAAATAAAACAAAGGTCCAACAAGCCTGAGCAAAGCAAACAGTTCAGGCCCTGGCAAGCATACAATGCATTTATGTATGTATTAACTTTATTCAAGAAAGAAAACTAAGGTGCAAAAAAAGGCAAACATTAAAACAGGAGTAGCCCTAAATCCCAGGCACCTAAATCCTGGCCCAATAGTGCACTTCTTTTCACGCGGCAGTGCACACGTGATCAGTAAAAAGTGTCATGACTCACAGTGCAAGGCAGGCAGTGGATGAAATGGGTTGAACGGCTGCCCTTTGCTCAGGGGCACTGGAATTCTGCCATTGCGCAGCCCCGGCGATTTTCGCATAATTATAGATTTGCCGCAGTTCCCACATAATCCATCATCTGCCCAATATTCTGCAGATTTTAAAAGAAAAAAAATTTGTTTCTAGCTCAAACGGTTCAAAAGTTACTAAAAATGAAGAGACACGTGTTGCCGTGCAATGGAAGGCCCTTTACCAAAACTGGACTGGTCAACTTTCTGATGCTTACTTAGGAAAGCTGCCAATTCCTCTAGAGAGTTATTCAGAGTTATTAATGCCCTTACCACCTCCCCTTGTGCGCCTAAGCTGGAAAACTCTCAAGATTTTTGCAATAAAGTTGCAGAATTCTTTGAAAACAAAATTTTAAACATTCACTCCAGCTTTACCATAGTTAAGACGCCGGGGCTCTCCTTCCCGGCCACCACCCCGGCAGGGTTCCTTTACGCTCCACTTTCAGCCACTCTCGACAATTGTAGGCTACTTCCCAAGTTTAATATGCCATCCCAAGATATGATTTGTAAGCTGCTTCACGAATGCAAATCTGGGTCGCTGTTAGACCCCTGCCCTCCAGCTATTCTGCAACTGGTCCCGGAGTTGGTGCCATCTGCGTTGGTCCCCGTATTCCAAGAAGTTCTTACTTCCAGCATCTATCCCTCTGCTTGGAAGGAAACTTCCATTATTCCTCTAAAAAAGAAGGAAACAGGAAACATGATGATTTAACCAATCTTCGTCCCATAGCTCTGCTTCCTCTGCTGGCTAAAATGTTTGAGAAATTTATCAACAGAGAACTGGCCAATTTTCTGTCAGCTTCAGAGGGTTTTGATATTTCTCAACATGGATTTCAGAAGTCCCATAGTACGGAATCTGCCCTCATCTCCTCATCAGATACTATTCGTAGGTTGGTTGATGAGGGACAGGGTGTTGTTTTGGTCCTATTGGACCTTTCTGTGGCGTTTGACACCATTGCCCCCCACATTCTGTTAGAACGTCTACACCATGTGGGTATCAGGGACCAGGCCCTGAAGCTTCTTGAGTCCTTTCTTACTGACAGGTGGTCTACGGTAAGCAGCGGAGACTTTAGGTCCCCTGCTTACCTTCTGCCCCATGGGGTTCCTCATGGTTCATCACTTAGCCCCACTTTATTCAATGTCTATGTGGCCCCTCTGGCAGAACTAATACGTTCTTTTGGCTTCACCCCAACCTCATATGCAGATGATACTCAGATTATTATTCCTATCAGTAAAGATGTGGAGATAGTCGCAGCTCGGTTCAACGCCTGCATGTCGGCGGTAAGCAGTTGGATGAAGGCCAATTGGCTAAAATTGAACTGTGATAAGACCGAAGTTCTCTGTTTTGGGATAGGTAGGGCACAGTGGTCTCCTAATTGGTGGCCCAAAGAGTGTGGCACTCTGCCCCTACCGGGTTCCACGTCTAGGAATCTAGGATTTCTTTTCGATGACCACTTATCTTTTCAACCTCAGGTCAATCTGACCATAAAAACCTGCATGTGGACTCTGAGGAAACTGAAGACAATGTTACCCTATCTATCAAAAGAACGGAGAGTTACTGCCACTCTGGCTTTGGTCATGTCCAGACTGGACTACGGTAACGCCCTCTTGCTTAACTTGGATAAAAAATCTCTTAAAAAACTGCAGCTGATGCAGAACACAGCTGCTAGACTAATATTGAATCGGCCACGATTTGCCTCCGCTAAGGAAAGCCTTAGAAATCTTCATTGGCTCCCTATAGCCCAACGTATATCCTTTAAGGCTCTCTGTATCTCTCATAAAGTCACGCACGGGATTGGACCCGAGTATCTGACTTCTGAACTTCAGAGGTACCAATCTACACGGCTGTTGCGATCTGCCGGTACCTTTCTTATCCAGGTTCCCCGCACTAAGAAGGTGAAGTGGGGGGATAAAGTCTTCACTATAGCGGCCGCTAGGACTTGGAATTCTCTCCCGTTGGATCTCAGAAAAGAGCATAATTATCTTATCTTTAGGAAACAGGTTAAGACCTGGCTGTTTCCTCGATAGCCTGCAACTCTCTTTTCACTGACAGTGCTGCCTCTCTTTAGTTAGCGCTTCGATGCCCCCGGGCCGGAATGCGCTTTACAAATACCCCCATACATACATACATACATACATGCTTATTGCTACATTTGGGTGTTAAATGGGTACTAATGAGGTGCAGCCAATATCCAGAGAGTGTTACCAAGTTAAATTATGATGTACTGATGAATACTATTACAAAATGTGCCGCATTAAGCCGCATAGTTCGCCTTTTCTTGCCTCATAATTGACTCAACCCTGCCGCATAATTTGGCCCTCTTGTGCAGAATAATTCCAGTTTCCCTGCCTATGCCGTATGCTGCAGTGAATGGAAGCAACATTTGAATGTTAGCTGAACTAGCCAGTGGATGAAGAGAGCTGACCTAATTCACCTGTGTGTTTGTATATATGTATTTTTAATGTTTTTTTTTTTTTTTAAACAGCACAAGGCTGACAAAGCATCTAAAGTTGTCTCCAGGCCAGACCTAAACATTACACGTCTAGTCGCTATTTCTGTTTTGCCCCCACCAATCTAGCCACAGTGCAGCCCTTGAAAAGTTTAGAATGGGTGGACGGTGCAGGTTGGCCATCTCTGGAAGTCCATGCCTCTGTCTCTTCCATGATAAAATGGCCTCCTGAGGTTCCAAACATGATTTAAATCTCAGCTACTCAAAGAGTAATTGTTTACATTTCTGATCTCCACCAGCGCTGTGCCAAATCGTTTTATTTTTATTTTTGCAGGTTTTGTAAAATGTTGAGACATTATGAGAATTTATGTGTAAGTATGCAATAACTTCAAATTGTGGTTTGCCAGTATTTCACCTTATTTTGATCATACTTTGTGTAAAAAGTCTCACATAGAATCCGAGAAAGAGACTGGGATGAGAAGAAAACGTTGCTTGGTAAGACATTAGCAATAAAAAAATAATAATAATAATTAAAATACTGAGAAAGTCAAAATCAATGTTCGTATAAACAAAGGGAAATGAGTGTTATAGAGCATAACTTACTATTACCGAAGAAATGCATTTATATCTTTCCAATTTACATTCTGTGTACTCTTGGCCACTTTGTTATTCTCTGGACCAAGACCCCATCGGCCCCCAAAAGACTTTAGATTGTTCATGTGTTAAAAGACAATATGTTCTTTGGCCAGGAACCCAGGGGGGTCAGCATTCGAGTCAACGCTCACCTAAGTGCTCCTTAAAAGGAACATTTGTAAAAATATGTTAAATCTCAATTGTATTAGTCTTCCTGGCGAATGGCTCAGGCCTGGACACTGCTTACCTCGTTTACAATGATTGGTACCTTAGATGGCCTCAGCAAAAACTTAGGATCTCAAACCACCCACGCCAGACTTGCCTCTCTCATGATCAGATCTTCAAAAGCTTTGAAAAAAATCCATAAATGCACTCCCATCCAATTCTTTGTAGGTGTTGAGCAAACTGCCATCGTTTCGGAATTCTCAAAGAATTCCAAGAGTGGTCAGAGAAATGTCTGAAAGTTGAAAATGTCCTTGTGTAGCCAAAAGAACAAGTATTTGAGCACGTGGAGTTGTAACAAACTTGTAATAATGAATATCTAAAATTGATACATATGTAGCATGTAACTTATTTTTGTATCCCTATGAGGAAAATATTGTCACAATTAGGTAAACTCAACTCCAATCAATTTTCTTGATATTCCATTTGGCGTCATAATCAAGGTGTGAAACTACCTGCAAGTCGCAGTTGGACCTACCCAGAAACATCTAACAAGCCCCTCTTAAGTTGTTTTTTTTTAATGAGGAGATTCTGGAATACTTGACACGTTTCTGTGCTTGAAACTTTTGTTTGCAAATCAAAACTTTTTATTAGGAATGGGGCTCCTTGCAAATATTTAGTTTTGCATAAAAAAAAGTTGAAATAAGATACTCCAAAGCCTTTAAGAAAAAGGTTCTCTGCACTGTCTAAATTGAAGTGGCGCATTTAGCAGTACATGCCATCGAAGCCATCAGGCATGGAAGAGGACCAAGATCCCCCTCGTCTTGTAATCATCCATAGTCCTGTTTCACCATTTTCTTCAATATTTTGTCCTTCTCGCAGTTTTGAAAATCTTCAGTTTTGCTTAAGCCTACATGGCTCTCCACGGTCTTTCCAACTTTTGTCCCTCCGTTTGTACTCATGGCATTTGCCATAAAAAAGGGACACATAACATATACTTTACTTTTAGATGCCAATATCCTACAAGACGTTGGCCATGGTTGGATGACACTGCTGCTACGAGGCGCAGCATCAATGGAAGAGTCCAGCTCATGGTCAACAATCTGCTCTTGGAAAATTCATAGAGGATGCAGCCACAAACCAACTCCACAGTCACCTTCAAAATATGGTAATTTCAGAATGACTGAGGTGGTGGACATAACAGAAACATCTCTTGAAGGAGCACACGATCATCTGATTAGGGCTTGTTATTCCACTGGTGATTCAAGAGTCCCCGTCCATCGCCCAGCTTTGTATGCAACCTAAGATCTTCTTTATGTACAACTCTATGTTGTTGTCAACTGGGACTTAATTCTTCACCCGAAGAAGCTATTGTTCCTTTTCAGTTAACAACAAGGATTTTCAATAGTGTGTGTCCTGTGTTGTGAAAAAATGTTGTGAAATGTTGTGAAAAAATGCCATCCACTGCTTATAACGCCATGACTTAATCCAGAGGTTCCCAACCTGTGGTCCAGGGACCCTTGGGGGTCCTCGAAACCTCCTCGGGGGTCTGCGAAGGATTAGAAAATGTAATACTTTTAACAGATTAAGGCGCTCATTACAACCAGTGCTGACGGTATATCTGGCTCCCTATTATGACTTTTCCGCTGGGCCAGCAGATGGAAACAGCATTTCCGTCTGCTGGCTCAGTGGAAAAGTCACATCAACATTGCAGCCGGCTCGTAATAGAGCCGGCGGCAATGTTGATGTGCAGCGGGTGCAGTAGCACCCGTCACACATTTCGGGCAGTGAAATGCGCAATGGGGCTGTGCCTGGGGGGGCCTGCACTGCCCATGCCAAGTGCATGGGCAGTGTAGCGGCCCCCAGGGGCACCCTGAGTCCCCCTTACCGCCAGCCTTTCCATGGCGGTGTTTACCGCCATGGACAGGCTGGCGGTTGGGGATTATGACTGCCAGGCAGAAGCCTGGCGGTATGCTGGAGGGGCCGGCAGTATGGCCGTGGCTAATGCCACACGGTCATAATAGCTGGCGGAACACCGCCAGCCTGTTGGCAGTGTTACCGCTAGCTTACCGCCGACCGCCAGGGTCGTAATGAGGCCCTAAGTCTCCAGCTTTCAGTAATGGCTCAGTGGGGAGTCCCCAGATCCAAATGATAATTCAGCGGGAATCCCTGGGTTCCAGTATTGATAAAGCAGGGGTCAACAGAAGTCAAAAGGCTGGGAACCACTGGCTTAAACGATAACTCCACCTTATTCATATTCCCTCGTCATTGTGCCAACGTACTGAAATCTTATTATGAAGCTCAATTTTCTTGTGCACGCAGATATTATCATTGTGTGTGTTATGGGTTGTTTGGGTATATTTTCAAAGCAGGTTATGCAACACTTCTGTGTTCTCTTGTGGTATAACTGTAGTCAAATGAGGTACTAAAAAGACAGCAACAAAAATCTCCTGAACGGGAGATGCAAAATTGCAGAAACCGACTGTGTGGCTGGAGGCCAATCAGTTAGACTTCAGTGTGCGCCAGCAGCCCAGACAGCTGGACTCCAGAAATCCACTTGTGTGACAGCATATCATCGTTATGTTGGTAAGGGATTGTTTGGGCTTATTTTGCAAGAGGCCGTGCTAAACGTCAAACAGGGCAAGCAGCAAGGAATGATTACTGAGTAGGCATCGTACGCACACACACTTCAGGGTCCCAGTGACCAACCAAGAGCAGTGACATCCACCACTTTGAAAGGTAAGTATGCTAATATGATCAACATCATAAATCCATCTCCAAAGCATTATCATCTTTGGGGCGCCGTTCCCAGCCGGAGTCCCTTCCACCTCTGCGCTACCCACAGTGGAGCTAAACGTGATATCAGTGCTGAATCTTACAAGTGGACTGTGGAGAAGGGACTATCTGGGAGCTTCATACACCCATCTGATCACATTGGCTCATTGTTTCACCCTGGCTCGTTTCCTGTGAGAAATGTTCTCCGAGTCAAACTGCAGAACAATACCACAGACTAGTCGGTGTACCCTCAAAGCTTGTTTTTGAATATATTTGGATCTGGCATGCCAGGAGACTTAAGGCTCCCAAAATTCTTATCTATTTTAGGACTTTCTGTGTCCGACTCAACCTTCACGCCCCATCCCAGCAGCTAGTCCTTGACAGTTTCTCCGCTGAATGACACACAGCAATCAAGGAGGCCTCAAAGGCCCAACTTTCTGCCACAGACCAATGACACAATATCCTGGTCAGCAAGGAACACACACAGACTCACTTTTCATGCACTTGGATCCCCCCTACAACTTCAAGGACTCTGAGAAAGTCTGACTTCCACCATGCTGGAAGAAGCTTGACTAGATGGCCACAGCCAACCATGACATGCTCGGGGGCGGGGGGGCGAGGCAAAGAATAGCCCAACCAAACTGCTGTCACTGCCCCAGCTTGTAGACCAGACTCCACAGCGTCAACCTCATTAAATAAATGAATAACTAAAGAAAGAAGAGGAACCCAAAGTGAGCCTGCAGCCTCTGCTTCTGGAAGCAGTGATTGCCTACTGCCAAGGCTGCCAAGTCTTCATCCAATCCTGTGCCACTTTCTTCCACCAACCTACACTTCAGGTGCCATTTTGGCAGTTTCATTGTCACCCCTCTTCTCTCCCCCTTTACCTACCTTAATTGTATTTCTATTTTTATTCTCTTTGTTTTGCCTTTTTCTCTTTTTATCTCTGGGTCATATTGTGATGAAAAATAATTCCTTGCTCCCAAAAACGTGTGCCGGTACCCACCGACTGAACCCCTCCCCACCCCTATACCCCCACAAATTAAGCACTGCCTCCAGATTAGCAGCACCTGAACAATTCTGCTTTCTCTGCACCAACGCAACATATGCATGGGGCAGTGCTTAATTTGTGCTTGTTGTTTCTGGTGCTGAGCACCGGCACTTATTTTTGAGGGCCGGGGCTTATTCTTATGCCTCAAGCATTTGCTGGAGCAAAAGACACATATAGGAAAGACGGAGGAAGAGAAAAACAAAAAAGCATCACAAAGGGAGAAAGTAAAAAGCTGCAGGAGTGAGCTGAAGTGGCAACGAGTGGCTTTAAATGGATTAAAGAGGCCCGAGATGGCTTCGGTATTACGCCGCCTCAGTATTCCATGTTCACATATTTAATTGCAGAAGCCGCGAGTTCAAGAGGAGGGCTTTGGGCACCGGCACCTTTGTATTTACAAATTAAGCACTGGCATGGGGTGACATCTGATTTCTTTACCACAAAACCCCATTTAAACTAAGAGACGCTTTATGGCCAGTTAAATAAATCTTATGACTGGGGACACTGGAATTATGCAATCTTGCAACTACTGCGTTTTCTACATAATTATGAATTTTCTGTATAATCCATCATATGGTGCAGAATCTGCAGATTTTAACCAAAATGATCTGTTTCTAGCTCAAAACGGATCAAAAGGTACTAAAAATGCACAGACACGTGTTGCAGGGCAAAGAAAGACCCTTTGGAAAGGTTGACTGGGCTCCGGTTGCGTTTGTCTGTATATGAGTATTAGACTGGTAGTAACGAAGTGAAACTTTGGCCCGGATAATATTAACCTGTGTAATAAAGACAAAATAAAGAAGTGATACTATGATAAAATGTGCACATTATGCCTTAAAATGTTCCTTTTCTTGCCGCATAATTTAACCCTGTCCCATTATTTACTCCTACCCTGCCGCATACATTCGTGACTGTGACTCACCTGAGTTGTCTCCCAGTGATCTAACAGCAGCGAGAACTGGAAGTGCCCCGGGGGCACAAGAGCTGGCAGTGCCCCGGGGGCACCAGCGCCTCAGCGATTAAAAAAAAAAAAAAAAAGTAAATAAACCAATTCCTGAGGTGTCTGGGCCAACAGCAAGTGCAGGTATGTGGTTCAACCTGAGAGACTGAGCACATATATCAACAAAGGACAGACAGCAGAGGCTCCAGTACAAACACACAGGGCACACCCTGTCCCCATGTGTTGTCTTCAAAGAGTGCGGGTCTGAGATGTTAAGAAGGACGGATATCTCCTTCTTTGCATTCCCTCTGCTTCTGCCATTTTAGTCCCTTGAAGAGCATTTATGAGGTATGCAGCGCTTGCCAAAAACTTTTACACACATAAATGCATCTTACAGTTAAAGAGATGCGTGGTTGTCATCGGACTGGCTCTGAAGTTAATCTCTTTCCAAATAAACAACTTTATACAGGTTGTCCATATTTGGCAAACACACACGGACACACGAGTGAAAATAGTTGGCATTCCAGGATGTTCTGCACCAAATTATTGAATGTTATGCTTCATTAAAAAAATGGGGAAGCATTGACAAGGTGTGACAGGCATTAAAAAATTATTTGTATTGTTCATGATCATATACACCACTTCATCACGAGGTTTTACCTCAAATTTAAATTTTAAGTGAGGGTCATCGTCTTTTTTAGCTTTACCGATTCCAAGAAGTTCAGCATGACGTCAATTAAAAAAGCTGCTATCACTGTTGATTAGTAGCTCAGTGGGGTCGCACCTATGGAAACATAAAGCCTGAAAGTATATGTTTTAATCCTAAAATAGCTATCTTCACCGCTCATTCTCCTAAGGTCGATACAATGAGCACTGTTATTCTGTCTTGTAACAACACTTGGTATTCATTCACCTATAGACAATTCATTTTGTAAATTGTGCCGAATCATGTTTATAACACTCTAAAGACAGTGTCCTTTTAAGTATGCAGGACAGACAGCTCTCAAAGATGTTCAGCATTCACAGACGTTTTTGCCTCCAGCCAGGGCTTTGGCAGGACACAAGAGATGTGCGACGAATGTCCTACTCGATTGGAAGCAGAAGTCCACGGAGTGTGTGTGGGGGCGTGGAGATGGGGGAGGGAGCTCTCACGCAAAATGCGTCCTTCTTACGCCTCAACAGGTGAGCGCGCATTTCTCCAAAGCAGGGTGAAAGCAGCGATTTTTGTGGATAACGACGAGAGAAGAATGTTACAAATATATGGTCGTGGCCAAAGATGAAACATCATGGCAGAGTGACAGATACATGTCATCGCCATCTGTGGGATGCTGACAGGACTAGGCCAGAATGCAGCCTGTCAGGGAAGTTAATATCTTACCAACTTAGCATGTAGGATCGAGTTCGGCCAGGAACTTGCTGATTTCTGTAAAACTTTTGTCCGTCCAATACGAAAATGCCATGAAGATGCGTTCAGCAGGAGCACCAGAAAGTGGTATTTGGCCAACTTAAAACATGTTATATCTGTTCAGCGATGGGCTGTTGATGGACAACTCACTCTACGTAGCATCTCCTCTATGTTGGTTTGGCCAAGTTGCTCAGTGAGTAATTGAGTAACTGGAGGTCATGAGTTACAATCTAAGCAAGGCCAATTCAACCTTTCATCCTTCAGAGGTCATTAGATGGGGTAATGATAAAACATGTGCTTGGAAGTGGGAGATCTTGGTTCCGAGGCACTATATAAAGAAGTCCCAATTGTTGATGCTGGGTACTGCAGTTTTCGGGGTACTGTGTCTGACCCCCTCTCTTAGTCACCCACCGGCCTTCGTCCACTTGTGAACTTCTGAAGACACAGATCACCCCAGGGTTCAGAGGAGAAGCTCTGAGTGGCCTTATTTTGCTGTCCCAAGCTATGATCCATCGGTCACCCTGTGGGTCAGCAGAATGAGGGTGGCCATTGCTTTCTGCTTCCCAGGGGCACAGAATGAGGAGGAGGGCAGCGCAAAGACTCAGGGTGCCCAGTCACAGATTTATTTTTATTTTTTTTAAATACAAAAAATCAGAAATTGCTTCTCTTGAACTTCCATTTTATTTAGAGTAAATTCACAACTATTGTAGAATTGACAAACATTCATTGGACTGCTGACGGAAAGCTCAGAAGGATGTGGATGTGTAGGGCGAGTGGGCCACCAGACAGACAATGCATCTAAATACTTATTATTAAATATTTACTTTTATTACTTTTTGCTCCTGCATCAAAAAAACTTGAACCGCTCAAAATAAAACACAACAATTTACACCGAACAGCAGACACAAGTAAAAAAAATGAATTGGATCTGTGATCCGAAAATGCATATTCTGTGCATCAGGGTTTGTAAATCCAGCTTTCTGTGCACTTTGGTCACACTCAGGTGTGTAAAATGCTAGTGAACTGGGCCTCGCTGACTAGGAATGGCACAAGAATAGTATAAAGGTGGTGAAATCATGCGAAGACAGCTGGGTGGAAACCAAATGATATCCTTGGCCTACGACTAGGCATCAAGGTGTGCGCACGCGACCCACACCTGCAAGCATCAGACAGCCCCGCCCACAAACACCGGAAAGTGATCACATGCACTGTACTGGACGACCACAAATGGCAACTACGTCATGTCGTCATGCCAAAAGCACAAACAAGCTGAGATCACTTGTAGCCACAGAGCATGTTAGATACTGACCTGTCCAATACTAAGCCAGACTGTCTCCAAGTGTCCAACTGGGCCAAAGGTCACCCCATGCCTGCTAATTTATAGACCAATTTCCTTTCAAGCAAGTCTCATGACATAGTCCCGTCTACACATGAACTAGAACACGCTAAACATGTGATCATAGGAGCGCTCATATGACGGTCTGCAGTGCGAACAATGAAATAACATAGGTGTACACAAGACCCCGACAGCGCTGTGAGGCCCTACTAATAGCAGACTGTGCGCTATACAGATGCCCATAACACAACACGCCGTAATCAACACTTCTGCACGCCCCAGTTTATAAAGCGGACAAGTCGGCGGTCTGCAGAAACGAGACCCCCCCATTGAAACCCCTAATTTAGGGTCGGGGCAGATGTCTGTCAAAGTGGTGCAAATGGTTCTTGCCTATTGCAAAACTGTCTCTAAGAACAAATGGGATTTTTTCCAGACATTTAGCAAGTTCTGATTTTAAAAGGAAAACGTGTACATCTCTCTCCTCGATGCTTTAAATTAATAAATTCTGAAATAATGTGGGAAAATAAAAGGTACCAATGGAAATCAGATTTAGAAATACCTCTTCGAAGACAGTGCAGTAGAGATTTTGACTCTGTAGCTTACAAAATATTCCTCGTTTTTTTTTTTTTTATACTGGAATTACTGTACCAAAAATGCAACACTGAAAATATTTTTAGGGATTTCCCTGCGTCTTCTCTCACTTGAAATATTGAGCGCGCTTGAAGTATTTTAGATGAAATACCATTATACAACAATGCAGTGGCTTATCTTTCTCGCGACATTCAACATTTTACACAATAATAATAATAATTATGTGAACATACCATTTTGCTTTGGGAGACCCCCAACTAAATGATCTTATGGCAGAGGCAGGGTCAGGATTAAAAAGTAGGAACTAGGCCCATTTTAATTTGCAGAACTTTAAAGTCTGGTCTTGCACGTCAGAAGTGCAGTTTAGCTTGTGACCTGTAACTGCACATTTACGGAGCGTGGGGGCGGCAGAGGCGGGTTCTGGAGCAGGGTCGGGCTGCCACCCCTCCGGGTCTAAGTGAGGCGGGGTGAGGGAGGAGGAACCAAGGAGCCAAGGATGGACAGGGGAAAGGAGCCACTTGCTGCCCAGAGCCGGTTCCCCTGGTGCTTTTGTGACAGGCACTTCCTAGAACACTGCACAAACAAGCATTTTCAATGCAACGGGTCTGGCATTTGTTCGAGTTAAAGCTATTAGCGTTGTAAAGCAAACAAAAATGCAGCGCGATCGCGCTATGTAAAATGCAGCGCCATCGCGCTGTGTGGAAAATAAACAGATAAAGTAGTCCGGACTCCAGACTGAAAACATCGAGCCTCGAATGGTTTCAGTAGTTTACCGGTGCTGTGTAGATGGGCTAAACACTGGAAAAGGCATGACGTATGCATGCCTTTCACAGATGAAAGCAAGGGGATTTTAAAAGGCAAGCCCACCAATGAAAGTGACTGACGTGACATGGGCGTGGTTGGAAGCCCAAAGAGAGATTACAGAATGGACGGAGGACTTTGTGCTCGCCCATAAAAAGGACATAGACCCACAAATATGCACAAAAAAATTAAATCAAACAAGCGCTCAAAGACTCACAGTCCCTTCAAATGGTTAACAACCTATTTGGGAGTCAATCCCAAGTGGTTTGGTCACAAGTGAATAAAAAGGACCTTACCAACAAACAAAAGGACATGGCATGGTTGGCAGCTACCGGATCCCTACCAGTTAAATCTTTCCAACACAAAAGAAGACTGACAAAAGATGCAAAATGCCCAAGGAGTACATGTGCAAGTGATGAAAGTATTGTCCATTTTTTTTTGGAACTGCTTTTATGCCCAAGAAGTATGGAAAAAAACTAAGCACACTAATATCAAAACTTACTGGACAATCAATGCTATCCTAGGAACTGATACTTTATGGTCTAAACATGAACTGTAAAAAAAGATAATGCGAAATCTTATGGAAAATCTTTAACTGTGTCAAAGGAATTCTATGGATCACCAGAAACCTTACACTTTTTAATCACAAAGATATGCCAACAGAGGAATGCATCCGAATAGCTCTAGACAAAATGCAAACATATGTGTTCATTGATGTTAAGAAAAATAATAAAGATTGGGCCTCCAAAAACTGGAAACAGAACAAATGGGCTAGTTTAATAAACAACAACACACAATGAAGAAACTGTAAAATAGGAATTATGAGTTGACGTAGATGGAAACTTTGCACATGTAAGAGCTGCGCCTCTATCATAGCTGCAAAGTCAAAATGATGCCACCGAAAAGGACTTTCTTTACTATAAATATGCACTTTTTCTAAATAAAGGATTTTATAAACTTTTTAAAAAATGTGACAGTGACACAGTCAATGTCCTGCTAAGATGCGGGAGAAGCTTGAAAAGCCCCATGTGGGGCTCATTGTCTGAGAACTGATCCATGTGTAGAGAGTTGAGTCCTAAAACGGAGTAAACCTTGAGTGTGGGAGTGGAGAGGGAAGGCAGACGAAGAGTCGCTTGTCTCAGAGGCAAAGACACGTCAAGAAGGAAGCAGCAGTGACGTGTTTCCTGTTCTGGGGTGTCCTGAAGCACAAAGGATGGCCATTTTGGTATCCTTGAGTTCTTTATTGAGTTTTGGTTGAACTGAGAGCCAAGCAGCTGCTGTGGCCCAGTTTTAGATGATGGAGAGAAATGATTAAAGGTAAGTAATGCTTCCTTTAGCTGGTTTAGATCCAGGCCTGTAGGATGGGGGTAACTTTCATCTAGAAGCTTTGCACAGTCTCTTGACCTGACACTGATGACACGTCCCTCTGTAGCAAAGGCTCTGTGCTTTGAGTCATCTATGTAATAGGTACTCAATAGAGGGTTTGGTGCTATCTTGGGGGTGTGCCACTGGAACCAAGCTACACCCGACTAATGAGGCCCAAACAGGACACAGCCGATGTAGGTTTGTTTGTGTTCCAGTTCAGAAAAGGCCTGGCCTGGCAGTTTGGCTGGACTGTTACTATTGGATCAGGGATAAGAATGATTTACATATGACTGGGTTCAAACTGAGGTGACAGAGTTTGCAAAATAATGCACGGGGACGCAGCCCTATTAATTACCAGCAGCTGACATTAATTTAAACATTCCATCCATCACTTTTTTTGTATTTGTAAGTGGGGCAGGTATCCCCAGATATGGGTCCTGTGTACACTGTGTCACTGGAATCAAGCTATCCGTGGTTGATGTGCCATAATAAGGGTGAAACTGGTTCTGGGTTGCTTGTGTTCTGGTTCAGGGAGGACCTGGCCTGGCAGTTCGGACTGGACCGTTCATACTGCAGCAGGGCCAGGACTGGTTTGCATATTGCTAGGACCAAACTGAGGAGGCATGGTGGGCTAAAGAACTTTGGGTTGGGTTGTGACCCTGAGTAATTAACAGTGGCTGAAATTAAATGACGCATTCCATCCATCACTTTTTTAGTATAGTCAGAAGTGGGTCGCAGGGTTGGCATATCAAATGACAATATTTTTAGCACTGTAACCTCCTCACGTCACAGTAAAAACCTTCAGTACTTGAACATTGACTTGAAACCTAGGGGTGTCAAGTTGTTGCTCACCAGTGTTCCTCTTTCAACTTTGTAAACCTCAAGGCCATAGTGTTCAGCACAGCAGTGGTTGGTGCTCGGCTGAGCTTGGCTTGAAGGTCTGTTGTAGCTTCCAAGAAGCCAATATCTCTTCATTCCACTATCCTCCAATGACTATGCACAGGCATTTTAGCAATTACCGTCTCCGGCTGCAATATTGCTTCGCCAAGGCAAAAAGGAAATGTTCTCCCAGGCGGAAATGTGTGCTTCCACTTGCATTCACATTACCACATCTCACCGCATGTTGTGTTTACAAGAAATCATAAGAACGCTGTGAAACAACCACATGAATATCAAAAAAGATATATTGTATTTATTGTAATTATAAAAACTCTGTATTAAAACATTACATATGTATAGCATAGAACATAAAAGACAAACATACATCGCAATAGCAAGAAAGAACTTGAAAACGAGGCCAAAACCATGATCCTTTAAGACACTACGTATCCACCATTGTCGTCACTCCACAATCATGAATTCATTTTTCCTATAAAATCATTCAGTGGATAATGTAAATTTATCTTCGTCAACTCGTTTCGGTGTAGGAAAAACATATTTGGTCCACCTTCTTCAGGACTTTTACAAATATATTCTTCCCATGAATATTTGAATCATCATTTTTGTTTTTAGATCTTTTTGGTCATAATTTATATTACATGATTCAACTATTCTTGGCAAGAGTGTATGTGTGAAAGTCCTGAAAAATGTGGATGAACATAATTTTTTCTCCGCCGAAACCTGTCGATGAAGGTTAACATTGCAAGTGATAGCACACATTTCACCGGGGGAACATATCCTTTTTGTCTTGGTTTATAAAGCCTGTCCCCTTGTTTAGATGATTAGCTCATATTCACTAGTCACCTTGCACTATTGCTTTCACACTCCTTGCCTCAGTGCCATGCCACGCAAAGCAAAATACAAGAGACGTCCAATTTTGCAAATACGACTGGGCAACAACGTGTCAATGTTAAGAAAACCATATAAAACCTACTGAAATGCTCTGCATAAAATTATTTTTGCACTCCGCTGCAGGCTGCGTTTTCATTGGACCAGGCTCGTTGGGCCTGATTTAGACCTTGGCAAGGGGAATACTCCGTCACAAATGTGAAGTATATACCCTCATCTTTACTAAGATCTCCATAGGGTATCATGGGATCGTAATAAGGCAGACAGGATAACCGCCACGTTTGTGACAGAATATTCCCCTTTGCCAAGATCTAAATTAGGCCCTTTAATTGAAAAATCAAATACATGTAACATATTGTTAGTACTTGAACCAAAGCCCCTCCTCCAAAGGGTTGGCCTCACTTTGAGGCATGGTCGCCGGGTGCCACGTCTTAGGCCCCTCCTCTTTGGCTGATAGTTATATTTTCCACCATGTAGGTATAACTTTACTTGTCTCAGCACAGCACAAAAAAAAACTGTCTGAAAGTCACCTTCATGACATGGTGGGCCCTCCTGACAGCTAGGCCCCCTTGTCACACAGCCTGTCCAAACAAGAGCAGAAAGCACTTCCTGTGCAGAAAAACGTCACTTCCTGCTACTTAGAGAGGAGAAAGGAAGTAGGCACCAGACACACCCACGTCAACGAGCTGGAGCTGAGATGATTCCCTCAACAGACACTGTTATTAAAGCAGCCAAGTGATCCATGTCACGGTTGACACCTTGAACCATTCCTGGCCTTAAGCCAGCAGCACTTTGAATTAGTTGAGGTTTCATTATTGCTGGGATCAGCTCCCAAGCCCCGGCGTGCACGTGGCTGTTGATCGAAGTGCCAGCACGGGTTCTGGGTGTCGCACGGGTAATTTTCTAGGTCTGCATTGTAATAGTGGTCATAGTTGCCACATTTCCCTTTTCCGCGTGTGATGTGCTGCTCCCGTTCAGGTTTTTTTTTCTTTGAATTATGGGACTTGTAGTCCTGTTTTATAATGCAACAAACAAGCCTACAAGTCCCAGAATTCAAAGAAAAAACCCAGGCTGGAGCAGCTCATAGCCCATGGACCTGGGAAACTTGGGAGGGCTAAGTGTGACCCACTGTTTTGGAACCCACTGTGTTTTCAACACATTGTTGGATTTTTGCTATATAGAAGCCGCAGAAAAAGCTAAGATGGTACCTTAGCGTGAAGCATGAGTACGCATAGACACTCCTCATTGCAAAACCAACTCTAGCTACCAGTGCAACCCATGAACATGCTGAGGTCCTTTCCATTCGGATACAGTGTAAAAAACTCAACCTCATGAATATTAATTGTGTGAATCTTGAGTGCCCAGCTGAGTTTGTCCATCGTGAAGCAATAACGAACACTGCAAAGCTATGCATAGGACCCCCTTCCACCTCGTGGTATTCATCGAACAGTATCAAAGATGTTGAGTCTTGTAATGTCACCTCCACCATTCCATGAATGGACTGCTAGCTCCTCCAGCATGCTTCGAGCCGCTGGCTGGAAATGAGGGATGGTTGTGTGTCACTCTCATGATCTGCGGCCAGTTCAGAACTTTAGGGCGCGCTTGTCTGAAACCTCAGCTGTTCAAAGTCACAGGGCAGGCCGGGGGTTATCCCATATCAGAGGTGATCTATTCAATTAGCTCTGTCTGACCCTTTGAATTCTGGTACTTGTAGTTCTGATTCAGCAGTCCTGCTAGCAGGATTACAAGATGGAGGATTCAAAAAAGAAAAGCATGACAGGCTAAAAGGCCCAAAAGACAATGGGATACATCCCTCACATCATCAGAGCTCTCACGTTCACCAGGTCCATGCTTGAGTGGTTCACTGATTCCACATTTTCCCATTGCATTGTGGTACTTGCAGTCCTGTTTCTCCAATTTAAAATTCAGTACTACACTGCCAGGCAGCAAAGAGCCTGCATCGGATGCCCTACTCTGGCATGAGACCTTGGAAAAAGGTGCCCTCCTCTTGAAGGAGACTAATTCGATCAGTCCTATGAGGTAAAATGTGCCAAGTACTAGTTCACAGGGGCATCTCAGGCGCAACAGTCAGAACTACCGAATGGCCCAAGCAATGAGGGTTCCGTTTAGACGGACCTTGGTTTTTTTTTTAGCCAAGAGAACTTTGAATTCTGTGATTTGTAGTTTATATTTCAGTTATCGAACTACAGGTTTCAGCATGCAAAGCGTGGTTGGCTAAAAAGCTAGAGCTAGCCAGGCATGCCACCAGTTGGCACGGGGATGCCAGATGACTCCAACTCACCAGGGCACCGCTTTTCTAGAATCCGGGCTTTCATTGCTTTCACATACGTCAGTAGTCCAACTTGTTCAATTGAATCGAACCAGGACTACAGCCCCCAAAGTGTAGCACTTTCTTAAATGACAGCTCTCAAATGGACAGAAGCAGTGCTTAATTTGGGCCGGTGGTTTCAGCTGCTTAGCACCAGCACTTATTTAACAGGGCCGGGGCTATTTAATTGTTCTCCCCTGTGCGATGGGCCCAGTACTTATTAAAATAAATGTACCTACGTGGCCTCCTCCTTCGGTTCAGATACGTGTTCTGCAACCCAGAGGCATAGTCTGCATTTCATGGTGGGATCAGAACACTTTCAGTATTCTGTGTCTCCCTTTGTCTGCGGTGGATCAAAGCGCCCTGAAGGGCAGCATTGGGCGCGCTGGTGCCGCCGCCGGTTTCTAAAGAGAGTTTTGAGCCCCGGCACTTATTATTCCACAAATTAAGCACCGGACAGGTGTGTTGCGTTGACAAGCTGGCAACTCTGCACCGGGTGCACATATCACGTCAGGTTAACCCGCCGCTGACCTATCAACCAGGGAGATGTTCTGGGCCCATTTTCATTACCAATTCATATTATTGTAATGGAAAGACACGATGCAGTAGTGTCTCGAGAGATTTTTTTTTACACCTCTCTTGCTACCTGACCTTGTGCCCGCACCACCTGCAACTCCGTGACCCCTAACCACAAGATCATCGAAAACCAGCTCGGCTGTAAAACTATGGGCCCTCGCCAGCTCTTGGCAGGAGGTGCCCCGGCGCGCAAGGTGCGTCGCAGCAGCGCCGTCACGGTGCAGGATATGCGGGGCCCGCGGGCCTGGTGCTGTTTACAGAGCCATGTTTACCCACCCGGCACATGGCACCCACTTCAGCTGCACTCAGGTAGGAACATTACTCAGACGTAAAGAGCAGCAAACCGATCCCCAGCGCCCAGACATCGAAAGTAGGACATTTCGGCTAAGAACGTGATCTGTTCCCAGCGCTCCCCCGTCCATTCATCGCTCGGCGCTATATGAAACACATTGTTTATCTATTGTGCGTTTTACAAAGCGCTACACATCTCCAAGGCCACTTCAGAGCGCTACTCGCAAGATAAATATAAAACACAATACATTACTAAACACTTGAATGAATAAATCACATAGTGGCGGCCCCAAAAGACGTGCCCCACCCATCCTGGGAATAACAGTGTGATTAGGGCCGGGGCACGCATTTCTTCTTGGTGATTTTTCAGACCGATAGCGTATACTTTTTCCATATAGGGACCCCTTAAGCTGTGCTTTGATCGTTATATTTAAAACGGGGCTTGGAGATTGCCCCACATAACCCCTGCCGCAAAATCTATTTATATTTTTAACTTTCCAATAACGAGAAATATATTGATTTCGCGAATGCCATGACAGTATTGAACTCATTAATAAAAATGAAGACAGTACATATGTACCTCAAAAGCTGTAGTGGTGGGGCTCAGCCCCTTGGGCCATTGTAGGCTGAGGTCTTCTCCACGGTGGATGTTAATGGCCCGCGAGGCTATTAAGTGCCCGTAAGGAGCGTTTATAGCCCTTGGAGGGGGCTGACGGCAGCGGGTGCCGCAGCGCTTCACCCCGGCGCCCTACCTTCCACCTCTCGAAGGGGCTCATCCAATCCCGGGGTCCGGTGGTGCCAAAGAAGAAATTCCCAGTGTGTATGCAGAAAATGTGAAACTCCAGATTCCGGGTGCAGCGAGATCACAAAAACCAACCAGCAAGAAGCCCAATTGAGAACAAACTCCAAGAAAGAAAGCGGCGAGGGTGCACAAAGTAAAACAAAAAAAAAAAAGTTGGAAAAGTTACTAAGTATCTATCCATCCATCCATCCGTGCGTCCAGGGCGCGCCCTGCCCTGTCCGGGATGCTGCAGCAGGGGCCTGGCGTCCGCCGCGCTGCCGGGCTCGGAGAGCTGTTGGTGGGGCTGGTGCCTCTGTTCCTGCAGCCGCTCCTGCCGGTGGCGCGGTCCCTGCTGCCGGGGAAGCCTCTCCTCCTGCCGGTGGCGCTGTCCCTCCTGCCGGTGCAGCCTCTCCTCCTGCCGGGGTCGCTGTCCCTGCTGCCGGTGCAGCCTCTCCTCCTGCCGGTGGCGCTGTCCCTCCTGCCGGTGGCGCGGTCCCTGCTGCCGGTGCAGCCTCTCCTACTGCCGGTGCAGCGCTGGGACGGCAGGAAGTCTGCAGACTCCGAGGTGATTCCTCTGCTGCGCGGCTGGAGGTCAGGCGCTCTCGCCGCCTCTGTAGACCGTGCGTAATGCGCCTCGCTGCTGTTTCCTCACTCCACCCCGGGACGGTAGCAGCAGCAGCGCCGGCTGAGTACGTCTTCTCAGAACTCAGCAGCGGCGGTGTGTGTCTCACTCATAACTCGGGACTGTCCCTTACACATGCAGGAGAAGCATGGCAGCCTTTGTGTGTCTCACCGACCACTCAGAACACTAGCAGCTGTGTGCGCCTTAGTTATAACATATGATACTAGCAGCAACACTGCCTGTGTGTGCCTCGGTTATAACACAGGACACTAGCAGCAACACTGCCTGTGTGTGCCTCGGTTATAACATATGATACTAGCAGCAACACTGCCTGTGTGTGCCTCCGTTACAACACAGGACACTAGCAGCAACACTGCCTGTGTGTGCCTCGGTTATAACACAGGACACTAGCAGCAACACTGCCCGTGTGTGCCTCAGTTATAACATATTATACTAGCAGCAACACTGCCTGTGTGTGCCTCAGTTATAACATATTATACTAGCAGCAACACTGCCCGTGTGTGCCTCGATTATAACAGGACACTAGCAGCAACACTGCCCGTGTGTGCCTCGGATACTAGCAGAAACACTGCCTGTGTGTGCCTCGGTTATAACACAGGACACTAGCAGCAACACTGCCCGTGTGTGCCTCGGATACTAGCAGAAACACTGACTGTGTGAGCCTTAGTTATAAGACAGGATGCTAGCAGCCTGTTTGTGCCTTACTTATAACACAGGGCACTAGCTGAACACTGGCTGTGTGTGCTTCACTTATAATACAGAGCACTGGCTCTGTGAGTACCTTACACATAACACAGAATATTAGAAGAAACTATGCGTGTGCTTTACTAATAACACAGGGCACTAGCAGCAACACTGACTGTGTGTGCTTCACGTATAACACAAGATACTAGCAGCAACACTGACTGTGTGCCTTAGTTATATCACAGGATACTAGCAGAAACACTGCCTGTATGTGCCTTACTTATAACACAGGACACTAGAAGAACACTGCCTGTATGTGCCTTACTTATAACACAGGATACTAGCAGAAACACTGGCTGTGTGTGCTTCACTTATAACACAGGACACTAGCAGCAACACTCACTGTGTGTGCCTTAGTTATAACACAGGACGCTAGCAGCCTGTGTGTGCCTTACTTATAACACAGGACACTAGCAGAACACTGGCTGGGTGTGCTTCACTTATAACACAGGATACTAGCAGCAACACTGACTATGTGTGCTTCACTTATAATACAGAACACTAGCAGAGATGCTGGCTGTGTGTGCCATACTTATAACACAGGATACTAGCAGAAACACTGGCTGTGTGTGCTTCACGTATAACACAAGATACTAGCAGCAACACTGACTGTGTGCCTTAGTTATAACACAGGATACTAGCAGAAACGCTGCCTATATGTGCCTTACTTATAACACAGGACACTAGAAGAACACTGCCTGTATGTGCCTTACTTATAACACAGGATACTAGCAGACACACTGGCTGTGTGTGCTTCACTTATAACACAGGACACTAGCAGCAACACTGACTGTGTGTGCCTTAGTTATAACACAGGACGCTAGCAGCCTGTGTGTGCCTTACTTATAACACAGGACACTAGCAGAACACTGGCTGGGTGTGCTTCACTTAAAACACAGGATACTTGCAGCAACACCTACTATGTGTGCTTCACTTATAATACAGAACACTAGCAGAAATGCTGGCTGTGTGTGCCATACATATATACACAGGATACTAGGAGAAACACTGGCTGTGTGTGCTTCACTTATAACAAAGGGTACTAGCAGCAACACTGACTGTGTGCCTTAGTTATAACACAGGATACTAGCAGAAACGCTGCCTATATGTGCCTTACTTATAACACAGGACACTAGAAGAACACTGCCTGTATGTGCCTTACTTATAACACAGGATACTAGCAGACACACTGGCTGTGTGTGCTTCACTTATAACAAAGGGTACTAGCAGCAACACTGGCTGTGTGTGCTTCACTTATAATACAGGATGCTAGCAGAAATGCTGGCTGTGTGTGCTTCACTTATAACACAGGATTCTAGCAGAAACGCTGGCTGTGTGGACCATACATATAACACAAGATACTAGCATAAACGCTGGCCTTGTGTGCCATGCATATAACACAGGATACTAGCAGAAACACTGTGTCTGCTTCACTTATAACACAGGATACTAGCAGAAACACTGGCTGTTTGTGCTTCACTTATAGCACAGGATACTAGCAGCAGAAACACTGGCCATGTGTACCATGTATACAACACAGGATAGTAGCAGAAACACTGGCTGTGTGTATCATGCATACAACACAGGATACTACCAGAAACACTGGCTGTGTTTACCATGCATATAACACAGGATACTAGCAGAAACACTGGCTGTGTGTCCCACTAACAACCAGGACACAAGTCCTAAGAAAAGAAGTGGGGGAGGGGGTGCTAACCAAGTTAGGATGTATGTAAATGACATCATGGTGTGTGACATCGCGTGTGACTTAGCACAATGTGACATCACAGGAAGTGTCATCACAACCCATGACTTCACAGGAAGTGACATCACAAGAAGAGATATTAAATCTTATGACCCCACTCATTTGTTGAGCAGGTCTATCATTTTATTTTATTTTTTAAACAATATTTTATTGTCATTTTACTTTCATACATTGATAATATAGTTTTAACTTGTACAATAGACCGCATTAATTATTCCCAACAGTAGTTGTAACGTTCCAAACTGTGGATAGTGCCTGTACGAGCGTATTCGTAGTCTATGTAGCTTCTCAATAGATATTCTCAAGAACTATTTACATGATGGTGGTTACTTGAGGTGAATGTTCCTAGTAGGGTGGGTTGAGGACTAGTCAGCTGGGACTGGAGTTCTTCTGTTAAGTTTAATCTCACCTGTCTGCTCAGGGGTTATTTGGTCACGTGTGTGGGTGCCTGGTCTGGCTCGTGATCAGACTTATGTAGTGTCGCTTACTCCCATGTGGTTGCTGCCCTCCTCGGCTACCTTACGCTCTGTGCTAGGTCTAACGATCCTTCCCTTCAGATCGTGGTGCCTGTTTATGTGTTCTGGTCTACCTAATCATTCCTGGCCGGATGGTGTCTCAGCTACTCTCCTTGTGTTTCTTCGTCGCTATCTCGAGATTCCCATCCTCTTAATATTTCCTCCCATAAAGGGGCAATGGGTTTCTGGCACAGTCCCCTCAGTTCTTCGCGCTCCAAGACCTGAAGTTCTGCTCTGGCCCATTTCGTGACTTCACGTCGCCAGATTTCCAGTGGTGGGGAGCTAGAAGCCTTCCAGTTTAGTGTTATTTGCCTCCTATAGAGTGCCAGTGCCAGGTCCAGAAACCGGGTAGCTACTGCACCCAGCGGCAGTCCCGAGTGCAGTCCCAGCAGGCATAACAATGGGGTCTGCGCCAGTTTGACACCCAGTGTTTTCTCACGTTCGCCCAGTATCTCCTCCCAGGACCGCCAGATGCCCGGGCAGTGCCATAGCATATGGTCCAAATCTGCATCCAGTTCATTGCATCTGGGACATGCTCTGGGGTCTCCCCCATAAATGATGTTTAGTCTATGCGGCGTGAGATATGTTCTGTGCAAATAATTAAATTGTATATATCTCAAACGTGTGTTCCTAGTTACTGTCCTAGGGTATGTCAATTCTTTTTTCCACTCAGCCTCTGTCAGTGTTACCCGGTGCCCTTTCCCATCTCTCACGAAGGGCTTGGAGAGGGGTCAGAGTGAACTCATTTTGGGCCCTGTACAGTTTAGCGACCAGGTGGGTGTCCTCGCCCATGGTTAGGAGGCTATGCATGATATTGTGAGTCTCTGGTTCTGCATTAATCGTTCCCCAGTTTATTTTAATACGGTGAGTCAGGTGTTGGTAGGTTAAGAACTGCCCAGTCGGTATTTTATTCTTTTCGACCAGATCCGTGAATGATCTCAGTACTCCTCCCTGAAAGAAGTCTCCGAGAGTTCCAACCCCTTTACTCGCCCATATCCCTAGGCCACTGCACGCCCTTGACCCGTCTAAGAGCAGGTCTATCATGAGCACATTTGAACACATTATGAGATTTAACAAATTATATTTTGTCTAAAGGTTATGCTAAAAAAGTGACACAACCCTGACACAAAACCTGGTCCTCAACTTGTGCATTTTTTTTTTTTTAACTCTGCCACAAAGAAATTGGGAAACAGAGAAACATGGGAGTGCAGAGGAGTAAATGTGTTTACTTAATTGATTACAAAGTCTGCATTTTATATTATCTTATGGGGTTAAGGCACCTGTTGCAGAGATCTCTGTGTGTCCAATAAATCTCTGGGAACAATAATAATGGTGAGGTAACTCTGGAGGTTAACACATTTGCTGAAGAGATCTGTGTTTTGTCTAGACCCAGTTTTGAATCAAAATAGTATAGAGGGTTAATTTGTCTCCTGCAAAGACCATCATGTAATATGCAGAGAACAGATATTTATTTTAGGTAAATAGGTAAGTGGGTTACTGTTTTTTACACAGATCCTTTTGTGACTTACAGTTCATAAATTGTAATCCTTCTAATATAGCACAATGAGCTAAGAAGGGCGCGTGACTCCTACAACTTTCAACCCTCTCTGTCTGATGTAACACATCCTGTACATCAATTCACACCCATGATTTACTGTTACTGAATAATGTGTGCATATGATGTAAAGTATTCTGACACCTTGCATTGGAATGAGAAATAAAACAAAATAGTGGTATTTAAGTTCTTATTTGTGTAAATACCGGAATAGGCCAACACATCTGACATTCATAAATTGCTTGCATATCTCTTAAATACAGGGACTGTTCAAAGTCAAAACCACGCCTCTCGTAAGTACTTGTGAAGTAATCACAAGCTGTGTACCTTTGTTTCCCCTCCATTTCATTTGAGTCTAGGTGTGAGGCTGCAGATAGCTCCCATCCAGGATACTCGAACAAAAGGATGCTTGATTGCCTCTTAAATTTGGCCTTTGTTTTGGGCCCAGCTGAACACTAGCAGCAACACTGACTTTGTGTGCCTTAATTATAACACAGAACACTACCAGCAGCACCAACTGTGTGTGCCTCACTTTAATAAAGAGGACATTAGCAGCACCGCTGATTGTGTGTCTCTCTTACAACACAGGATACTAAAAGGCAGAGCCGGTTGTGTGTGTCTTACTTATAACCCAGAACACTAACAGCAGCACCAACTGTGTGTGCCTTACTTCTAACACAATATACTAGCAGCAACTCAGGCAAGTAACAGCAGCACCAGCTGTGTGTGTTTCACTTGTTACACAGGACAGGAGCACAGGGCACTAGCAACAGCATCAGCTGAGTGTGTCTCACTCATAACACACAGAACACAAGCAGCAACTGGCTATGTGTGCCTCACTTACAACACAGCCCAATAGCAGTACCACTGGCTGTGTGTCTCACACTTATAAAACAGGACACTAGCAGCAGCACCCACAAGCTGTGCATGCCTTACTTATAGCACAGGTCAATAGTAGCAGTACTGCTGACTTGTGGTTCACTTGTTAGACAGGTCCATAGCAGCAGAACAGGCTGTATGTGGCTCACCATCCATCGCATGGCAATAGCAGCAGCACTCTGTACTCTTCACTTATAACACAGGTCACTAGCAGCTGCACCAGAATGTGCATGCTTCACTTATAACATCGGTCACTAGCAGAAGCACCAGCTGTGTGTACCTCACTAATAACACAGGACACCAGCAGCAGCACCGACGGTGTGTGCTTTATTCACCTCACAGAACACTAGCAGCAGCACTGGCTGAGTGTGTCTCACTTATAACATAGAGCACTAGCATCAGCACCAGCTGTGTGTCTTTCACTGGTACTCATAGCAGTAGCAGCAGCACTCTGTGTGCTCCTCACATGTTACACAGGTGTCGATCAGCAGCACTGACTGCATGGAGCCATTAGTGCAACACATGACAGTAGCAGCTGCGCAGACTGTGTGTGTCTCACTTATAAAACACGTGGCAGCAGCAGCACTCCCTGTTCCTCTTTTTTAGGTTGAGTACACAAGCGATTTTTCGACGTGTTGTAAAAATCCCTTGATGTCATTGGTAAATCCTTTACATTTGTCCCGCCTTGGGGCAGTTTTGTTACCACCTTGCAGACTGACCTTGTTACATGGATTATTGCATGATTGCCGACATACTTCAACGTAGGCAAACTACTTTTTTCTTTGTCTCTCCCTTTCATGCTACGTGTCAGCCACGGTGCTCATAGCGTCAACAGTGCAGAACAGCAGCGTGAACTCCATCGGTGGTATTGAAGCACTGGTCACATTGTTCAAACTGTTACCTGATTAGAGTCATTTTTTTTGGCTCTCCCCTTCACGCTCCATAGCTTTCACAAAAACACTTGCAATCGGTAAATGCTTTACATAAAAAACACAGAAATCCTCAAAGCGGCTCTCCCGACACAGCCAGAGAGCCGATACTACAATATTCACTGCACACAGGAAACTCGCCCCATAATGCTTTGCAAGCATTCTTTTACTAAACATTTTTGCCCATAACTCAGCTTGTGATGGCCCTAAGACAAAGGGACCACCACCAAAACGTTCAGCACAACACACTTTTTCTATCTAGGTCATCACACTAGGTTAGTGAGAACCCCAAAATAATTCAGTGACTTTTTAAGCTCTCTGATGGGTGGAATGCTTGCTTTACAGTTGAGAGTAGTTAATGTTTTAAGGGCCTTGTTTGTATTATTGTTGCAATAGGCATGCCAGTCCTGAAAATGTGTAATCCATTATGCCCTTTAGGGGCTAAATATATGCTTTTCATGTGGTTATGTTATCTTGGGGCTAACTATATGGTTACATGATCATTTTTCAAAGAAATGCAGTTTTAATTGTGGTGTCCTCTCGAGACTGTTCAGAGCATTACGGTCATACTGCAATATTTGCAGCACTCAAAACCTTGCCCCCTAATGCTTGGCACACATTATTTTGCAAAGCATTTTTGCCTAAAAGTTAGCCTGTGGTGGTCCTAGGACAACGGGAACACCAAAAAAGCATTCACGACAACATATTCTTTTTGTCTACATTATCCATGAGCCCCCACACTAGGTTAGTGGGACCCCAAAATAATAACCCCTCCCACCATTCAGTGTCTGTTTAAGTTTTTTCATGGCTTCATGGTTTTTTCATGGCTGGAAATGTTGTTTTTATAGCTGAGAGCAGTTTGTGTGTTAGGGCCTTATTCGTAATATTGTGGAAGTAGGTCTACCAGCCCTGAAAATGTGTAATGTACTACTCTCTCTAGGGGCTAAATATATACCAGCACTGCATTATTTTCTCTGATTCTGTTTTCATGTAGTTATGCTCTCTAGGGACTAACTATATGGTTACATGACCAAGTTTATTAGAAATGCTATTTTTATTATGGTGTCCTCTAGGGGCTGTTCTGAGCATTACAGTCAACATACTGCAATTTTCGTGGCACTCGGAAACTCGCCCCATAATGCTTTGCAGAGCATTCCTTTTACAAACCATTTTGCTCATAACCCTATGGTGGTCCTAGGACAATGGGACCACCTTCAAAACGTGTTCACCATGAAGTGCTCTTTCTGTCTGGCTCATCTCTTTCTCACACTACATTAGTGGTGAGCCCAAAATAATAACCCATTTAGTGTATGTATAAGGTTTCTTATAGCTAGAAATATTAGTTTGCACCTGGGAGCAGATTGTGTTTTGAGGGTGTTGTTTGAAAAAAAATTCCAGTAGGCCTACTGGCCCTTTAGTTATATGGATGGCCACTGGAATTTTGTGGGAGAAAGGACCAAAATATGCAGCAGCTTTGACCAATTAATGTGGCAAAAGAAGCCCACCTATAAATTTGCAATGCCAATAGCTCCAACTCAAGTAAATGCGAGACCTATTGCATTGCAAATGCTTGTTTAACAGCGGGCACAAGCAGCAGTACAGGCTGTATGTGGCTTAGCAGTACAACACATGGAAGTATAAACAGCACTCTCTCTGCTCCTCACATAACACAAGACACTAGCAGCACCATTGGCTGTGTGTGGCGCTTTACCACGGGACACTAGCAGCAGCCATGTGTGGCTTTTAAGAGGTCACTAGCAGCAGCACTAGCCATGTGTGGCTCAGTAGTACAACACATGGGAGTAGCAGCAGCACTCTTTCTGCTCCTCACATAACACAAGACACTAGCAGCAGCATTGGTTGTGTGTGTCGCTTGTACCATGGGACACTAGCAGCAGCCATTTGTGGCTTATCACAGGTCACTAGCAGCAGCACTAGCAATGTGTGGCTCAGTAGTACAGCACATGGGAGTAGCGGCAGCACTCTCTGGGCTCCTCCATAACGCAAGACAATAGCAGCAGCACTGGCTGTGTGTGTGTTTCGCTTATACCACGGGACACTAGCATCAGCCATGTGAGGTTTATAACAGGTCACTAGCAGCAGCCACGAGTGGTTTATCGCAGGTCACTAGCAGCAGCACTGGCTGTGTGTGGCTCAGTAGTACAACACATGGGAGTAGCAGCAGCACTCTCTCTGCTCCTCACATAACACAAGACCCTAGCAGCAGCCACGATTCGTTTATCACAGGTCACTAGCAGCAGCACTGGCTGTGTGCGGCTCAGCAGTACAACACATGGGAGTAGCAGCAGCACTCTCTCTGCTCCTCACATAACACAAGACACTAGCAGCAGCCATGATTCGTTTATCACAGGTCACTAGCAGCAGCACTGGCTGTGTGCGGCTCAGTCGTACAACACATGGGAGCAGCAGCAGCACTCTGCTCCTCACATAGCACAAGACACTAGCAGCAGCCATAAGTGGTTTGTCACAGGTCACTAGCAGTAGCACTGGCTGGGTGCGGCTCAGTAGTCCAACACATGGGAGTTGCAGCAGCACTCTGCTTCTCACATAACACAAGACACTAGCAGCAGCCACGAGTGGTTTATCACAGGTCACTAGCAGCAGCACTGGCATGTGTGGCTCAGTAGTACAACACATGGGAGTAGCAGCAGAAGTCTCTCTGCTCCTCACATAACACAAGCCACTAGCAGCAGCGCCGGCTGTGTGTTTCGCTTATACCACGGTACACTAGCAGCAGCCATGATTCGTTTATCACAGGTCATTAGCAGCAGCACTGGTTGTGTGTGGCTCAGTAGCACAACACATCGGAGTAGCAGCAGCAGTCTGCTCCTCACATAACACAAGACACTAGCAGCAGCCATGTGTGGCTTATTGCAGGTCACTAGCAGCAGCCACGAGTGGTTTATCACAGGTCACTAGAAGCACCACTATCCATGTGTGGCTCAGTAGTACAACACATGGGAGTAGCAGAACACTCTCTGTGCTCCTCACTTAACACAAGACACTAGCAGCAGCCATGAGTGGTTTATCGCAGGTCACTAGCAGCAGCCACGAGTGGTTTATAGCAGGTCACTAGCAGCAGCACTGGCTGTGTGTGGCTCAGTAGTACAACACTTGGGAGCAGCAGCAGCACTCTTTCTGCTCCTCACATAACACAAGACACTAGCAGCAGCACTGGCTGTGTGTGGCGCTTTACCACGGGACACTAGCAGCAGCCACGAGTGGTTTATCGCAGGTCACTAGCAGCAGCACTGGCCGTGTGTGGCTCAGTAGTACAACACATGGGAGTAGCAGCAGCACTCTGCTCCTCACATAACACTAGCAGCAGCCCTGAGTGGTTTATCACAGGTCACTAGCAGCAGCCACGAGTGGTTTATCGCAGGTCACTAGCAGCAGCACTGGCTGTGTGTGGCTCAGTAGTACAACACATGGGCGTAGCAGCAGCTCTCTCCGGGGCACTAGTACGGGCGCCGGGTGCTTCCCCTGTGCCCCCCATGCTTCCCAGCCTCACCCCAGGGCTGTGCACATGTGGTCTCAGATGAGCACAACACTGCTGATGCTGCGCGGGGCTCGGCCTGACCCCAGCAGCTCACACACCCCAAGTCAACAGCCCGAGTGCTAATCTGAGCCTCCCCAGAGCAAACAGCCCCCGTGCAGTCAAAACTTCCTGCCCGTGAAGGACGAGGCCCGCGGTGTTTTCAGAGCACTGTCTCCAGCCAGCCACGCTGCTGCCATTACAGCCTGTCTGCCGGTCCGTGAGGGAAGCAGGTTTAGTTGTTGCTTGGGGTGGGCCACAGCACCCTCCACTGTAGCACAATCCCAGCTCCTAACATCCCATGCATCTCACTGCGCCCACCTCCCACAAATCAATCATGCGGAGGCTAATGGAGCTGGGGCAAGTCTCCATTCCACAGCACATAGCGCCTCTGCTCAGGATTGTTCATGTTGCCATCAATGCTTTTTAAACTAATATCTTTCTTTCTTTCTTTCTTTCTTTCTTTCTTTCTTTCTTTCTTTCTTTCTTTCTTTCTTTCTTTCTTTCTTTCTTTCTTTCCTCTGTTTGTTTGTTTCTTTCTTTTCTTGCTTTCGCTTTCTTTCTTCCTCCTTTTCTTGCTTTCGCTTTCTTTCTTTTTTCCTCCTTTTCTTCCCGTCTTTCTTCTTTCTTTGTTTCTTTGTTTCTTTCTTTTCTTCCTTCGTCCGTTTGTGTTTGTTTCTTTCTTTTCATGCTTTCACTTTCTTTCTTTCTTCCACCTTTTCTTCCTGTCTTTCTTTGTTTGTTTCTGTCTTTCGCTAGTTAGTTAGTTAGTTAGTTAGTTTTCTGGTCACCACAGGCTTTTCCACAATAGATGTGATCGCCCTTTGCAGAGGAGTGAGTACGTTGCACAACCGTAGAACAACATATGTTATTGGATGATTATATAATATATTTATTTTACAAAGCGAATCAGGAAGTAGACCCAAGTTGCGGGATGGTTAAATAACCTTTTTACATTACACAGAGTATCGGGAAGCAGGCATCAGTTACACAGGTATTTACATTTATTTGAGTATACATTCAGTTGTGGAATATAAAAAAATCACATGACCTTCAGGACAAGGTCGAGGTGTGTTGTGGGAAATGAGTGGTTTTCACTCGATTTTTGAAGAGAGTCAAGGCGGGATCCCCGCTTGTTTCAATGTGTGATGCTATTCAATTCCTTAGGAGCAAAAGCATAGCCGGTGAGGGAAGGGATGATGCCTTGTTGCATCACCTAGCAACCGGGAGAAGCTCATTTATACAGAGATCTCTGCACTTCCCTCATGCTGTAAGGGCCAGATTTACAAGGCCCTTGCACCACGGGAGCATCACTTTTTGTGACGCTCTGGTGGCGCTGTGCACTGCGCCACATTTACAAGGAGTCGCTAATCCACGTTTTGTGGCTTAGTGCCGCCTGGTAAATATGGGCCGCCCGTCGCAGTTTTCTGCAGCAGAGAGGCATTCAATGGGCCTTGCTGTGGGTGTTCCACCGCAACACCCATTGCTTTCGATGCTGCCCCAGATTTACAACAAGTTTGAAACCTATGGCAGTACCAAAAACTAACGCTACCTGTTAGCATGGCACAACGAGGAGGAATCCTTTTATTCATCCTCGTTTTTGCTTTTTCCATGTGTGCTGAGCACCATGAATGATTGTTTATGTGCAGGAAGGTGTCCCCTCCTGCACATAAACAATCACTCCCCTCAACGCAGACACCCTTGCACTATGGTGCAAGGATGCCTGTGTTGGCCCTGGTAGCTAAATTTAGCACCAGCGCAGGAGAAACACCAGGTTGCAACCTATTTTATTAAATACTGTGCATCCCTGCGTTTCTAAAGTGACGCAGCGTGGCGCTGCAAATTTTGGTGCAGCACCGCGTTGTGCCACTTTTTAGTAAATCTGACCCAAAGTTTCTTCATTAGCCAGGAGGGTGTGTTAAGTTTCAGTGCTTTACAGATGACACAAGCTGATCTAAGGGTGCAGCGACCTTGGAGAGAGAGCCACTTAAGTCTGATCAGGATTGGCATTGAATGATAACATTTTATAATACCAGGAAGGCCTGTGAATATAACAACTGCACTCTAGCAGTGATGGAACTAACACCTGTACGTCCCCTTAAATATGATCAGCAGGTATAACACTTCTGATCAAATTAAGCAGTTTTAAGTTGTGTCAAGCACCTTTCGCCGACTGTGGTATGCGTGTATTTAAAATGAGTTTAGTGATGAACGTGGTACCTAGGGTTTGAGAATTGTGAAATGATTTGGTGCTCAGGTCAGCTTCAAGTACCTTTAATTGCCAGTCATTGGCCACGTTACTCTGTGTACCATGACTGATAGTGAGCAACTAGTGAGATATTCTCATTCAGCCTGAGTTGCTGAGAGTATTTTAACTAGGCAGGTAATGAATACATTGATTTTGTATTCACACATATCTGCATCGCATCAGCATCTGGGTGGTAAGACAGACCAAGGGGCTGATTTAAGAAAAGTGGCTCTGCGCCCAGTGCAGCTCCACTTTCCTTGCGCCCCTTAGCGCCCCCCCTACCACCGCCATGTGTGCGCCGTATATAAAATATGGCGCACCATGGTGCAGTTTATGGGGCGATAGCATCAGAATTTCTGACGCTATTGATGTACTGTACAGGATTAGCACCAAAATTTGGGAGCTAACCCTGAACAGTACATAGGGGCCCATTGTAACCAATGTTATACCTCCTTTTAACGCCTGCTCTGAGCAGACATTAAAAATGACGCAAATAAATCTTACGGGGGGAACACCCCCCTTGCATACATTATGGCTGGCACTGGCATAATGCGGCGCAAGGGGTTACAAAGTAGCGCAATGCGTGCATTATGTCACTTTGTAAATCTGGCGTGGCGATTTTTGCCTCGTTGGGCCACATTAGTGTAAAAAAATTACGATAATGTGTCGAAGAAGGTGCTAGGAGCTCTTAAATCTGCTCCCAAAAGTGTTAGGCAAATCCCTTATGGTCCAAGGTACAGATTAAAAAGAAATGAGCCCTGTGGGACATCCAAAGAATTCTTACAGGTTGTGAGAAAGTGTTGTTAACCTTCACAACCTGGGAGCATTCATTAAGATTATACCGGAGCCACTTAAACCCCCTCCAACAGCAAAGCAGGAGGAAAAGGCGTTATTTAGTAAATTAAGCTCAATCATAAAATTTGCTGCTCCAAATCCAGTAGGACCAAATGACATGCATACGCTTTGTCCAGCATCTGAAATGTTTCATCAGCAATGTTTCAGTCTAAGAAATCTATCGCGATTTAGTTTTATTGCGCGCTCATCAGAGGCCTGCCCCTCCGCGCTGGAAGCTCAGCTTCCAGCACCTATCGGAGGAGAAATGCTTTTGCATTTCTCCTCTGATCACGTGGAGGGGCCGAGAGAGGCATCAAAGGAAAGGAAAGGCCTTTCCTTTCCTTTGAAGTCTTTCTCAGCATTTCTGCTGCCCGATTGCGGCACGGTGCTAGAAACCCCCCAGACACCAGGGCTAATTTTTTTTGTTTATTATTTTTTTTATATGTGGGGAGCGACCCCTTAGGCAAGGGTCGTTCCCCGGGGGGATTTATTTTAGGCCATTTCTGCTCCCCCTGGGGGCAAATCAGCCTTTTTCTATTAGGGGGGCAGAAACCACTTAGGCACCAAGGATTGATGTGTGTGTATGTGTGTGTTTTGTTTGGGGGGGCAGCCCCTTGGGCAACGGTCGCTTCCCATGGGTGCACATTACTGTTGGCCATATCCTATTTTTGGAAGGTCAAGGGGAGCAGAAAGCCCACCAGAGACCAGGGAAGATTTGTTTTCCAAAATAAGAGGGTGGGGGCCCAAAGTTGTTTTGCCCACCAGTAGGCAGATAGGGCAATTACCTCCGATCCACACCCCGGGGTATGGGGAGGCAGAAAGTCTACTAGATGCCAGGGAATTTTAAAAAAAAACAAAAATAGTGGGGTGGTGGCTACCAACCAGTATGGCCACAAACAGTTAGGAGCGCACCTGCCTGACATCCCAGCAATTAATCTGCCCCATTGCATCATGGTAGATGTAGTATCTTCAAAAAACGAACTCCATTAATTTTTAAATATTTCACCTTTAAGTAGGTACAGCCTTTACTGTGCATCTCTGGACACATGTGTTTCTGGGTTAGTCCCTTCTTCAGCAGAGAACATATTTGGGGGGTGCTGGGAATGCTGCCATAAATCACCCGGTTTCAGTACCTCTTCCCTGGCCTGCTGGTGCCTGCTCCAGAGCTCGTCAGCCCAATAGCTCAAGGGAGCCTTTAAAGTCACAAACAGTTAGGAGCGCACCTGCCTGACATCCCAGCAATTAATCTGCCCCATTGCATCATGGTAGATGTAGTATCTTCAAAAAACGAACTCCATTAATTTTTAAATATTTCACCTTTAAGTAGGTACAGCCTTTACTGTGCATCTCTGGACACATGTGTTTCTGGGTTAGTCCCTTCTTCAGCAGAGAACATATTTGCGGGGTGCTGGGAATGCTGCCATAAATCACCCGGTTTCAGTACCTCTTCCCTGGCCTGCTGGTGCCTGCTCCAGAGCTCGTCAGCCCAATAGCTCAAGGGAGCCTTTAAAGTCACAAACAGTTAGGAGCGCACCTGCCTGACATCCCAGCAATTAATCTGCCCCATTGCATCATGGTAGATGTAGTATCTTCAAAAAACGAACTCCATTAATTTTTAAATATTTCACCTTTAAGTAGGTACAGCCTTTACTGTGCATCTCTGGACACATGTGTTTCTGGGTTAGTCCCTTCTTCAGCAGAGAACATATTTGCGGGGTGCTGGGAATGCTGCCATAAATCACCCGGTTTCAGTACCTCTTCCCTGGCCTGCTGGTGCCTGCTCCAGAGCTCGTCAGCCCAATAGCTCAAGGGAGCCTTTAAAGTCACAAACAGTTTGTACCAACCAGTATGGGCCTGGTTATGCCCCCACCCCAACTGAAGAAGGTAACAGTCTTTCATCTCTGCCCCTGCACACTAAAACATCTTATCCCATGGAAAGCAAGAGGACATTTGATTATTTTGGGTTTTGGTTTTACATTCGGCCATGAGAGCTTGGCTAACTCTCAAAATCGTCCCACTTGGAATGGTGAGGGCTGCACTTTTTGGACTTTGGGACGCTGCCATGTAGAGAAATCCATAAAACCTAGACACACCTGAAAACTAAACATCTGGGTGAGTCCAGGGTTGTGTGCTTCACATGCACCCTGCATCATTTTCTTACCCACAATGCCCTGCAAACCTCCAACTTTGCTGGAAATTACACATTTTCTCCCCACTTTTGTGATGGAACCTTCCGGAATCTGCAGGAATCCACAAAATTCCTACCACCCAGCGTGGTAGGTTTCCCTGTTTGGCTGCTGAGCCCAGGACCAAAAACACAGGTGCCCCCCAGCAAAAACAGGTAGTTTTGTATTTGATCATTTTTATGTGTCCAGATAGTGTTTTGGGGCATTTCCTTTCGCGGACACTAGGCCTACCCACACAAGTGGGTAACAGAAATTGGCGAGAGCCCCACAAGTCACTCTATCCTGGATTCCCCTAGATGTCTAGTTTTCAAAAATGCTCAAATTCGGTAGGTTGCCCTAGGCCCCAGCTGAGCTGGAGGCCAAAACCTACAGCTAGGGATTTTGCAAAAAACACACCAGATTTCAAAGTAAAAATGTGATGTGTCCATGTTGCGTTTCCTGTCGTGAGCATTAGGCCTACCCACGCAAGTGAGGTACCATTCTTATCGGGACACTTGGGGGAACACAGAATAGCAAAACAAGTGTTATTGACCTTTGTCTTTCTCCACAATTTTTCCTTCCAAATGTAAGACAGTGTGTAAAAAAGACGTCTATTTGAGAAATGCCCTGTAATTCACATGCTGGTATGGGCACCCCGGAATTCAGTGATGCACAAATAACCACTGCTTCTCGACATCTTATCTTGTGCCCATTTTGGAAATGCAAAGGTTTTCTTGATATCTATTTTTCACTCTTTATCTTTCAGCAAATTAATTGCCGTATACCCGGTATAGAATGAAAACCCATTGCACGATGCAACTCATTTATTGGCTCTGGGTACCTAGGGTTCTTGATGAACCTACAGGCCCTATATATCCACGCAACCAGACGTAACGGGGACAAAAATGGCTGTTTTCCTACCTCAATTTCAATATTTTTTTATTTCAACTGTTATTTTCTGTAGAAAACCCTTGTAGGAGCTACACAAATTACCCTTTGCGGAATTCAGAATTTTGTCTACGTTTCAGAAATGTTTAGCTTTCTGGGATCCAGCACTGGTTTCACACCCATTTCTGTCACTGACTGGAAGGAGGCTGAAAGCACAAAAAATGGGGTATGTTCCAGTAAAATGCCACAATTGTACTGAAAAATGAGGTTTTCTGATTCAAGTCTGCCTGTTCCTGAAAGCTGGGAAGATTGTGATTTTAGCACCGCAAAGCCTTTGTTGATGACATTTTCGGGAAAAAAAACAACAAGCCTTCTTCTGCAGCCCTTTTATCCCATTTTTTTTTTTTTTAAACTACATTTTTGCTGTATTTTGGCTAGTTTCTTGGTCTCCTTCAGGGGAACCCACAAAGTCTGGGTACCTCTAGAATCCCTGGGATGTTGGAAAAAAGGGACGCACATTTGGCGTGTGTAGCTTATGAGGGCCTAAGCGCAAACTGCCCCAAACAGCCAAAAAAAGGCTTGGCACCTGAGGGGGAAAAGGCCTGGCAGCGAAGGGGTTAAGATGAAGGCCATCATCAGTGCAGCACCACCAGTCCATCAGGCTCCAGTTAAGGGTAACTTTTCAGCCTCCCCCAAGTGGTAGCTCTAGCTTTTTCAACAGTCCCGGGCAGCTTGGTTGGAGGCCCAGTCGCAGAAATAGCAGGTTTAAGTTTTTGAGCACCAACCAATCCCTTCTAAGGGAGGGTATTTTTCTGTGTCAGATGTAGACATGGACTGGTACTTGGTGTATTTCATGAATTAAAAAAAATATACATTTGTACCTATGTGACGGGAAAAACATTCAGGTGTAGATTTCAGATTTTTTTTAAACTTAGGCTCAATGTGAGGTCTTCAGGTTGAAGAAATGCTCTGTCCAGGTCTGTTGATGTTAGGATGCTGTTCCTGAGAAGGACTGCTAATCTGGACGTCGGTTCAGATCACATTGACATTAGCAAGTTTTACATGAGAATACCAAAAATCAGAATTGAGTGTAATGCTTTTATTAATGCACCCGGTCACTGCTGGATTTTAAACTGTTTTTAGAAATAAATTCATGCGTTCAAAAAGAACTAGAAGATTCCCAAAAATAGGACTCGGGGAAATTAAAGATTTCCACAGACTGCAAGGTGTTTGAAGAATGATGCCACTGAGGAGCCCCAGAAGAATTCTGATGCGGCTCAGTGAAAGGTTTTCCATTAGCATCTTTAATTCCATCTTCTCAGTCCCTGAGCTCAGCATGGACCCTGTGAAACAGGACTGGCTCCTCTGTTCTTTAAATGTGGGAAGTCAGGGCAGGAGGATTTCCCCTAGCACCAGGCCTAACATTCTCTTTCATTTATTTTGTCTTGGTAGCTTTCCGAAACGAGGTTTCAGATATGAAATGTATTGATTTCCTCGAGAAAGAAGTAATATAATATACAAATGTATCACTTTCACTGGTGGCTGTGTAAGAACATACCACATGTATCACTTTCACCGGTGGCTGTGTGCGCACATACCACATGTATCACTTTTACTGGTGGCTGTGTAAGAACATACCACATGTATCACTTTCACTGGTGGCTGTGTAAGAACATACCACATGTATCACTTTCACTGGTAGCTGTGTGCGGACAAACCACATGTATCAGTTTCACTGATGGGCTGTGTGCGAACATACCACATGTATCACTTTCACCGGTGGGAAGTGTGTGCACATACCACGTGTATCAGTTTCATTAGTGGGCTGTGTGCATACATAGTATGTGTATCACTTTCACTGGTGGGCTGTGTATGGACATACCACGTGTATTACTTTCACAAGTGGGCTGTGTGCATACATAGTATGTGTAATCACTTTCACCGGTGGGCTGCGTGTGGACGTACCTTGTGTATCACTTTCACTGGTGGGCTGTGTGCGCACAATACCACATGTATCACTTTCACTGGTAGGCTGTGTGTGCACATACCACGTATATCAGTTTCACTAGTGGGCTATGTGCACACATACATGTGTATCACTTTCACTGGTGGGCTGTGTGCGCATATATCACTTGTATCACTTTCACTAGTGGCTGTGTGCGAACACACCACATGTATCATTTTCACTGGTGGGCTGTGTGCGCACATACCACATATATCACTTTAACCGGTGGCTGTGTGCATACATACCACTTGTATCACTTTCACTGGTGGACTGTGTGTGCACATACCACATGTATCACTTTCACTGGTGGGCTGTGTGCGCACATACCACGAGTATCCCTTTCACTGGTGGGCTGTGTGCACACATACCACGTATATCACTTTCACGGTGGCTGTGTGCAGACATACCACGTGTATCACTTTCACTGGTGACTGTGTGCATACATACCACGTGTATCACTTTCACTGGTGGACTGTGTGTGCACATACCACATGTATCACTTTCACTGGTGGGCTGTGTGCGCACATACCACGAGTATCCCTTTCACTGGTGGGCTGTGTGCACACATACCACGTATATCACTTTCACCGGTGGCTGTGTGCAGACATATCAAGTGTATTACTTTCACTGGTGGGCTGTGTGCGGACATACCACGTGTATCACTTTCACTGGTGGGCTGTGTGCAGACATACCACGTGTATCACTTTCACTGGTGGTTGTATGCAGACATACCATGTGTATAAATTTCACTGGTGGGCTGTGTGCGGGCATACCACATGTATCACTTTCACTAGTGGGCTGTGTGTGCACATACCACGTGTATCACTTTCAATGGTGGGCTATGTGCACACATACCACATGTATCACTTTCAATGGTCGGCAGTGTGCGCACATACCACATGTATCCCTTTCACTGGTGGCTGTGTGCGGACATACCACATGTATCTCTTTCACTGGTGGGCTGTGTGTGGATATACCATGTGTATCACTTTCACTGGTGGGCTGTGTGCGCACATACCATGTATTTCACATTTTCACCGGTGGCTCTATAAGAACATACCACGTGTATCACTTTCACTGGTGGCTGTGTGCGGACATACCACGTGTATCACTTTCACTGGTGGGCTGTGTGCGCACATACCACATGTATCACTTTCACTGGTGGCTGTGTGCGGACATACCACGTGCATCACTTTCTCTGGCTGGCTATGTGCACACATACCACGTGTATCACTTTCACACTGGGCTGTGTGCAAACATACCACGTGTATCACTTTCACTGGTGGCTGTGTGCAGACATACCACGTGTATCACTTTCACTGTGGCTGTGTGCGGACATACCACGTGTATCACTTTCACTGGTGGGCCATGTGTGGACATACCACGTGTATCACTTTCACTGGTGAGCCGTGTGTGGACACACCACATGTATCACTTTCACTGGTGGGCTGTGCGTGGGCATACCACTTGTATCAGTTTCACTGGTGGGCGGTGTCCATACATAGTATGTGTATCACTTTCACTGGTGGTCTGTGTGCAGACATACCATGTGTATCACTTTCACTGGTGGTCTGTGTGGGGACATACCACGTGCATCACTTTCACTGGTGGGCTGTGTGCATACATAGTATGTGTTTCACTTTCACTGGAAGCTGTGTGCGCACATACCACGTGTATTACTTTCACTGGTGGCTGTCTGCATACATGGTATGTGTATCACTTTCACTGGTGAGCTATGTGCGGACTTACCATGTTTATAACTTTCACTGGGGGGCTGTGTGCAGACATACCACGTGTAGCACCGTCACTGGTGGGCTGTGTGCAGACATACCATGTGTATCACTTTCACTGGTGGGCTGTGTGCGGACACCATGTGTATCACTTTCACTAGTGGGCTGTCTGCATATGTAGTATGTGCATCACTTTTACTGATGGGCTGTGTGCAGACATACTACGTGTATCGCTTTCACTGGTGGGCTGTGTAAGAACATATCATGTGTATCACTTTCACTAATCAGACTTGTACGGACATACCACATGTATTATGTTATGTGGCAGCCTGTTTAAGTACATACCACGTGTACCACTTTTCAGTGGTGGGGTGTGTATGAACGTACCACATATTTCACTTTCACTAACTACGGACATAGTACAAATATTACGTTCAGTGGTGGCTTTGTAAATAAGTATCATCTGTGTCACTTTTGCTGGTGTGTGCGGACGTATCATCTGTATCACTTTCACTGGTGGGCTGTGTGCGGACACATCACCTGTATCGTTTTCAATAATCGGCCTTGTACAGACATATTACATGTATTACGTTCAGTGGCGGCCTCTGTAGGTACATACCATGTGTATCATTGCCACTGGTGGCCTGTGCATGGGCATACCACTTGTATCACTTTCACTGGTGGGCTGTGTGCGCGCATACCATGTATATCACTTTCACTGGTGGGCTGTGGGCAGATATACCACGTTTATCACTTTCACTGGTGGCTGTATGCGGACATACCACGTGTATAACTTTCACTGGTAGGCTGTGTACGGACATACCACATGTATCACTTTCACTGGTGGGCTGTGTGCGCACATACCACGTGTATCACTTTCACTGGTGGGCTATGTGCACACATACCACGTGTATCACTTTCACCGGTGGGCTGTGTGCAGACATACCACCTGTATCAGTTTCACTGGTGGGCTGTGTGTGGACATATCACGCCTATCACTTTCACTGGTGAGCTGTGTGTGGACACACCACGTGTATCACCTTCAATGGTGGGCTGTGCGTGCGCATACCGCGTGTATCACTTTCTCTGGTGGGCTGTGCGTGGGCATATCACGTGTATCACTTTCTCTGGTGGGCTGTGTGCGCACGTACCACGTACATCACTTTCACAGGTGGCTGTGTAAGAACATACCACGTGTATCACTTTCACTGGTGGCTGTGTGCAGACATACCATGTGTGTCCCTTTCACTGGCGGGCTGTGTGCGCACATACCACATGTATCACTTTCACTGGTGGCTGTGTGCAGACATACCATGTGTATCACTTTCACTGGTGGGCTGTGTGCAGGCATACCATGTGTATCACTTTCACACTGGGTTGTGTGCGCACATACCACGTGTATCACTTTCACTGGTGGTCTGTGTGCGGGCATACCATGTGCATCACTTTCACTGGTGGCTGTGTGCGGACATATCACGTGTATCACTTTCACTGGTGGCTGTGTGCGCACATACCACGTGTATCACTTTTACTGGTGCCTGTATGCGGACATACCACATGTATAACTTTCACTGGTGGGCTCTATATGCACATACCACATGTATCACTTTCACTAGTAGGCAGTGTGCAGACATACCACGTGTATCACTTTCACTGGTGGGCTATGTGCACACATACCACATGTATCACTTTCACTGGTGGGCTGTGTGCGCACATACCACGTGTATCACTTTCACTGGTGGCTGTGTGCGGACATACCACGTGTATCACTTTCAATGGTGGGCCGTGTGCAGACATACCACGTGTATCATTTTTAATGGTGAGCTGTATGTGGACATACCACGTGTATCACTTTCACTGGTGGGCTGTGTGTGGGCATACCACCTGTATCACTTTCACTGGTGGGCTGTGTGCACACATACCACGTATATCACTTTCACCGGTGGCTGTGTAAGAACATACTACGTGTATCACTTTCACTGGTGCTTGTGTGCGGACATATCACATGTACCACTTTCACTGGTGGGCAATGTGCGGACATACCAAAAGCATCACTTTCACTGGTGGGCTGTGTGCGCACATACCACATGTATTACTTTCACTGTTTGGATGTGTGCGCACATACCACGTATATCACTTTCACTGGTGGGCTGTGTACGCACATACCACATGTATCACTTTCACCGGTGGCTGTTTGCGGAGATACCGAGTGTATCACTTTCACTGGTGGGCTGTGTGCAGACATACCACGTGTATCACTTTCACTGGTGGGGTGTGTGTGGACATACCACGTGTATCGCTTTCGCTGGTGGGCTGTGTGCGGATATACCATGTGTATCACTTTCACTGGTGGGCGTTGTGCATATAGTAAGTGTATCACTTTCACTGGTGGTCTGTGTGCAGACATACCATGTGTATCACTTTCACTGGTGGGCTGTGTGCAGACATACCACATGCATCACTTTCACTGGTGGGCTGTGTGCATACATAGCATGTGTATCACTTTCACTGGTTGCTGTCTGCATACATAGTATGTTTATCACTTTCACTAGTGCGGACTTACCATGTTTATAACTTTCACTGGTGGGCTGTGTGAAGACATACCACATGTATCACTTTCACTGGTGAGCTGTGTGCGGACATACCATGTGTATCACTTTCACTGGTGGGCTGTGTGCGGATACCACATGTATCACTTTCATTAGTGGGCTGTCTGTAAATGTAGTATGTGTATCAGTTTTACTGATGGGCTGCGTGCAGACGTACTACGTGTATCTCTTTCACTGGTGGGCTGTGTAAGAACATATCATGTGTATCACTTTCACTAATCGTCACCTGTACGGACATACCACATGTACTAATTCTGTGGCAGCCTGTGTAAGTACATACCACGTGTACCTCTTTCACTGGTGGGGTGTGTATGAACGTACCAAATATGTCACTTTCACTAACTACGGACATAATACATATATTACGTTCAGTGGTGGCTATGTAAGTAAGTATCATCTGTGTCACTTTTGCTGGTGTGTGCGGACATATCATCTGTATCACTTTCACTGGTAGGCTGTGTGCGGACACATCACCTGTATTGTTTTCACTAATCGGCCTTGTACAGACATACTACATGTATTACGTTCAGTGGCAGCCTCAGTAGGTACATACCATGTGTATCACTGCCACTGGTGGCCTGTGTACGGCCTTTCCATTTTTGTCACTTACACTAAAGAGCCGTGTACAGACATACTACATGTATTACATTCCGTGGTGGCATTAGTAAGTACATACCACATCTGTCACTTTCGGTGGTGGGCTGTGTGCTGATATGCCACACATATTACATGTACCGCTGGGCTGTGTGCAGACATACCACGTGTATCACTTGCACTAATGGGCCATGTATAGACATTTTATGGCCCAGATTTAACAGGGCCCGTGCCACATTAGCATCATTTTTTTAAATATACTAATGTGGCCCAACAATGCCAAAATTGCCCCACCTGAATTACAAGGTGGCGCAATGCATGCATTCCGCCACTGTGTAACCCCTTGCGCCACATTATGCCTGCGTCAGGCATAATGCATGCAAGGGGGGGTGTTCCCAAATTATAGGGGCCGAAAAAATGGCACAAGAAATGTAAAAGATTTCTTTGCATCATTTTCTGCAGCATTTTTAATGCCTGCACAGAGCAGATATTAAAAGGATGCACACCATTATTTATAATGGGCCTCAATGTGCTTTGCAGGATTAGCCTCAACATGTTTAATGCTAATCCTGCAAAGCACCAAACTAGCATAAAAATGTTTGACACTAGTTCCCTAACTTCCGCCATGGTGCACCGTATCTTAAATACTGCGTACACATGGTGGCGTTAGAGGGCGCTATGCGATGCAAGAAAAGTGGCGCTGCATTGGATGCAACGCCACTTTTCTGAAATCTGTCCCTATGTCTACCATATTAAGTGGCGGCCTGTATGAGTACATATCACATGTATCACTTTCCCTGTTGGGCTGTGTTAGAAATGGGGTCTTTGGTTGGCAGTCAGATTACCCCCTGTCCAAGCAAGAACCCTCTCTCTAGTCAAGCTAAGTCACACACAATCCAAATGATCCTGTGCCCACCCTCTGGTAGCTTGGCACAGAGCAGTCAGGCTTAACTTAGAAGGCAATGTGTAAAGTATTTGTGCAAAAAATTATGCAATAGCACAGTATAAACACCACAAAAATACACCGCACATGTTTAGAAAAATATAGGATATTTATCTGGTTAAAATAAGGTCAAAACGATCAAGATTTGCAATAAATACCAGTTGAAATATGATTTTCAAGGGTTGTAAAATGGTCTTTAGAAAAGAAATAAACAGTTAAATCTTGGCTTGTCAAAGTACCTGGTGTGCGTCAAAAATGACACGCACGGGGATCGCAGAGGAGGAGGTTGCGTAGAAAAAGAGGGGGTGTGCATCGGATTTTTCGGCACTCACAGACGATGCCTTGTTTCTTTTCCAGCAACATGGGACTTGCGTTTCTTCGACATGCAGTCCCAGTTCCTCACTGCGGTTTGGGGATCTTTGTTGTACCCAGGGACGATGCGTGAAAAACCTGGGCGTGCGGGGCGAAGTCACAGACTTGCGTTGTTCCAGTAGCATGTTGCGTCTGATTTTCTGACACATGGCAGGCGCTGCGTCAATTCTCCAACTGAGAGTAATGCTGTGTCGTTCTGGCTTGGCTGTGCGTCGATCCAGTGGGCTGTGTGGCGATTTTCCAGTCGCAACGCAGACGCTGCATCAATGTTCATTCGGGAAATCGGGCTGCGTCGTTTCGTTTCAGCTTTGTGGCAATTTTCTCTTTGCGGTGCAGGCTGTGCGTCGTTTCCAGCCAGCTGTGCGTCTAATTTTCAGCACACAAGGATTTCTTAGCAGAAGGTGAAGTCTTTTTGGCCCTGAGACTTCAGCAACTGGAGGCAAGCTCTATCCTAGCCTTTGGAGAGCACTTCTCAGCAGAGCCAGAGGCCATCAAGGCAGGAGGGCAACAGCAAGGCAGCAGTCCTTAATAGCAAAGCAGTCCAGGTAAGTCCTTTGGACAGCCAGGCAGCTTCTCTTGGCAGGTTGCAGGTTCTGGTTCAGAGTTTCTTTCCCAGGAGGTATCATGTCTACAGGCCCTGGGCACATGTAGTGCACTTTACTAAGGACTTATAAGCAAATTAAATAAGCCAATTGGGTATGAGCCAATGTCACCATGTTTAAGGAAGAGAGCAAATTCACTTTAGCACTGGTTAGCAGTAGTAAAGTGCACAGTCATAAAACCAGCAAGAACAGTGTCAAAAAGGGGAGGGAGGCAGGCAAAAAGTTAGGGGTGGTCACCCTAAGGCTGTCAGGTCTAACAGGCTGTGTACGTACATAACCCATGTATCACTTTCCCTCCTGGGCTGTGTACCGGAATACCACTTGCATTGCTTTCACCAGTGGGCTGTAAGCAGATAAGCCACATGCATCACGTTCACTCAAAGCACATGAAACAAAGAAAATTACACATCTGCACCCATAGAGGTACTGCTTTTCATGACTGCAGATTTACGACTGTCTGAAACCGAAAAATGTTTGCAGAAGTACTCTTGGAAAACTGAAGGACGTATGAGTTTCCAGATGTACTCCTAAAAACATTTGCAAATTCCTTATTGTGTGAGCAGGGATGCTTTTCCGCATGCGTACTTTTACGTGCTGTTAAATTACATACGAAGTGGCACAAATGAACGTTTTCCTTTTTTCCCCTCAAGAGGTGTTTTTACAACTTTCCATTTTCTATCTCTTTTACTTATACCAACTTTGTTGATGTTCTCTTCCCACCATGGAAAATAATTCCCCCCTGTCACTTGCAGGAGTAATTCTTTGGACAGTTCCAGGGCGGAAAGAGATCAGAGTCATTTTCGAAAATCTCGAGTTTGTAGGTGTTTACAAACTTTCCATGGCAACCTCACTGTTGAATGTCGGCTCTCCACCCCTTAAAAAGCATTTACTCATGTGCAATGTTACACCATTGTGTGGTGTAACATTGTAAGCTCACCTTTTGTGAACACCTTGCACTCGTAAGTCAAGCCCTTCGTGCGTGTCAACTTGGGAAACCTGTCCAAGGTGAGTCACGTTCCAAGCACTGCAGAAATGCTCCATTTCTGCCCTAGGCTGTCACCTGGCTTCCCTGAGACAGTGCCGAGTGAGTGACAGCCCACCAGCTGGAGAAACCTGCTGTCACACACCTAGCGGTGTGTATTGTGCGCACCAGGGCTCTGTACCACACTCCAGCAGCCATCACTGCACTGAACCAAGTGTCAGGCGTCATAGCAAGGATGCAAACATGGCGCTGGGATGTCTTTGGTAAAGTCATAAGTGACAGCTTGTTTAGAGTGTCTCAGTGCTGGCATGACATGAGGCACTTAGAAAATGTGTCTCCTGGGGTCATATGTGACAGCGAATCACTAACCGTTGTGTGCACTACTGCTGTATGTTTAACCAGAAAAACACATTTAAGTGGAGATAGTGCTTAATTTGTAAATAAAAACGTGCCGGTGCCCAAAGCCCTCCTCTGAAACACGCGCCCGCTGCAATTGACTGTGCGAGCACGGAATACTGAGGCAGCGTAATCCTGAAGCCACCTCAGGCCTCTTCATTCTATTTAAAGCCCCTCCCTGCCCCTTCAGCTCACTCTTGCAGCTTTCTGCTTTCTCCCTTTGTGACGCTTTTTTGTTTTTCTCTTCATCCCTCTTTCCCATATGTGTCTTTTGCTCGCAGTAAATGCTTGAGGCAGAAGAATAAGCTCTGGCCCTAAAAAATAAGTGCTGGTGCTGAGCACCGGAAACAACAAGCACAAATTAAGCACTGAGTGGAGATTTCTAGCACTAGCAAGGTTAAACTACAAACTTGCTAAAACTGTTGGGTACAAGAAATTCTTTATAAGTAGTGAGCTGTTGCATACACTAAGGGGCATATTTACAAGAGGCTTGCGCACCCGGAGCTTCACCTTTTTTACGCTTCGGCGACGCAAGCCTCTCAACCAAATCTTTGACGCTACGCAAAGCCACTTTGCATGGTCTTTCATGGCCTTGTAGATATGGAGTAAGGCAAAGCAGAGCAAATCGTTGCGTTGCCTTACTCTGCACCAGGGGGGGCGTTCCACGGGCGTTGCAATGGGTTTTCCCACACAACACCCAAGGATTTTGACGCTGCCCCAGATTGAATTAATAACGCAAAACTGAGGCAGCACCAAACCCTTGCGTCTTCTCCCCAAGGGTGGCATAACGAGGAGAAATATTTTTAATTCTCCTCCTTTTGTTCCTCTATTTGTGCCACATTCTGCAGCATGTATGTGTGCTGCATTCTGCACTCTATTTCATAAATATGCTGCATTCCTGCCCTTTCACATTTGGCGTAGGGCAGCACAGCAAGAAGCCTTGCAGCACTGCTCTATGCCAATTGCCCATAAATATGGGCCTAAAGTGCATAATGAGAGGCTTGCGCAGCTGGAGTGTCACTTTTCTGACGCACCTGCAGCACAAGATTCTCAACCATATCTATGAGGCCACTCAAAGCCACATTGCGTGGCTTTGAATAGCCTCATAGATGTGGAGTAAGACAAAGCAGCGGAAGTCGTTGTGTTGCTCTTGTACTCCCCTTGAAGAACTCCACAATTGCAGGAAAGGTTATTTATTTAAGATCGTGCCACATAACCAGTGTGGCTATCCCTCCACCAGTCAGCTACTAACTGACATCCCTGGAATGCTGGCTCTGAGACAGGAGCTCAGAACACAACTACGTTCCTAGTTCCATGAAAGGTAACATTATGAAACATACAAGCTCATACATATCCTCCTCCTTTACAAATGAGGGCATGGAGCAGCATACTTTAATACATACAAAACTAAGGTTACTTGAGAATATCACTATGGAGACATTCAAAAGAAATACAATTCAACGAACATTGTCTTCCCAAGTACTCTGGAGGATGACAATTTCTTACACCCCTCATCCTCTTCATAGTTTGGCTTGATGGATTGGCAGCTTCCAATCCCACATCTCCTTTACCCAAGGTAGCTGCACTATTCTTCCCAGATATTTGTGTAGAGTGACATAATTCAGCATCTGACATCATCATGTAAGTATTACTTCCTTGCTTCATACTGCTTACATTGCATTGACCACCTCTCTGATTCAAGGCCACCCATTTATTGTTAAATATTTCACCATTTTCCAAGACTACAAAAAAACGACAAACATGTACCACTTTGAATGGAGCTCTGAATTTCTTTTACATGTACCTTTTTAACCACAGCAAATCTTCACACAGTCCTCTTCTTTAATCCGTCCTGGTACTTTAACATTTTCCTCTGAATTCTTCTCCAATGTTTTCTTTTGCACTTGTTCCATCACCTCTTTCATCCAACCCGGGACCAACTTTGTTCTTGGCAACCCCCCTCTCATCATCTCGAATGGAGTTTTTCTGATCACCCCATAATCACTTGTACGATAAGCCTACACCATTCCTGTGATCATTCATCCAATATCTTATTCACTTGCTACCACTAACTGGATTGTCCCCTTAACCATGCTATTCGCCCTCTCCATAATCCCATTACCCTGAGGGTTGTATAAGGAGGTACGATTATGTCTAATCCCAAGTGATTCTACACAGTCTACACATTTCATGTGTGGTCAGTTGTGTTCCGTTATCTGTATTGATAACAGATGGAACCCCTTCCTCACTCACAATGTCTTTCAAAATCGCTATGGTTGCCCTTGTGGTGATCTCTCAAATTTTATTATCAACCCCTTGGTATGCACATCTACTACCACCATGGCATATTTTAGTTCCTCTCTCACCTCATTCATAGGCCCAATAAAATCAAGATATTTGGTGTGCCATGCTCTACCCAGATCAGATATTTGTCCTAAGTCTGCTTGAGCTCCCACCTTTAACCTTTTTTCACCATTCTTGCATACACCACATTTTTCTACCCACTTATCTACCTGGTTATCCATTCCTGGCCACCACCAATCAGTTCTCAATCTTTTCTTGGTTTTGGTGTGACCCAAATGCCCTTCATGTGCAGACTCTAATAATTCAGACCTCAATCCATGAGGAGGAACACATTGCTCCCCCTCATGATCACTACATCATTACAAATTGAAAGTTCCCCCACTACTTTGAGATCAAGTCTAACTGAAAGAGTTACCAAAATCTCCCTTCTGGTACCTAACAAAATCAATCGCTTGACTTCCCTCAGTGTAGTATCCAACTGGATTTCATTGATCAATTCCTGTTTAGTAATAGCACATGCTCCCTCCGTATCTATCACATACTGTACTGATGCTACAGGACCTTCACCTTCCTTCACCAAGACAGCAGGACCATCAGCTTCACACCAGTCAATTGACAACCTAGACAAACAGTCACCTTGATAATTCCTCTATCTATGTTCCAAAGTGTAGAAATATTCTTGAAGTTGAGCAGCAAGTCTAGCCAACCTCTCGAATCCCTTCCCAGAACCTCCTGGAAGAAGGACCTTTACTAGAGGCTTGACATCTGTTGCAACACAAATTCAGCTTAGTTCTCCACAAGTAGATTCGAAAATTCTCTCCAAGCTGCCACAAAAACCTCTTTTTCAATAACTGTGTAATTCCTCTCTGAAGTGGTCAACTTCCTAGAAACAAACACTACTGTTTTATCTTGTTTGCCTCGAATAAGGGCAGCTTCAATATCTGTGGCACTTGCATCAACTGTAAGGATCAAGTTCAATTTGGTATCAAGTGGTGTCAAGATACCAGCACCACAAATTTCATTCTTTACAAGTTCAAAACATTCCTGCTGCTCCATTTCCCCCCCAAAGTAGCCCCCTTTTTTAGTAACAATTTCAAGCATTCAGTCCTATCAGAAAATATTTGAACACACTTAGAATAATACTCAACAAGGCCAAAAAATACCACAATTGAGCTTTATCGTCAGGTAAAGGAGCTAATCTTAAAGTGTCTAGTAAAGTTTATTTGGGCTTTACATCATTTGCTGTGATATTGTAACCTAAGTAATCTACTTGATCTTTGATATTGTAACCTAAGTATTCTACTTGATCTGCTAAAAAATTGCAATTTCTCGTGTCAAAGGGACAACCCTGCTTCTCTTACTCTATGAGGAGCTTGTCTAAGGACTATGTTGTGTTGCTGTACAGAGTCACCAAATACTGAGATGTCATTCTGAAAGTATAGGATATTGGTCATACCCCTGCATACCTCGTTCATCATTCTTTGAAATATACTCACTGCCGAGCATAAACCAAAAGGCATTCATGTAAACTGAAAGGTATCCTACATGGTGATAAAAGCCATAAGTGGTTTGGATTCCTCATACAATTTGATTTGGTGGTATGCATTTTTTAAGTCAAGCTTGGAAAAATACTTCCCACCACCCAAAGCTAATAGCAGTTCATTTATTTTCGGCAGAGGGTAAATATCCACCACTACATTCTGGTTAAGGGACCTGAACACCACACAAAACCTATACTTTCCATTAGATTTCTTCGTAATCACTATTGGCAGTATCCATCTGGATGTTTCTACAGGCTCAATCACCCCTCTAGATATCATTTCCTCAAACATCTCTTTCACAGCAGCACGGGCAACCAAGGGAATCCTTCTTATTTTGTGTTGAATAGGTACGCCATCTGGTTTCAACACAATTTTATGGACATATCCTTTCAAATAACTCAACTTCTCTCTGAAAACATCCAGGGCTTCCTCTAAGACGTGTGATAAGGATATATCTTCCACAGCCATCACATGATTAGGCGCCCTGGGGTTAACCATATGTCATACCGGTGCATCCAGCCCAATATAGGTGCTCCATTTTCAGCTATGTATACTTTACATACTATCTTCCTCCCACCAAATCTATAGTAGTTTCCATGTATCCTTTTAAATCAATACTTTCCCCATGATAGCCTCCTGGATTGATGTCCTTGTGTAGTAAATGTACACCTGGCCAATGTTTATAAAACATTTCCTTAGGTATCTTCGTATATATGGAACAAGAGTCTATCATAAGTTCTTCAGTTTTCCCATTAATTACAAAGTCCAATTTTGGCCTTTTCTTTCTTCCCTGTTCAGTCTCTGCATTACCCACACAAAGAATTCTGTCGTCTTGTTTTCCACCAACAATTTCTTCAACTACAGTTGCTATCCTAGATTTGTTTTCTTCTTTACAAACTGCCGCAGAGTGCCATCTTTGCCCATATTTTCTGCAGTCCTTGTTAATGGCTATGCATTTACGATAACTAGCAGTGTGCGCATTTCTACCACAAAGATAATAGAAGTTTGAGCACTGTTTAGGGTTCACTGAATTGTTACTGGATTCTAAAACTGCTCTAACATCAGTGTCTTCCGTCCCCACACTGGAAACTGCCCACTGTTGCTGTCCTTTTCTCCATTTCTTTCATACAGAATTCAGATTCTTCATCTACTTTAGCTATATCTATGGCATCAATAAGGGAAGGATTCTTAGCTGCCCATAGTCGTTACAGAATCTTCTTACTTTTAAAATGAACAATTAATTGGTCTCAAACTAGTTCATCAGTCATTGCTCCAAACTTGCATTTAAAGACAATTCTCTCAATTTAGAAACAAAATCATCAATTGACTCTGTTTCACCTTGCTTCAATGTAAACATCTTCAATGGGATCACCATTAGGCGCTGTCGCTACAGGCAAATATATAAAAATATGTTGACCTTCCTTGCCCAAAGTGTTCAAAAGTAGCGCTTTCTTCTGTGGTGCACTAAATCCCGGAAACCCCAAGGCTTCAATGTATGTCTCGAACATGCTTATCCAATCCTCCCATTCTACTGATAATGGCCCAGGTTGGGATAGGAAAAATGGGGAAGAATTGATGGCACTAAGTGATGCATACGGGTGATACAATAAAGCAAATATCGAGAAAATTGGAGTAAACAATTAGCAATGTTAAGAATTAACTCACTATTAACTCAATGGCTTCATATGCAAATTATCCATGAAATATTGATACAGTTAGCTCACAACAAATGCTACAAGGTGTGCGTATCACCACATGGCACATTCTTTTATGCAATAAAATCACACTGAAAAAACCCACAAATAATTACAATGCATTATAACTGTATATACACTAATCACCCCACAAGTCAAATAGGTGTGTGTATCACCATATGCAATATGCAGTGGTTGTGAACTCGGAACTCCAATAATCATGTGAACATTCTGTTCTGGAGGATAAAAATGAAGCTTTGGTGTGTGCATCACTGTGGTAAGTGTGAAAATGGAATGACACGCCCAAACCAAGATGGCGCCCATTCATGGCATGTAGCCTCCAACACAGCCGATTAGGCATCAGGTGTATTTCATGTCATGGAGAGTGATATCTCTTACTGCTAGACCAACAGAAACCCAGAGAAGAACTGCTAGAAGTAAAATTCAGGGTGACCCAAATATTGGGGTTCAGTAAATTATTGGGGTTCTGCTCCCACAATATTTTTGGATCAAAACTGAAGACTTCTCAGTAACAGCTCTATTTTGGGTTAAGGCTATATGGATTGACTACATTCCTGTGTCCTGTACTTCTTTAATAATTAGTTTCTTTATCAGTTTATAACATAGCCAGGTGTGAGCTTTGATTTGAAGGTCACTTATACCTTTCAGCTTCACTTTGGAAGCATGAGCCTCAATATGTTTTTGAAGAGGTTAGTCATACTTCACAAGGAGGAGGATTATTTCAAGAAAGTTCACATGCAGAGACGTTTTAAGGCATGGACAAAGTGGGCAATGGCCTAGGGGGCACACATTTAAAGGGGACCCCTCCGAAAAGTGAACTTTGTCTTTATTTGACCTCTATCTATTCTATTTCTCTATCTAAACCTCTTTCCTTTTCTGCCTACATTTACCGCAGGCGAGCATTGCCCTTCCGCCAGCAGCAGCAGCTGCAGAACCTTTACTATAAAACAATTACAAACTACATTTATTAATGTTTTATAGTAAAAAGGGCGGGCCATAGGACTGTGTGGAGCAAGAAGAGGGAGTGCACAGCACTCCCCCTCAGTGCGCATGTATGTTTGGCTGGCTGTCTTGGGTTGCTAAACACACACGCGCTCTCGGCTCTCTTTAACCTGGCACTGCGTTGCCATGAAAGCAGCGTTAGGATTGGTCGGAGGGCGGGCTGGGAGCCTGTGCCTGTAGTGGAGGACGGGAGCGGATCAGAGCAGTGTGGCAAAAAAGGTACGTTTTTAAAATGAATATATCTTTTTTTGTCCTGTCGCCATGCCGCCCTGCCCTTTTTCCCTCCTGTAAGCCACCCCTGACATTTACCTCTGTCTCACAACCCAGTGTCAGATTAAGGATTTTTGGGGTCCAGGCAGGACATTTTGCAACTGTTTTTTGAGAACCTGTTGAAGTCTAACATATAACTTAGTATAGTTTGATATCACGCAAGTTTGAATTAGCATTGAATGGATAATAAAATACATATTTGTTCTATATAGGGACCCCAAAATATGTTTTGCTGGGGGCCCCAAAAAACCTTAAATTGACACTGTTCCTATGATCAAGCAAATTGGTATATTAATTAAACAAAGATTCTGTTTCCCACATTTAGCCTTCTTTTCACAAACAGTTTAATAATGACAATCACATGCTCCAATATTTCTCTCTTTATTCTGAATTGTACTGCACAAGGTTATGTTTTCAGAGGGAAGAAGAGATTGGTGATGTCAACACCAGAGGGTGATCATCATGTAGGAATCAGTGCATCGTTTGTGGAATTGGGATAACTCCTGTAATGTGTATCTACAAATTTCCAACATTGAATAAAAGAGCTAATTTCCTCACAATTGCTAAATGCAAAACAAGTAAACTAGGCAAAAAAGCTTTTTCCATTCAGTGAAGCTTACCAATGTTGCATAGTCCCATCTTTTCTCATGAATGGCAACTGTCAATTAAACAGAGGACTTTTGTGTAAGATTGGACTGGTTGAAACTGAAAGACCTCATAAAGTTGATTATGTCAGCTATCTATGATTTTTTCATTCCCAATGACTCCCTCGTGTCTTGGAACCCAGGGTGTGTTAAACAGGGTGCAAATTTACCTAACACGCTGAATTTGGTCTGCAATGTGAACATATGTAATATTTTAGGGTTTTCTCTCACTTCTTCTTCAAACCTCCTTTTCTTCTCTAGCAACCTCTCAGTGTCCCTTCTCTTTTCTTCTGTTTCATTTCTTTTCCTAGACAAATAAAACTTTGTGTTTGTGTCATTCACTCAGACTTATTCAGAAGAACCAGACTAGAGGAAAGCCTTTAGCCGATAAATCATCTCATGCTTCATGTCCCGATTGTCCACTTTCCGGAAAATATTCTCTAAGTGTATTTTAACAGCATTGTTTTTATGAAAGAGAAATGCACAAACAATCAAACACCATAGGTACCATCTACCTGGCCATTAACGCAGTCTGGAAGGATGCTCAAAAACGTTCTTCTGTGGGCTAGGTACACATTAAAGGCAGAAAATCAGCAATCATGAACCTAAACCTCACATTAACACCTACCAGGCAGCCCTCATACTGCTAGTAAGGAGCACAAAGTTTGCTTATTCCTGAGTGGGCCCTAAAAGAGTATATTCCAGAATGCAGAAAAGGACTCCATTATCTTAGTTAATTCAACAGAATTCTTTTGTAGCAGATTCTGAACAAACAGTGACAATTTAAGGAGTTTGTGGGGCCATAGGCAAGACATATTTTGGGGACTTCAGTTTGGAACACCTTTGGCTATGATACTAATTCGAGCCCTTGTGTTGCCGAACAATATTAAAAAATTAGGACTGGCAAAAAGAGCTAAAAGCTCAAGCAGCCTGGCTTCCTTAAGTGATACAGTACAAAAATGAAGCTTGAGCAGGAAATGATGAACCCATTTTTGGGCTTGAAGCTACATTTTTCTTCACTTGCAACAACAACATCTTAAGTGGACTTCATTGTCTAACCAGATTAACCTCACATTGTGTTAAAGGGACATAAAAGTAAATCGGTGGAAGATTGGTGGGCTACTGCACAATACGTAGTAGAACATAAGTATATAGGGGCCACATGTACAACTGTTTTAGCAGTCCCAAATGGAGAATCAGGCCGTCTGTGACCACTTAAAAGGGGTGTCGCATGGATCAACCCCATTTTGCAAGTTGTTAACCTGTTACAGACTCACAAAATAGCACTCGTGAGTCACTTTTAGAAAGTGGCGTGCCAAAGGCATCCCTTCCTAATAGCGAGTCGCAGGAGGGCGTACGATTGTTTAACGACAGGGAATGCAGTCACAAAACAATCACAGTTACCTCCAATTTTAAATTTGTGGTAAGCCATTCGCAAATAGGAAGGGGTCCCCAAGGGATCCCTTCTCCTTTGTGAATGGGGGCACCAACATTTTTCCAGAGCAGGCAGTGGTTCCACGGACTACTGCTAACTCTGAAAATATTAAAAGACCACTTTTCATTTTTTTAAAATAATGCATCCCATTTTCCTGTAAGGGAAACGGGATGCTATTGAAAAAAACTGCTTTATTTAAAAACAGTAATAGACATGGTGGTCTGCTGACCCTAGCAGGCTGCCATCCCTTTGAATGCTGGCCATTCCCTAATGGGTCATAAATTGCGACCTGCCTCATGAATATTAATGAGGCAGATCCCTTGCAACCCATTTGGGAATCAAAAACAGTGTCTCAGACCCTGTTGTACATTAGGGATTGCGACTCGCAATTCGCGAATCGCTAAAATTTGCAAATTGCAAGTTGCAAACTCTAGTGGTTGTACATCTGGTCCATAGTGCTTGAATTGTAGCTTTAGCCGACAGGTATCCAGAATCACAGGTAAATCCTGTTTTACTACTGGTGTCCTTGACGCAGCAGTGAACATCCAAGCACTGTCCTGAGGATTATCACTATTCTATTGGGTGAAATATTACACTTTTTCATGTTTCTCTTCTCCTACCTTCTTCTTTTCCCCCTCTTCCTGTGATTACACTTATCTAGATAGACAGTGATCCCAAGTCAGTGTAATACTAGAAATTGTATGGATTGGCAGACAGGAATTGGATAGAGAGGTAAAGAGAAAGGTGGTGTAGCCAGAAGGTAAAATGGAGAGAGGGGAAAAGAGGAAGATGTGGGTGGAGAAAGAGAGGTAAAAAGATAGATAAGAGTGAGGTAGCGAGAGCTAGAGAAGAAATACAAGAAGACGGATGAAACAAAGAAAGTTGTAAGGTAGACAGGTAGAGGGAGTAACATGAAGAGAAGGAAATAAGGGACAGAGTGAAAAGAAGTGAATTACAAAGATAGAAGTGAAGTAGAGAATGAGAAACAAGCCTAAGGAATGTCACACATAAGGACTCAATCAAAGAATCTATAATACAAAACAAAATAAAAAGGCAATGATAAATATTCTGCATAAAAAGTAACAACTGACTTGCAGATTTGTTCACACTGATGTCCAAGTTACTGTAGACTAAATCTATTGCACACACATCTTAGGCCACATTCAAAAAGCACATGACCCCGCTTCACCACAAACTGTAATCTTTAGTAACTATACATGGTATGTTATGTTATATTATTTCTAATTAAACAATAAATATGTTACAAATACAACATAACATATAAATAAACTATAATAGTTAAAATAGTACATATATATATTATTTAATAATTCTAAAATAATTGATAGTTTTTATAAAACATTTAATATTTTATAAATAAGTAATAGATATGCACAATATATGTATTTTACATCACTTCATATTTAGTTATATTTCTAACTATTCTAAAAAAGTGAATTTACTTTAACATTATTTCCTATGAGGTTTAATTTAACGTCTCTACCTCCATTATTTTCTACGGGTGAGTAATGAAGTACCAGTGGTTGACGATGTGTAGTGCTGGACTTAGTACGAAAGTGTAAGTTAATACACAAATGTAAGTTAATAGAAAAGTGCAGTTTGTGAATACCGAGAAGTAGCAAACTTACACAAACGTCTAAACTTACTCAACAGTGTAAGTTATCTTTGTGAATCAGACCACTAGTGGTTGTAAATCCTAGCGTAGGGCCTGAAACAGGGCGTTGAAACACAAAATAAGCACGGAATTACCCATAAGAAAGCATGCACATACCTACTTAGTGTCCCTTCTATTTCGCAAAACGAATCAGTATCAATTTCCAAATTTAATAGGAATTTTATACTGAAAAGCAATAAACATTTTTTGTTCTCAGAATCATGGTTAGAGTAACCATCAAACTTCTAGTGATATTGGTTTATAAATCTGTTTGTGTAATAGTACCCCAACTCTCTTTACTTACCAGGCACTGCATGTGCCAGAGACTGTTACATGGAACATCACCTAATGTAGAGCACATTCTCCAGGCCTCATGCATAATACCAAATCCCAACCAATTAGAAAACGTTTGCATGTACCAACTATCCCTCCTCTTGCAGATAGCATAGAGATGCAAGCTCGCCTGCAACACTGAGTCTAGGACATCTTGCAGAAAGACACCTTTCTGTATGGCCATAGCCATAAAACAGATACAAAATCAGAGCACCGTACATAAAACCTCACATTTAAAATGCTACACGTGGCAGTCCCTTGCACAGAGAAAGTGTCTCAGGGTTGCAAATTCGGCTTAAGGTTTGAAACATGTCCTAGTCCAGATTGAGGCACAAAAAGCTCTCTAATGAGCAAGTGCATTAACATAAAGGAATAAAATATTATCCTAAAATCAACTCACACAAACAAAAACTGTTGGCACATTCTGGCTTCGGATCCAAAACGGAGCCTGGTTAGAAGAACAGACAAAAAAACAGAAGATGAACCCAGAAAGTAGTCAACATTTACCAGTGTTTCAGGCATATGGAGAAATGCACCCTTATTGTGACCAGGCCCCTAAAACAGAGGTGGAGTGCTGTGGAAAAAGACTTTCTAAATCTGTATGAAATTGTTCCCATCTGTTCCCTCCTGCTCCATAAGAAGTGATAGGCTGGTGACGCGCTGCAAGCCTGGGTGCCTTGTTTCTGGAGATGCCAAGGGTGAAGTGCAGTGAGTCTGTTTTCGGTCAGACTTCCTGCACTGGACCTAGTTTAGGCTTTTCTGGATGTGGTGGGACCAACATAGATGAAGACCGAAGGCCTGCTTTACCCCCCCCTGTGTTGATGACAGCGTGTGTTCGTGAGTCCCCAGGGGAGAAGGTGGATGGGGGATTTGATGGTCATCAGGAGTAGGTGATCAGGCCCTTGGTCCTTTTGGCTTGGAAAAGTGAAATAAAAGAAAGAGCTGGGTGAGCGCTCTGTAGTCCAGGATGGAATGGTGACGTGTGCCTTCTGCCTTAGCCTCAGGGGTAGCCACGGGCAGCCCTTCTTTAAGGGCTCCGGGCCTCTGCCACTTCCCTTTTCCAAAGCACGATGTGTGTCTGTCTGGCTAAGTAAAGGTCATCCTGCCAGACACACCATATCATGGTCAGGTAGCCAAGCGCTTTGCATGCACTAATGCACAGTCGCCTGGCTGCCTGAGCCAAACTTTACCCGACTGAAGATTTCACAGCCCTGAGGGCATGACCTCATCAAAGTCCCCTTAAGTGCTCTCCCTCACGACGAGGGGGAGCATCACTGATAGACTCAGACCCGAATGCTTCAGGTTGAAGCCCTACAGTGCACTGGGCTGACTATTGTTCAGTGACACCCTGTCAAAGAATGGGGTGGGGTCAACAAGTCTCACTGACTCCACCCAACTCTGGGAGGAGTTAGGTGATGTCCTCCTTTCATTGGCTCCTTCCCGCCACTCGATGTCACCCATGTGGCCTGGTAAGTGCTACTTTAATGGTGTATGCATGTCTGTATGTATGAATGTATGTTTATCTGTGCAGGCATGCGTGCTGTGAATAGGTGGGTGCGAGTATGTGCTTATGAAAGGCGTGTGTGTGTGTGCGCACTTGTAAACGGAGGGGAGTTAGTTACCGTGCATGTAGATGGGTGCGAGTATGTGTGTACTTGTGTGAGTGGATGGGTGGAAGAGACTGCGTGTGTGTCCGATCCTCTACCATTGTATGTTATGCGCTGTGAAGGGACTCACTGAAGATCTTGGCTCAAGCCTGGATTTGTTCCTCCTGGTCAGGGCAGGAAAAGCCTATGACAAAAGAAGTGAAGAAGTGGATTGATGCAGGAGTCTAGTAAAGCATGCTCCTGTCCTCCTGTGAGCTGGATGTGGCCAGGCTGGAAGCAACCCAGAAACCCAGATCTGTGGGAGCGCGTGTGAGCCGCCAACCAAGATGGCCGCCTAATTACGGAGCTCCGCGCATCGTCGGGCGAGTTTTTACCGCCTGAGACATTTCTTTCCTCTTTTTAATGGCACTTCTACAATAACAGCTATGGGATGTTTTGGTGAGCATTTTTCATCGCTTTTTAGGGCTGCCTAGCTTATTTTCTGACTCTTTAATTAAGTTTTTTCATTTCTCCTCATGAGTGCGGCCATTTTGACTAATTTTGCTGACCATTACATTATACTTCTTTGAATATTTGATGGCTCGGCTTTCAGTTTTTTTTTTTTGCGCAAGCCTGGTAATTTATTTTTGCTGTCTTGTTAACATATTTTGGGAGTTCTTGTGTCGCTCATTTCCTTATTGAAGGCTTTTATTTTTGTATGGGCAAACTAAAGAAAATAAAATCTCTGTCGCATCAGTCCTCCTCAGCTGACAATCTTTTGCAGTTTTTACAATTGGACACTTCTGCTGCAGAGTCTTCTTCTTCCATGTCAAAGATGTCTTCCTCATCTTCTTCTTCGCCTAAAGTTTCTCAGAATATTTCTACAACTACTCATAAGAGGGTCAAACAAGTCCCACCTTTACCAGTAAAATCTCCCTCACCGATCTCTCTTGAACTTGTGCTTGACGAAATACACGCATTGCGTCCTTTTATCGAAGAAACTAATTCTCGGATCCAAAATCTTGATTCTAAGTGGTCTCAAATTGAAGTTAGAGTCTCTGCTTTGGAACAAAGAGTCAGCGACATGAAGGATGAAACACATAAAATTATTAGTTTGGAGAAGGAAGTGGCAACTTTGAAGACACTTGCGGAGGATTTGGAAAACAGAAATAGACGCAATAATCTTTGCCTTTATGGATTACCGGAGGGTCTTGAAGGGAGTGACCCAATTTCATTTGTTGCCTCTTTCTTTCCACAGTTGGTGGGCCTAACATCTTCTACAGTATTGACCATCCAAAGAGCGCACCGCATTGGTCATCGTTCTCCGCATTCCGCCACATCTAAACCAAGAGGCGTGATTATTTTTTTCCTTGAATTTACTGATTTATTGTAGAATTCTTAACGCTGCGAAAGCCAAAAAACAAATTTCTTGGCAGGGAAGTAAAATCTTCGTCTCACAGGATGTGTCCAAAGCTACAGCAAACAGGAGGAAAGAGTTTTTGGATCTTCGTCCACAGCTTTGTGACTTGGGAGCTCGTTTTGGATTATTCCATCCGTGTTTGTTCAAAGTGACATATCAAAACAAGACCACTTCATATACCTCTCCTGCAGTTCTTTGTGATTTTCTAAGAATACACTCTACAAATTCTATGGAAACAGCTGGTCCTTCTACACGTTGACTATGTACGTTTCTTAATTTATTATGCCCTTTCATTACTACTGCAATATAATTGATCGTCCTACATATGCAGTTTATACAGTATACTATATTGACGTGACTACAGACCCTTTTTGTTAATGTATTGTTTTCTTTTCACAGGTTCCTGGTGTTCTATAATCATTATTTTTGCTCGTAACCTTTGTCCGTTGAGGCGTTCCGTTCCCTTGCTGTGCCGTCTTCAGTCTCTGCTGTCACCACCCCTCCCCTATTGTTCATTCATCTCAGGTATGTTTTTGCAGTCGTCTTTATTTGACATTTACTGTCTCTTCTTTTTTTCTTGAATATTTTCCATCCTTTTTCCTGCTGTTTTCCCTTTACTCTTCTCTCTTTTTTTTTCTTCTGTTTTCTTTTCCCTTATATGTAGTTGCAGTTATTTATGGTACAAGGCCTTTCGTGTATATATATGGTTATGTGATGTAAATTCAGAGTTATTTCTTGGAATGTCAAAGGATTTATTAACCCAATTAAAAGGCAGAGAATTTTATCCCACTTATCTAAATATAATCCAGACTTGGTTCTTCTACAAGAGACCTATTTGACGGATTCTGAAGCTCTGAAACTTAAAAAGGGTTGGGTGGGCAATGTTTTTACTTCACCTTCGTCTACAAAGAAAAATGGTGTAATTGTGCTCTGCCATAAAAAATTATCAGTTAATGTTATTTCGCAAGACTCAGATTCTGATGGTAGTTGGCTCTTTGTGAGGCTCAGTATTAATTGGATTATAATGACTATTGGAAATTTTTATGGTCCTAATAATTCAGATTATCTTTTCTGGCCTAATATTACTAAACAATGTTTGCATTATAATGATGAATTTCTTCTTATTGGAGGGGATTGCAATCAAATTATTGATCCCTTTATAGATAGGAAATCTGTAATTAAATTTTCTCCCCATAAAATGCATAAACAATTTAAGGCATTTTTCTCACAATGTAATTTAATTGACTCATGGAGAACCTGTAATCCTGATAATAGGGATTTTTCATTTTATTCTCCACCACATGGCTCCTTATCTAGACTTGACCATATTTTTGTTTCTAAATCATTATCCCAAAATCTTATTAACTCCTCCATTGAACCTATGGTAATATCTGATCATGCTCCAGTCATTACAGATTTTGACTTGCTCCCGGTGCATCCCAAATCCAATAGGTGGCAATTTAATAATTCTTTGTTACTTGACTCTAAATTTTCCTCTTCCTTTGTTGCCTTTGCAGACAAATATTTTCGATTTAATGAAGATTCTCACGTTTCTCCACAATTGTTATGGGATTCGTTTAAGGCTGCAGCTCGTGGTCATATAATACATTTTGTCTCTAATAAAAAGAAAACTTTTAATGCCCAGCATCAAGCACTGCTTCTCAAAATTAAATGGTTAGAACATCAATATTATTCTTCCTCCTCCAATTTTAATATATAAGAACTTATTCAGGCAAAATTGCAATTTAATAAAATCTCAACGGATAATGCTTCCGCTTTTCTTCTACGTAGTAGTGCCCGTTATTATGGAGCTCGAAATAGAGCGGGGAAGCTTCTGGCTAATTATTTAAAAGTTCGAAAGCAACGCCATAATGTGAAGTCTATAGTTTCAGATACTGGTGAGTCCCTTTTTAAGGATGAAGATATTTTAGCTGAATTTGTTAATTATTACCAGACACTTTATATTCCTGAGTCAGTCCCGACCCCCTTACAGATTGATGATAATTTAAAGAATATTCCAAACCCTAATAAGACACTGGTTGATGCTACTTCACTTGAAGCAGATATTACTTCGTTAGAAATTTTTAAAGCCCTTCAATCTCTAAAAAAAGGTAAAACTCCTGGTCCGGATGGATTTACAGTGGAATTTGTTTTACATTTTTCTGACATGTTACTTCACAAACTTTTTCAGCTTTTTCAATTCTTCATGGGTTCTGGTTGTACAGGGGGCACATTTCAGGAAGCTTCGATTTGCCTAATTCCAAAGGACGGTAAGGATCATACTTTCTGTAAAAATTTTAGACCAATCTCTCTTCTCAATACATATTATAAAATCTTTGCTAAATTATTAGCCCTACTTCTTGATACCCTTTTACCTGCGCTGATAAATAAGGAACAAACGGGTTTTGTCAAAGGTAGACTTGCTTCTGACAATTCTAGAACATTCTTTAATGTACTCAGCAAAGCTCCCGCTCTGTTGTATTCTTTAGCAGCAATTTCCATAGATGCTGAGAAAGCGTTTGACCAGTTAGACTGGTCTTTTCTATTAAAAGCTTTAGCCTGGCATGGTTTAGGGCCTCATTTCATTTCATTTATCTTTTTGCTTTATCAATCCAGATATTTTGTATTACGCCGAGGTGTACGTCAAGGGTGTCCGCTCCCTCCACTCCTATTTATTCTAGCTCTAGATCCCTTTCTATACAGTATTAGAAATAACATTAAAATTGAAGGTTTCCAGTATGGCGAGAAATATTTAAAATTAACGGCGTATGGGGATGATATACTTTTATATATCTCAAACCCTGAGCTCTCGATTCCGTTTCTACTTCGGGAAATTGAGGATTTTTCTTTGATTTCAGGTTATAAGATAAATTCAGATAAAACTGAAATCCTCCCTCTAACAAAATTTTGTTTTAGAGCATCGTTTGATATTACTGGTTTTCACTGGAATTCTTCCAAGATTAAATATTTAGGTATTCGGTTCACCTCATCCGTTAAAAAGTCCATTGAAGTAAATATTTCAGATGCTTTAGAGAAAGTTGATAGATCGATTCTGGCATGGAATCCCTTACTTTTATCTTGGTGGGGTCGTCTTGACTCTATTAAAATAATGATTTCTCCTAACATTCTTTATATCCTATCCATGATTCCGCTTCCTTTACCTGGTACCTTTTTTACGCAATTGGACTCCAGATTGTCTAAATTCCTCTGGAACAATAAGAAATCTAAAATTTCTCTTAGTCATCTTCGTCATTCTAAACAGGAGGGAGGAGTCAATTTTCCTGATTTCAGATTGTATCACAAATCCTTTTGTTTGCGTCAAGCTTCTAGGTGGGTCTCCCTGTCAGGCTCTAGGTTTACGCCCTTATGGTTGGATATTGAATGTTCTTTTCTTTTGCCTTTTTCCCCTAGTGAGGTGGTATCCTTTTCTTATAATATTTCGCTTATCTCCTCTCTGCTTCTTAAACATACTTGTGCTCTTCTGCGTTCTCACTATTTACCTCCATCTGTCACTCATTCCTCTTTTCTGAATTCCCCTATTTGGCATAATTGTCTTATCACTATTAATAAAAAACCTTTATTTTGGAAATCTTGGCGACAAATAAATATAGCGTGGGTCAAGGATTTATTCTCCAATGATACTCCACTTTCTTTTTCACAATTCCAACTACTATTTCATTGTCCCAATTCATTTATGCCTAAATATCTTCATATTATTAATATTATTCTTGATGTACTTTTTTCCTTGCCTTCCCCTTCTTCTTCGGAATTACCCTTTTCTTTGTCCTCCTTTCTTATCTCATATCCTAAGGCATCAAATATCTATAAACGTTTTCAGTCTCCTGTTTTGACGAGTCCTAAATCTAAAATTGAATCTCAATGGCAATTGGATTTGGGATGTTCCTGGACTGTTTCTTTTTGGAATAAGGAGTGGCATCGATCTTATAAAATATCTAGATCAGCTTCTACCACACAGTCACTTTTCTTTCTTTATCACAGTCTTTATTTTACCCCTTCTACTATAGCAACATTTTCTGTATCCTCCACTTCAAACTGCTGGTCCTGCGATAGCCCAAAGGGAGATCTTATGCATATCCTTTTTGAATGTCCTCCGACTGTCTCTTTTTGGAGAAAAGTTTGGTGTCAGCTTACCTGCATTTTTCATTTGCGATCCCAATTATCTCCCTTGGTGCTTTTTCTAGGTAGTCTCTCTGCTGACATTGTTTCAGATGATGATAATTTAAAGTTGTTGGATCTCATGTTAGCTTTAGCCTTTCAACAAATTACTCTCAATTAGAAACATTCATCCAACATTTCCTATAAGGCTTGGTGGAATAATGTTTGCCACTACCATAGAGTAAATATTGCTTTTACCTCTTTATGTTGCCCCTCCAAAAACAGAGATTTGTATTGGTTACCTTTGACTGATTATATTAATGCTGTTGCTTGTAATTCTACTAATTGTACATTATCTGAGAATTTTAAGCCACCATGAATTCTTTATTTTCTCTGTTCTTGAGTGAATTTTAACTTAGCTTAAATTTATGCTTTATTGAATATTACTTTTTTCTTTTATTTAGCTGTTGAATATCCAATGTATCTTTCTCATTGTAAATGGTCTTGTTCCATTTCCATTGTTTCTTCCCCATTTTATACTTTTAAAATGTTAAACAGCTTTTACAATTCCTTTTAAAATTATATCAAAATCATTGTGACAGATATATTGTATTGTTAGTATGTAACCCATATGTATTTGGATTTTAATAAAGCTGATTTACCTTAAAAAGCCAGATCTGTGACTGGGGGTGAGTGTTTGCATTGTTCAACACTCCATCCATCATCCTGTTGTGTTGCTAAAGTTGCCCTAAGTGGAAAGGGTATGCCCAGATGTGGGTCCCGTGTTCACTGTGCCACTGGATTCAAGCTCGCCTAGCTGATGAAGGCTGATACCCTGAAACTGGTCCCATGAGGCTTGTTTCCGGTCCAGGGAGGACCTGGCCTGGAAGTTCGGGCTGGACTGTTCCCATGGGGAGCAGGGTCAAGACTGATTTGCATATGGCTGGGTCCAACCTGGGGTGGTATGGTGAGCAAAAGAACAATGGATTAAACCCAGATCTGTGACTGGGGGTGAGTGTTTGCATTGCTCAGCACTCCGTCCATCATCCTTTTGTGGGGAAGGAGGAATGACCTTTCCTGCATTTGATGGAGAGAGGGGGTAACAGAGACCCACTTTCACTCTGCTGCCGGCCTCCAAACAGGCAGCAAACCTTTCAGAGCCCACTCTTTCACAGTAGTGGCTGACCAGGCAGCAGCAAAGAGGTCCTCAAAATGCCTAAAAACAAATGGGCCATCGCTGGCACTGAGACACCTGCCCGGCTGCTGGCATTGCCAATCTGACCTTGGCTGCAGCAGTATCCTGTCCAAGCAGCTGGTGGCATCCAAGTCCTCCCATTAGGAGGGACAGCAACACAAATAGAGAAATTGATGCTAAGACAGATGCGACGTAGCAGTGGTGGTTCTTGTGTGAGAGGAAACCACATGGAGGCCAGAGTAGTGAGTCAGTCGGAGACAGCTGAAAACATTACCGTTTTATGGAAAGGGCAAAGGGACCAATTGCCCAGGCCCCCACCTTGCACTGCCCGCTGACAAAGGGATCAGAACATTCAGAGGACTATCCCTGTCTCTCTCTCTCTTCAAACACACACACACACTCCATCTCTCTCTCTCTTGCGCTCTATCTTTCTAGTTCTTTCCTCGGTCTTTCTCTCCCTATCGTTACCTCATCACTCGCTACCTTTCTGCCTAATGCTCTTTCTCAACTTAACTCGTGTTCTTTCAACTCATTACTTCGCTCATCCCTTTTTACCTAGGTCCAGTGCTTAATTTGAGCTGGTGCGTGGCCGTTCCTTCGTTTTCTACAACAGGCATTTATTGCAAGCAAAGACACTTACATGAAAGGCAGAGGTAAAGAAAGACGGAAAACCGTCACCAAGGGAGAAAACAGAAAGCTGCAAGAGTGAGCGGAAGGGGCAGGAAGTGGCTGTAAATAGATTTAAGAGGTCCAAGATGGCTTCAGGATGACTACGCTTCATTATTCTGTGCTCACACATTTAATTGCAGCAGCCCCGCATTTCAGAGGAGAACTTGGGGCACCGGCACGTTTTTATTTACAAATTAACCACTGCCTCGCTACTTTCTTTTTTATGTCCCTCTAACTAACAATTATCTCCCTCTGTCTATCTTGCATCTCTCCCAAACTCTCCCTCCTTCTACCTCACCTCTTTCTACTTCACCCCTCTTGCTCTCTTTATCTTGTTGAGTCTCATCTCCACCTGATCTATCACCAAATCTCAACCCCACTCCTATCTCACATCTTGATCTTCCCCTCTCTCTCATTTTTACCTCTTCCTACCACCCCAGCTTCTTTTTCTCTGCCTCACCCATCTTTCTGTCTCATGTTGCTCGCTTTTCTTCTCTTCACATCTGCCTTTACCTTGCTCTTTATGAGTCTCTATATATTTATCTACCTACCTCACCTCTCCTCTACGCCCTTTGACTCACCTCTATCTCACATTAAGTTCAATACACTTCTCTCCGTCACAACTCTGTCTCTCATGATCTCACCTCTCACTGTGCCTCCACCTCTCTACCTCCCTAGCTCATCTCTCTCACCTCTTCCTCTGTCCACACCTCACTATCCTGTGCCAATAGTATCTCCTCCATCTGCTTAATCTCTTTCTCATCCTCACCTCTCTTCACCTCACTTCTAAAGCTCTCTCCATCTCTCTACCTCACTTCCCTCTACCCATCTTTCATCCCTTCCTCTCACACGTATTCACCATTCTCTTACACATTTCCGTCTCTACCTCGCATCTCCCTCACTAACCTCTCAATTTACCTTACGATTCCCACTCTACATCACCTCTCCTCAATCCACTCTTCCTACCTCTGTTCCCACTACTTCACTTCTCTTTCACTCTCTTTCTCATCCCTTTTTCACTGTCATTACCTTTCTTCTCTTGATGTACCTCCTGTTCTATTTCACCTCATCCTCTCTGCCTCATCTCTCTCTACCTCACCTGTCAGTCTGTTCCTCTCTCTCCTCCTCACCATTCTCTACCTCATGCTGTCTATCACTGTGTCGTCCTTTCCTCTCCTTCCATACCTCGTCTCTGCCTCTCTTTCACCTTTCCCTGTCTACCATCCACCCTTCTCGCTCTACCATGCTCTGTGTCTCACTGCTTTCTGTCCCTGACCTGTTTTTCTGTACCAATCTCACTTCTCATGTTGGCATTCTCCACCTTGCCGCACCAGAATGTGCAAAGAGTGCTTCCCCAGGTGGAAAGGAGGTGTGACCTAGGGGTAAACTTCCCCCTTCGAATTCTGGTGAACCTGAGGTATAATCAGACCTGCTGGAATTATGCGATTGTGCACCTGCAGCAATTTTCACATAATTATAGATTTTCCGCATTTGCCACATAATTCATCATCTGCCGCATAGTCTGCAGATTTTAACAAAACGAAAATTGTTTCTAGCTCAATCGGTTCAAACGTTACTAAAAATGCACTGACACGTGTTGCTACACAGCGGAAGGCCCTTTGCAGAGATTGAATGGTCACTTTAAGGTTGCTCATTGCTATATTGTAGTAATGTTTTATACTTTTTCATGACATTAGTATAGCTAAGCTCAGACGTAGGACGTCTTGAGAACAACTATATTCTCTTTGATTTTTGACATTGGTGCTGTCTAAGATGAGGAATATGTAAGCTACTGAAGTATTATATGAATAGTAGGAATGTGTCAGGGCAAGAATTTCTAGCCACTCGAAATAATCTACCTCTTTTCTTGTAGTCATGAAGAAGTGGCTTTAAGGCCTTGAAACACGTATTGGCTGTGGTCTCAATCAACCTTTTAAGATTAATTTTTAAATTTTTCTTAATGAAATTGAATATAAATCACATGGGTGAAACACACTTTGTGTTAATTATTACAAAACATTGTTTTTCTCTTTGTGTTCACATTTTCTGGTATGCTAGTTGGAATGAAAACAATAATCGTAATAAAGTGTTAACTTATCATGCCTTTTCTGTAGTAATATTTTTCATGCCCTCCATGGGACTTGAATAATTCTCATACTGTAGTGTTAAACTGGTACTAATGAGGTGCAACCAATCCCCCGACAGTGTAAAAAGAACAAAAAATGAAGTAATACGATCATGAAATGTACCAGACTATGCCGCATAATTTACCTTTCCTTGCTGCATAATTTACTCAACCCTGCTGCATAATTTGGTTCTCCCCTGCTGCATAACTATGGTGGCCCTGGATATAACAGGCGCTCCACCAAAAATCACGTGATTGTAGGTAAGATGAGGCTTCATCACACTTTGCCTACAATTTTCAGTTGTAGATGTAATTAAATTGAGCAGTTTAGAGGCCTAAACAACCAGTTGATGGAATATTGTTTCTCAGCATCCCAGAGGAATGTGCAGTGCTCTGTTGCTACCTTTTTAGGTGTTTGATACATAAATATCAACACGTGCAACATTCTCTGACTTCTAGCAAAGTTTCTATACATATTTCTTTAGGAAGCTGGCTCTGTATATACTATACCAAAGTAAGGTATAGTGTGCCCAGAGTCCAGTGGATCCCCAGAGGCTCTACAGAGGGTAAAGTAGATAATACTAGTGATCTCTTTCGTGGTAGTGAGGTCGAGCAGTGAGGCCTATCAGAGGGTAGTGCTATGCATTTGTTGTACACACATACAGAGACAATAGAAGCACACACTCAATGACTAACTCCGGGGCAGTGTTTTATGCATCAACAGAATATACTCTGTTACCTTATTTCTAGAACCAAAAGGATCTTTGTTGCAGGTAAGTACAGTTTCAAGAGTGTATCACATTCAAATAGCACATGCACTTGGTTTAGAATTCACAAGTAAAACAGTTTACAGGTAATCAAAGCCTTTTCTGTTTCAAAAGTGGATACAGTGCAATTTCTCATAGAAAGTAATGCAATCCTGGGGGAGGAAAAGTAACGACACATTTTTTTAGGCAAGTGCTCAACTTATGATCCCAGTCATCAGGGGTTAAGGTGTCCACAGGGCAAAGTTTAGGAAGACACCAAGAGTGCACCACTAACAACGCAGAGCCTGCCGGGTGCAGAGGTAAAAATTGGTGTTGGGCGCCCAATGGAATCCGATGGAGACAGGGGGTGCTCAGAAAGAAACAGCTTGCAGGTAATTACCTGTGACTTCAGGGCACAGACCTGGGGGTTTAGATCAGCGCCGGGGGGGACTACAGGTCAGCACCAAACACAGACCCTTAGAGGCACAAGGGCGCCGGGTGCAGGGTGCAAACACAGCATTGGGTGCCTAATGTTTTTCAATGAGAGAACCCTGAGGGTCACAAAGATGGTGCAGGCGTTGTCCAGGGAGTCGAGTGAAGAAAACCAACTGCTGGACAGGTAAGTAGAGAGCCCACTGGACAATGCTGGACCATTGTTGGGTTCCCCAAGGCCAGGGCGCTGTGGGTGCAGGGGTACCTTTGGGCATCTGGAAATCTTCACCGGAGCTGGTCGCGGTCAGGGGGGTCCTCTGGATTTAGGCTGCAGGTGTCGTTATGTTGGTCAGAGGGGTCAAACTAGGGTGGACTCAAGGTCAGAATCACTTGGGGACCTTCTCTGGACCAGTGGGCCACCTAAATACAGGCAGTGGGTGTCCGGTGCACAGTGGGCAGGACTTGTGGATCAGGGGCATTGCTGGAGTCCTTCTTGGAGGTTTCTTTGTGGACAGGGCTGCTATCCTCTGGAGCTCTTAGTCCTTGGGCAGGCAAGCAGTCCTCTGGGGGCTTGTAGAGGTTGCTGGTCCTGCAGGATGAGTCATCTTCTTGTAGCAGGATTCATGAAGCTGCAGACAGGCTGGTAGAGCAAGAGCCAAGTCAGTTGTCGTCTGGAGTCTTCTCTGCTAGTACGGCTCTTCAGATTTTCTTCTTCTTTTCAGGTCACAAGGAATCTGTATAGCAATGTTCAGGGGTGCCCCTAAATATTAGATTTAGGGGCGTTATAGGGGTCAGAGGGCAGCAGCCAAGGCTTCTGTCCCTGAGGGTGGCTACACCCTTCCTGTGCCCACTCCCTTTGGGGGGGGCACATTCCTAGCCCTCCAAAGCAAGATGGAGGTTTCTGCCAGGAGGGGTTCACCTCAGCTCTGGGCACCCTGGTGTTTACCAGCCTGACCTGCTGCCAAAAAAGGGGCTTGGTTCGGGGGGGGGCATCTTCAGCTGTCTGAAGTGCCCTGGGGCAGTGTAACATGAGGCAGGAGCCTTTGAGGCCCACCGCCAAGTGTTACACTTCCTGCATGGGGGAGGTGTGAAGCGCCTCCACCCAGAGCACAAAGGCTCTCACCCCATGGAGTCAGAAACTTGTCTGTTGGTGGCAGGCTGGCACAGACCGGTCAGCGTTACACTATGGTGTTGGGTGAAATACAGGGGGCATCTCTAAGATGCCCAGTGGGTGCATTCTTCAATAAATCTAACACTGGCATCAGTGTGGGTTTATTGTGCTGAGAAGGTTGATACCAAACTTCCCAGTCTTCAGTGAAGCTATCACGGAGCTCTGGAGTTCATAATGACAAACCCCCAGCCCATGTACTCAATATGGCCACACTGCACTTACAATGTCTAAGAATGGACTTAGACACTGTAGGGGCATATTGCTCATGCAGTTATGCCCTCACCTGTGGTATAGTGCACCCTGCCTTAGGACTGTAAGTCCTGCTAGAGAGGTGACTACCTATGCCACAGGCAGTGGTTTGTGTGCATGGCACCCAGAGAGGGATGCTATTGCGACTACCTTTTTCTCCCCACCAGCACAGACACGCTGCAATGGCAGTGTTCATGTGTTTAGTGAGGGGTCCCTTAGGGTGGCATAATACATGCTGCAGCCTTTAGGGACCCTCACTGCCAACGGGGCCCTTGGTACAACTGGTACTTTTTACAGGAGACATAGCTGCATGCCAAGGGTGTGTCAATTGTGGAAGCAAAAGTACAGTTTAGGGAAAATAAACACAGGTGCTGGGGCCTGGTTAGCAGGATCCCAGCACACACTCAGTCAAGTTAGCATCAGATATCAGGCAAAAAGTGGGTGGGGTAACCATGCCAAAAGGGGCACTTTCCTACAGTTTCCACATAGCTAAAGTTGCACTCTATTTTGGCAAATTAGAGTGCTAACTTTAGCAGTAGTGGAAACACAACACTGAGGAACTTAATATTTTGTGCATCCTCTGCTTGCTTAAAATAGGCAAACCTACAGATAGGAAGTACACTATTTTTAATGCTAATACATAACAGAATACATGCTCCTTTTGATGCAATGTGCGTTCTTTCAGCGTTAATTACTAATTTTAACTTAAAATATGGCCGCTCTTAAATGTATGAGACATTATGACAACTAGCATGCTACCATGCTATTTGTATGAAGAAAGAGACAGTGGGGGTTATTACAACTTTTGAGGAGGTGTTAATCCGTCCCAAATGTGACGGATATACCACCAGCCGTATTACGAGTTCCATAGGATATAATGGACTCGTAATACGGCTGGTGGTATATATGTCACTTTACCGTCACTTTTGGGACAGATTAACACCTCCTCCAAAGTTGTAATAACCCCCAGTATGTTTTATTTGTAAATAGATACTAAAGTAGTACTATTTTAAATGCTCTCAGAAACATCTCAAATGGGAACAAAACAGTATATTCAGGGATTATTCCTATACAATATAATAAAAAGGACTGTGTCCTCTGTGCACTTTTACGAATAGGGAGTTAAGACCTTTCTAAGCTAATTTACAAAGGCATGTAGGAGCACATAAAAGAGCATTATTGTAGTGCTACTTCAAGTAGTGATAAATGCTTCTATGAAATGACTCCCTCATTGGTCAGTGATGTTTGTGCCACCCACTGGAAAGGCACAGTTTGTGAGAACATTAGCCTGGTCTGATCCACTGGAGCCTGGTCACCTCCACTCCCAAGTGGCAAAGATGTGGAGAATTCCTGTGTCCTCAAGCTAGAAGCAATTACCTCTGACTGCTCTGGCTACAGTATTGTTTCTCCATCACCCCCTAAAGATGTGAGTTAAAGGTACCTAATGAACAGTGAAGTGTGACATCCTGCTTGCAAATATCATTTTTGAATGTGGCACAACTTCCCATTGGCGACTACGTGGCATAGTGGCCACAATAACAGTTTATGTACTGGGACTTCAATGCCAATTCCTTACGTTTAATGAGGACTTAAAAGATGCTGCTCAACCCACTTCAGAGGACCTGTCTAACAATGACCAGCACCTGCTGTTTCCCTCAAAGCTATAGCATTAAACTTAGAGCTGTGTTTTCACACCCTGCATTATGACCCAGCACTGAACAGCCCTGGCTAAAAGTGGATCTGCCTTGCCATGAGTACTACAGCAAAGAAAAGCTGAGCTAGTGGCCCCAGAATGGATGCTTGAGTGAAACAACCTGCCTGAAGCCACAGGATCCGAGAGCCCAGCTTGTGTGACCTGAGAAGCACTTGTGACACACTACGATGACCATCAGACGACTGGTCGGTGGGTTAGCCTGCACCAACCAATGGCCCATCACATTTACACTAGGTGCTTAAATTTTGTCCTAGTATTTGACACCCTGATTCTGTAATAGTTTAAAGTATCTGTCTACAATTCTTGTGATAAAGCAGTTTGAACATCAACCATGATGACCTTGTGGGAGCCCAAACCTCAATAATTCATTGAACCCCAATATTTTGATCACCTCAAAATTTATCTCTGGCTGCTAGGCTCCAGCACTCTTGATTTTGAGATAAGAGACAACCCTCTCCACAACATCAGGTACAATGATTTTATCAGAGTAAATCAAATAGTGGCCAGGATCAATCAATAACTGAGTTCTAGATCGATAGAGAGTTAAAGAGTTTTATTATAAAAATCTCTAAATAGGCAATAGAGAATAATACAATAAATGCCATGAAAGCACAGGTACAGAGTACAAAGTCAGAGAATAAGAAATTAAATCAAATCCTAATAAACAGAACAGTCAGCATTGCTAAGGGGAAAAGGAAAACCATCTAATTTAAGTGTCAGAATCAAAAGGAAACCAACAGCATCTCTAGTAGGAAAGGGAATTCTCTCAATAATCAGACAGAGTCCTGTGAGTAAAGGAAAAGTCTCCTCCTATAATCGTACAGAGTCTTCTGAGGCAAATGGAAGTCTCTGGTTTTGGGGAAGTTTCACAGCCCCAACACCAGGGTTTTAAACACATTTTATGCGTAAAGAAAGAGCAAAACTGCAGATTCATCACAGCATGGCTAACAAAAGCAGATATTGAATAATTCAGAAGCAAGATCATCATTAACATTTTCATAGCGCTATCCCATATCTAAGGTAGTTAGGAGTCTCCCATCAGCTTCCACAGCAGCAGCAGTCCGGAGATGTAAAACACAATATGAAACATCCTCAAATAAAGGTAAATGCATTAGTGGTCCACCAGTCCTGCATCAGAACTTATAGCACAAGTGCCCCCCAAAAAGATACATCAGGAACATGATAGAGAGTTTTATTACTATACATTCTCTCTTAGGAAAATAACTAATTGAGTTGCATTGTGGTAAACTCTGCGTAACACTGTGAGGAGAGAAGGCTCACAGGGGGACATTTAAAGGGCGGTGGAGGGGAGGGAAATGCACAGGAGCAGGATGAGCAAAACACCAGAAATTGAAAATAAAATAGTGTCTTCACAAGAATGTGGCATAACTAAACCACGTTAATAATCACACTTCTATATATGATCATACATTCATTTTAGCGCAATGCCATTAATTCATTGGTTGCAACCATATTCCTCATGAAAATCATTAGCATGCACAAATTATTTATCACCCAAATTTGCACATTTGAAAAAGATTTAACAACCCTAAATGCAAAAAGCAGGTGAGCCGCTTCCTGGTAGGATCCAGAGTGTCAGGTGAGTACCCCACCAATGAAAGGTTCCAGCCATGAAAAGCCATTTCTGTTTAAGAGATTTAGCCCTCTAATGTTATGTGACTCCAGCAAACTATCTTAGTTACTAAATCATTTCTCAGGAATAATAATCCCTTCTGGTGGACTTTGGGGATCCGCTGGACCTGTAACTGGCCTCCCCTGAGCTGTGGCTGGTAGTTGTTCACCCTGTACCTGTACACACTCAAATGTCCTGTTACCTGGGCATTAGGACTTTGATTTTGGAATCTGTTCCATCATCTTTGTGAGCTGGGAATACCAGCCAACTCCTGCTTTGTGGGTTTTTGAGTTTGGTATTATTTATGGAAAGGTTTTTGGCTTTCGCCCAGGGCGATTGGGTGGTAGACTGACAGTATTGTATAGTGCTTGCTATCTGACTACCTTTTTTAGCACTGGCTGGGTTTCTTGGCCCAGACACATCATATCACATTTGTAACCTTCTGACTGGCATCAAGTGCTTGATTGAAGGGAGGGTAGTAATGGCTCATCTGCCAAAAAAGGCAGATTCCATGTCTGTATTCTCTTTGTGCTGCTATTCAATCAGGAGGGCAGAGGTAAGCGAAGCTGTCGGTGTTCTGCCATAGGAGACAGCCATTTGGCAACTCTCATCCTTCTATTACTCCACCAAAGCCCTGAGGCTCTAGGATAATAAAAATCCACAAAGTAAAGACTGCACTCTTTCTAGTGCCACCCACTAATCCCTAATTCAGCTTGGTTGACAAAAATGTTATGTTTTTTTTTTTGTTGGGTTGGGCATGATTGCCGCAGTGCTGACTCATTCTCACTAAAGGATTCCCCTTCAACCCTAGCCCGCATGAGTGTTTTCACTGCCCTGGAAGATGTAGTACAACGTGTTCAGCCAAAATCAGTATAGTTCATGCCATGGCGCTTACCCAAGCATGTTGCAAATATTGCAAAAGCGAGATAATATACAAATAAAAACAAACCACGTTAGATACAAAAGCTGTGACCAGCATTGCTATACTTAGCTACTAACATCATTACCGACATGGTTTCATGTTTTCCACAATTAATTCAAAGTAGATTATACTAACCATAAAAGTAAACATGCATTGACAAAGCCAATAGGTCTTGGTTAAATGCGCTAATGCATGGTTCGTTAGCATATTATAGCTCGATACATGAGAGTCAGCCAACAAGTGATCCATAGTTGTAAAGTAGTCCCTCATGCAGTTCAATGAAAACCCTCACAGGAGGGTGGAAAAAATACAGCAAAACACAGCAAAAGGCATGTGGAGACAGATGAATACTTTAATGGGTTGAGCCAAGACGTGATTGACAAAGTCCCAATCCAATGGCTGAAAGAGGCTCGTCAAAGAAAGCCAAAGGTTGAACGGGGCAAACCCAAAGATCACTCTGTGTACATTGTTACAATCCATTCAATTTGACAGCTGTGCTGTAAAGACTCAGATCTATGAAGGGCACTTTTAAAACTATAGAAGTTGGTAAAGTGAACTTTATTTCATAAATTCAACAGGAGAGTGGTATATGTAGAGAATCAATCTAAAACAGTCTCAATCACACATGGAATCTCTCTCCACCATACACCAGCACTTCAGAATTGTCCTTATTTAGAAAGTTCAGAATACTTAGTGGCAGTTCCAACTTAAACCAACCAATGAGGCTTTCCAGTCTGGAAATAGTTACTCATTTCTGTGTGAATCAGTCAAAAGTTGGCAGTATAATGTGAACGGTCTGTGGATCTGATATGGAATAAAAAAAAAAGAAGACAGTAGTCATGATTTGAATAAATACATGCATGAAGAGGAATTAATGCACCATTAATGGAGACCAACAAAAGAATACAATGAGATTTGCAAAGCAATAGCTTTGCACTCGAACTAGGTCACTACGGAAGACGCAAAGCAGATGGAAGAAGGGAATAAAAAGATCTCAAACAATGGAATATCAGCCATAGATGGGGCAGAATCAAACTTAAAAACAGAAGAGAGCAAAGTTCTCAAGGGGTTTGGGAAGAAATAGGCAGAGCGAAATAAGGGTCAAGGCTCCCTACATTCCTCTTCCTTTGCATCCACCTCAATCAGCTCTCAAAAACCATCTCTGGATTTGTGTAAAAGAGAAGTGGAGCAGCAAATGAAGTACCCAGACAAGCGGTACAAACCGGGGCCCCACCACCCACCACAACTCTAGACTCACATTAGTGACATTCTGAGGACGCCGCTTCCACCTCTTGCTATCTTTACCATGCTTTGGATAGCAGCAGAGCTTTACTTGCAAATAAATAAGTGCAAGGCCTCAAATTGTTTTTTGGGAGACATGCCATGTACAGTGAGTGAGCTTGGGTGAAGGCTACAGTCGCGGCTGCTGCGAGGAAGTGGTGGGGAGGCGGGGACAGCACGCAGAGCAGGGGGCAGTTAAAAAAATAAATAGGTAGACTTACCTGCCCATCCGTGATCTGTCGCTGTTGCCAGCTGCCTTCTCTCGCGTGGTTCCCTCCCCAACCAATAACGACACTTCTCTTATGCTGTTACACAACATTAAAGAAGTGCTGCAATTGGCCTGAGTAGGCAGAAATGCCGCTCAGGGAGGGAGTGAGGCACTGCACTTGGTCTCCGCCCTGCTAGCTGGCCAGCCAAACTGACATGCGCACTTAGAAGTGCGCATACCACTCCTCTTCCACTTGACGTGGAGAAGGTTGGCCCTGCCCCACCCTATGAAGGCAGAAAAATAAAGGGATAATAAAATAGTTGTATTATCCCTTTATTTTTCCACTTTTCATCAGTGGGGCGATGCTCCTCCGCCATAGCAGAGGGTCCGCCCCTGGAAGGCTACCTTTCCCATGTCCCTAATAGCCTATACCAGTTGTTTTTCTGGATTTGCATTCCCCCGGCCAGGAAAGCTGCATGCGAAACATCCAGAAGTAAAAAAAAAAATGCAGCCCTTCTTTTATTTCAATTATGGTTTGTAGAAATAGAAGAAGGACTGCCAATACAACAAATTGTAAAGAATATTTGTAAAGGCTTACATTTAATTGCAGTCGTCTAGTGAGGAAATGAAAAAGGACTGATCATTTGTCTCCCCATACTTGTGAATTATCTCAGCTGCAGTCAGCGACTGGACCGTGTGAAAGGGACAAAGAATCCCAATCCTTTTAAATAAGTACCAACTCCACAAAGTAAGAACTGGGATTAAGCCTAGTAGCCCCAGGGACACATGTAAAAGTAACTCCCTCCCTACTTCCCACAGCCATGACATTTGACTGCCTGCCATGTCATATTTCCCCTACAAACCAAAACCTTCAACAACACTTCAACGTGATTTATTTTTATTTTTTGGCCCTGTGCAATATGAAAGGCTCAACTGGAGACAGTGGGCCTGATTTTCTTGGTGGAAGGGAATACTCTGTCACAAACGTGACAGATATCCTGTCATCCATAGGGTATAATGAGATCGTAAGACGGCGGACGGAATATCTGTCATATTTGTGACGGTGTATTCCCCTCCGCCAAGATCTAAATCAGGACCATTGTTTTTAAATGTTCTCTTGATGACATATGTTTAATGTCACCAAATATGGAGAAGTGACTAGTCCATAGTCACAAATTTTCATGCGGACTGAGAAAGGGGTATGTGACCACTTCCAAGGGAACAAGTAGGTCTCCCTGCATTGACTCTATGGCTACACTCAAATGTTTATAACAATTGTTTACTGGATAAATAGGATGGGCCTTTTAAGTTGTGATTTCTTATGGCAGTATACCTTTGAAAATTGCTTTCTCTTACCACATGACTCCGTGGTACTGGAAAATAATATTTGTGATCCTGTTTTTTTTATTATTTAAGAAGCCATTGTTAAAGGAAACCCGCCCACGACTGAATATCTGGTGCCCCAGTGACATAAAGTGATATGACACTCCTGCCTGATGAAACCAGTAGAGTATGTGATGCCTCAAGCTAACAGCAGAAAGAGCATATCCCATAGGATCTTATTACTAGAGCCCTTGAGAACAGCTGAACAAGGTGCAGTTGATTATTGAATATATGCCAACAAGCCAAGCTACTGCAAAGGTGATCCTCCATCTTTCATACCTCCATTGATGTTTGGAAATATGGGCTGATAAATAAATGAAGCCGTGCCTTCAGACTGAGAAAAATGACCTTGAAGATGGCGAACGTATATTAAAAAAATTATTATTATTTTTCGATTTTTGGAAACGTGAGAGGGAAAAGGACAACGTAATCAAGATATACAATTCAGAAGAACAGGTAAAACTTGAAATTGTTCCTGCAGATATCACATAGTCAGGTGCATTAAGGGAACAACTGTTGCATGTCACTGTTAGGTTACAGGTATCCCAATATTTCATGGTCGCACGAAGGAGATGTCATGGTCATGCACATCAGCTTCTGGCATGAGACTCCGAATAGGCAGTACTTCTGAAGATCCTATTTTTAATGTTTGGCCCAAGGCATTATGGGGGTCATTACGACCTCGGCGGTCTTGCAAAAAGACCGCTGAGGCCGCGGGAGACAGAATACCGCCATTGCCGGCGGTATTCATGGCTCCCTATTATGACATTTCGGCTGGGCCAGCGGACGGTAACAGTGTTACCGTCCGCTGGCCCAGCGGAAATGTCACATCAACATTGCTGCCGGCTCGTAATAGAGCCGGCGGCAATGCTGATGTGCAGCGGGTGCAGTAGCACCCGTCGCACATTTCACTGCCTGAAATTCGGGCAGTGAAATGCGCGACGGGGCTATGCCTGGGGGCCCCTGCACTGCCCATGCCAAGTGCATGGGCAGTGCAGGGGCCCCCAGGGGCACCCCAAGTCCCCTTACCGCCAGCCTTTCAATGGCAGTGTTTACCGCCACGGACAGGCTGGCGGTCGGGGACTCATAATCCCCAGGGCAGCGGTGCTTGCACCGCTGCCCTGGGGATTATGACCGCCAGGCGGAATCCTGGCGGGATATTGGAGGGGCCGGCGGTATGGCCGTGGCAATTCCGCCACGGTCATAATTGCTGGCGGAACACCGCCAGCCTGTTGTCCTGGCGGGATATTGGAGGGGCCGGCGGTATGGCCGTGGCAATTCCGCCACGGTCATAATTGCTGGCGGAACACCGCCAGCCTGTTGGCGGTGTTCCCGACACCTTACCGCCGGCCGCCAGGGTCGTAATGACCCCCAATGTACTTAATTGATTCTTGTGAACAGTCATTCTAGATACTATAGTGTTACAATATTGCTTTGTTCTTCTTTATTCCTGTAGGAAAGTACCATCTTGCCTGGCATGTTACCCCCATATTTCACTGTATATATGTTGTTTCAGTTGGATGTGTCACTGGGACCCTGCCAGCCAGGGCCCCAGTGCTCATAAGTGTGCCCTGTATGTGTTACCTGTGTTATGACTAACTGTCTCACTGAGGCTCTGCTAATCAGAACCTCAGTGGTTATGCTCTCTCATTTCTTTCAAATTGTCACTAACAGGCTAGTGACCAATTTTACCAATTTACATTGGCATACTGGAACACCCTTATAATTCCCTAGTATATGGTACTGAGGTACCCAGGGTATTGGGGTTCCAGGAGATCCCTATGGGCTGCAGCATTTCTTTTGCCACCCATAGGGAGCTCTGACAATTCTTACACAGGCCTGCCACTGCAGCCTGAGTGAAATAACGTCCACGTTATTTCACAGCCATTTTACACTGCACTTAAGTAACTTATAAGTCACCTATATGTCTAACCTTTACCTGGTAAAGGTTGGGTGCTAAGTTACTTAGTGTGTGGGCACCCTGGCACTAGCCAAGGTGCCCCCACATTGTTCAGGGCCAATTCCCTGGACTTTGTGAGTACGGGGACACCATTACACGCATGCACTACATATAGGTCATTACCTATGTGTAGCTTCACAATGGTAACTCCGAATATGGCCATGTAACATGTCTAAGATCATGGAATTGCCCCCTCTATGCATCCTGGCATTGTTGGTACAATCCCATGATCCCACAGGTGTGTAGCACAGACCCGGGTACTGCCAAACTGCCTTTTCAGGGGTTTCACTGCAGCTGCTGCCAACCCCTCAGACAGGTTTCTGCCCTCCTGGGGTCCAGCCAGGCTTGGCCCAGGAAGGCAGAACAAAGGACTTCCTCAGAGAGAGGGTGTTACACCCTCTCCCTTTGGAAAAAGGTGTTCAGGCAGGGGAGGAGTAGCCTCCCCCAGCCTCTGGAAATGCTTTCATGGGCACAGATGGTGCCCATTTCTGCATAAGCCAGTCTACACCGGTTCAGGGACCCCTCAGCCCTGCTCTGGCGCGAAACTGGACAAAGGAAAGGGGAGTGACCACTCCCCTGACCTGCACCTCCCCTGGGAGGTGCCCAGAGCTCCTCCAGTGTGCTCCAGACCTCTGCCATCTTGGAAACAGAGGTGGTGCTGGCACACTGGACTGCTCTGAGTGGCTAGGGCCAGCAGGTGATGTCAGAGACTCCTTCTAATAGGCTCCTTCAGGTGTTGCTAGCCTATCTTCTCTCCTAAGTAGCCAAACCCTCTTTTCTGGCTATTAAGGGTCTCTGCTTTGGGGATTTCCTTAGATAACGAATGCAAGAGCTCATCAGAGTTCCTCTGCATCTCTCTCTTCACCTTCTGCCAAGGAATCGACTGCTGACCGCGCTGGAAGCCTGCAAAACTGCAACAAAGTAGTGAAGACGACTACTGCAACTCTGTAACGCTGATCCTGCCGCCTTCTCGACTGTTTTCCTGGTGGTGCATGCTGTGGGGGTAGTCTGCCTCCTCTCTGCACTAGAAGCTCCGAAGAAATCTCCCGTGGGCCGACGGAATCTTCCCCCTGCTACCGCAGGCACCAAAGAACTGCATCACCGGTCCCCTGGGTCTCCTCTCAGCACGACGAGCGAGGTCCCTTGAATCCAGCAACTCTGTCCAAGTGACTCCCACAGTCCAGTGACTCTTCAGTCCAAGTTTGGTGGAGGTAAGTCCTTGCCTCCCCACGCCAGACTGCATTGCTGGGAACCGCGTCTTTTGCAGCTACTCCGGCCTCTGTGCACTTCCGGCGGAAATCCTTTGTACACAGCCAAGCCTGGGTCCACGGCACTCTAACCTGCATTGCACGACCTCCTGAGTTGTCCTCCGGCGGCGTGGGACTCCATTTACAACTTCGGGTGAGCACCGTTTCACTCCTCTTCTAAGTGCCTGTTCCGGCACTTCTGCGGGTGCTGCCTGCTTCTGAGAGGCCCCCTCTGCCCCCTGACGCAATTGGCGACATCCTGGTCCCTCCTGGGCCACAGCAGCATCCAAAAACCCTAACCGCACAACTTGCAGCTAGCAAGGCTTGTTTGCAGTCTTTCTTCAGGAAAACACTTCTGCACGACTCTCCACGGCGTGGGACATCCATCCTCCAAAGGGGAAGTTTCTAGCCCTTGTCGTTCCTGCAGAATCCTCAGCTTCTACTTCCTAGTAGCAGCTTCTTTGCACCCACAGCTGGCATTTCCTGGGCATCTGCCCACTCTCGACTTGGTCGTGACTTTTGGACTTGGTCCCCTTGTTCCACAGGTACCCTCGTCTGGAAATCCATCATTGTTGCATTGCTGGTTTTGGTCTTTCCTGCAGAATTCCCCTATCACGACTTCTGTGCTCTTTGGGGAACTTTAGTGCACTTTGCACTCACTTTTCAGGGTCTTGGGTGGGCTATTTTTCTAACCCTCACTGTTTTCTTACAGTCCCAGCGACCCTCTACAAGGTCACATAGGTTTGGGGTCCATTCGTGGTTCGCATTCCACTTTTGGAGTATATGGTTTGTGTTGCCCCTTTCCCTATATGTCCCCATTGCATCCTATTGTAACTATACATTGTTTGCACTGTTTTCTAATACTATACTGCATATTTTTGGTATTGTGTACATATATCTTGTGTATATTTGCTATCCTCATACTGAGGGTACTCACTGAGATACTTTTGGCATATTGTCATAAAAATAAAGTACCTTTATTTTTAGTATATCTGTGTATTGTGTTTTCTTATGATATTGTGCATATGACACTAGTGGTACTGAAGGAGCTTCACTCGTCTCCTAGTTCAGCCTAAGCTGCTCTGCTAAGCTACCATTATCTATCAGCCTAAGCTGCTAGACACCCTATACACTAATAAGGGATACCTGGGCCTGGTGCAAGGTGTAAGTACCCCTTGGTACTCACTACAAGCCAGTCCAGCCTCCTACAATTCCTAGTTACATTCTGGACATTGTAATGAAGTCCAACACGTTTTGCTTTCACTAGAGCTTGTCACAGGACCAGAGGCGACTCCTCCACGAGAGCAGAGGAGCGTCGACCCGCTAAAAAAAATGCCCCTAGAGCTGAAAAATAAAATGGTAATAAAATGTATTTGTTACCATTGTATTTTTCAAGACCTCGTCCTGAACGGAGTGTCAGGACGGGACGGAGCAATTGCGGCTGAGTGGCAGCAGGGAGCTCTGCACTTTAATTTAAAGTGCGCATGTCCCTTTGGCCAGCCGTCTTGCGACGGCCAGGCTGACATGCGCACTTTGAACTTCTCTAACCCAGCTGTCTTAAGACATCTGAGTTAGAGAAAGCCCAGGTCTCCAGTGCTCTTAAAAGCACTGAAAGAGGCTGCTCCCTCCAATCCTGACACTTCTCTCAGGCTGTTTAACAGCATGAGAGCAGTGACAGGATTGGTTAGTGCAGTTTTCTGGGTCCAGCTTTGGAGCTTTGAGGAGACACTAGGGCCCTGATTTATACTTTTTGGTGCAAAACTGCACTAACGCAGTATTGCACCAAAAAGTTTAGCACCGGCTTGCACCATTTCTGTGCACCAGCTGGGCACCGTATTTATGGAATGGTGCAAGCCGGTGCAAAGGGTAGGCTAGCATTAAAAAAAAACGACGTTAGTCTGGTGGGGCTGGAGTTATGGAAGAAGGGGGTGTTGCACCAAAAATGACGTTAGGCAGGTTAGAGTAAAAAAAATTACTCTAACCTGCCTAGAGTCATTTTCTGACGTAATACCATCCATACCACATGACTCCTGTCTTAGAATAGACAGGAGTCATGCCCACCACCCCAATGACCAGCACAGGGGACCAGGGTCCCCTGGACATGGCCATTGCACCCTGTTGCATGTTTGGGGGCCCATTTCAGGGCCCCCATGGCACTTTAAAAAATAAAATTAAATACCTACCTGTACTTACCTGGGATGGGGTCCCCCATCCTCCGTTGTCCCTCTGGCGTGGGTGAGGCTGTCCCTGGGGCCTGGGGAGGGCACCTGTGGGCTTATTCCATGGTGTTCCACCATGGAAATAGGCCCACAGGTCCCCTAATGCCTGCACTGACCCAGGCGTTAATAAATGGAGCAAAGCAAGCTTTGCACAATTTTTTTACCCCTCCTCCCTCCCGTGCACCATTTTTGCACGGGAGTATAAATATGGCGTTAAGGCCATAGAGTCATTTTGTGCACGGGAACGCCTACTTTGCATCTCATTAAGGCAAGGTAGGTTTCCACGTCCAAGAAATGACTTTAACTCCATAAATTTGGCGCTAGACGGGTCCAGTGCCAAAGTATAAATATGGAGTCCGTTTTGCACCAAATAAGAGTAAAAAAAAATGACGCTAATTGGGTGAAAACAGAGTATAAATATGGCCCTAGATGAGGAGAGGAGAAGAAGAGGCTGTGAGGTAAGTGCCATTTTTGAGAATTTTATTATTGTACAACACCCATCCCACCAATGTAAATACAAACCAGCCACCACTGCACAGGACCACACCAACTATGTAACACAGGCTCGCTTTCAGTGTTAGGTAACACATTCAGAGGCTGAAATGAAAGTTTTTGATCAATTTACAATTGTAACTCAAGAAACAGACTTCTGGTGCACATCTTCATTTTACCCTTGCAATTCCGCATGCTTTGCTGCTGCAAGGTAACATCTACCTCTGGATTGCCGCCATGATGCAAGTAGCCCAAGGTTTGAATGTGAGAGCAAACAGCGATTGGATTTTAGGAGGATGGCATTAAATTTGCCTCACACAACGCTGCAGTTAAGAATAGGAAAGTTAGCATACTTGGTTATGTTATGTTATGTTATGTTATGTTATGTTATGTTATGTTATGTTATGTTAGGTTAGGTTAGGTTATGCTGGGCTAGGCCAGGTTATCCTATGTTAGGTTAAATCCACTGACATTAAAAGCGTGCTACCTAGAGTACATTTCTTCTTCCTGTCACCCTGCAAAATCAAATGGCTGCAAATAAAAATGGTAGCTACACAATAAGATGATCAACAATGACATAAGTCTCAAAAGGAGACAACTAAGTTGGAGGCAAAAGCAGAAGTGCAACGTAAATTAAAAGAACTGATTCTGCATCCCCCCTGAAAAGCTGCCGAACGTCCACAAGAGTAATTTCAAAAGTTATTTCAAAAGTTTTTATTCAAGATTTTAGTGCAAAACAAGCGGTTGGTATACATTAATGAGCTAAATACAGTCTACACAGTGCGACTGCATCGGATTTTACAAATGGCTAGTACAAAGGATGGAAGGCATTTATCAGAAAGCTCAGTAAGTTAGCAATATTGTTGCTCAAACATGTGGTGGGGAAAGTAAAAAGAGAACAAAAAGAGAGAACGGCAGAGAGAAATCAAAAGAGAATAAAACAAAAAAGACATAGGGGTAGAGGGAAGTACCAAAAGTTAACGTATGGATGGTGTAAGGAGCATATCAAGACTAAGGGCCTGATTACAACTTTGGCGGAGGGGGTTAATCCGTCCCAAATGTGATGGATATCCCGCCAGCCGTATTATGAGTCCATTATATCCTATGGAACTCGTAAGACGGTGGGCGGGACATCCGTCACATTTGGGACAGATTAACCCCCTTCGCCAAAGTTGTAATCAGGCCCTAAGTAAGCTATGTCAGCAAGACTATATAAGAAGACATAGAAGTCTCAAGTGGAATCCAGTCTAATGTGGTGTTGGTAAACTGGCTCAAAAACACCTTCAAGTTGTCTCAAGGGGGTTGAGCAGCTCAAGACAACGATCCAGGCTGTTCCAAAGGGTCTTATTGGCAAAGATTAACGGGTATTGGGTAGAGAGACTGGAGTGTGTGTCCCTAATGTACCTCAGCCATTCCCACCATTTGTTGGTGGAGGCTTCCCCCACTGATTTCCAAGAGGAAAGAATGTTTTTTATGAGTGAGGATAAACATTAAGGGGCTTATTTACAAGCCCCTCTGCGCTGCCGGGATGCCACACGGCACCACACACTGCCGGGCCACATTTAAAAGGCCATGTAAAGCCACCCTGCCTGGCTTTTCATGGCCCTATAAATATGGACTGAATCAATGCAGCGCAAGTCGCTGCTTCGACTCACCCTGCCACAGGGAGAGGTGCCATGGGTTTTACGGTGGGTGTTCCCACATAACACCCATGGCATTTGACACATTCCCAGATTTATGAGATTTCGCAGATCTGGGAATGCATGAAAAACCTACACCGCCCCTGTGGAGGCGTAAGGAAGGCGCAATGAGGAAAAAATATCTTGATTTCTCCTTGTTTTTCCTTTTTCTATGTGTGCTGCATTCTGCAGCACAGATAGAAAGAGGAAAAACGCCTCTTGTGATTGTTTTTGTGCAGGAAGGTTTCCCTTCCTGCCCAAAAACATGGCGCATACCTGCCCTTTTCTTTTGACCCAGGGCAGCGCAGCAAAAAGGCTTGCTGTGCTGTCCTGCCTCAAAAACTTGTGAATATTTCCCAAAGAATCCACTAGGAGTAAGTCATCATGTTGTAAACCCATCTTGTGTGAGGGGCTAAAAGCGCCACAGATGGAGAACAAAAAGTTGCTAGGGACGTTAGTTTGACAGATATTGTCAATGGTGTTGGTGAGTTTAGTCCAGCAGTTGTGTAATAAAGGACGTGCATACGTCTTGTGATGAAGATCTGCATTTGCAGAGTTACAGCTCCAGCAAGTGTCTTTCCCTATTAGACCTAGGGGGAGATTTAAGACCCCTAGCACCTCCTTGTGCCAGATTAGCGTCATTTTTTAAAATGCTAATGTGGCCCAACGAGGCCAAAATCGCCACGCCAAATTTACAAAGTGGCGCAATGCATGCATTGCGCCACTTTGTAACCCTTTGTGCTACATTATGCCTGCGTCAGGCATAATGAATGAAAGGGGGCATTTCCTCATTATAGGACTGAATAAATGGGGCAATGAAATGTAAGGGATTTCTTTGAGTTATTTATTTTGGTACTTTTAGCGTCTGCTCAAAGCAGGCGTTAAAAGGAGAAACACCATTGTTTACAATGGACCTCAATGGGCTTTGCAGGATTAGCATCAACATTTTTGACTCCCTAATAGTGGCCTCAAAGGCATTACAGCGTACCTGTGGGGAACAATCATAAATACAGGATTTGTACAGCGTGGCAATTCAGGGTCTCAAGGCGCTGTATTGTAGGCAATGGGGAGATTAAGTGATTTGCCCAGGATCACAGGATGTTGAGCTGACACCGAGACTTGAAATCGATTCCACTAGTTCTGACATCAGAAGAGCAGACCCTTAGGCCACATCCTCCCCTCAGAGGGGTTCTTATGAAAAATGTTTTCAATAGCCTGGCGGATCTTTTCCAAATGGGTTTTACCCTGTAAAATGTCAGATTTAAGTGCTAAGACTTGTCATTCGGGGTAGTTGTGGTCCAGTACAACAAAGCCAAAAAAACATTTTTGGATTAGTCTGTGGGATGAGGATGGCCTAAATTTGGCTCTCGAACTACGGTCTATGGTGGGGTGAAGTGAGAGGTTGAAGTCGCCTCCATTAACAGTTGGGAGTCACTGGGGAGTCCTGCGATCAATTTGTCGATGTGTTTTCAGACAATGATGTTGTTAGTGTTAGGCACATAGATATTCAACAAATACATTTCTTTACCAGATTTCGACAATTTGTTGAGTATCCACCTCCCATTTTGGTCAGAGAGCGTGTCTAAAACACTAATCTTTGCCTTGTTGGTGATGACGGTAAGAACTCCATGCTTCTTCTTGTGTGCAGGTTAACCTATGGCTTCCGAGAACCATGGGGTGTTAAAGGAGGAGACATCTGAGGTAAAAGGTTTAGATTCTTGTAGTAGTAGTACATCACACCTGAATTTGTATGTGTATTCAACAATTTTTCTCCTCTTAACTGAATGATTCAGCCCCTTTGTGTTAAGTGGGAGAATTTGTAGAGCATCACACTTCGACATAGGTGATACTATAAGACACTGGAGAAGCATAAGTAATCAGGGTCGTCCCTCAGAGTTTGGTGCATTGATTGCTTAGTTTTCACCTGCGGCCTCGTCAGAGAACGGGAGCGGTCATGATGTCAGCAACAGACGTCACGCTTCTTGGTTGCGTTATTATGACGCTACCCAGTACAGTGGGGGTGATTTTGGCATGTTTAATTAGTGCAGGGAGCGCAGCTCCTTTAAGTCATGTACTGCCTGGCTGTATGGAGAGTTACCAAAAGTGCACATAAAAAGTTAATAATCACTAGTTGTTTGTAATAGGGTAACGGTTAACGCAGAGTTGAGAAATCAGGGAGTCAAGAAGCAGTCTGAAATGTTTTTAGGAAGTAGTCTGAAGTGTTTTAGGACACGGCAGGCCAGCGCAAGTAGAGATGTAGCTTCTGCTGCAGCAGCTTGCTTGCGGAGTTGCGACCTCCCCAATCAGGAATACAAAATTATGGACAGTGATCAGGGCTGTAGTGATTATCTTGAATAACCCAGTCACTCTCTTCTTTTAGTGTTGAAGAGAACAGATGACATAGGCTTGCTGTGATCAAGGCAATCATGACAGATCTTTAACTGATGCAAAGACAACAGATGATGGACAGAATGCAGAACAAATCAAACATTCACCCCCAGTCACAGATCTGGGTTTAATCCATCAGTTTTTTTGCTTGCCATGCCATTCCAGTTAGAAACCCAACCATATGCAAATCAGTCTTGACACTGTTGCCTGTGAGAACAATTCAGCCCGAACTGCCAGGCCAGGTCCTCCCTGGACCAGAAATAAGAATCCTGGGACCGGTTTCAGGGTATCACCCTCCATCTTTAATTAAGGCCTCACCGCGTTGCAGGAACAGGAGCGCCCATGTTGTAGGCCACCTACGGCTTGTTTTCCAGTTTGCGATACTCCGCTGAGATGAATTCGTCTAGGGAGCGTTTTGAGACATGAGGCACTTCCCGCTAATGCTCCAATGCTCTTTCAAGATGTCCTGTGGTGTGGTTAATGTGTTTAGCTTATTTTAAAGGTGGAAATGCGGCACCACAGAGACAGAGGTCAAGTGGCCATTTTGTAGGAGGCTGGACTGGCTTGTAGTGAGTACCAAGGGGTACTTGCACCTTGCACCAGGCCCAGTGATCCCTTATTAGTGTATAGGGTGTCTAGCAGCTTAGGCTGATAGATAATGGTAGCTTAGCAGAGCAGCTTAGGCTGAACTAGGAGACGTGTGAAGCTACTACAGTACCACTAGTGTCACTTGCACAATATCATAAGAAAACACAATACACAGTTATACTAAAAATAAAGGTACTTTATTTTTATGACAATATGCCAAAGTATCTTAGAGTGTACCCTCAGTGAGAGGATAGGAAATATACACAAGATATATATACACAATAGCAAAAATATGCAGTATAGTCTTAGAAAACAGTGCAAACAATGTATTGTTACAATAGGATGCAATGGGGAAACCAAGGGATAGGGGCAACACAAACCAAATGCTCCAAAAGTGGAATGAGAACCACGAATGGACCCCAAACCTATGTGACCTTGTAGAGGGTCGCTGGGACTATTACAAAATAGTGAGAGTTAGAAAAATAACCCTCCCCAAGACCCTGAAAAGTGAGTGCAAAGTGCACTAAAGTTCCCCTAAGGATAAAGAAGTCGTGTTAGAGGAATAATGCAGGAAAGACACAAACCAACAATGCAACAACGATGGATTTCCAATCTAGGGTACCTGTGGAACAAGGGGACCAAGTCCAAAAGTCACAAGCAAGTCGGAGATGGGCATATGCCCAGGAAATGCCAGCTGTGGATGCAAAGAAGCTTCTACTGGACAGAAGAAGCTGAGGTTTCTGCAGGAACGAAAAGGGCTAGAGACTTTCCCTTTGGTGGACGGATCCCTCTCGCCGTGGAGAGTCGTGCAGAAGTGTTTTCCCGCCGAAAGAACGCCAACAAGCCTTGCTAGCTGCAAATCGTGCGATTAGCGTTTTTGGATGCTGCTGTGGCCCAGGAGGGACCAGGAGGTCGCAAATTGGACCAGGAGGTAGAGGGGACATCGAGCAAGACAAGGAGCCCTCTTAGCAGCAGGTAGCACCTGGAGAAGTGCCAGAAACAGGCACTACGAGGATGCGTGAAACGGTGCTCACCCGAAGTCGCACAAAGAAGTCGCCGGAGAACAACTTAGGAGGTCGTGCAATGCAGGTTAGAGTGCCGTGGACCTGGGCTGGACTGTGCACAAAGGATTGCCGCCGGAAGTGCACGGAAGCCGGAGTAGCTGCAAAAGTCGCGGTTCCCAGCAATGCAGTCTAGCGAGGTGAGGCAAGGACTTACCTCCACCAAACTTGGACTGAAGAGTCACTGGACTGTGGGGGCCACTTGGACAGAGTTGCTTGATTCGAGGGACCTCGCTCGTCGTGCTGAGAGGAGACCCAAGGGACCGGTAATGCAGCTTTTTGGTGCCTGCGGTTGCAGGGGGAAGATTCCGTCGACCCACGGGAGATTTCTTCGGAGCTTCTAGTGCAGAGAGGAGGCAGACTACCCCCACAGCATGCACCACCAGGAAAACAGTCGAGAAGGCGGCAGGATCAGCGTTACAGAGTTGCAGTAGTCGTCTTTGCTACTTTGTTGCAGTGTTGCAGGCTTCCAGCGCGGTCAGCAGTCGATTCCTTGGCAGAAGGTGAAGAGAGAGATGCAGAGGAACTCGGATGAGCTCTTGCATTCGTTATCTAAAGTTTCCCCAGAGACAGAGACCCTAAATAGCCAGAAAAGAGGGTTTGGCTAACTAGGAGAGAGGATAGGCTAGCAACACCTGAAGGAGCCTATCACAAGGAGTCTCTGACGTCACCTGGTGGCACTGGCCACTCAGAGCAGTCCAGTGTGCTAGCAGCACCTCTGTTTCCAAGATGGCAGAGGTCTGGAGCACACTGGAGGAGCTCTGGACACCTCCCAGGGGAGGTGCAGGTCAGGGGAGTGGTCACTCCCCTTTCCTTTGTCCAGTTTCGCGCCAGAGCAGGGCTAAGGGGTCGCCTGAACCGGTGTAGACTAGCTTATGCAGAATTGGGCACATCTGTGCCCAACAAAGCATTTCCAGAGGCTGGGGGAGGCTACTCCTCCCCTGCCTTCACACCATTTTCCAAAGGGAGAGGGTGTCACACCCTCTCTCAGAGGAAGTTCTTTGTTCTGCCATCCTGGGCCAGGCCTGGCTGGACCCCAGGAGGGCAGATGCCTGCCTGAGGGGTTGGCAGCAGCAGCAGCTGCAGTGAAACCCCAGGAAGGGCAGTTTGGCAGTACCAGGGTCTGTGCTACAGACCACTGGGATCATGGGATTGTGCCAACTATGCCAGGATGGAATAGAGGGGGCAATTCCATGATCATAGACATGTTACATGGCCATATTCGGAGTTACCATTGTGAAGCTACATATAGGTAGTGACCTATATGTAGTGCACACGTGTAATGGTGTCCCCGCACTCACAAAGTTCAGGGAATTGGCTCTGAACAATGTGGGGGCACCTTGGCTAGTGCCAGGGTGCCCTCACACTAAGTAACTTTGCACCTAACCTTTACCAGGTAAAGGTTAGACATATAGGTGACTTATAAGTTACTTAAGTGCAGTGTAAAATGGCTGTGAAATAACGTGGACGTTATTTCACTCAGGCTGCAGTGGCAGGCCTGTGTAAGAATTGTCAGAGTTCCCTATGGGTGGCAAAAGAAATGCTGCAGCCCATAGGGATCTCCTGGAACCCCAATACCCTGGGTACCTCAGTACCATATACTAGGGAATTATAAGGGTGTTCCAGTAAGCCAATGTAAATTGGTAAAATTGGTCACTAGCCTGTTAGTGACAATTTAGAAAGAAATGAGAGAGCATAACCACTGAGGTTCTGGTTAGCAGAGCCTCAGTGAGACAGTTAGTCACTACACAGGTAACACATTAGGCACACTTATGAGCACTGGGGCCCTGGGTTACCAGGGTCCCAGTGACACATACAACTAAAACAACATATATACAGTGAAAAATGGGGGTAACATGCCAGGCAAGATGGTACTTTCCTACACAACCCCCCCCAAACGAAGGACAATAAGACTAGCCATGACCTGATGAGTCTTCATTGTCTAAGTGGAAATATCTGGAGAGTCCATCTGCATTGGAGTGGCTACTCCCAGGTCTATGTTCGACTGTATAGTCCATTCCCTGTAGGGATATGGACCACCTCAACAATTTAGGATTTTCACCTTTCATTTGTTTTAGCCAAAGTAGAGGTTTGTGGTCTGTCTGAACAATAAAGTGAGTGCCAAACAGGTATGGCCTCAACTTCTTCAGAGCCCAGACCACAGCAAAGGCCTCCCTCTCTATGGCAGACCAACGCTTTTCTCTAGGGGTCAACCTCCTACTAATAAAAGCAACAGGTTGATCCTGGCCCTCAGAATTAAGTTGTGATAGGACTGCCCCTACTCCTAATTCAGATGCATCAGTTTGGACATAGAATGTTTTAGAGTAACAAGGGCTTTTCAGGACAGGTGCAGAGCACATGGCCTGCTTCAGCTCCTCAAAAGCTTTCTGACAGTTTGCTGTCCATAATACCTTTTTAGGCATTTTCTTGGATGTGAGGTCATTAAGAGGGGCTGCAATAGAGCCATAGTTCTTAATGAACCTCCTGTAATACCCAGTGAGGCATAGGAAGGCTCTCACCTGAGTCTGAGTGGTAGGGGGAACCCAATCAATAATTGTTTGGATTTTCCCCTGACGTGGTGCAATCTGTTCCCCACCAACAAGGTGTCCCAGATAAACCACCTTCCCCTGCCCTATCTGGCACTTTGAAGCCTTGATAGCGAGGCCTGCCTTCTGCAGGGCCTCCAAAACTTTCCATAGGTGGACCAGGTGATCATCCCAGCTGGAGCTAAAGACAGCTATATCGTCCAAATATGCTGCACTGAAAGCTTCCAGCCCTTGCAGGACTGTGTTCACCAACCTTTGAAAAGTGGCAGGTGCATTTTTCAAACCAAAAGGCATTACAGTAAACTGGTAATGTCCTCCAATGGTTGAAAATGCCGTTTTAGGTTTAGCATCTTCTGACAATTTGATCTGCCAATACCCTGCAGTCAAATCAAAAGTGCTTAGATACTTGGCAGATGCCAGTGTATCTATGAGCTCATCTGCCCTGGGTATAGGGTGAGCATCAGTTTTGGTTACCAAGTTGAGACCTCTATAGTCTACACAAAACCGCATTTCCTTCTTTCCATCTTTGGAATGGGGTTTTGGTACAAGTACCACAGGAGAAGCCCATGGACTTTCAGAGTGCTCAACCACTCCTAGTTCTAACATTTTCTGGACCTCTTGCTTTATGCAGTCCCTGACATGGCCAGGCTGCCTATAGATCTTACTTTTGACAGGTAAACTGTATCCGGTATCTATAGTGTGCTCACACCAAGAAGTGGTACCTGGCACAGTAGAGAAGAGTTCAGAGAATTGATCTAGGAGATTTATGCAATGGTCTTTCTGCTCAGCAGTAAGACAATCAGCCAAAACTACACCTTCCACAAGAGCATCTTGTTCTGTGGAAGAGAAGAGATCAGGTAGAGGATCACTGTCTTCTTCCTGTCCCTCATCAGTTGCCATGAGCAGGGTGAGATCAGCCCTGTCATAGTAGGGTTTCAGGCGGTTGACATGGAGCACCCTGAGGGGACTCCTGGCAGTGCCTAAGTCAACTAAATAGGTGACTTCTCCCTTCTTTTCAACAATTGTGTGGGGTCCACTCCATTTATCTTGGAGTGCTCTTGGGGCCACAGGCTCCAAGACCCACACTTTCTGCCCTGGTTGGTACTGAACCAAAACAGCCTTCTGATCATGCCATTGCTTCTGGAGCTCTTGGCTGGCCTGAAGGTTTTTGCTGGCCTTTTTCATGTACTCAGCCATCCTTGATCTGAGGCCAAGTACATAATCCACAATATCCTGCTTAGGAGCTTTTAAAGGTTGTTCCCAACCCTCCTTTACAAGTGTGAGTGGACCCCTAACAGGGTGTCCAAAAAGAAGTTCAAAGGGGCTGAAGCCCACTCCTTTCTGGGGTACCTCCCTGTAGGCAAAAAGGAGGCATGGTAGAAGGATATCCCATCTCCTGCGGAGTTTTTCAGGGAGACCCATAATCATGCCTTTGAGAGTTTTATTAAATCTCTCTACCAGTCCATTTGTTTGTGGATGATAGGGTGTAGTGAACTTGTAAGTTACACCACACTCCTTCCACATGGCCTTTAAGTATGCAGACATGAAATTGCTTCCCCTGTCTGATACTACTTCCTTTGGGAAGCCCACCCTAGAAAATATTCCCAGGAGGGCCTTTGCCACTGCAGGTGCTGTAGTGGTCCTTAAAGGAATTGCTTCAGGGTATCTTGTGGCATGGTCCACTACCACCAAGATAAACCTATTGCCTGAAGCAGTAGGAGGGTCAAGGGGGGCAACTATGTCAACCCCTACCCTTTCAAAGGGAACCCCAACCACAGGCAGTGGAATAAGGGGTGCCTTTGGAGTGCCACCTGTTTTGCCACTGGCTTGACAGGTTTCACAGGACTTACAAAAATCTTGTGTGTCCTCAGACATCCTAGGCCAATGAAACAAGGGAACAAGTCTGTCCCAAGTTTTCATTTGTCCCAGATGCCCAGCTAGGGGAATGTCGTGGGCAAGAGTTAGGAGGAACTTTCTGTACTCCTGAGGAATCACTAATCTCCTGGCAGCTCCAGGTTTAGGATCCCTATGCTCAGTGTACAAGAGGTTGTCCTCCCAGTAAACTCTGTGAGAGTCACTGACATCCCCATTAGCCTGTTTGACAGCTTGCTGTCTTAGACCCTCTAATGTGGGACAGGTGTGCTGTGCCACACTCAGCTCCTCCCTGGCAGGCCCCCCTTCACCTAAAAGCTCAGCAGTGTCTGCTTCAAGCTCCTCTGGTGTAGGTTCTGCACAGGGAGGGAATTCTTCTTCCTCAGAAGTTGAATCCACTGTAGAGGGAGGGATAGTAGGAAGTGGTTTGCTTCTACTAGCCCTAGCTTTAGGGAGCACTTGGTCCATTGTTCCAGGATCCAAGCTTCCCTGTCCTTTTTGCTTTTTGGCCTGAGCCCTTGTCAAAGCAAAAATATGCCCTGGGATGCCCAGCATTGCTGCATGGGCCACCAACTCCACATCTGACCAAGCTGATGTCTCCAAATCATTTCCTAGTAGACAGTCTACAGGTAAATCTGTGGCTACCACAACTTTCTTTGGACCAGTAACCCCCCCCCCCCCAGTTGAGATTAACAACAGCCATGGAGTGGCTAAGTGTGTTGTTGTGAGCATCGGTTACTTGGTACTGGTGACCAAGTAGGTGTTGTTCAGGGTGGACCAGTTTCTCTATGACCATAGTCACACTGGCTCCAGTGTCCCTGTAGGCCTGAACCTCAACACCATTTATTAGGGGTAGCTGCTTGTACTTATCCATATTAAGGGAACAAGCAACTAAGGTGGCTAAATCAATAGCCCCCTCAGAGACTAACACAGCCTCTGTGGCCTCCCTAACAAGGCCAACCCCAACTAAGTTACCAATAGTGAGCCCAGCTACTCCCTTGGATTGGCTATTAGTAGGTTTGCTCCCACCACCACTGCAATTAGTAGGGACACTAGGGGTAGCAGTAGGGGTTGTAGTGGTAGGAGCATTGCTGCTTTTCTTTGGACAACTGGGATCTGTTGTCCAATGGCCTTTTATTTTACATAAATAGCACCATGGTTTCTTTTCCTTGTTCTGATTAAAAGAGGATTTGGGCCCACCACCCCCACCAGAGTGTTTTTGTGGGCCTGATGAAGACTCATTTTTAGATTTGTCCCCACCCTTGTCAGAAGACTTACCATCCTTCTTTTTGTTGCCATCTTTGTCACCCCCTGTATGAACTTTTCTGTTCACCCTTGTTCTGACCCATTTGTCTGCCTTCTTTCCCAATTCTTGGGGAGAGGTCAGATCAGAGTCCACCGAGTACTGGTGCAACAAATCAGACACACAATTATTAAGAATATGCTCTCTCAGGATCAAGTTATACAGGCTGTCATAATCAGTAACTTTACTGCCATGTAACCACCCCTCCAAGGCCTTCACTGAATGGTCAATGAAATCAACCCAGTCTTGTGAAGACTCCTTTTTGGTCTCTCTGAACTTTATCCTGTATTGTTCAGTGGTTAAGCCATAACCATCCAGGAGTGCATTCTTAAGAACTTGGAAATTATTAGCATCATTTTCTTTCACAGTAAGGAGCCTATCCCTACCTTTTCCACTAAATGATAGCCATAGGATAGCAGCCCACTGCCTTTGAGGGACATCCTGTACAACACAGGCCCTCTCAAGTGCAGCAACCCACTTGTTAATGTCATCCCCCTCCTTATAAGGGGGAACTATCTTGTGCAGATTCCTGGAATCATGCTCTTTTGCAGGATGACTATGGGGAATACTGCTGCTGCCACCATGGGTTTCTAAACCCAACTTCTGTCTTTCCTTCTCTAGTTCAAAAGACTGTCTATCCAAATCCAGCTGTTGCTTTTTAAGCTTCAGTCTGGTTTGTTCCACCCTCAACTTATTGAGTTCCCTCTCTAACATTCTGTCATCAGGGTTGGTGGGAGGGACATTCCTAGATACAGAGGTATGATGGGAATGAACAGAAGGAGACCTGTCCCTTACAGAAGCCACCCTAACAGCTTGGCTAACAGAAACATTACTACCAGTATGGTGAGAATAAATGCTTTTGCTATGATGTGAGACAACACTATTTGTATGGTGTGGCTCATCATCATTACCAACTATGCTAGACTGTCTAGTAATGGGCAGGCTAGGAAGTTTCTTTCCTGAATCTTTTCCTGGGGGAGTCCCTGAATCAGATTGGGAACTATTAGGTACTTTTTCAACAGATGGGGCACCTATAGCCTTATCTTGTTCTCTAAGCATGTTAAGTAACAGTTCCAAGGAAGGATTCTTCCCTACACTCAAACCTCTCTCTACACAGAGACTCCTTGCTCCTTTCCAGCTAAGGTGGTCATATGCAAGTTTGGACAGATCAACATTTTGGCCTGTGCCAGACATTTTTAGAGAGAGTTAAAGTGATAGAAAAAGAGAAAAAAGTTTTCAGAACTTTTTAGAAAGACAGAAAAAAACTTTTTAAACTTTTAAGAACTTTTTGAAAGTTTAGAAGTACTTTTCAGCACTTAGAAAAGAGTGAAAAGAGGAAATGCAAAACTTTTTGGCTATGTGTATATACACTGACCTTGTTTTGTATATTTTTCTCTTATGAAAAGTACAATGACAAGAGTGGTAAGTAGTCTCAAAGCACTTATCCCACCGCTGCACAACCAATGTAGGAGGCTGGACTGGCTTGTAGTGAGTACCAAGGGGTACTTGCACCTTGCACCAGGCCCAGTGATCCCTTATTAGTGTATAGGGTGTCTAGCAGCTTAGGCTGATAGATAATGGTAGCTTAGCAGAGCAGCTTAGGCTGAACTAGGAGACGTGTGAAGCTACTACAGTACCACAAGTGTCACTTGCACAATATCATAAGAAAACACAATACACAGTTATACTAAAAATAAAGGTACTTTATTTTTATGACAATATGCCAAAGTATCTTAGAGTGTACCCTCAGTGAGAGGATAGGAAATATACACAAGATATATATACACAATAGCAAAAATATGCAGTATAGTCTTAGAAAACAGTGCAAACAATGTATAGTTACAATAGGATGCAATGGGGAAACATAGGGATAGGGGCAACACAAACCATATACTCCAAAAGTGGAATGCGAACCACGAATGGACCCCAAACCTATGTGACCTTGTAGGGGGTCGCTGGGACTATTAGAAAATAGTGAGAGTTAGAAAAATAACCCTCCCCAAGACCCTGAAAAGTGAGTGCAAAGTGCACTAAAGTTCCCCTAAGGATAAAGAAGTCGTGTTAGAGGAATAATGCAGGAAAGACACAAACCAACAATGCAACAACGATGGATTTCCAATCTAGGGTACCTGTGGAACAAGGGGACTAAGTCCAAAAGTCACAAGCAAGTCGGAGATGGGCATATGCCCAGGAAATGCCAGCTGTGGATGCAAAGAAGCTTCTACTGGACAGAAGAAGCTGAGGTTTCTGCAGGAACGAAAAGGGCTAGAGACTTCCCCTTTGGTGGACGGATCCCTCTCGCCGTGGAGAGTCGTGCAGAAGTGTTTTCCCGCCGAAAGAACGCCAACAAGCCTTGCTAGCTGCAAATCGTGCGATTAGCGTTTTTGGATGCTGCTGTGGCCCAGGAGGTCGCAAATTGGACCAGGAGGTAGAGGGGATGTCGAGCAAGACAAGGAGCCCTCTTAGCAGCAGGTAGCACCTGGAGAAGTGCCAGAAACAGGCACTACGAGGATGCGTGAAACGGTGCTCACCCGAAGTCGCACAAAGAAGTCCCACGTCGCCGGAGAACAACTTAGGAGGTCGTGCAATGCAGGTTAGAGTGCCGTGGACCCAGGCTGGACTGTGCACAAAGGATTTCCGCCGGAAGTGCACGGAGGCCGGAGTAGCTGCAAAAGTCGCGGTTCCCAGCAATGCAGTCTAGCGAGGTGAGGCAAGGACTTACCTCCACCAAACTTGGACTGAAGAGTCACTGGACTGTGGGGGCCACTTGGACAGAGTTGCTGGATTCGAGGGACCTCGCTCGTCGTGCTGAGAGGAGACCCAAGGGACCGGTAATGCAGCTTTTTGGTGCCTGCGGTTGCAGGGGGAAGATTCCGTCGACCCACGGGAGATTTCTTCGGAGCTTCTAGTGCAGAGAGGAGGCAGACTACCCCCACAGCATGCACCACCAGGAAAACAGTCGAGAAGGCGGCAGAATCAGCGTTACAGAGTTGCAGTAGTCGTCTTTGCTACTTTGTTGCAGTGTTGCAGGCTTCCAGCGCGGTCAGCAGTCGATTCCTTGGCAGAAGGTGAAGAGAGAGATGCAGAGGAACTCGGATGAGCTCTTGCATTCGTTATCTAAAGTTTCCCCAGAGACAGAGACCCTAAATAGCCAGAAAAGAGGGTTTGGCTACCTAGGAGAGAGGATAGGCTAGCAACACCTGAAGGAGCCTATCACAAGGAGTCTCTGACGTCACCTGGTGGCACTGGCCACTCAGAGCAGTCCAGTGTGCCAGCAGCACCTCTGTTTCCAAGATGGCAGAGGTCTGGAGCACACTGGAGGAGCTCTGGACACCTCCCAGGGGAGGTGCAGGTCAGGGGAGTGGTCACTCCCCTTTCCTTTGTCCAGTTTCGCGCCAGAGCAGGGCTAAGGGGTCCCCTGAACCGGTGTAGACTGGCTTATGCAGAATTGGGCACATCTGTGCCCAACAAAGCATTTCCAGAGGCTGGGGGAGGCTACTCCTCCTCTGCCTTCACACCATTTTCCAAAGGGAGAGGGTGTCACACCCTCTCTCAGAGGAAGTTCTTTGTTCTGCCATCCTGGGCCAGGCCTGGCTGGACCCCAGGAGGGCAGATGCCTGCCTGAGGGGTTGGCAGCAGCAGCAGCTGCAGTGAAACCCCAGGAAGGGCAGTTTGGCAGTACCAGTGTGCTACAGACCACTGGGATCATGGGATTGTGCCAACTATGCCAGGATGGCATAGAGGGGGCAATTCCATGATCATAGACATGTTACATGGCCATATTCGGAGTTACCATTGTGAAGCTACATATAGGTAGTGACCTATATGTAGTGCACGCGTGTAATGGTGTCCCCGCACTCACAAAGTTCAGGGAATTGGCTCTGAACAATGTGGGGGCACCTTGGCTAGTGCCAGGGTGCCCTCACACTAAGTAACTTTGCACCTAACCTTTACCAGGTAAAGGTTAGACATATAGGTGACTTACAAGTTACTTAAGTGCAGTGTAAAATGGCTGTGAAATAACGTGGACGTTATTTCACTCAGGCTGCAGTGGCAGGCCTGTGTAAGAATTGTCAGAGTTCCCTATGGGTGGCAAAAGAAATGCTGCAGCCCATAGGGATCTCCTGGAACCCCAATACCCTGGGTACCTCAGTACCATATACTAGGGAATTATAAGGGTGTTCCAGTATGCCAATGTAAATTGGTAAAATTGGTCACTAGCCTGTTAGTGACAATTTGAAAGAAATGAGAGAGCATAACCACTGAGGTTCTGATTAGCAGAGCCTCAGTGAGACAGTTAGTCATAACACAGGTAACACATACAGGGCACACTTATGAGCACTGGGGCCCTGGCTGGCAGGGTCCCAGTGACACATCCAACTGAAACAACATATATACAGTGAAATATGGGGGTAACATGCCAGGCAAGATGGTACTTTCCTACAGGAATAAAGAAGAACAAAGCAATATTGTAACACTATAGTATCTAGAATGACTGTTCACAAGAATCAATTAAGTACATTGGGGGTCATTACGACCCTGGCGGCCGGCGGTAAGGTGTCGGGAACACCGCCAACAGGCTGGCGGTGTTCCGCCAGCAATTATGACCGTGGCGGAATTGCCACGGCCATACCGCCGGCCCCTCCAATATCCCGCCAGGACAACAGGCTGGCGGTGTTCCGCCAGCAATTATGACCGTGGCGGAATTGCCACGGCCATACCGCCGGCCCCTCCAATATCCCGCCAGGATTCCGCCTGGCGGTCATAATCCCCAGGGCAGCGGTGCAAGCACCGCTGCCCTGGGGATTATGAGTCCCCGACCGCCAGCCTGTCCGTGGCGGTAAACACTGCCATTGAAAGGCTGGCGGTAAGGGGACTTGGGGTGCCCCTGGGGGCCCCTGCACTGCCCATGCACTTGGCATGGGCAGTGCAGGGGCCCCCAGGCATAGCCCCGTCGCGCATTTCACTGCCCGAATTTCAGGCAGTGAAATGCTGCAGCCCATAGGGATCTCCTGGAACCTCAATACCCTGGGTACCTCAGTACCATATACTAGGGAATTATAAGGGTGTTCCAGTAAGCCAATGTAAATTGGTAAAATTGGTCACTAGCCTGTTAGTGACAATTTAGAAAGAAATGAGAGAGCATAGGCAAGATGGTACTTTCCTACACATTTTCCTCTGCATCGGGCCACAACCTTCGAAAATGCACAATAGTCATGTCTGCCAATTCACCACCCATCATTCGTAATTTGAAAAAGTACTGTCACAGCACCTGCATGCCTGGCAGCCATTTTGGAATGGTTTGGTTTTGCAATTGCGTGTGAAGCAATTTCACAAGCATTGGCAAAGCCAAAATGAAATAGTGGGCAGTTCAGCAGGGCCACATCCTGCATGTGGTGGTGCACATAAAAACAGCAAGGGTATGGGGGAGAACAATAAAGAGATTACCACGGGCTGAAATACTTAAAGCCTCATTTAACCTTTCCTGAAAAGCAACAGTCGACAGCACCTCTCTTAAAATTGCCAAAAGCCAATGTCTTAATGCGGCTGACCAAATGGCCTCTCTTCTGTACTGGTGCATGTATGGATGTGTGTGAGTGTATTGGCAGCATGAAATCTCCAACACCCATCGACATCTGCCTTTAGGTGAGACCTAACAATGGGGCACAGGTGACAGAAGGTTAGCATGAGGGATGCTCACTCCTGCAGACACAGAAGGCCGACTCCCTGACACAGTTTGCGTAGATGGAGGGGATGGCCTCTCAGTTCTCTATTCAGGTAGGTTTCTAAGAGCAATGGGGCAGCATGCAGACCTGGAATTACGTGGGCTAGTTAGGAAGCGCTACATGCACTGAAAGGGAGTCACTGTGCAGTGGTGACATCTCTCAGAGGCAAGGAAGTGAGCAAACACAGAGGTATACCAAGGAGGTCATGAACAGGTGCGTTCTGGTGTTCCTATTGACTTGTTTTTCCAACTAGAAATGCAAGAGTTAATTAGGTACAAAAATGTGTAGCTTTTTAACAGTATCTTTAAATTGCTGCAACATTTTAAACATTTCTTAAATATATGTTATTTTACAGAATTCACTAACTCGTGGATGATGTTCTAGAGTTTATGAACGAGATTCTTGCTAAGGGAACCTATAGAATTACTGATTAATGCTGCTAAGGTGGCCTTCCTGACGGCGGCGGATTCTTTCAGCGTCAGTCCAAATACTGGACGTGACTTTGGCTTCCCTCAGGCCCGTTTCCCGCCCAGATTTGTCTCTGAGAATTGCATTGTAGGAAGTGGCTGTTCCATCTTGTCTAAACATTACTTTTTCTTTGTCTTCCCGCAGAAAACCAATTAGGCCAGTGTGAGGAAAAGAGGCGAAGCGAAGGAGCGGAGTGCAGGAATCCGGTCACCATGGCAAGACTTCCTGATGTGGCCAGCGGTTGGTCCCGCTTCAAGGGGACTCAATCTCACGGCTTCCTGTTCAAAGGCTGGGGGGAGGGGGAGGATTTTACCGGAGCAGTAAAAGGGGGCACCTGTTTTACTCAGTCAACAAGACTACATTTGTGCCTTTGCCCAGTATTGGTTTTCTTTGCTGATATTTTTCAACAGATTCAGTAATATTGATATATGTAGAGACATAAGCCATTTCCACACATTATTGTCAGGTTACTTTTTTAGCATTTTTCTAAAGTGCTGCACGTGTCCTTTTGCTACTTCACAACACTTAGGGGCATTTAAAAAAAACTGTGGTGCAGCAAGTCGCCCTGCTGTGCTGCGTCACACGGAAAGGGCAGGAATGCGCCGTATTCAAGGCAATAATTCCTGTCCTTTCCCCTGCGGTGACACCCTTTTGGCAGCCTAGCACCAATGCAGGCACCCTTACACCACGGTGCACAGGGCCGAACTGACTGTAGCGGGTATCATGTGTTTACCCAGGAGGCTGGAGAGGTGCATGCATACACGCATGCCAATATTTGTACCTTGCCACGACGGGCCATGTATTGCCTTGCTCACACTACACAGGTTGAGGAGCATGGATGAGTTACAGGTTTACCCATGGTTTTGTTTCCAATAGCTATGGGGACAGGCTTTCTGCAGTGGTGAAACACAGATTTAGGCCCCCGCCTCATGCACCCATCTTCAATGACCCTTTGGACCACACCAAGTCTGTGGTGGGACAGGGTTGCAAAATGTTATTCTTCCTTTTCGCTGGGCCAAGGGTTTAGTAGTTCTGCCCTGCACTGCTGACATGATGTAACTGCTTGTTTATTGTATATCCTCGGATATGTTTTCTATAATTTATTTTGGTACCCCTTCATCAGGGGTGGAATTTTACTACAAAAAATCCAATGCTTTTCAAGCTCCTTCGGTGCTCCCCCGCATTCCCTTAGCTCCCCCAGCCCCTCGTTGACATCTCCTTAACCCACTCCTCTAATGCTCCTCCACCCAACCCAATATGCCCTTCTGTTTTTTTCTTTTTATGCAGGTGCTGTATAGCATCAGGAAAAAAAAACATTGGCAAATTCAAAAGGTCTGCCCGGACAGACATGAGATGATGCTCATTGCTTGTTTGAAATGTCTCATTTTAACTTTTAAGGTTCGTAAACTGATTTCTATGAAGCAGGTTTCAACATATACATGAGGGCAGCGTCACAATGATGCCCATATTTGCAATTGCCTGGTGCACACTTCAAGCCTCTGCACCAAATCGCCTGATGGGAGAACTGGAAAAGGGCTGATAGCATGAGAAGACTGTGTGCTTAACAATATGAACATTTCTGTACTAAAACAAAAAAAAAAGCACTTAACTTATAAAATTGTCCTGTGTTTGACCAAACTAGAACTAACTTCCATCTTGAACTTATCACAGCCATGTTTTCATTTCTCATTCTGACACCACACATAACCAAAATGTGCACTGATGCTTTGTACTGACATGTTGTTCTGGAAGAACTAGGGAGGAAGCCTTTTGCTACATTCAAGGCTCTTCCTGCTTATGTTACTGTAGGACATTCCTTTATGAGATTTCCATTGTTTTGTGTAATTAGATTTGTGCTGCCACATCTGATGACATTAGGTCACAATAGGGTAAATTAATATTCATTTACAGGATAGTGCTGGAATGGTGGCCTTTGATGACTTTGTACAACTCTGTATTACTATTCATTTAGCTTTACTCACCGTGTGATGACTGTGCAATTTCCACCTGGTTTCCATTGTGAATTTCTCTAAAAACAATCCTCTGTAATTGACAAAAGCCAGACTTTTGCCTCAAGCCCCTAGTGATGCTAGCTCAATTTCTTAGCAGATTGATTTGCTGAATATTTTTTAACTTGGGCTATTTTGCAGATTTGCTCATCTTGCATCTTTCCTTAAATGCTGCTGATCTTTACGGCAATGGATTTCTATGCATATGCTAATTCCCTATGATCTATTATTATGCATTCTGGCTATTGTTTTTTGCCTACTGTATTGCACCTTGAATTATTTTAATAAACCTTCATGGTTTACAATTTACTACTGACTCCAGCAAGCCTATTTCCCATGAAATGCTAATTATTCCTTATGTGTTTGGGCACTCACACCCAGGGGCACATTACCTCACATATGCTTGAAGTTTTACACCGTTCTCGATCTGATGATCAAAAACATGGGTGTTCACAAACATTTTCCTAGGGGCCAAGAAGTAGGGCTGCATTGGTGCCAGCAGGGAGGGGGTAGGTAAGGTGGGCGTAGAGGAAGTAAAGCATGTACATGGTGGACAGGGAGTCATAGAATTATTTTGAATGTGCCATTCCATACTGCCCTCTAAATTAAGCTCCTTGTCTCTAGAAGAGTCATACATTTGATAATACTATGTTACGCTATAGCTGAGTCACTATCTTGCTATTCCTCCTTGGGCTAAGCCTTCTCTGCTTGCTATTGCTACTTTGAGTGAGTCAAGTCTACAAAGGAAGTAACTTGATCTTTGGACTAGAGAATCCTGGGCCTCACAATCTGCTGAAGTCTTTACTTTTTATCTGTAAACTTTAGAAGTGCTTAGAAATAAACTCAAAGTACCAAGAGCTATTAACAATCCTTGACAAACACCCTGCCAATAAGGTGCACAATTCACCTAGCCTCCACCTCTAGATATGGGACAGTAAACAAGTTTTGGCCATGGCAGTAGGAGACTTGACATTTAATCCTGGCTTTATCACTTTGCCCAAATGTGCTGGGTGTGAACACTGTATTTAAAGTCTGAGCAGGTTTCACAGGACAGTTTTTTTTTTTTTAGGAGAGTAGTCCCTAAGTCTCACCATTAGAACCATTCACACTGAATTTGTCGTGTAATTTGCAAGATGGAAACTATGAAACTAGAAGGCAGGTTTTTTATTAGTCCCTGTTACCCCTTATTACAAATCTTGCACTCTCGGGTAATCACTTTTACAACCTATTTCTCTACTCCTTTGTTTACGACTTTGTTTAACACAGTTAGGAAAACCTTTAATCAAACTGACAGAGGTTATAAGTATGTGAGAAGAAAACAGGACCGTAACCGAACAATTATTTGATTTTATGCAGAGGAAGGGAACACCCAGTCTCCTAGTACATCAAATAAAATATGGTGTATTGAGAAAGTTATGATTCTTGAAACAGGGAGTCCTTCAGTGTTGGTTGATGATGATAAAATCATATCCTTCCTCTGCCTTTGTCCACTTAATAGGCGTTATGTGATAGAGGTGGGTGAGTCAATTGCCTGGCTGAGCAGCTTGAGTTTCTCTTTGATCCTCGAGCCCAAAACAAGCTGAGACTTCATGTAGCGTCTGTCTGCCGCCCACGTTCCAACCTCATGCTCCAAGAATCAAAGACAAATGTCCAAGCTAGAAAGTGACAAAGTCTTTTGCCATTTCTATAGAAAACAGACATTAGAGTTGAACAAACCTAGAGTGTCGCTGGTGTTGCAGGGTGCTCCTTACTGGAGCTGCTCTCTACCTAAACTTGGGAACTACCCAGAGTTCTCTCTTCTGTTGTGCATAACTTGAGTGTCACTCTAACCCTGAAAGGGATTTGTTTTGATTTATACTGGGTGATCCCTTGTGTCTGGAGAAACCTACCCTCTCTGAAGAGATGAAATGACATCAAAACACGTGTCAGGGATTGATTTTGCTCAATCCACGTTGACTTGGATGGTATTTTATCAGTCCAGAGCTGTAATACTGTACCTGGAGTGGTGAAAAGCTGTTGTCATTTTACAGCTCGGCAAGGATTGCACTGGGCCAATCGTATGCTTAAAGACTTTGCTGTACAAATGGCAAAAGTCTTTGTCGCTTTCTAGCTGAACGTGGATAACACTGGGTCAATCCTATGCTTAAAAACTTTGCTAGAAAAACAGACATTTGAGGTGAGCAAACCTAGAGGGTTGCTGGTGTTTCAGGGTGCTTCTTACTGGAGCTGCTCTCCACCTAAACTTGGGAATTACCCAGAGTTCTCTCCTCTGTTTTGCATAATTTATGCGTTACTCTAACCCTGGAAGAAATTTGCTTTGACTTATACTGGGTGCTCCCTTGTGTCTGGACAAAGCTAAGTCACTTTGAAGAGATGCAATGACATTGAAACACGTGTTACGGTTCTTTTTTGTTCATTCCTGGTTGGCTTGGATGGTATTTTATCAGTCCAAAGCTGCAACACTGTGCTTGAAGTGGTAAAAGGCTTTTGTCATTTTACAGCTCAGCAAGGATGGCACTGGGCCAACCGTATGCTTAAAGACTTTGCTGTACAAATGGCAAAAGACGTTGTCACTTTCTAGCACGGCATGGATGGCACTGGGCCAATCCTATGCTTAAAAACTTTGTTCGAAAAACAGACATTTAAGGTGAGCAAACCAAGAGTGTTGCTGGTGTTGCAGGATGCTTCTTACTGGAGCTGCTCTCCACCCACCTAAACGTGGAAACTACCCTACGTTCTCTCTTCTGTTTTGCATATGCTATGTGTCACTCTAACCCTGAAAGGGATTTGTTTTGATTTATACTGGGTGTTCCCTTGTGTCGGGACAAAGCTAAACCTCTCTGAAAATATGTAATGACATCGAAACACGTGTCAGGGGTTGCTTTTGCTCATTCCAGGTTGGCTTGGATGGTATTTTATCAGTCCAAAGCTGTAATACTCTGCCTGGAGTGGTGAAAGGCTTTTGTCATTTTACAGCTCAGCAAGGATGGCACTGGGCCAATCCTATGCTTAAAGACTTTCCTGTACAAATGGCAAAATACTTTGTCACTTTCTAGCTCGGCGTGGATGGTACTGGGCCAATACTATGCTTAAAAACTTTGCTAGAAAAACAGACCTTTGAGGTGAGCAAACCTAGGCCCTGATTTATACTTTTTGGTGCAAAACTGCACTAATGCAGTTTTGCACCAAACAGTTTAGCACCGGCTTGCACCATTTCTGAGCACCAGCCGGGCACCATATTTATGGAATGGTGCAAGCCGGTACAAAGGGTAGGCTAGCGTAAAAAAATGATGTTAGCCAGGTGGGACTGGGGGTATGGAAAAAGGAGGTTTTGCACCCAAAAATTACGTTAGGCAGGTTAGAGTAAAAAAATATTATAGCGTTATTTTCTGTCGCAAAGCCATCCATAATACAACACTCCTGTCTTAGAAAAGACAGGAATCATGCTCACCACCCAAATGGCCAGCACAGGGGACCAGGGTCCCCTGGGCATGGCGACTGCACCTAGTGCCATGTAGGGGGCCCCATTTCAGGGTCCCCAATGTCACTTAAAAACAAAATACTTATCTCGGATGGGGTCCCCATCCTCCGCTGTCCCTCTGGTGTGGGTGGGGGTGTCCCTGGGGTGTGGGGAGGGCACCTGTTGGCTTATTCCATGGTGTTCCACCATGAAAATATGCCCACAGTTCCCCTAACGCCTGTCCTGACCCAGGCGTTAAATAATGGTGCAAAGCAAGCTTTGCAGTATTATTTGACCCCTCCTTCCCCCTGTGCGTGATTTTAGCAAGGGGGAATAAATATGGCGCTAAGGCCATAGAGTCATTTCTTGCACGGGAACGCCTACTTTGCATCTCATTGGCGCAAAGTAGGTTTCCACGTCCAAAAAATTACGTTAACTCCATATATTTGGTGCTAGACAGGTCTAGCGCCAAAGTATAAATATGGAGCTAGTTTTGCCCTGAATTTGTGTTAAAAAAAATGATGCAAATTCGGCACAAAACAAGTATAAATATGCCCCCTAGAGTGACACTGGTGTTGCAGGGTACTTTTTACTGGAGCTGCTCTTCACCTAAACTTGGGAACTACCCAGAATGTTCTCTTCTGTTTTGCATAATTTATGCATCACTCTAACCCTGAAAGGGATTTGGGGAGAGGGAGAGGGAGAGGGAGAGGGAGAGGGAGAGGGAGAGAGAGAGAGAGAGAGAGAGAGAGAGAGAGAGAGAGAGAGAGAGAGAATGAATGAATGAATGATTAAATGATTGATTTTAAACATACTTACCGTGCCTGGTACAGACATGCTTGATAAAGGCATGCGTGGTAAAGACTGCGTGGTAAAGGCTTTTTCCTTCCTGTAATAATAGGTGCAACTTTATGGCCCTGTTGCACCCTTATTTTGTGGTTCCAGACAAGGTGGGTTCCAAATCGAAAAGGTAGAATAGCCTAACCCTGGCTTATTGTTTCATGGAGCTGTCTGTGATGTGTCTGGCTGGTGGAAAACCTTACGCTGGCTACAAAACCCAACGACAATCAGCCACCCATAGTTATGTAACATGGCGTTGCGTAAAGCCCAACAGCTGAGGGTATAGCATTGAGCAAGGAGTCTTCCTCAAGGAAAGCCGAGGCCTGAGAAACCAAAGGCAGCACTCAACAGTGCGATTCTTTGGCTGAAGCGCTGATATTTTCATCTCAGCCCTTATATTGTCTTTTTCTTCACCTTACCCAGGTATGAAATCTTTACGTAGAACAAGTCAGACAAGAAGTTTCAGTTTTTGTGCCAATGAAAATAACCATCCTGCTGGCTTCAAAGTTCTAGGGCGTGGGAGCTACAATGTTGTGTCTTCCTTCTCGACACAATATAGCGCTTTACGATACAACTCAATAAAGGAAAAAATACTCTGCTTTTCAGTGTTGACTCCCACAGCATCTTTCGTAAGTAATACGCAAGTTCTCCATGGACAATAAACTCTCCAGCTAATATGACGTGTGCAAAATCCCTTTCTTTCCAAGGAATTAATGACCATACTTCTTGTGGCACTCAAAGGCATAGAAGCACAGGGCAGGAACTACAGAGGCACATGGTCTGAATTACTGAAAAATCTCAATCTGGGCAGAGATAGTAATTTTCAGTCCAGTGGGATATTCAAAGTACTGGTGTTCTTTATCATATAGTATTATAACATGCAGAATTACATGAGGATTTTCCACGGACATATATATATCGTCTAGGTTAAACCTGGCAAAAATTGCTCTGGCCAACGACCAGGTAATGGGAATTGTCTGTGGAATGTGGTACAGTAACACCAACTTCTCTAACAAATCTCCCTTCTTTAGAGGTAACCTCGAAATGTAATGGAATATCCACATCCCTAAATTAGTGATACCCACAGCAGATCCAATTTTGATCTCAAAGTTGGGATACAGTGCACAGAAGAACTACAGAATGAAAGAAGGATAACTATGAATTCTGGTATGGCTGCTGCCAGCTCCTTATCACAATACCACCTTCACAGGTCTTGGATTCTGGAAATGATTGTCATCAAGTTTATTAGTGTACAGATTTAATGGAAGCAAACACTCAGAATGAATTTGGCTGTAAAATGAAAGATGAGGAAAGGAAACTTGGGACCTGTTTCTTAGAGAAATGCGAAAATCTACACTAGAAGGCTTAACCTTACATTTTGAGAGTAGACTTTTAAATTTCCGGAATATACTCTGGTTTCTGGGATCATGTTTGGAAATCAACTTTCCAGAGGATCCTTTTGAATTTCATTCTATGAAGTCATTGCTGCATACATAATTGTGCATAGCATTACACTGAGACGATGGCTTTGCTCTAGTGCAATTGCACTCTTAGGCCCATATTTATACTTTTTTAGCGCCTCATTTGCGCCGCTTTTTAACGCAAAAGCAGCCCAAATTTTCAAAATACAATTGTATTTTGTAAGTTTGTGCCGCTTTTGCGTAAAAAAATTACACAAATTCGGCGTTAAAAAAGCATAAATATGGGCCTTATTTTTATTTTTCCATGAGGAAATATTCTTCACATGAAAAAACTACTGTCCCTACTACTAAGTCATTATGGACACTGTTTCCAGTCCTGGACGTTCATCTGATGACCCATTGCATTCTGGATGTTTCAGTCATACTTTGCGAGCATTAAGTTTGTTAGAGTAACTGAAAGACATTTCGAGGTGAAAGGTTGATGACTGGAGACAATGTTTATAATCTGGACAGACCTGTTCACACTGCCAACATCAGTCCAATTTGGGGGCTTTTCAATGCTCATTCCTGGCCTATAACACCCTGGAATTGGACATAATTCTATCCTTTACACTAAAACTCAAAACAACCTCTCTGCCCTGGAATACGAAGGAGAGCGGACTTACTCCCAGGTACTATTGCATCATATCAGGGCAGGACCGGTCTTTAGCAAGGGCGAGCTAAGCCCAGGTCCAGGGCTCCAATATTATGAGGGGGCGCATGGAGCTGTGTGCATTAAGGTTATGCCAACGGCAGCGCGTTTCTCATCTTGCTCCAGCGTTGACCTTGTCCCTGCCTGTTTGTTTCTGTCTGATTTGCCAGCTCTGAGCAGGCACGAAAAAAAATGATGCATAGAAATCATTTAAGTTTTTTTAAGCCATTTTTTTGCTCCCCAAACCCCCCTAATGTGTGGTGCAGGTATAGTGTGGTGCAAGGCATTACAAAGTGGTGCAATGTGTCACTTTGTAAATGTGGCACAGCGTTTTTGTCATAATATTGCCACCTTAGCATCAAAGAAATGATGCTAAGTGGGAAACGCCCTCAACGCCGACTCCTAAACAACGAAGTCCTGGTTAACGAAAGCGGAACATGCGTGGTTAAGGCACAAACAAGGGAGTCGGCTGAGGAGGACGACATGACGAGGCAACGACTCAGGTAAGTGGGGCGGGGTGGGGGGGTCGGGGTTTTAGGTTTAGGGCCGGGGTGGGGGGTCGGGGTATTTTCTGGTTTAGGGGCAGGGGGCGGGGGTCGGGGTTTTAGGTTTAGGGCCGGGGGTGGGGGGTTGGGGTATTTTCTGGTTTAGGGCCGGGGGCGGGGGTGGGGGGTCGGGGTTTTAGGTTTAGGGGCGGGGTGGGGGGGTTGGGGTTTTAGGTTTAGGGCCGGGGGTGGGGGGGGTCGGGTATTTTCTGGTTTGGGGGCGGGGGTGGGGGGTCGGGGTTTTAGGTTTATGGCCGGGGGTCGGGGTATTTTCTGGTTTAGGGGCGGGGGTGGGGGGTCGGGGTTTTAGGTTTAGGGCAGGGGCTGGGGGGTCGGGGTATTTTCTGGTTTGGGGGCGGGGTGGGGGGCTGGGTTTTAGGTTTAGGGCCGGGGGTGGGGGGTCGGGGTATTTTCTGGTTTAGGGGCGGGGATGGGTGGTTGGGGTTTTAGCTTTAGGGCCGGGGGTTGCGGTATTTTCTGGTTTAGAGGCGGGGTGGGGGGTCGAGGTTTTAGGTTTAGGGCCAGGGGTGGGGGGTCGGGGTATTTTCTGGTTTAGGGGCGGGGTGGGGGTGGGGGGTCGGGGTTTTAGGTTTAGAGCCAGAGGTGGGGGTATTTTCTGGTTTAGGGGCGGGGGGCGGGTTGGGGGTCAGGGTTTTAGGTTTAAGACCGGGGGTGGGGGGTCGGGGTATTTTCTGGTTTAGGGGCGGGCGGGGGTGGCGGGTCGGGGTTTTAGCTTTAGGGCCGGGGGTTGGGGGTTGGGGGTCGGGGTATTTTCTGGTTTAGGGCGAGGGGGCGGGGGTGGTGGGTCGGGGTTTTAGCTTTAGGGCCGGGGGTGGGGGGTCAGGGTATTTTCTGGTTTAGGGCGAGGGGGCGGGGTGGAGGGGCGGGGTTTTAGGTTTAGGGCCGGGGGTGGGGGGGGTCGGGGTATTTTCTGGTTTAGGGGCGGGGGGCAGGGGTAGGGGGTCGGGGTTTTAGGTTTTAGGGGTGGGTTGGGGGGTCGGGCAATTTTAGGGGCGTAGGGTTTTAGGTTTAGGTTTAGGTTTAGGGGCAGGGTGGGGGGCTTGGAGTAGTTTTAAGGGTGGGTTTGGGGTACTTTAGGTTTCAGGGATGGGGAGGGGGTTGGGGTTGTTTTAGGTTTTGGGGTAGGATGGGGTCAGTTTAAGGGGCGGGCGGGGTTGGGTTTTTTGGTTTTAGGGGTGGGTTGGGGGTCGGGTAATTTTAGGGGCGGGGTGGGGGGTTGGGGAGGTTAGGTTTAGGGGCAGGATGGGGAGCTCGGAGTAGTTTTAGGGGTGGGGTTGGGGTACTTTAGGTTTCAGGGATGGGGTGGGGGTTGGGGTTGTTTTAGGTTTTGGGGGAAGGGTGGGGGTTAGTTTTAGGGGCGGGGTGGGGGGTTGGGGTTTTAGGGGTGGGTTGGGGGGGTCGGGTAATTTTAGGGGTGGGGGTGGGGGGTTTAGGTTTAGGGGCAGGGTGGGGGGCTCGGAGTAGTTTTAGTGGTGGGGTACTTTAGCTTTCAGGGATGGGGTGGGGGTGGGGGTTGGGATTGTTTTAGGTTTTGGGGGTAGGGTGGGGGTCAGTTTTACAGGCGGGTGGGGGTAGTTTTAGGGGCAAGGGTGGGGGGTTGGTGTGGTTTTGGGAGGGGTGGGGGGTCGCGGTAATTTTTAGCGGTGGGGGTGGGGGGCCATGGGGGATGCATGCAGGAACAATGGATGCCTTTCACTAATGCATTTACCAGGAATGCCTTTACAATGAAAAATCGTTGTTAAGGCATTCGTGGTAAAGGCATTAGTGGTAAAAACTAGGTCATTGTTCCGACCTCGTTGTTCAGGCATTCGTTGTTCCGGCAGTCGTCGTTCCGACATACATCCATGCTAAGTTGGTGATATTATGGTGCAAGAGGCTCTTAAATATGCCCCATTATTTACTATTCCAACTCCAGTTTCCGCATCAGTAGGAGAAGAGTTGGATTTTGAAGTACAGGGTCGCTTTCCCTAAGACATGTCGCTGTAAGGAGATGCATTGTAAAGGAATGCGTGTTAAAGACGCATTCTGTTGTAACACTTACGATGTAACAGCATGCGTGGTTCGGGGTGCATCGTGAATGCTGTTTTCCATTTTGTGAATAGCAAAACTAACTTTACTCTCATGAAGTAGGGTGACCAGACGTCCCGGATTTCCCCTGACAGTCCCGGTTTTTAGAGGACTGTCCCAGTGTCCCGACGCTTCTCTTAATGTTAAATAAATGTGCCAGTTTTTGGGACAACGGTCAGATTATTAAATAAATTTCCCGGTTTTTGGGACAAAAGTCAAATCATCTAGGGATGGATAAGTTAAAGATGCCTACAAAGTATGAAATAATTAAAGTAATGTATCTGTTGCAGTCAGGCAACACAGTCCCCTGTCTGCTCCCAGCAGAGAGAGGGAGTGGAGAGCAGAGAGAGGCTGGTGGGGGCGGGTTGGAGGTGCAGGGTGGGAGATCAAGCCATAGCTAATTTTATGTATGTAAAACACACACACACGTATAGGCACACATTCACAAAGCTACGCAAAAAAACGGGACAGGACAGATATAAAAGCGAGAGTAAAGTCTTTAGTCCTTCTTTTATGTCTGACCTGTCCCGGTTTTTGCTCCTCAAAATTTGGTCACCCTATAATGAAGAGCTCCTTTGCGCAAGTAGCTTCGTGAATCAGGCCGCCGGCGTCCTGGGCGTTGTCCGAGGTGGCAACCCTAAGCCTCGCCCCTTGCTGCACACAGTGGTAGGGCAGGTGTGCCCGTGAAAGAGTGTCAACTACATGCCCTGGACCCACGTGCTGGGCACAGCGCCAAGCTGTGGATCACAGTCCCACACAGAAAGACAGCCGTTGTGCTAGAGGGCAGAAGTGGCTTGTGTTGGCTTGGCACAGACTGTGCTTTTCCTTGTTCCGTGGTACATACTTTCTGACTATACTGCCAACACTCAGACTCTTGGCAAAGTATTGTATTACTGATTTATTTTTTTGGATAGACTTCAATGAGCTATGTGACATTTCACAACTGTCGCCGTGTCCATGGGTGTTCCTCTTGCTAAAATTGCATTTCTGGCTTCAGCGCCATTGTGTACTGGGCTTTGGGTCGATTTCGTCAACCCGGGCGTGCTGCGCATGCGCACATCCCACTGGCTGAGCGTGCGTGATTTGTGATGCATGTTTTGCACAGCGCTGTGGAATTCCAAAACATGTCTCGTGCACTCCTCGCCCGCAGGGGCCGCGCGCTGGCTGATAGCATCTGTGTATGTCATCTGCAGTCCACCGAGAGTTCTGTAAACTGACTTTACTGGCCGCACGCGCCTTTCAACATCAAAGTTTTAGTGAAGTGTTGTGGAATGTCAGGAGTGCGCATTGACCATGCCCATCTCCAAACGTGTTTTACTTTTGGAGCTGTGGCCATAAATGGATACTACAGAAGGTTGTGCAACCCACCAGCCCAGACTCCAGCTTTTTGGCCTACTGGGTCGAATTCAGTGAAGGTTTTACTGTGAGTATTTGTGCCTTATCCTAAGCTTACTCTCTATTTCCCAGGTAGGACACAGTCGTGGGGGAGTAAAAAACGTAAATTCAAGGTAATACCAAGATTCCGGTAATTGCATTACTGTTACAGGTAATCATTACATTATCACTAATCTGGAAATAAATAAGGAAAAACATCAATGTTTTGGTGGTTCTAATGGGCATGGATTTCCAGTGTTCAGAATTTGTATTACTGATTTTTTTAATAATATACTTTTATTAAGTTTGCAGGAAATAAACACTATGCAGAGGCAATTGTAAAGTCCCCCAAAGTGACTGGTGAGGTGCGCCCCCCATCGTTTAAGGGTACAGAAGAAGAAACATGCAGAGCAACAAAGCACATAAAGGAGCCCTGCACTATACATCACATAGGTCATTAAACAGTTCCACGCCATACGTTGAGCATCAAGGATGACTCCCTCTCCTGACCCTATAAGGACCCTCCAACACCGCGGTACCTCTATGAGTTAGCCAGGCCAACCATGTGCTGGTGTGCTTATTCAGACAACTCCTAGATTGGTAGACAAGTAACTCGTGAATCATGCAATGGTCTACCCTCAAAGCCCAGGTCTCAAGAGGTGGACAGGACACACTCCTCTCACACTTGTCCATTTCTCTTTTGCCACTAGTAGCCCCAAGTGGATCGTATCTGTCTGACTCAAGACCCTCAGTGGTCTGCAGTAGAGTGAGCTTAGGTTCTGGTAGCAGAGGACAACCCAGAAACTCCCTCAGTGTCACAAGCATCCCCGCCAAAAACACTACAGTGCTAAACAGCACCATCAAGTGTGAAGAAAATCGTCCTTCCCACCCCCATCTCAAAGTGCCATTTTTTAGATCAAGTGATGTAGGTTCTATGTAAGATGCATATTTGTAACAGGCAAAACTGAATGGCAATGTTAATCTCCCAAGGGTCCATCCTGGCATCTCGCAAGTCCTTGTGCGATGGTGAAAGAATTGCTGATTATGTAACCCCTCATCAATGCACTATCACGAAACCACACAGTGAGGGGTTCAATCGCCAGTGCAAATAGCACGGGTGAGAGTGGGCAGCCCTGCCCCATCCCCCTCTAGATGGTAAACTCCGTAGAAAGTTCAGAGCTCCCGCTCTCAAATTAGTATAAAGGAGACAAACACAATGCATGAAATTGGTACCAAAATTTGCTTCAGGTAGGATCGCATACAGATAATCCCAGGCTACCGAATCAAAGGCCTTTTTGCAATCGACCTTAAGAAGTGCTGAGAGACCCTGTGCGATATTGATCAAGATCGTGAAATTGTGGAGTCTAAGGATATTATGGTTAGGAGACCTTCCTGGCATAAAATCCACATTGGTTTTGTGAACCAGGGAGTGAATCGTCATCGGGAGGTGACTCGCCAAGACCATATGGAAGCATCCCTGCATGCAGCACCCTTGCAAATATTGCCTTGGGTGCAGGGATACAGCACAAAGTAGTAAGCCTAAAGAACCCTGTCGGACGACCTGTGGGGCTGGTGACTTCCCTCCCTGAAGCTGAGATAAAGCTTATGCCAACTCTTCCATAGAAATCACAGCCTCCGAGTGTGTCTTTCGATCATATCAAAGCAATGGGAGCGGTAAGTCTCGAACAAAGCTGGTCAACCCTGATGGACCAGAGGAGTGGCATCTGGCATAAATGGTGGAAAAATACTAAGCAAACTCAGCCAATACCAGCCAGCCCATCACTAACTACAATTCATCTTCCGGTTTAGGTAATGCAGTGTTTCCAGGAGATGGAGCAGTGGTATGGGTGGACATGGTGACGCATTAGGCTCGTTGGTAATTACTTTTTTGGTAGAGTTAATTTTTACCTTGAAGGAGCATAAACCATCAGACCGCTGTTGGGTTGCGTTGCAGATATTTTTCGATATCTTGAGGTTAGTTAATTAATGAAAGAGATTAATAAATTCCCTTTACCGGTTTGAGTCCTTGGTGATGCACTTCACATAGATTCCAGGTTCGGCTGACAAGTTTGACAGCTTTATCATTGCTCGTGTGTTTCCCCAGTCTTACATACAGCCAGCACATGCTTCATGGGAATGGCCATCCCGCTTCCTCAGGGCGGAAGGAACTCATTTCTGTGTTAACCTTAAGTAATAGCTTTCCAGAGGTCTACGGAAAAAAGGACTTTGGAACTTTTGGATCTACAGTGGATCCAGAGAAAACTTTGGGGCAGATTTAAGAAAAGTGGCGCTGCACCCGGTGCAGCCGCACCTTTCTTTCTCCCCCTTCATGCTCCCCCTTCCGCCTTTTGCCCCCTGCCGCCACCACGTGTGCGCCACATATTTAAAATATGTCGCACCATGGCACAGGGTAGGGGGCAATAGCATACATTTTTTTGACGCTACTGATGTACTGTTCAGGGTTATGGCCAAAATGTTATAAATAATGGTCTGCCCCCTTTTAACGCCTGCTCAGCTAAAATACATCTTTTACATTTCTTGTGCCATTTTTTCGGTCCCCTTAGTTGGGGAACGCCCCCTTTGCATACATTATGCCTGGCGCAGGCATAATGTGGTGCAAGGGGTTACAAAGTGGCGCAATGCATGCATTGCGCCACTTTGTAAATCTGGTGTGGCAATTTTGGTCTTGTTGGGCCACATTAGCGTAAAAAAATGACGCTAATGTAGCACAAGGAGGCACTAGGCCCTCTTAAATCGGGGCCCTTGTGTTTGAATTGTTGTTACTTTTGGATGGACTATGTAAAATTTGGACAATCATTTTTCTTCCCATAGTATGACATTTTTAAAGACGAATGTTTTCTGCGTTGATATGTTGTCAAATTCTTACACTTTTCTTGTATTTTGTTAATTACAATATTTTTTTAAATATTATCTAAAGATTTCAGAATTGGTCTCTCACAGAATGTAAGGAAGGATATAATTTCAGTTGTAATGTTGACAGTATAGTATAGTAGTATCTGTTGGGCCACTGGGAGTCTCTTGCCCCATTTAATACTCTATTATCTTGTGGAATTATCAACAGTTACAACACAACTCTAAACTTTGTGTGTAGGGGGTATGAATATCTTACCTTGTGTTGTTTTGAATGGCTATCTAGGCCTACTGCACATGAACTATAAACACAACCTCTGTCTTTCATCTAATAACCTTTGACCTTTATTACAAAACATAACCATGTGTTGTAGGTTTTCTTGTATTATGATGTTTTGCTTATTCATGACTTTTTCCATGTGTATGCCAGTGCTTCATTTCATAACATTTCCATATGTATGAGAAAGACATTCCTCTTGTAATCTCTGCCAGTGCACTGTTCACCACTTTACTCAAAATCAATGCACTCTATCTCACTGCACTCTATGCCAATCTACTCTGCACCACAGCACTCTATTCCACTGCTTTCAATGCCACTGTACTCTGCGCCATAGCACTCTATGCAACTGCACTCTATGCCACTGCACAATACACCACTGTACTCTGCGACCCTCTAATCTGCAACATTGCACTTTCTGCCACTGAACTCCACGCCACTCTACTCTGCACCACTGCACTCAATGCCACTGTGCTCTGTCCCACTGCACTCTTTTCTGCACCACTGCACTCTAATCTACTCTACACCACTTCACTGTAGGGCACTTCACTCTACTTTGAAATCATCTCCTCTATGCCACTGTGTAGGAAGTTGGAGGGCAGACCAGGGGGGTTTTGTAGGGCACCGGGGGGGACACAAAGTAGCACAGAAAGTACACCCTCAGCAGCGCGGGGCGGCCGGGTGCAGTGTGCAAACACGCGTCGGGTTTCCTTCAGGTTTCAATGGGAGACCAAGGGGTCTCTTCAGCGATGCAGGCAGGCAAGGGGGGGGGGCTCCTCGGGGTAGCCACCACCTGGGCAAGGGAGAGGGCCTCCTGGGGGTCACTCCTGCACAGAAGTTCCGTTTCTCTAGGGGCTGGGGGCTGCGGATGCAGGGTCTTTTCCAGCCGTCGGGAAATGGAGTTCAGACAGTCGCGGTCAGGGGGAGCCTGGGGATTCCCTCTGCAGGCGTCGCTGTGGGGGCTCAGGGGGGACAACTTTGGTTACTCACAGTCGTAGAGTCGCCGGCGGGTCCTCCCTGAGTTGGTTGTTCTCCACCAGTCGAGTCGGGGTCGCCGGGTGCAGTGTTGCAAGTCTCACGCTTCTTGCGGGGAGTTGCAGGGGTCTTTAAATCTGCTCCTTGTAACAAAGTTGCAGTTCTTTTGGAGCAGTGCCGCTGTCCTCGGGAGTTTCTTGTCTTTTTCGAAGCAGGGCAGTCCTCAGAGGATTCAGAGGTCGCTGGTCCCTTGGAAAGCGTGGCTGGAGCAGGTTTCTTTGGAAGGCAGGAGACAGGCCGGTAAGTCTGGGGCCAAGGCAGTTGGTGTCTTCTGGTCTTCCTCTGCAGGGGTTTGTCAGCTCGGCTGTCCTTCTTCTTGTAGTTGCAGGAATCTAGTTTCTAGGTTCAGGGAGAGCCCTTAAATACTAAATTTAAGGGCGTGTTTAGGTCTGGGGGGTTAGTAGCCAATGGCTACTAGCCCTGAGGGTGAGTACACCCTCTTTGTGCCTCCTCCCAAGGGGAGGGGGTCACATCCCTAATCCTATTGGGGGAATCCTCCATCTGCAAGATGGAGGATTTCTAAAAGTTAGAGTCACCTCAGCTCAGGACACCTTAGGGGCTGTCCTGACTGGCCAGTGACTCCTCCTTGTTGCTTTCTTTGTTCCCTCCAGCCTTGCCGCCAAAAGTGGGGGCCGTGGCCGGAGGGGGCGGGCAACTCCACTAAGCTGGAGTGCCCTGCTGTGCTGTGACAAAGGGGTGAGCCTTTGAGGCTCACCGCCAGGTGTTACAGCTCCTGCCTGGGGGAGGTGTTAGCATCTCCACCCAGTGCAGGCTTTGTTACTGGCCTCAGAGTGACAAAGGCACTCTCCCCATGGGGCCAGCAACATGTCTCTAGTGTGGCAGGCTGCTGGAACCAGTCAGCCTACACAGATAGTCGGTTAAGTTTCAGGGGGCACCTCTAAGGTGCCCTCTGTGGTGTATTTTACAATAAAATGTACACTGGCATCAGTGTGCATTTATTGTGCTGAGAAGTTTGATACCAAACTTCCCAGTTTTCAGTGTAGCCATTATGGTGCTGTGGAGTTCGTGTAAAACAGACTCCCAGACCATATACTCTTATGGCTACCCTGCACTTACAATGTCTAAGGTTTTGCTTAGACACTGTAGGGGCACAGTGCTCATGCACTGGTACCCTCACCTATGGTATAGTGCACCCTGCCTTAGGGCTGTAAGGCCTGCTAGAGGGGTGTCTTACCTATACTGCATAGGCAGTGAGAGGCTGGCATGGCACCCTGAGGGGAGTGCCATGTCGACTTACTCATTTTGTTCTCACTAGCACACACAAGCTGGTAAGCAGTGTGTCTGTGCTGAGTGAGGGGTCTCTAGGGTGGCATAATACATGCTGCAGCCCTTAGAGACCTTCCCTGGCATCAGGGCCCTTGGTACCAGAGGTACCAGTTACAAGGGACTTATCTGGATGCCAGGGTGTGCCAATTGTGGAATCAAAAGTACAGGTTAGGGAAAGAACACTGATGCTGGGGCCTGGTTAGCAGGCCTCAGCACACTTTCAATTCAAAACATAGCATCAGCAAAGGCAAAAAGTCAGGGGGTAACCATGCCATGGAGGCATTTCCTTACACACTGCAATCTACGCAACTCTACTCTATGCTATGCTAGTCTAATCTATCCTGCACCACACCAATGCACCAGGCACCACTCCAATCTGCTCTGCACCGCTCTATGCTACTGCACTTTACATCACTATGCTCCACTTTGCAACATTCTTCCCTTCACCACTATACTGTACTCTGCAGCAATCTACTCCATGCCACTGCACTCTATCCCACTCTATTCTACTCTGCACCACTGTACTCTATGCCACTCTTCTCTACTCTGCATAACTCTACATCACTGCATTCTACACCAATGCATTCTATGCCACTCTACTCAACAGCACTGCCCTTTATGACACTCTACTCTGCAACACTGCACTCTGCCACTGAACTACACTCCTCTCTACTCTGCACCACACCACTTCACTCTGCACCGCTCAACTATATGCCACTCTACTGCACTCTACACCAGTGTACTATATGCCACTACACTCTATGCCACTCTACTCTGCATCACTGCACTCCACCACTGCACTCTACACCAGTCTACTCTACCTTGCACCACTCCACTCTACCATGCAACACATAACTCTATGACACAGCACTCTGAACCACTGCAATCTATGCTGTGCCACTCTGCTCCCCTCTACTCTTCACCACTACACTACTGCACTGTACATTAAACCAGTGCAGTATTCGCCAATGCACTCTACACCACTTTACTCAAAACCAATGCACTCTATACCACTACACTCTACACTAATCTAGTTTGCACCACTGTACTCTATGCCACTTCACTCTAGACCACCCAGCTCCACTCTATGACACTTCACTCTGACATTACACTCCATGATACTAGACTCTGACACTCTATTCTATTAAACTCTAACACTTTCTCCACTCTGTAACTCCCTACACAACTCCCTATAGCCCACTCCATTCCACTTTACTCCACTGTATGCCACTCCACACCACTCTATGCCACTTCAATCTACGATACTCTGCTCAATGCCACTGCACAACCCTCTATGCCACTCCACTGTACAACAATGTGCTATGTTCACTGTAACACTCTACCCAACTTTCTCTATGCCACTTCACATTACTTACCTTCACTCTACTCCAGTTTACTCTTCCTTATGCCCTTCCACTTTACGACACTCTGGCACTCCACTCTATGACACTCTATTACACTGTGACACTACTCCACTCTACTACTACTTTATGGCATTGGCGCTTGATCAGAGATTCAGATCTCCATTGATTGCCTTGTCACTCATATGAGACATGAGTCCAATTTATCTTTGCCGTTTTGGTTACAAGCACTCTGTAACCCTTTTAACTCAAGCTTAAGGAAGGCTTAGGATGATCCTGATACTTGTCTAGGGGATCAAAATATCGTCGGCCAAAGTACCTTGACTTGAATTTGTGATATTGTACATAAGTTGGCATAAGCATAGGTACTATGAGCTAAAGACTTCTTGATTCACTATTTGAGTCATTCATGTAAAAGCCGGTGTATAAAAGCTTGCAAATCATTATTGTGGACGCTAACCTTGTAGGAAAGTAGCCTCTTTCTAGCTTGGTTACCCCCACATTTGGCCTGTTTGCCAGTGTGTTTGAGTGTGTCTACTGGGATCCTGCTAATCAGGACCCCAGTAATTATGCTCTCTCCCTTAAATTATGGTAGTTGCATACTGGTAACCCAGTATTTCACCTAAAATTGGCATACTGGTGCCCCCTTATAAGTCCCTAGTATATGGTACTTAGGTACCCAGGGCATTGGGGTTTAGCATTTCTTTTGCCACCCATAGGGAGCCCATTCAAAGGCTTCTGCAGGACTGCCATTGCAGCCTACGTGAAAACGTGCATGCACCCTTTCACTGCCAGTTGCACTGCACCAGGTCACTTATAAGTCACCCCTATAGCAGGCCCTCCAGCCCTGAGGGCAGGGTGCAGAGTAACTGTGTGTGAGGGCACCCCTGCACTAGCAGAGGTGCCCCCACAACCTCCTGGACCATTTTCCCAGACTTCCTGAGTGCAGGGATGCCATTTTACACGTGTACTTGAAATAGGTCACTACCTATTCCCAGCTACATAATGGTAACTCGGAACATAGGTATGTTTAGTGTCAAACATGTTGGAATCATAACCCAAGGCTTTTGCAAGCATTGGTTGTATGATTTCATGCACTCTGGGGGCTCCTTAGAGGACCCCCAGTATTGCCATTCCAGCCTTTTGAGGTTTTCCAGGCAGACCCAGCTGCTGCCACCTCTCGGACAGGTTTCTGCCCTCCTGTTGCTTGAGAAGCTCAAGCCCATGAAGGCAGAACAAAGGATTTCCTTTGTGAGAGGGGTGTTACACCCTCTCCCTTTGGAAATAGGAGTTACAGGCTTGGGAGGGGTAGCTTTCTTCCCCAGGCCACTGGAAATGCTTTGAAGGGCACATTTGGTTCCCTCCTTGCATAATCCAGTCTACACCGGTTCAGGTACCCCCAGTCCCTCCTCTGGCACGAAACTGGACAAAGGAAAGGGGAGTGACCACTCCCCTGTCCATCACCACCCCAGGTGTGGGGCTCAGAGCTCCTCCAGAGGGTCCCTGTGTTTTGCCATCTTGGATTCCAAGTTGGCAGCAAACTCTGGGAGCATCTGAGTGGCCAGTGCCAGCAGGTGGTGTCAGAGCCATCCCCTGATAGGTGCTTACCTGTTTAGCTGACCAATCCCCCTTTCATGGCTATTTAGGGTCTCTCCTTTGGGAGGTTCTTCAGATTCGGATTGCAAGACTCCAGCAGGAATCCTCTGCATACTTTACTTCACCTTCTCACTGAAGAAACTGCATCTGGACCCTCCAGGAACTCCACAATCTGCAACAACGAAGCAAAGACGACTTCTGCAACATTGTATCTTCAGCTCTTGCCAGCAAATGCAACTGTTTCCCGGTCGTGCATCCTCAGAGGCCAGCCTGTCTTCAGCCTGCACCAGAAGAATGAACGAATCTCCCTTTGAGTGAAAGAGTCACTCCCCTGCTTCAGCAGACACCTCTCTGCAACAACGACCATCTGCTTGGGTCCCCTCTCCTGTTGAGTTGCATGGATCCTACATCACGGGTGGTGGACTGAAGCGGTCCCGATGGTCCTGACGTCCTACTGTCCAACTTTGGTGGAGGTAAGAGCTTGCCTTCCCACGCAAGACAGTAACCCTGTTCACCACATGTTTTTCAGTTGCCAAGGCTTGTTGGCATCCTTCTATGAAATTCTTTGTGCACAATGTAACTCTGGCCCCCAGCACTCCTTCCTGCAATGCACAGCTTCCTGAGCGGTTCTCTGGCGGTGTGGGATCCTTTGTTTTTGTGCTGCGTGGGCCTCCTTTTGCAACTCCTTTGTCCCCGTGCTGGAGGACTCCTGTGTGAACTGGCTGGTCTTCTGTGGGCTCTCTGAGGTGCTGAGAGCCCCCTCTGACTCCTCCTCCTGGGTAGAGCCCACCAGGTCCCTCCTGGTCCCAGGCAGTGCGATTTTCCGCTAACCGTGAGCTTTGCGTGTGCCAAGGTTTGTTGGCAGAATCCAGCGATGCAAACCAGACTGCAATCATCCATCCAGTGTGGGATATCATCTGCACCAACCAGGAACCCGCATCCATCTTCTTGGGTGCAGTACTGACTGTTGTTCTTCACCAGTGGTTCTTCTTTTGCACCTTAATTCGGGTTAGCAGGGGCTCCTGTCCTCCCTGGACTCTTCTGTGCTTCTTGAACCTAGTCCCATTCTTCCACAGGTCTTTAGGTCCAGGAATCCACCCTTTGTGTCTTGAAGTATCTTCTGGTTCTTGCATTATCTTCTTTCTCGTGTTCTTGTGTGTTCTAGGAAAGTTACTGTGATTTACTCCTGCTTTCCTAGGCTCTGAGGTGGGTTCTATTACTTACCTTTGGTGTTTTCTAATACTCCCAGCGCCCTTCTACACACCACACTTGCCTAGGTGGGAAACCGACATTCGCATTCTACTTTCTTAGTTTATGGTTTGTGTTTCCCCAGGCCCATTTCTAACCATTGTGATTTTTACTAATTGCACTTTTCGAACTGTTTTTATTGCTATTGCTGCATACTAGTGTATATAACTAGTGTATTACTTACCTCCTAAGGGAGTATAGTCTCTATGGTATTTTTGGCATTTGTGTCACTAAAATAAAGTACCTTTATTTTTGTAACACTGAGTATTTTCTTTTATGTGTGTGAGTACTGTGTGACTGCAGTGGTATTGCATGAGCTTTGCATGTCTCCTAGATAAGCCTTGGCTACAGCTACCCCTAGAGAGCCTGGCTTCTAGACACTGCCTTCATTTCACTAATAAGGGGTAACTGGACCTGGTATAAGGTGTAAGTACCATAGGTACCCAATACAAACCAGGCCAGCCTCCTCTAAACCACTGTACTATATAGGTTACTTTTTACATTTTTCTTGTAATTGGTGACATTGGGTCATCCAAATAACTTGTGTAATGCCCGAATACCAGTCTTTCTCGATTTCCCCTGTTGATGTTTTCCCACTACATTTGATCTTTTATATTTTGATTGAATAAATGTATAAAACATTCAATTTGCATACTACTTTAATATCATTGTTTATGGGAGTGGTGTTGCATTTTATTCAAGGGACCCCTGTTCCTTTAAAGTTAGTTTACTGCTCCATTTTAGGACACTCTACTTACTCCATGACACTACGCCACACCAGTCGATGACACATCATTCTCCTTTATGCCTTTAACTTTGAGCCATGCGGAATAGTAGTCTCACTAGTGTACAGCATGGCTAAAACACATTGGCAAAGGCAATAGAACTTACATAGGTGAGACCTATTGGCTTTGCCAATGCTTGTTTATAATGTATGAACTTCAAGGTGACTTGCAATATCCTTATGTATGCCAGGGGTATTTTATCCCATATAATACATGGTCACACCACCAACTTTCCCACAAACCACTTAAAACCTTAGTGCATAGCTTCTGTCATTCAGAAGAAAGAAAAGCAACATTCCGTTCTTTGCTTTAAACAGCTGCATTAATTATGCTCTGTGACCTGATCTGCCTTTTACCTTGGCTGCTAGCTCTGGCAGAAGGCATTGTAATGTCAGAACTCGACTGTAATAACCCTATCATAGTCATTTTCTGATGTCTTTTCTTTATAATCAGTGAATGTCTTTTCTTTATACGCAGTGACTTGGTGCATCACAAAAAGCAGTTTCTAAAGAAATTAGTGACTGCAGTTTATACAGAGATTAGAGAATCCATGTTTATATAGCCTGTAACTGCAAGAGCTTCTTCAGTTGAAATGTTTCTAGTTATGACTGATGTGGAGCTGAGCTACCCAAGATCACACACAGGAGTAGAAGTGTTATTAGAACTATGGTTTCTGAGCACAGTTTACAACTCTTGTATGTAATTGCTTTTGATATCTCCAGTGCAGTTCCAATTGGCATGAGGCAAAGGACATGGTGGGTGTTGGGCACAAAGGGTATGGTGTTTTCACAGTCTGCGCCAAGCCTGTCTTTCACTACGTGGCTGACGGTAGAGAGGAAATCACACTAGCGATGGTCCATGCTCCCATCAGGAGAAAAGTGCTGTGGGGATGCAACAGGTTTGTGCACCTGTTCTGTGCACCTCTGTCGCACTTTGTTGTTACAGAACCTGCCGTAGATGCTTGTGCAGCCCCTTCTGTAATTCTGATAGCACTAGTGCACATGTATTTCCATCTCAGTCTTGAGAAGGCATTCTCTCACTTGGATAGGGGCATAGCGAATCTCGTTTTCTTTGGGCCCACATCATATTATGGATGTGGGCACAAAGGCAAAGAAGCCATTCGGAGGTATATTGACAGTGAGTTGTATTTATCTGTTGATTCCATGATGTAATTACTTGGCAAACAATCAGATCTTTAATTTCTCTCAGAAGGTTGTGTAATTTGATTGCAGCCTTAGGTAGAGGGGCGGAGAGTTCCAGGGTTTTGCAGCCTGCCCCTGAAATGCCTGGTCACAATTGTGAACCCTGTGAAAAGAGCACACTTGAAGAAGATAGCGCCCTGAGGAGCCTAAATGCTGTTCAAGCAGTTGTTTCTAAATCTTTTATGCAGCTTCCCTGCATCCCATGGGATGTGTGACTGCAAGACACCTAGGACTCGACACGCTTCTAGATTAAAATAATTGTTTTGCATGGCCGTGCGGGTGCCTGATATCTTAGTCTCATGGACAAATAATGGCAAAGGAGAGACAACCAGCTTTGGAAAATTTATTATATTCCCTTCATATATTCATATACCCAGCTCCTGTGTTATTGTCTGAAGCTGTGGTCAACTTTAGCCACAGACTACCTGGATCCTGTTCACCTACAAATATGTGGTCCAGTATCCTGCAGGATCATTGAGTCGCTGGTTCTCCAAGGGGATGGGTTCACAAAGAGTTTGCTATGCATTGGCATTCTTTACTCCTGCCTTAGTAATGAAGTCAATAAGATGCTAGGAGTACTATAAGGGAAAGTCACATCCAAATATTTATGAATCAGTATCGGTGGCAGGCAGGGTACCAAGAAGGTGGCATATTTCACCTCTGTTCACAGCAAATAAGATTGGAAGAATGCAACAGTGCAAAGGGAAGATCTTTAATTTTAGTGATACTTTTTGAAACACAGATTTCTGCATTTTCGTCTGCCCTCCCTGGAAGTGCCATTTGGCATCAAGGAATATTTTAATACGTGTTGAAAGGTGAACCCAGCATGTTATTTTGTTAAGCACTACTTGACTACACATATTTTCTTAACTATCCAAAGACTTTTCATCCTCGAAGAGTAAGTGACATAATCATTTCTGCACATTTAGCCATGGGTCATTATATGACCCTTTCCTGCTTATCCCTAGATTGTCTCAAATAGTTAAAAACCAACAACGCTTGACTGCTTAGCCTTTGCTTTAATAAACAACGAATACGTCAGCAGGGACCTGGATCTAAGAGCCCGAGAGAGAGGTCCATACCAGTCTTATGAGGCCACAACTGCGCCTGCAAACAAAATTGTACAAACTACAGAAATGTAAAATATGTCGATAGTTACTAGTTTTGGGCCTGACTTTGATGGTATTTCTAAAATTGCTGGGCCTCGTAACCCGCTTAAGTCTCTCGTTTTCCTGTTACGTCACTTCCTGTTTGGTATAACAGGGATGCAGGATGTCTTCCCCGAAAGAGGCATAGCTCTGGCCCTTGTCTTAACACACTTCCTGGATTCTGACTTCCTGTCTGAGATCACAGCCCTCATGGACAGGATGGGAAGCAGAATGAAACGCTAATTGCTAAGGTCATTATGCCCCCTATATAAATCCTTGGTACACATTTATGTTTCATGTCAGTCGCTTTCCCTTTCCACGTTTCCAGTAAACATGATATTTCCTGTACTTTTTTGACACACAAATTCATTTTACACTACCTCTACTGCTGTGTGAGTAAGGACTTCCGCATACAGATTGTGCTTAACAGAAAATAAAAGTCTATGGGCCAGATGTAGGAAGGAAGCAATTTGCGAGTTGCAAATTGCTATGCAGTACGGTGTCTCAGACACCGACTGCAACTCGCTATGGGGTCGCAATGACCCACCTCATGAATATTCATGAGGTGGGTCGCAAATTGCGGCCCCATAGCGAGTATAGGCACTCGCTAACATGGAGGCCTGCTGTAGTCAGCAGGCCTCCATGTTAGCGACCTGCTTTTCAATAAAGCTGTTTTTTTTTTTTTTTAAATGTAGCCCGTTTTCCCTAAGGGAAAACGAGCTGCATTTAAAAAAATCAGAAACCTTTTGTTTCGTTTTTTTCAGGGCAGGGAGTGGTCCCTTGGACCACTCCCTGCCCTGAAAAAATATTTGGGGGTCCATTCACAAAGGGGAAGGGGTCCCATGGGGACCCCTTCCTGTTTGCGAATGGGTTACCATCCACTTCAAGTGGATGGTAACTGCGACTCCATTTGCGACCGCATAAGCGGTCACAAATGGAATTGCATACCATTGCGAATCGCAAATAGGAAGGGAACACCCCTTCCTATTTGCGATTCGGAAATGCATTTTGCCGTTTGCGACTCGCAAAGTGCTTCCTACATCTGGCCCTATATTCGGTTTACACGCCTGGCAGTAATTTTCTATAATGATACACTTTGTACAACACGCTCCTCTTGCCCTGTAACCCTTCTGTCCTTGTTATTGTACTTGTCTGCTTAAATCTCTTTCTGTGAATTGTTTATCTACAGCAGTTTTTAATATTCTGAAATAATATTGGCAATATACAGGGCCCTTGATGTTAAAACAAATATTACACGTTGATGACATCACCAGAAAAGCTGGTATGGATGCATGAAACGGAAACAAGCATTTGCAATGCGATGGGTCTCGCGTTTATTCAACTTAAAGCTATTAGCGTTGTAAACTCCTAACCGGAAGTCACAAAAACTGAAAAGGAAAATAGTTTCACATAAGCGAGCCGACGGCCACCATGATCGCAAAGCAAGCACACAAAAGGAAACAGACATTCGCTCACAGTGAAACGTATCGGCAAAGTGCAATTATCCATGTAACCCGCAAAAGTGCAAATGTCCATGTAACGAAGTAGTCCATAAACCATGCTGAAAACACAGAACCTCACATGTTTTCAGTAGTTGGCCGGTGCGCTCGAGGAGGGCTAAACACCGGAAAAGGCATGACGTACGCATGCCTTTTATTAATGAAATGAAGCGAATTGTAAAAGGCAAGCCCACAAACCAACAAAAGTGATGGTCCTGACATGGGCGGGGTTACAAGCCCGTAGAGAGATAACAACAGGGACAGAGGGCTTTGCGCTAGACCCAAACAAAGGCACAAGTGGAAACAGTGCAATTGGAAAAAAGTATTGAAACTATGAAGCAAAGAAAGTGAATATCAGCAGCTCTTAATTTGTTATGGTGCTTGGAAGTGGCTGGCACTAGCACTCATTTTTGGGGACCAGGACTACATTGGCACCAAGCTGAAGGGAGGGAACCATCGTCAAATTCTTGAGTGAATGGGAAAGGTGCTAGCAAGAGACAAGGGGCCAGATGTAGGAAACGATTTGCGACTCGCAAACGGCAAAAATAGCCGTTTGCGAGTCGCAAATGTGAGTTTCCTATGCAGAAATGCATTTTGCGAGTCAGGACCGACTCGCAAAATGCATTTCCGACTCGCAAATAGGAAGGGGTGTTCCCTTCCTATTTGCGACTCGCAGTGGGATGCAATACCATTTGCGACCGCGTAAGCGGTCGCAAATGGTATTGCAGTTACCATCCACTTCAAGTGGATGGTAACCCACTTGCAAATTGGAAGGGCTCCCCATGGGACCCCTTCCACTTTGTGACTGGACCCAAAAATATATTTTCAGGGCAGGGAGTGGTCCAAGGGACCACTCCCTGCCCTGAAAAAATACCGAAACTAAAGGTTTCGTTTTTTTTTTAAAGTGCAGCTCGTTTTCCTTTAAGGAAAACGGGCTACACTTCAAAAAAAAAAACTGCTTTATTTAAAAGCAGTCACGAACATGGAGGTCTGCTGACGTCAGCAGGCCTCCATGTTAGCGAGTGCCTATACTCGCTATGGGGCCGCAATTTGTGACCCACCTCATGAATACTGATGAGGTGGGTCATTGCGACCCCATAGCGAGTCGCAGTCGGTGTCTGAGACACCGTACTGCATTGCAAATTGCGACTTGCAATTTGCGAGTCGGATGGACTCGCAAATTGCAAGTCGCAATTTGCAATCTTGCTACATCTGGCCCAAGGTGGGATGACCCAGTGACTGCTTGGAAGTGACATTGACATCACTGCGCCAGCGCACGCAGCTAGGTCATTTCCCTGGTGCACTACAAAGAGGGAGGCGATCAGTGCACAGAGCACCATCCCAGAGGGACATTGAAGTTGAAGTGATTCAGTAGCAGTCAACTGCTGCCAGTAGTCACTGGAGCCCCCATGACACGCAGGGAAGAAAGTAGACCAAAGATGGCAGGGGTCCATGCAGTGATCTTGCATAATGGTTCTTCCACTGGGTGGGACATGAGTGCTTGAATGGGGGCCCCTAGCAGGGGTTGGATTGCGAGGTACACCAGTAATTTGGTGGTCCCAGGAACAACAGGGCAAACACCCCCAGGAGCATTGTGGATTGAGTAGCACACACCAAAGTTGGAGGACCATTTTTGAGAAAGGCAGGCAGTTCTCCCTTCAGTGGTGGAGAAAAGCGGGGGATGGGGAAGGGAACACCTACAGTTCAGACATGGTGGACAGTCAATGGTATGGGTTGGGCACCTGAGGTGGGGCCAAGTGATTCTGACACTGTGGGAACTGAGGGAAAATTGACAGAAGCTGGACAATGGTTTGCTACATCACGGTGAACATGAACTGGTCCAGACCACAGGCTTAGATTTTTATAAAATGATAATGCAAGATTTGGGGGTGATGAAGGAGAGGTGGGCTAGAGCAGCTCAGTTCTGGATGCAACTGCTACTCTGGAGGGTTTGGCTTAATAAACTATGGCCCAGATTTAAGAGGGCCTAGCGCCATCTAACAACACATTAGCGTAATTGTTTTACACTAATGTGGTGTTAAATAGCCAAAAACGCTGCGCCATATTTACAAAGTGGCGCAATGCATGCATCGCTCCACTTTGTAATCCTTTGCGCCATTTATGCTTGCACCAGGCATAATTCATTGCAAGGGAGCAGATTTCTTTGCATTATTTTTTCCCGCATTTTGAACGCCTGCTCAGAGCAGGCCTTAAAAGGGACTACACCATTAATTATAATGGGCACTAACCCTGAACAGTACATCAATAGTGTCATAAATTCTGATGCTATTGCCCCCTACCCTGCACCATAGTGTGCCATTTTTTAAATACGGCACACACATGATAGCGGTGGGGGGGCGTTAAGGGGCACATGGAAAGTGGGGCTGCACTGGGGTCAGCGCCACTTTTCTTATATATGACCCTGAGTGCGTAAGGAGATTCATAGGAAGGTGCCAGAGTACTGTAAAGAGAGTGCAATCAAACATGTGGCTATTGTGTTGAAGTGGCAAGTGCTGTTTCAGCATGATGGGGTTTACCTGTCCCTCCTGGGACACAGGTTGTATCTAGAGAAGCTGACAAAGGTGTTGGAAGATTGGAGAAGCAGCAAAGGTTGAGAGTAGGAAGGTAGTCACAAAGTCCAACTCATGCATGTTTTTGTTTGGTGGCGGTCTGATGGTTCAATGAATAGAGATTTGGGTAGTGGTTAAAAAAATGGGAACAATGGGAAAAGAGAGAAAAGAAAATGTGGAATAAGGGACAGGCTCAGTCCTAGACAGGCTAAACAAGCAAGGTGAAGTGTCAGGAGGTGGGAGTGAGAGTATTCATGGGCAGTAAGACATGATAGTAAAAAGTTATATTGCTGATAAGGAAAGGGTGTAGATGGTGTAAGAGTGAGAATTTATTTAAAGGGTGGAGAAAGGGACAGTGATTAACTATTAGTATGTTGTTAAGGCAAGTTACTTTGTTTGGCTAGCTGAACGGATGTAAACTAGTGAGGACAACTTAAGGCAGAAAGTTACACATATGAAAAGCGAGGCAAGGGTTATTTCTCTACCAATGTGTCACCATTAGAAGTTGACCCAGAGTAAAAGAGAATAAAGCAGAAATTGGAGACATAAATGAGACAGCGAAAGATAGGTAAACAGTGACAAAGGGAGAAAGTAGAGATGATAAAGAGTCTGTAAAACTGAGATATAGGGACAGGACATGTAGGGTGGTGGTAGAAAGAGGCATGTGGTAGACAAAGTTTTAGGCAGCCTTGAAATTCATCAACCCCGGCATTTGGCAACACCAGCGATGAGTTCCTAATACAAGCATTGGCCCCCTGCACATCCTTGTCTTTACATATTAAAGCCTGCTGAATATGCTACCAAATATTCCAGGTGGAAACAAACGCTTGCAACCATATTGAGGAATGAATCTGCCCTGTGATTCGATAGGCAGTGGGTGTAGGAGGGTGTATCCCTCTCTTTAAAGTAGTGCAGGTTGTCATAGCATAGTAATGGCACCCTACCCTGCGATGATTGTTCATTCTCTAGTAATTGATCCCTGTCCCAAAGAGAACACTTGCGACTCTCACAAGGTGGTTGGCTAACATGCACACGATAAGAGTGGATTGCTCTAGATTTAAATATGTCCTGGTGGATCACATGAGGTGGTCTGTCTTCCTTGACTGCATGCATACTCTTGGTGCCAAGAGACCATCCCACCAACAGTGGGGACCAGCAATTTCTTAGTCAAGTAACACCTGGCCAAGCTTTGAGAGCCAGCTTTCAGACAGTGGTTCAAAGCCTTTGGACCAGAGCATCCTTTGTACCACACTGGCGCAAGAGGGGTTACAAGTGTATACCCTCACTTGAGGTTCCTAGGCTTTCATTTCCCTCATCTATGTGTCAGACCCGAACAGTTTACTGGAACATGTATCAAATTAGGAGTCTCTTGTTTGTATGAAAAATGCCCACGTGCCAATGAAAGATTCTCCACTTGGGGAATGTACCACCATCTGCTTTACTCGTGCACATTCCATACCATGTAAGAGGCTTTCTAATCTCTCACTTGTATGAATGTGCGTATCTAAACGGTATTTCTGTAGTGCAAACCTAGCCAAAAGGCAGCAGAGTGCTGTACAAGCTCAAAGACGAGCATAAAATTAAGCAGTGATAGGAGAGGTAGTTGGGTTGTGGACTGTTACGGCATTGTGATGTAGTGTTCTTTAAAGATGTGTCTTCAAATCTTTCCTAAATTGGAGCAGCGTTGAGGTGGGGATGTTGTTCCAGATGCTAGGTGCATTGATGAAATAGGTCTTCTACCTTTTAAAAAAAAAAATCCAATTCTTAATCTACATTCTGATGGTGTCATGGCTGTGAGTGGACTGAGAACCAACAGATATGGTGAACTTGTCTGCAAGATAAAAGGAGTTGCTGGTTGTGATGACTTTGTAAATGATGGGAGTCATTTTGAAAATGGTTTGAGCTGGCAATGGGACCCAATGGAGCACCATCAAGATGGGTGTGATGTCATCATTTTTCTTCAGGGCCTGGATGATACATGCTGCTATACAAAGCGATGGATGGATTGCTTGAATTAATCTCAGCAAATGGAAATTACTCAGGGCTGCATCCCAATCCATCATTATTTTGCACACCATGCCACATTAGTTTGGAGACTGCTCCAAAAAGAACAGTCCAGCTCAAACTGCCAAGCCAAATCCTCCCTGAAATAAAACGCAAGCAACCCAGGACCAGTTTTGACCTAGTTATGGACTCATCTACAGGGTACACTTTGGTTCCAGTGACAGAGAGTGCATGGGACCCACATCTGTGCATACCCATACCGTTTAGGGTGACACATCAAAGACCACAAAAAAGTGATGAACGAAATGCTTGAATTAATCTCAGCCACTGGTAATTACTCGAGGCCGCATACCAATCCGTCTTTATTTTGCACACCATGCCATCCCAGTGTGGACTCAGCTGTATGCAAATCAGTCTTTAGCCTGCTCCAATGGGTTCAATCCAGCCTGAACTACAAAGCCAGGTCATGAACCTGAACCGGAACGCAAGCAACCCAGGACCAGTTGTGCCCTAGTTATAGGTTCATCAGCTGGGTACAGCTTAGTTCCAGTGACACAGAGTGCATAGGACCCACATTTGGGCATACCCACCGCACACATCAAAGTACACAAAAAAGTGATGTAGGAACTGCTTGAATTAATTTCAGTAACTGGTAATTACTTGGGGTTGTATCCCAATCCATTGTTATTTTGCACACTTGTGTCACCTCAGTTTGGATCCAGCTATGTGCAAATCAGTTTTGCCCCGGCTCCAGTGGGAACAGTCCAGCCCAAAAAGACTGATAACACATTACTCGTTTTGGGTAGGGTGAGGTTCAACTTACTCAGATTTGGTATCTTGTTTTCTACACCTGGCAAATATTCCATAAGTAATATCTTGTTTCCCAAATTTTTCATTTTATAATTCGACAGGTTACATTCATTTCTTAATGTGGAATCTATGTCACCCGTAGAAAGCGGGTATCTTCTTTGGATGATTTATGATCAGGGGCATGAGATTAAACGCCTTTGATGATAAATTCTACTTGGCACACATTACACAGGCTGAGACAAACATAAAGTATTTTTTTTTATTTCTAGAAGTAAGTATTATTTTAGACCTATGATGTATTTTTTTAATTCTGAATCAATATGAGAAAAAAGAAAAGATTTATAGTGATGAATTAGTATTGATGTGATTTTTTGTCTATGAAATAATACATTTGTGATTAAACGTGATTTTGATGTTGTCCCCATGTTTTGATGATTATCCATACACCTGGGACAGAAAGACTGGAGGCACAGCAAACACTTTAGGGTGACTAAGTAAGACAGAGGGGTCTGTGGTAGGTAAAAGTGTTAAGATTCAGCCCATTAGATCAGGCTGGGTACACTTGGTCTCCACCAGTAAAGCCTTATCCCTGATGGGGACCACTTTCAAAAGTTCTCAGGAGTGCATGGGTTAAATGTGTCAGATAAAGAAAGGAGCCAAAAGTTGACAGAAAAAAAGTTAGGCATCCGCCATGATGAGGGAGGCTGGGGCAGAGCTAGTTGACATGTTTGGTCTTGCTGGGAAATGAGGAGTGTGCATGGGCAAGAGGGGCCCGGGGCTCTGCTGTAAAGGGTCCCTGAGGGAGCTAGATTGCCCTTTAACAGCATCCTGTTGGTGGCACTCACGCAGGGCCTAGGGTGGTGTGACCAGTGCGGCTGCACTGGGCACTGACCTGGAGGGGCAGGATTGACCTCAGTGGGGGTGCCGCTGTGTTGAGCAATAACTTACAATTTAAAAGCACTTGCTTCAGACTTCCTTGTAAAGTTCAGGTTTCAGGCAACAATAAAAATATTAAGATAACTCTTGTGATTAATGTTCCTGCTGGAGAGAGAGATTGGAGTTTTGTCTAGAGGTAGTTTTGACTCAAAGTAGCACAGAGGGTTAATATGCCTGCTGCAAAGAACAGATCTGTATTTTATGAGGATAGCTGAGTGGATTAGTAAAGTCAGCCTTTACCCGCGCTTGAAAACAAATGAAATGTATGTGAGAGGGGGACTATGGAGAGATGAGGGACACTTTTGCCAGATGGTAGTGAGGGAATCTGAGGTGGGGTCATTGGGGGGGGGGTTGCCAAAAAAGATGGTCGCACTGGGCACTACCAGCGCTAAACCTGGCCCTACCCTCAGTTCTGAAATCTTCCCTTCACCTTCCTCCATTCCCTGCTTCCTTCCTTGCATCTTTCATCCCCCGCCTGCCATCCTCCCAGCCCCCCTCCTCCCACATCTAACTTACCTTTAACCAGCATTATCCCAAGAAACATATACTTTCATTTGAATACCGGAAGTGTGAGGGTATATTCAGTGCACATGTGCTCCTCACTTCGAGGCAGGATTTGAGGCAGGAAATCGAGCACAGAACACACCCTTGGGCACAGTATTCTGTAATAAATGCATTCCTTCCGTGCCAGAAAGTCTTTCAAATACAAAAAGACGCTGGAGGGAGAGAAGATATCTTCTGTACATCAAAAACAAAGGAAATTCTTTCTACTGTTAGGACAGGAAGCAAGGTAGCGCCTTGTTTAAAGCCAATGCCAGTGCAGAGCTTAGCTTGTAAAACTAAGGGGCAAATTTAAGAGCCCCTGGTGCCACCTTAATGCCGCCATTGCATAATTTTTTTGACATTAAGGCAGCTCTAAAGTGGCTTTTACCACGTGCCATACATACAAAGTGGCGCAATGCATGCGCAAACCTTTGCACCACATTATGCCTGCACCAACCATAATGTATGCAAGGGGGCATTCCCCTTTTAGGGGGGGCCGAAAAAATGGCGCAAAGAAATATAAAAGATTTCTTAGTATCATTTTTTCAGCATTTTTAATGCCTGCACAGAGCTCCCATTGTTTTCCATGGGCTTCTAGGCGCTTTGCAGGATTAGCGTCAACATTTTTCAAGCGAATCCTGCAAAGCACCAAACTAGCATAAAAAATGTTGATGCTAGTTCCCTAAGTACCGCCATGGTGCGCCATATGTTAAATACGGCGCACACATGGTGGCGTTAGGGGGTGCTAAGGGGCGCAGGAAAAGTGGCCCTGCATATGATGCAGGGACACTTTTCTTAAATTTGGCCCTAAAAGTGCTTGGGCCCAAAGTTTTGGTCAGAAGCCTGCAGCTGATGCTACTGATGCTGGGTTTGGGAATAGCAAGACAGCTTAGTATTCCATCACCTACCAACCCTGCCTCTTTATCTCAGTTTCCTGGGTTGTTTTTCATCTCTGCCTTTTCCCGCTGTCACTGTTTTCCCATCTTCCTCCTCTTCTTCCTTCTGGTCCCCAAAAATGAGTGCCGGAGGGCCCCACATCCACCACAGGCTCAAATTAAGCAGTGGCGGTGTGCTAGGTTTATGCGCTAGTAGCCGACGCTTCTATTACTGCAGTTCGAAAACACATGTCCCTCCCTATTTCGCTTATTAGATCTGACCAGAAAATTCCAATCAGTGCGAAAAACCCATTTTGCTCAGGGGTAGAATTTATGAGGTGTGCAGAGTTTACCACACCTGGTAATTATTGGGTGCAATTTTCCATAGGTACACATTGTCTGGTCGACATCAACCAGGGTGGAAAGATGCTCTGAACATTTCCAGACATAAGGATTTTGGTGCAGAAAGCCCTAAATCTGAATGCTATGCACCATTTTTAAGGGCTGAACATGTAGTATAAAATATTTACCACACTCTACCCAGGCATTCTTAATCAGGGCCATAGAGATTAAAACAACCATGCAATTCAAAAACAAGAACTAGTATACATGACTATTTCCTGGGGAGAAGAAGGATTTGGTAGAGTACAAGATGTTATTGTTAACCCTTTTCTGTGCAGGTAATTTGCAGGGAAAGTAGGAGACATTACCGCTCTGGCATTTTTCAGGGATGTGCACTCTGAATATCAATGCGATAATATAGATGGGAAAACAATATCAATGAAAAAATATCTAAAATAAAATATTAACAGGTAGGTAAGCCTGGATTTTTCTATATCTAACTCCACATATATACCTTGGCGATATGCCTATATCTGTAAATTATGTAGATTGGGCGTAGTAAATCTATAGTTGCCCCTACATGCGCTTACCTGTCCATATTTTGCACCCTCGATATTCTTGTACCACAATATTCTGGGGGTCGTTATTCAGTAGTACACCCCATTTGAGGGGTATGAACAAGCAATGAGCACAGTTACCAGGCAGGAAACAGAATGGATGATATACTGCCTGTCAAAAGGAGCTCCGCCCCTACTATGAAGGGATCTGTTGTATTATAAAATAAAGATAATTATCAGATAGAGAAATATGCGCCACAGTAAAAACATAGGTAGATCAGAATCGTATGGAAGAACCTCAAACACATAAGAGCTCACATCATGAGTGCCCGAAAACTCGGTCAATAACTCCGTACCCAAAGCGTAATCAATAATACCAGTCCCACGCGACAAAGCTACTTGCTGATTAATGGTGAGAGTCACCTTAGAAATGAGGGATTTTACTGGTGGAAATGGTAATTATGCATCAGAATCCCATAGTAATTCCCCATTTTACCAATGATAAATTTGTAAAACAATGAGTGCCAGGGCCCTCCTCAGGAGGCCACTACAGGTTGCGCCCCCCATTGCCCCTGCCAGCGCTGTGAATGCCAGTACCAACACAACTACTAACCACCCAACTCCTACAAGTGTGACAATTCAGACTATTCAAGGCCCCCAGCGCTATAAGAATGGCTTGGGTGGCACATAGTAGTGATTGTTAATGTATAATAAATAAGATGCAGTTGTGCTCATACACAAATTTGGCAGACAGTGCCACCATGTGGCACCCTGACAGAAACCCCGGTGCTAGTAATTAAGTGCTGTGTCGGGCTCCAGAAACCACTGGCTCAAATTAAGCACTGCAGTTTATCCACTGTTTTACTTGGAGCAGGTGAACTGTTTGGAGAATCCCACTGAGGTTGGTGGCAGGAGTTACAAACTGGATTAAAATTAAATGACATGAAATGACAACTTGCTATGAGGCCTATAAATTCAGGATTCAATAACGATGAATACATTTTCCTTTCTACTTTCATTTGCTTTTTTTCTTGTAGTTGTTGTTCTGGTAGAAGAAGGAGAGAGGAACAACGTAATTATGCTCTCTAAGGAGGTGTGGCTAAGTATCTCCTATACATTTTATTTACGACCCTCTTCCTGGTAAAGTTGCCACCTTCTACCTGGTATTTACCCTTTTGCCTTATACTTCTTTTTCTTAGAACTGTAAGAGAATGTCTCACATACACCAAGTCATTGTAAGCATTGTTATATTAAAAGGGAAGTTCCTTTTGCACATCTGGTTGTCAATCAATTTCCTGGTGAAGTGTTTCTGATGCTTGTACTGTGTGTTGCTTGCAGAATCTGTAAATGTGCATTTAATCATTTCTTGTTAATCAGTCACTGCAATAGTATTTTGTATTAAATCCCTGTGAATCTTTTTTGATGATGGGTAGTAAAATTGATTAGGATTTCTGCACTTGGGTTTGCAAGTTTACTAATGTTTGCTCATGCACTTATACAGAGCAATGCAATTTTAAATATTTAGATGTGCATTTGCTCGTGTGAAAATGGAAATTGAAGAAGAATTCCTGGGTTACATTTGCACGATCTCTGCCCTCTTCAGAAATATTTTTGCATTCTGTATAACTTTGACATTCATTTCAGATATTGGAGTAAACCTAAGAAAGAAATTGTCTAGCTAAATTTTATGGGTTGGTCATTGACGCCTGGTTGAGTCAGGTGCGGTGGAATTACCACATTCAATTCTGTTTCACCTGTTCACAGCTGGTACGGTGTTCCCACAGCCACTTTTCCTGGGTGCAAGAATACAGGACCTGAATTTACTGGCAGGTGTTGGACCTGGCCCTTTTACAGGGTCATTCCCAAACTTTTTCTGCCCTTTTCCGCCTTATTTTTCTGACCCTTGTTAACTGATGTTATGACTCTGAGCACTTTTTCACTGCTAATCAGTGCTAAAGTGCATGTGCTCTCCCTCGTATACTTGGTATGCTTGGCTTATACCTAATTGGCATATTTAATTTACCTATAAGTCCCTTGTAAAGTGGTATCCCTATACCCAGCGCCTGTAAATTAAATGCTACTAGTGGGCCTGCAGCGCTGCTTGCGCCACCCAATAAAGTAGCCTGTCAAACCTATCTAAGGCCTGCTAGCGCAGGGCCTGTGTGCGCTGTTTCCTGCCACAGGGACCTGGCATCTAAATGTACTTGCCAGGCCCAGAACGCCCCTTTTACTACATGTAAGTCACCCCTAAGGTACGCCCTAGCTAGCCCTATGGGCAGGGTGCCATTTATGTAGAAGGCAGGACACATGCCTGGTTGTGTGGCCTGTCCTGGAAGTGACAAACAGCCTACTTGGTGTCTCACTGCTGTGAGTGCTGCCTTCACAAAGGATTGCATTGGAAATGCCCTGCTTTGTGTGTAAGGAGTATCGTCTAATTTATGAGGGGTAGCGTAGGCATGTTTGGTATGGTTGTAATGGTGGTAAGAATTGCTGCTTACTGGTGTAGGTGTATTTTTCATTACTATTACAGAAATGCCACTTCTAGAAAGTGCGCATTTATCTGTACTTATGACTCTGGTGTTTTGCAGCTTGACTCCAATCCACGTCTGGGCAGAGTGACAGTTGGGGCTTGGTGCATACTTTTCAGACAGCCTGTACACAGGGAGGGTGGAGGTGTCACAGAGGTGCATCTGCATACTGAATAGTCTTCCTGGGCTGAGAGAAGGGAGAGGCGGGGCACACCCGCATTTGTAAAGACTGTGCCCTGGCCTCACACAATAGGGTCGTTTACCCCCACCTGATGTTTGGAGCCTGTGCTGCAGGAGAGAGGGGGCACTCCCAGGAGCAGTTGTAACTGGCTGGAACCTCCTCTCCCCTTCTTTTGTAAAACAGACTGTACACTGAGTATAAGTACAGGGAAATGTTCCCCACAAGTTAGACATGAAGACTTGAGTAGACTTACTTGAAACTGGACACAGGACGCTGCTTAATGGACTCACCAGTACCCACCTTGGACTGCTGCTGCTGTGCTGACCTGTGACCTGCCTGGTCACTAGGAGGAACTGCCACCAAAGAAGTGAGCGTGCTCCTATCATGGCCCTGGGGCGAAGCGCACTTGGAGAGGCGCCCCCGGGGCACAAGCAGGCACCTGCTTTGGTAACTGCCCACAGCCGCGGCCCGAGCGGGTCAGAAGTGAAGAAGGAAATGCCAGGCAGGGAAGGAAGCCTCATCCAAGGCTCCCCACCCCTCCGAAGTCCCTTTTGGTTCCTGGAATGGGCAGGAGGGAAAAGGAAGCCTCATCGGGGGCTCCCCCTGCCCCAACGAAGCCCTCATTTTTGGCCTCTAGAGATCGTGGGCAAGACGGAAACCTCCACGGAGGCCCCCCGCGCCACAGGTCTCCTGTTTGCCCCCCCCCCCTTATTGGAGGGCCAGTGAAGGCCCAGGGGGTCCCCCCACGAGATCATGGGTCCCAGGAGGAGCCCTATACACGAACCGGAGGGGGTGCATGTCGCCACCCTCCTCATAACCATCACCATGAGGCCCCCGTTGTGCGCATGGAGCACTGGGGGCCCCCTTGTATGCTTCGTGGCACGGGAAGTGCCCTTCGAATTAGAAACAGGTACTCTTGCCCCAAAACTCTTTTTGGATGTTTCTTTTAGGGGCTTGAGAGGGCTGTTGGGCTAACCTGTTCTGGTTGTGACGTAACATGCATGTGTTGATGTTCCTTTTAGGGGCACCCTATGCTGATATGATGTCCTGACTTGCCATATGTTTTATAAGGTGCCTGATATAGGCATTTATTATACTTTTATGACAAGTGCATTTATGTCTTTACTGTGATTCCTGACTACTGCTTATGTTGCAGAATCCTGAGTACTTACGTGTTCTAATATGACAACTGCTTATTCTTGCAGAGTATTAGTAACCTGTGTAACGTTCTGACAACTGCTAAAGTAGCAGGGTATTACTGACATGTAATGTTTGGTCTAATTATGTTTTTGTGCAATACAGTTTATTTTTACATAGCGCAGTGTTGTGTTTACTTTGTGGTGTACATATTGCGTCACGTGGGTTGTGTGTGTTGTGCAAACGCTTTACACATTGCCTCCGGGTTAGGCTTGACTGCTCGTTCATGCTACCAAGGGGGTGAGCAGGGGTTATCTTGGATGTGTAACTCCCTTGTCCAGACTAGAATGGGTGGGTTCTGTCTGGCTTGGGGCATGCCCTAGCCAACCAGAAACCTCATTTCTAACAGCAGGTAATTCCAGCTAAGCTACTATCCGAAGAGGGTAATTCCTGCCACCTCTGAAATTCATCCTAATAATCAGCCTTCCTGGTAACCCTCAAGCCTCCTCTGGATACAGCAGCATTATAAACAGTAATTAAAAGCCAGTGTGTGCAAAAAAATATCATTTCGATACTCTCAGTACTGGAAAAATGTCCCTGTCTCTTGGAAATCTGGATTACATTATACGTTTCTAAAATAATATGTTTTACCCCGAGATTCTGCTGGGTGAGAATGATGGTTTTCTTAAGATTGGTTTAAAAAAGTGATCATGCGTGGTGGATAAAACCCACCTCGTGATTTCCTGACCCTGTTCTCACATCCAGTGCAGACTTTAGCCTGAACGAAGCAGTGAGTTACACGAAGTACAGAAATGAAGATGAAGGCAGCGTAATTGTTCAAATTCCTCATGAGCAAGAAGTCTCTATCGAGCAAACTTCAGGGTTGTTTGAAATTGTGCACTGACCCCATCCTAAGCACCTGAAAGTGTGTGCCTGGCATCCTCTTGGTGGCAGAAGCGTTTTGCGTCATTTTACAGTCCACGTGCGTCATCTCACCCGCAGGAGCACGTGACAGCCACTCCGCCAATGACCGGCCTGACTGAGGAATGGTGTTTACACTGTGGGAGGGTCATTGATGGTGGAGTGTAGTAGTCCTTAGGCCGCTGGTGCAGTGGCACCGGGTGCCTGGGAGTAATCAGCTTGCTGTATCTAGTGCTTAGTTTGTAAAAAAAAAAAATAAAAAAATGCGGCCAGTGTCCAGGCCAGCACTAAACATCGAGCTCGCAGTAAAAAACATAGTGACAGACTTACTTTTTCGCAGTGTAAGGTGATGGCTGGTCTCTGGCTAGCCATTTTCCACCACCATGGTTGGCAGCAGCGGCAAGTGATGGACGGGCAAGACCTGGACCACTGATCTGGGGCCCTTAGGAGTGGGGAAGGGACAGGGGAAGAAGGGAGACCCAAGCATCAGCCAGCAGCAGCCACCAAAGACGGGCAGGAGAGCGTGGGATCCTTAGCAACCTTCCACTATAACATCCAGCACCGCCGGAGTCACGGCCTGTGCCACGTGAACTGCTAATGCAGCAGACACCAACTGAACAAGTCCCGGTCCCCCAAAACAGCTGCCGGTGGCGTCTATTGGCAACTACAGCAGATGTTATGAACCGACAGCACTGCATCCCAGTTATTGCCTTTTACTCCTCAGCTGGCATGCAGGGCGGCTCTGTTCCTGGTTTTGAATTGGACTGATTGCACTTTTCTGATGACAGTGCTTAATTTGTGCCAGTGTTCTCCGCTGCTCAGCAGCAGCACTTATTTCTAAACACTAGCACCCATCGTGAGATTACACCACATGGTGGCACTGTCTGACTATTCTACTGCCAAATATAACAGTGCAGTGTGTATTTAACACTGATCAATCCAGCACATAGGTAAAGCTGGTCCTGGTATTTGGTAGCAGCTGCAGAGCTGTTGGTGGTGCCAGCTGTAGCAGACACTTATGAAATGCCTTAGACTCTGGTACTTAATTTTTCTTTTAACAACTTAAGCACTGTGACAACATGTCACACATGGAGCCCTGTCGAAAGGGGATGATGCAAGAAACAAAACACTAAGGTAAGTCTTGAAACTTAAAATCTATCGCTGGGTTCCAGACTGACGCTCCCTCACCCACCCCGTACTATCTAAAAAAAACTATCACACTTTGGCAAATTATTTGGAAAAAGTTGCTTACTGTAAAACTTGTTTGCAAAATATGGCCCCGAATCTTCCTTCCTGGTGCGTCTAGAAATGTGTAGCTAACTTCCACTGTGCACTTCCTCCTGTTAACACATTTATTGTGGGAAGGCACCATGTACTGTTGAACACAAGTATTGTGTTCATGTAGAACGAAACTAGCAGGGGAGTTCGATACAACATTACACATTAACTAACATTTTATGCGTTTGCATTTTTTAGGCAGAGGCGATTATCATGTTTGCCTAGATTCACACAATGATTAGTAGTGTGCTAACGCTAGGATTAGAAGGAAGGTGCCTAGGTCGCAAAGTCTGCAACTTTAGCCGCTAGACCATATTTCTTTTTTAACTGAGTTTCTTGAAGGTTGTATTCCACCCCTTGCCAAAGCTGTCTGGGAATGTCTCTGGCTTGCAGTGTTGTAGAGTTTCGTAAATCCACGTATTTTGTAGGGGTGTGCGAAGAGCTCAGCTGGCGGAGCTAACAGAGTTTTTGGAACCACGCGAGTAAGTCCAAAAACTCTGCTAGCCCCGCCACGGAGTGAAGCTCACCCAGTGGGTGCTGCAGCCCACTATAGGCTGCACAGCGCAAGCGCAGACAGTCTGTGCTTGCGTTGTGCAGCCCAGAACTTGGCTGCAGCATGCACCGGAACAGACAAGAGGGAGGCAGCCGCTGAGACTTGTCACCGTCGGACAAGGAGGAGTGGAGGACCCCCAGTAACACAAAGGTAAGTCCTCGTCTCTTTTTATTGTTGTTTGTGCACACTGGTGCACAAACAAGGACTGAAAAGGCAGCTTTTGCTGAATTTAGGCCAGGGCCATATGCAGTGAAAGAAAGCTGATGTTTCAGGCCTCTTGTGCACCGGCCTGTCTTGTGTGCACAGCACATTGGGCAGGCTGGTGTACAACAGGCCTGGCAGCTTTCACTGCCTACAGCCCTGGCCTGAATGTCGGCCAGGGTTGTGGGCAGTGAAAGAAAGCTGCAGTTTCATGCCTCTTGTGCACTGCACACGGGGCAGCACTGTGCACAAGAGACCTGCCAGCTTACGCTGCCTTTAGAAAGATTCTGTTTCAGACCTCTTGTGCACAAGAGGCTTGGCAGCTTTGACTGCCTATGGCCCTGGCCTGAATTCAGGCCAGGGCAGTAGGCAGCGAAAGAAAGCTGCAGTTTCAGGCCTCTTGTGCACCGGCCTTGCCCGTGTGCACTGCTGACCAGGCCAGACCCTGCTTAACGCTTCCGAGATCGGGTGCATTCCGGACTGCGCGGGTACGGAACTCCTCCTCTGTGGAATTCCACTGAGTTTTTTTTCAGCTCCACGGAATTCCGCGGAGTCAGACTCCTTGAACCTCTCTCAGTCCTAGTATTTTGATGAATTTAAACCACTACTCAATGCGTCTTTACCCACCCCAAGTTAATGAGGTTTAGGACCTGAATTTAGGCCAGGGCCGTAGGCAGCGAAAGAAAGCTGCTGTTTCAGGCCTCTTGTGCGCAGGCTGCACACGGGGCAGGTCGGTGCACAAGAGGCCTGGCAGCTTTTGATGCCTACGGCCCTGGCCTGAATTCAGGCCAGGGCCATAGGCAGCAAAAGAAAGCTGCCGTTTCAGGACTCTTGTGCACCTGCCTGCCCTGTGTACAGTGCACACGGGACAGGCCGGTGCATAAGAGACTTGAAACGACAGTTTTCACTGCCAAGGCCCTCTCCTGAATGTGCCTGATCTCGAAAGCTCTAAGCAGGGTCAAGCCTGGCTGACCAGGCCAGACCCTGCTTAGCGCTTCCAAGATCGGGCGCATTCAGGACTCTGTGGGTCACGGACCTCCGCCTCTGCAGAATTCCACAGAGTTTTTTTTTCCAACTCCATGGAATTCCACGGAGTCGGGCTCCTTGAACTGTGCCCAGGCCTTGTATTTTGAATAATTTAAACCACCACTCAATGTGTGTTTACCCACCCCAAGTTTATGAGGTTTAGATCCTTAATGTTGCCAATTGCTGATATCGGTTTTGCGGAATGAGTCAACTTTTAGCAGCCACGAAGATTGTAGAAACCACTTTTTTGTGAATCAGGCTTTTCATCTATTAAAGGGAAACTACAGTTGTGTCTAGCAGGAACTAACAGGTAGATTGGTCGATTATCACAATTTTTAGATACCTGAAAATTAAAAATGTAAGAATCAGGAGGGCAGGGCTACATTTGACTATCTTCCTAAGAAGCAAATTGAAGTTTCAATCTGGAATCTACTGTGTGAATGGGGGTTAGTGAAGGAGCTGGTCAGTGCAATATTCTACCTGGGGAGCTTGACTAATATCATTTTTTTATTTTGCTTCATAGGGCAGCCCTATATTACGCCTACTGATGACTGGTATTGGGGCTGTGCTATGTAAAATATGAGATTTTGAATTGCATCATAAAATTTAATTTACTGCTGTACGAGATGAAAGTAAACCTCTGAGTTAGGGCAGGGTTACAAATTCTTGGCTTTTGACAATTGCAGAAAATGTTTCATTATTTATGTTACTTCCTGAGACGGATCAGGGTGTGTGTTTTTTATAGTAGTGATTTTGACTAAGCAAAAACAAATTTTCGCTGGACTTGTGCGCTTTTGATGCATATTTTATGGATACCACCTAGGCCTGGCTTGATACATTTCCTACCCATATTTTATATTTTAAACACACATTATGTGAAAATATAAGCAATTCTATCAGTTTGGGAAGATGCCAAACTTATTTTGTTTATAGGGCGCCAGTATAAAACGTTTGGCGACCACAAGTCCAGCAGCAGCCAATAAAGTAAACTCACTGAAAGCAACAGAGGGATTGCACCAGCACAGGGATGAGAGAGGCAAGGGCAACACGAATCAGAGACTCAAGGGCCACAGTCCCCCGCCGGCCATGCCCGTCCTCAGAGTTTACAAAGTTTCCTGTGTCCCACATAAATCAATGGCTGCTGTTTTTTCTGAACGGGATTTGAAACTATTTTATTTAATCTCTTACAAAACAGTGGTCCTAATCCGTAAACCTTTGTGTGCACCCAAATTCAACCTAGGTGGGCAAAAAATCAATTTGCACGAGCAAATACAGTTGCCCAGAGTTTAAGCTGACTAGATTTTAGATGTCTGGACATACAAGATCTGCTAGGATGCTGGAATGGGCCTTTCAGGGAAATTCTACCAGCAGGATTAACTGGACACACTCAGAACCACAAACACACAAGTTTGTGGTTAGTCATACATCACTTCCAAGTAGTTTCTCACCAGGAAACGCTCTCACATCTACTCCTGCTGAGGGAAGACGAAGTGTGAATGATGAGTCAACGCCACCAAAATTAATAGGAGTGAATTATTCCCTCTGGAGGATAAATTGAAGTTAAGTGGATTTATGCCATTTTTACGTCACATTTCAGTATGGATTTGTTTCAAACAGTTGTAAAGTTCACATGCATGAATGTGATGCATGTGAGCACTCCTGAGTAACTACGCCCAGGGACCGGCCACACTTACGCTGCCCATTTTTTAGCAAAAGACGTAGAGCCTCTTAATTCCCTACAGAATTCTTAGGTCCGTGTGAAATTTGGTCTTTTTGACAATTTTCCACAGATTATTTAACATTTGAGAAATTGCCTGCAGATTTACTGTCTTTGCCTGGATTTGCAGGCAAAGAGAAAATGCGTAGAAACAAAAAGCAGCCCCGGTGGCAGCTATAGGATGGACTATCAGCAGAGCAGGTACTGATGGACTATCAGCAGTGCAGGTACTGAGGGACTATCAGCAGTGCAGGTACTGATGGACTATCTGCAGTGCAGGAACTGATGGACTATCAGCAGTGCAGGTACCGATAGACTATCAGCAGCGCAGGTACTGATGGACTCTCAGCAGCGCAGGTACTGATGGACTATCTGCAGTGCAGGAACTGATGGACTATCAGCAGTGCAGGTACCGATGGACTATCAGCAGTGCAGGTACCGATGGACTATCAGCAGTGCAGGTACTGAGGGACTATCAGCAGTGCAGGTACTGATGGACTATCAGCAGCGCAGGTACTGATGGACTATCAGCAGCGCAGGTACTGATGGACTATCAGCAGTGCAGTTACCGATGGACTATCAGCAGTGCAGGTACCGAGGGACTATCAGCAGTGCAGGTACTGATGGACTATCTGCAGTGCAGGAACTGATGGACTATCAGCAGTGCAGGTACCGATGGACTATCAGCAGTGCAGGTACCAATGGACTATCAGCAGTGCAGGTACTGAGGGACTATCTGCAGTGCAGGAACTGATGGACTATCAGCAGTGCAGGTACCGATGGACTATCAGCAGTGCAGGTACCGATGGACTATCAGCAGTGCAGGTACTGAGGGACTATCAGCAGTGCAGGTACTGATGGACTATCTGCAGTGCAGGAACTGATGGACTATCAGCAGTGCAGGTACCGATGGACTATCAGCAGTGCAGGTACTGAGGGACTATCAGCAGTGCAGGTACCGATGGACTATCAGCAGTGCAGGTACTGAGGGACTATCAGCAGTTCAGGTACTGATGGATTATCAGTAGTGTAGGTACTGATGGTACTGATGGACTATCAGCAGTGCAGGTACTGAGGGACTACCAGCAGTTCAGGTACCGATGGACTATCAGCAGTGCAGGTACTGAGGGACTATCAGCAGTTCAGGTACTGATGGATTATCAGCAGTGTAGGTACTGATGGTACTGATGGACTATCAGCAGTGCAGGTACTGAGGGACTACCAGCAGTGTAGGTACCGATGGACTATCAGCAGTGTAGGTACTGATGGACTATCAGCAGTGCAGGTACTGATGGACTATCAGCAGTGCAGGTACTGATGGTACTGATGGACTATCAGCAGTGCAGGTAATGATGGACTATCTGCAGTGCAGGTACTGATGGACTATCTCCAGTGCAGGTACTGATGGACTATCAGCAGTTCAGGTACTGATGGATTATCAGCAGTGCAGGTACTGATGGTACTGATGGACTATCTGCAGTGCAGATACTGATGGACTATAAGCAGTACAGGTACTGATGGACTATCTGTAGTTCAGGTAATGATGGACTATCTGCAGTGCAGGTACTGATGGACTATCTGCAGTGCAGGTACTGATGGACTATCAGCAGTTCAGGTACTGATGGTACTGATGGACTATCTGCAGTGCAGGTACTGATGGACTATCAGCAGTTCAGGTACTGATGGTACTGATGGACTATCAGCAGTGCAGGTACTGGTGGACTATAAGCAATACAGGTACTGATGGACAATCTTCAGTTCAGGTACTGATGGACTATAAGCAGTTCAGGTACTGATGGACTATCTTCCGTTCAGGTACTGATGGACTATAAGCAGTTCAGGTACTGATGGACTATCTTCAGTTCAGGTACTGATGGACTATCAGCAGTGCAGGTGCTGATGGAAGTACTCGTTCTTCTCAGTAGGTGCACAGAGGGAGTGAGGAATGGAAGGGAAAAGTGAAAGGGAAAGGAGAGGAGAGGAACGGAAAGGAGGGATTGGGTGCAGATACCTTAGCATCACCAGACATTTTAGCATCACCACCTACAAAAACTGCTGAGAGGTGCGCGCAGGTGACCTGAGACCTTGACGTCACACCTCACAAACTGAAACTGAATAGAAATGTGCAGTGGGCACACCCATGCCAGATAATTCACTTAGATAGTTTTCAGCAAGCTTGAAAATTAATACTGAGTGCAATTTGATGTGCCCTATTTTTTTTTGCAGATTTTGACACCCTCCGTGGATTCAGAATTCAGAAAATTGACTGATTATTTCTCCAAACATAGGTGTAGCGTGTCAGACACTTCCCCCCTACTGTTTGTGAATCACCCCCAGAGTGAGACAGCTGTGTAGTGAAATTGATCCATAGGCATTTGACAGGCTTCAGGCTTAGGGTACAGTTCGTTCAGGGATGTACCCACCACCTGATTATTTCATTAGGGTTATTAAACACTTGCATGTGCAGTAGGTGTGTGGCCGCTGTGAAGGAGGCAGGGCCGGGCCTGCGGCTGGAGTTTCACACACAGCGGGTATCACAGACATGAATCAAGCATCTGTCTCCAAGCCAACGCAGCCTCCTTGGTCCCACAGCCTGAAGACCAGGAGATGTGTTCATTACTGGGGTGACTGCAAGGCTGCCTTTGTTGTCCTACGAAAGCTTAGACCTCTAACAAAGAGGCTCCCAGTGAAACATGCAAGGCCTTTTATTTATTCCAGAGACTGGCTATTCTATACAGGCCCCCAATGGAGCCAGTGACCATGTCAATTTAATATATTTACATTAGCACAGCCTGTAATGAAGCAAGGAGCTGTAATTACCTTTAATGTAATTCAAAGAACAATATCTGCCACAGACTGGTCACCGATTCTCTGAAGAACCGGTGGAAAGATTGTAATTAGTGCAGCCATGGTCCACCTTTGCTGAATGACTGGTTTAATTCGCCTAGTCGCAGTGGGGCAAATATTTGACAAGGGGGCATGTTCGTATCAAAAGGCGTTCTAGGATTATATTTGATTACGTGAAATGTATTTAAAAAAAAAAAACTATTTTTCTAGGATAGGTTCCAATTGTCCAACTACAAATAGAATTTGCCCGATTTAGTTGCAACTGGATTTTTCGGACACTGAAGTATATCACTCCTGCAATAAAACACAAGGCAAGATCTATACCAGCTGAAAACACCAAACATCAGCAAACACAGACAGAAAGTTCCAAGATAGAACCGGATCTTCCAAACCCATAGACCTCATAGTAGGTGCAAATTATTTTTTTTGCAACTGGTCAACTGAAACGTCCGCCTGGAGACTTTAAAGTTCTGTACTTGCAGTGTCCTTAATGTGTAAATGTGTAGTGCCCTTATTCAGTGTGGCACCATATCCTGCAGTCAGGTTGAAGTGATTGTTCCTCACTCTTGTGACCAGCAATAAGCACACAACAAGCATCGGCAAAACCAATAGGTTTCTCCTTTGCAAGATCTGTTGCCTTTGTCAATGTTTATAAGGCGCGTTGCACTGTAACACTATGAGGTTGAAAATAATTTCCCTTATATTTTTTTAGCATGTGTCATCTGTTTGTTTGAAATTACTCAAGAGGGCGGATAGGACGTGTTGGATGGACAAAGTGGTGACTAGATCTGAGAATTCATCAATTAAGTATCTGTTCTGCTCAGGAAGCCTGTAGATGAGACGGAAGATGGTGATCTGAATTGCAGAGACTCATAGATGGCATGCCAGCAGCTCCACTGAGTATGTTGCTACATGCGGTAGCAGCTCTGCGTGTGATTGTAGGGATTGGCAGTATGGGATTCTGGGGCAGCACATTGTTATATTTTATCTTGTAAGTTTCAGTGGAACACATGATCTGGCTAAAGGACCTTCCTTGCCTTAACACACCCAAACTAGCAATACTCTTGTATGTAACTGCCCTTTGCTGTGGACTCCAGGACCATAGGATGCCCTGAAGAGTTGAGTGAAGTAGGGTGAACGCAGGAAGTGATGTTCTGTGCGAGAGGATTGATGGAAATTCATTGATGCCACTTTCTACGTAGATGGGTAATGAGAAATGAAGTTCTCTTCCTTGCCTTCTACTTCTAAAGATGTTTTTGGTAGCAAGCCAGTGATGTCACTTCATGTGCAGCTGGAAGAAGGGAAATCCATTGATATCTCTTCCTGTGCAGATTGGTGATTTGAAATGCAATGATGTCACTTCATGATGGATGATGGTAAATTGAGGGCTCTCACTTCACATGTAGATGGGTGATCGACAATGAAGTTGGCTTCTTCTTGTGAAGATGGTTTTGGTAAGAAACCAGTGGTATCACTTCCTATTCATATGAAAGGTCTGCACAGGAAATTACATCTGTCAGGAGAAAACTGAAAAGACAGTGAAACTGATAAGATATCTATGTTTTCCACCATTGTAAACACCCTATTCACTGTTGGGTAGAGGTGAGCACCCAGCAGGTACGCTAACCCTGGGTAATTATACACTTTCATTCGGCTCGGCACTTTACCTACTCAGTCATGACCTACATGTAGTGTTGACTTTTTGCCCACTCCTGCTCCTCAAGTTCAGAGTGCATGCAGTCCGCCTGGTCTGTATATGATCTTCGTACTGTCTGCCTGTCCTGGAAGGTGAATTCTACAACCATGATCTTCTCACTGGTCCACCAGGAAATATCAGTCCAAAAATAAATCAATCTCAACCTTTCAGTTGGGCAGCATCAAAATGTGACAAAAGTCACATAGCTTTGTAAGAGATCTCTCCCAGAAACACACCTCAGAGGAACATGTCTCCGGTATGTATTAACCCCTTCGCTGCCAGGCCTCTTCCCCTCCTGTGCCGAGCCTTCTTTTGGCTATTTGGGGCAGTTCGCGCGTAGGCCCTCATAACTTTTTGTTCACATAAGCTGCCTACGCCAAATTTGCGTCCTTTTTTTCCAACATCCTAGGGATTCTAGAGGTACCCAGACTTTGTGGGTTCCCCAGAAGGAGGCCAAGAAATTAGCCAAAATACAGTGAAAATTTCGTTTTTTTCAAAAAAATTGGAAAAAGGGGCTGCAGAAGAAGGCTTGTGGTTTTTTTTTCCTGAAAATGGCATCAACAAAGGGTTTACGGTGCTAAAATCACCAGCTTCCCAGCTTTCAGGAACAGGCAGACTTGAATCAGAAAACCCAATTTTTTAACACAATTTTGGCATTTTACTGGGACATACCCCATTTTTACGATTTTTTGTGCTTTCAGCCTCCTTCCAGTCAGTGACAGAAATGGGCATGAAACCAATGCTGGATCCCAGAAACCGCAACATTTCTGAAAAGTAGACAACATTCTGAATTCAGCAAGGGGTGATTTGTGTAGATCCTACAAGGGTTTCCTACAGAAAATAACAACTGAAAACAAAAGAAATGGAAATTGAGGTGAAAAAATCTTCAATTTTTCTCTACGTTTTACTCTGTAACTTTTTCCTGCAATGTCAGATTTTTTAAAGCAATATACCGTTATGTCTGCTGGACTCTTCTGGGCTTGTAGGTTCATCAAGAACTCTAGGTACCCAGAGCCAATAAATGACCTGCACCCTGCGGTGGGTTTTCATTCTATACCGGGTATACAGCAATTCATTTGCTGAAATATAAAAAGTAAAAAATAGCTATCAAGAAAACCTTTGTATTTCCAAAATGGGCACAAGATAAGGTGTTGAGTGCCAGTGGTTATTTGCACATCTCTGAATTCCGGAGTGCCCATACTAGCATGTGAATTACAGGGCATTTCTCAAATAGTCGTCTTTTTTACACACTCTCTTATATTTGGAAGGAAAAAATGTAGAGAAAGACAAGGGGCAATAACACTTGTTTTGCTATTCTATGTTCCCCCAAGTCTCCCGATACAAATGATACCTCACTTGTGTGGGTAGGCCTAGCACCCGCGTCAGGAAATGCCCCAAAACGCAACGTGGGCACATCACATTTTTTGACTTAAAACAGAGGTGTTTTTTGCCAAGTGCCTACCTGTAGATTTTGGCCCCTAGCTCAGCCGGCACGTAGGGAAACCTACCAAACCTGTGCATTTTTTAAAACTAGAGACCTAGGGGAATCCAAGATGGGGTGACTTGTGGGGCTCTGACCAGGTTCTGTTACCCAGAATCCTTTGCAAACCTCAAAATTTGGCTAAAAAAACACATTTTCCTCATATTTCGGTGACAGAAAGTTCTGGAATCTGAGAGGAGCCACAAATTTCCTTCCACCCAGCGTTCCCCCAAGTCTCCCAATAAAAATGATACCTCACTAGTGTGGGTAGGCCTAGCGCCCACAAAAGGAAATGGCCCAAAACACAACGTGGACACATCCCATTTTTTTACAGAAAACAGAGGTGTTTTTTGCAAAGTGCCTACCTGTGGATTTTGGCCTCTAGCCCAGGGGGTCAGAAATGGCCTAAAATAAATCCCCCTCCCTTGCCTACGGGGTCGCTCCCCTTGCGTGACAGCGCAAAAATAAAGATCCCTGGTGCCTAGTGGTTTCTGCCCCCCTTGGGGGCAGATTGACCTAAAATCTGCCAATCTGCCCCCAAAGTGGGCAGAAATGGCCTAAATACAATTTGCCCCTCCAGGGGAGCGATCCTTGCCTACAAGGTCGCTCCCCTTGCGTGACGGCGCAAAAAAAAGATCCCTGGTGCCTAGTGGTTTCTGCCCCCCACCCCCCTTGAAAAGGCCTTCAAAAAAAATGCCCCCCCCTGGGAGCGACCCTTGCCCAAGGGGTCGCTCCCTTATGCCAGTTTCATTTTTCAAAAAGACATCCCTGGTGTCTAGTGGGCGTTTTGACAGCCGGATTGCTTTACAATCGGCTGCCAAAACGCAGAGAGAGACTTCAAAGGGAAGGAAATACATTTCCTTCCCTTTGAAGCCTCTCTGCCTCCTCCACGTGATCGGAAGAGAAATGCTTTGCATTTCTCTTCTGATCATCGCTCTGGAAGCGGAGCTTCCAGCGCGAAGGAGGAGGCATTGTGACAATCAGCGCGCACTCGCGCGCTGACGCCACGAGGTGGTGGGGGGGGTCTGGGGTGGAAGGGGAAGGGCTTCCCCTTCTATCCCTGACTTGGGGGGGTTGGGGGGGAACCCCACAGAGGGAGCGCTAGCGCTCCCTCTGGGCTGGGTGCCCAGGATGTAATGGTTACGTCCTGGGCACAGCAGCACTGTGCCGCAGGACGTAACCATTACGTCCTCGGCACAGAACAGGTTAATTTAGCATTCTGTTTTCCACGCTTCTCAGTGCCAACCATAATCTACCCAATTACACAAGAGTTGCAGAAGATTCAAGCCCCACAGCAAAGGGGCAATCCAGCTAATGATGTCACAGTTCATTCCGAAACCCCGTCAGACATCATCTAAATATGGAAATGGTTATTAGAGATATATGCCTGGAAAAAGAGAAGTGTTTTTTCTACTGTTGTGCATGGTCCCAATACAGCGCTGCAAGTGAAATGTTTCTGGGGTCTAGGCCTTAATCACATTGCAAATAAAACTGGTCATCTTTTAAGGTGTTTAATAAATTTCAGATCTTTTTACCACATATAACAATGTGTTTGCAGATTGCCTCACACCAAATAAAGCACGGTATCATGTTATGTTCTGTTCTGTTATGTTATTATGAATTTGTAAATCGCGTGTACACCAAACAAGGTTGCATGGGGCTAAGGACACAAAAGCCAAGTTTTCAGCAAAGATCTAAAATTCGTATATGAGGTTGAATCTCTGATGTTGATGGCCAGAGAATTCCAGCAGCCGGGGGCAAGTACAAAGAATCTGGATCCCCCCAGTATTTTTCACTTGGACTTAGGGACTTCTAATAAATTTTGACACACAGACCTCAAACTGCGCTTGGGAGTATAGTTCCGAATTCGGAAGTGTTCTCTGGGCAACTGGGAGCCAACGTAATTTGGCCAATAAGCATCTGGTATGACAGAAACTGGGCTGGCACCAAACCAATCTAGCCGACTGATTTTGAACAAGCTGTAGTCTCTGACTCAGACCCTTAGGCGGACCCAAGTTGAGGGAATTTGCATGATCAATTTCTGACATGACAAGGGCAATTATAATCTGTATAAAAGCCTCAATGGAAAAAAAAAATCAGATTTTTTCCACTTTTCGGAGAAGAAAAAGCCGTCCGAGGTCACTGCGCCAATCTGAGGCTTCAGTGAGAGGTCTTCATCGACTATAATCAGGATGCTGAGGGGTTTTGTCCTGTGAGCTTCAGTTGAAGGGCCAGGTTTTAAGGTCCTTCCTGAATTGAGGTAGTGATGGTGAGTGCCTGAGGTGCCGGGGCAGGGTGTTCCAGCTCTGTGCCATGAGGTAGGCGAAGGATCTTCCACCAGCTGAGGTCTTCTGTATGTGGGGTATGATGGCTAGTGCTTGTTGAGTGGAGCAGAAAGGTCTGTTGAGGATGTAGAAGGTGATGAGGAGGCTAGAGTAGGTGGGTCCTAGGTCATGGCAGGCCTTATATTCATGGACGAGGAGTTTGAAGTTAATTCTTTTCTCGATAGGAATCCAGTGGAGGTCTTTTAGGTGACTGGAGATGTGTTTGCGGCAGGGAATGTCCAGGATGAGTTTGACGGAGGCATCTTGGATGTGCTGTTGTTTCTTCAGGTTCTTCTGGGTGGTGCCGGTGCAGAGGTGTTGCCATAGTCGAGTCTGCTGGTAACCAGGGCATCGGTTACAGTTCTGCGGCAGTCCTTTGGGATCCATCTGTAAATCTTCCGGAGAGGTCGGAGTGTGTGAAAACAAGCGGATGAGACTGGGTTGACGTGGCATGTCATGGTGAGCGATGAGTCCAGGATGAATCCGAGGTTGCATGCATGGTTTGTTAGGGAGGGGTGGCGAGGGTGGATGGCCACCAGGAGTTGTCACAGTCTTAACTTCCTAAAACAAATTTCAATAGTCCTCGAGTATTAGTGATGAGTAATATTTTTGACGAATCTGCAGACACTTAAAAAGTTTCTCGTATGGATACTGTAACTAGATTATAATTCAGCAAAGCTCAGAAAGAACAAACTGTGAAACAGAAGGGGGCTCTTGTTCACAGTATACAATCCATGGGGAGGGAAAAGTAATTGACAGATTCACAAATCTTTTTCTGTATGAATTAGGACTTTCATGTGGGAAAAGCCATAGTCTCTGCATGTAAAACACAGTCGTACCCTCCGCTTGAATTACGCAGATCTACCATCCGCATGTAACACACAGACCTACCTTCTGCATGTATTACACATTTGTACTCTGTGCATGCAATATGCACACATGTCCCACAAAGCTTGCAATGTCTAAGTTCAGTCTGTGGCGCATCCATCTATGTGTGGTGAAGTTATCCTAAGCTTGCCTCATTTCTGTAGCGATAGTTCGCACATGGGCAGATTGGCAATGGCATTCCCATCGGAGAAGCAGGAAAGTGGCCAATGAAATGCAATGCAAGTGAGGTGAGCTCCCACGCAGGCATAGTTTTGGGAGCAGTGTCAAGCATTTCCCACTCTTGTGTAACCTTCAATTCTTCCACCTGCATGGCCCAAAAACGTGTGTCAAGGGCACCAAAAGCACAATTCTTCACAGGTGGCGATAGAGAGGAAAGACATTTCATGGAAAGAATTATTCCTGAAGAGATAAAGGGGAGTTTTAAATATTTTTTAATTATTCTAGTTTTCTAACCTTAGCAATAGAAAATACGAAGATGTCCTGAATGACCAGAGCTGCTGGCTGTAGAACTGGGGAACCAAGTTCTAGTCCCAGCTTCAACTCAATGTCCTGTGATCCCGGGCAAATCTCTTAGGCCCATTTTGAATGTAGGTGGGCAGCCCGTTTCTCCTTCAGGATGAGAGAGTAAATTAATCAGTCGATCAGACAGAGATGCCGTCTGCCTTATTTAGAAATTACCTCAAAGCTGGGGGCCATTTATAAAGCACTGGCTATTAAAAAGCGTTGTCAAGGCGGTTTCAGTTACTGCTTTTTGCAGTTTGGTGTGGGGCTCTGTCAACATCAAAAAATCCAAAAGAGAAATTTTGTTTGTGAAAATAAAAAATAAAATACTCCTCTCGCCAGGATAGTCCTCTCCCATTGCAAAGAGAGCATTTAGCAGTTTCTATTGCCCCTACCGCCAGGGTTTTCCTGGCGGTGACCGGCAGTCAAAACTGACCTTTAATTTCGGCCATCTAAATCAGGTGGGTGGAATTACAGGTGGAATTACAGGTCTGCCTCCGATAGCCCTTTCTCAGCAGGGCCGTAGGAGGGGTTTAATCACAGAGGAGACAGAGTAGTCTCTGCCATGATTAATCTTATGGTCCACCCGCTTTTAAATTAGGTGGGAATACCACTATGCTGGTGGGGAGGGAACACCGTTGCTCTGACGATGGAGTTCCTCTCCACCAACAGATAATTTAGAACCTTAGTCTCCCTGTGTCTGGTAGAAATGGGGTCTCCAGTTGGCAGTGGTTTGCACCCTGTCCAAGTAGGGACCCTCACTCTAGTCAGGGTAAGGGAGTCACACAGCTAAGATAAACCCTGCTCACCCCCTTGGTAGCTTGGCTCAAGCAGTCAGGCTTATCTCAGATGCAATGGGTGAAGTATTTTTACACACACACTGTAACACAGTATAACAGCACAAAAGTAGTCCACACCAGTTTAGACAAATAACCAATATTTATCTGAATAAAACAAGACAAAAATGACAAACATCCAATGTACACAAACAAAGATACACATTTTCAAAGATTAAACTTCAGTATAGCACTTAGAAACACAACAGCTCCAACTGGGTCTATCACGACGTTTTGACAGAGTTATTCCCAACCATCAGACCCCACTCGCAAGGGAGTGCAGGCCGGTCAAAGAGTTGTACGGACCGCAGGTACAGTACCTTTGAAAACGATGAAACAAAGACATTGCATGGAGTCGGGGAGGTGAGGCGTTGCTGAAGCCAGTGCTGCGTCGGTTCTTTACTGCTACTGAGGAGGTGAGGCATTGGTTCCTTACTGCTAGACAGGGGAGGTGAGGCGATCGTTCCTTGCGATTGCAGGGGAGGTGATTCGGCATTGGTGGTGAGGCATCCATTCCTTACGATCTAGCTGGGTCAATTAATCCAGCAGGTCAAGATGCGAGTTGACCACACAACGGGACAAAGTCAGGTGTCCTAGACATCAGGGACATGGCACTCAGGACCCACGATGTGGCGGGACTTCAGCAGCACTGCAGCTTCATTGGGCCTGTGGCGTTGATCACGGTAGCTGCACTCCATGGGAACCACGGTGCGGTGCAGGCAGCGGCGCAGTTTCAAACAGTGGCGCAGGTTCCGAAGTTGCTCGGGAGTCGACATACTTGGTTTCTTCTTGGTTTCCCCAGAAATCACTCCCAAGGGCTCATAAACTGGATTTGGCACCACTTGGTGAGTCAGGACTCTCAGCAAGAGAGCACAGGTGCTGGCAAATGAAGTCGTTGATGTCCCTGAGACTTCTAACAGGAGTCAAACTCAGTCCACGGCCTTGGATAACCTTAGAGAGCAGGATGTAGAAAGAAAAGTCTTTTCACTCCCAGGGCAGATTCAGCAGGCAGCAGGCCAGCACAGCAAAGCAACAGGCAGAGTGGCAGTCCCTCCTACAGCAACCAGCTCTACTTCCTGGCAAAATGTTAGGCAGGTCTGAGGCATGTTTACAGGACTACGCGTGGGTGGCACAATTAGTGCTTCAGACCCACTACTAACATTTGATTTACAGGTCCTGGCACACATAGTGCACTTTACTAGGGACTTACTAGTAAATAAATAGGTCAATCATGGACAAACTAATTACAAATACCATTTTAGACAGAGAACACTTGCACTGTAGCACTGGTCAGCAGTGGTAAAGTGCTCAGAGTCCTAAAGCCAACAAAACAGGTCAGAAAAAAATAGGAGGAAGGGGACAAAAAGTTTGGGGATGACCCTACAAAAAGGGCCAGGTCCAACAGTGCCTGAAAAGTGTAGTGTAATCTGGTGCTCATGTAAACTGCTCCAATATCCTGGGGTGAAGTTTGTGCTATACAAAAGTGCAAAAATATTGTGTAGAAGTAGATGCACTATGGGGCAGTTTTATTCTTTTTGATGCAAAACTGCAGTAACGCAGTTTTGCATCAAAAAGTTTAGCACCAGATTGCGCCATTCCTGAGCACAAGCCGGGCGCCATATTTATGGAACGGTGCAAGCCGGTGCAAGCGGTGGGCTAGCGAAAATAAACATGATGTTAGGGGGGTGGGGGTTGCAGTATGGGAGAAGGGTGTTTTGCACCAAAAAATGACTTTTGTATGGTGCAAGCCGGTGCAAAACTTATTGATGCAAAACTGCATTAGTGCAGTTTTGCACCAAAAAGTATAAAATGCCCCTTAGACTTAAAAGTGGGTGTGCACCTATGAGTGTAGTTTTTGAATTGCTGTGAGAAAAGGGCACTTGGCGTTCATTTTAAGGCTGAGACCAAGGGGCATATTTATACTCCATTTGCGCCGAATTTGCGTCATTTTCTTTGATGCAAATTCAGCACTGAACTAACTCCATATTTATATTGTGACGTTGGACCCGTCTAAAGTCCAAAATATTGGAGTTTGCACCATTTTTTAGATGCATGAACCTACCTTGTGTCAATGAGATGCAAGGTAGGCGTTCCCATCTAAAAAATTGTGCTAACCCCATAGCAGCACATTTATCCCCCGTGCTAAAATTACACACAGGTGGGAGGAGGGGCTAAATAATGGTGCAAAGCTTGCTTTGCACCATTAGTTAACAACTGGGTCAAACCAGGCTTTAGAGGACCTATGGTTGAACACCATGGAATGGGTCCACAGGTACCCTCCTCAAGCCCCAGGAACACCCCACCCATACTAGAGGGACACGGGAGGATGGGGGATCCCATCCCAGGTAAGTAGAGTAAGTATAGGTAAGTATTTCTATCTTTAAATTAAAGTACCATTGGGGCTCAACTTGGGGCCCCCTGCATGGCATAGGGTGCAATGGCCATGCCCAGGGGACACTTGTCCCCTGTGCTGGCCATTGGGGTGGTGGGCATGACTCCTGTCATTTCTAAGACAGGAGTCATGTGGTATGGATGGTTTTGCATCAGAAAATTACGCTAGGCTGACTAAAGGAATTTTTTTTGTCTCTAACCAGCCTAACACCATTTTTTGGTGCAAAACTCCCTTCTCCCATACAGCCACTCCCACCCGGCTAATGTCTTTTTTTTTTTTACGCTAGCCCACCCTTTGCGCCCGCTTGCGGCATTCCATACATTTGGCGCCCAGCTGGCGCTCTGGAATGACCCAAGCCGGCGCTATACTTTTTGGCGCAAAACTGCGTTTGCGCAGTTTTGCTCCAAAAAGTATGAATATGGGCCCAAATGCTGCCTTGGTGCTTCAGTTTTTAGAATCCAACAGAATTATTTCGTAAGCGTTAAAGTCCATTCAGGTAGAGAAAACATTAGTTCCTTGGTTAAGGAATTGTTAAACTCTATCTGACCCATCATAACCTCTTCAAAGATTCTAAAAGGTCCAAACAGCATGAACAATGGGGTGAAGTCACTAATGCCTTCAACTGGCTGCGCGTTAAAGGAAGGAAGGACGCAGACGTCACTGTGGGAATCTTTGTGTAAGGGCTGCCATTGTTGTCTTAATCCTTTTGGCTGAAAGTAATAAAGTGCAGACTGTGTCACCCTCGTGAGGAATGTGTAAGTAACTAGACACAGCTGAATTGTCAACAATGGTAGATGCACTGAGGACGGGAGATCCAGTGACAACCTTAACACCGTCTTCTGGGCCATGTGTTGGCACGCTTAAAGGTTACACGAGCAAAAAAAGTATAGACGACAGACTTAGGTAAACAAAGACAGGTTATGCAAACACAACAAATTGTGAACTGTTCAAATCCTGGTTCATGAAAGTAGCAGCAGGTGTGGAATTTTACATGAAAATCTAGCAGTGGAATGTGTCACATACCAAAGTTTAAGGGCAGTGGCAGGAGTCGTGGGCATTATGTTAACATTGCAAATTTCACTGAACACAAACACATTTGTAAATTTGTGGATTTTCACAACCAAGTTGCAGTTAGTTTCCAACCTTGGAAAAGCACACATATGTATATGGAGGGGACAGTTCAATAAGTTTCAGACAGGCTCTCTTATCCATACTATTCAAAACGCCAAAAAGACAGCATGAGACCAAGTTTTGTTGTTTGGCAAGAGATATCAGAATCTCAGGCAGTATTTTATTACACAATCAAACTTGTAACCTTTTATAACAGGGCACAGCACTCATCTTTACAAGATTGTACCAGAGCACATAGATAGTTGCTAGATATTGAGTCACCTACAACCACATACCTCCCCATGCATCAACAGTCATATTGTGAACTCATGGTTTGTCGTTCGACCCAGTCACCTTGGCCCCTCTGACCATTCTGGGCCCCCTAAGGCCCTATGCTAGAGCAGAAAAGGGTATCACTCTTATGGGAATCCTTCCTCTCTCTGCCTTGTTACCTGGGGTATCCCCGCCACCCACCGGAGAGGTAGCCTGGAAAAGCACGCCATGTCTTGGTCCCATGGCACACACCACATCCTCCAACCACTCCAATGGGCACCTGTCCCTTATTGGAACTGAAGCAAGGCAGTAAGAGCAGAGGCGACCCCTCTGCTATGGCGTAGAGGCGTAGAGGCGGAGCCTTGCTGCTGAAAGCAGAAAAATAAAGGGATAATACAAATATTTTTCCGCTTTCAAATGGCCACGTCAACAAGTAGAGGAGGAATAGTGGTGTGCTTCTAAGTGCACATGTCAGTTTGGTCGGCCGTTCGAGGCCGGCCAAACTGGCATGCGCACTTAGAAACTCGTGCAGTGCCCCACTTCCTCTCTGAGCGGCATTCCTGCCCAGTCAGGCCGATCACGGCAATTCTTTCATGCTGTGTAACGGCATGAAAGAAGTTTCAGGATTGGTGGTTGGGTAGGGAAAAAGACAAGAGGCGGCTGGAGCGGGAGTAGCGGATCACAGAAAGGCAGGAACATTTATAATTTTTTTTCCTACTGCCTGCCCCCCACTCCGTGAGCTACCTACCCCTCCACCCTCCACCCCTTCCTGGCAGCAACCATGACTGAGTAAGATCCGAAACTGACCCAACCCCTGGCAAGGTTGCAGCTTCTTTGCCGATTGCTGCAAGCACTCCCATTGAGGTCCATGTGACACTGGGGTTCTCTGTGCCTTAATCCCTGTGAGAAGCCCGGGGGACCTGAAATGTCCCCGGCAACCATTAATTCACCCCACCCCAATACAACAAAAGGCCAACATATGAGGTAGCACTTTCTTGTGACAGAAAACATAATTAAAACAGAAAATATGATGGCATTCAGCACTTGAAAAACATCAAGCAAATACCCTAACATGCAAATCTACACCCCAACTCCAGTGACCTAAGGGATAGATGGGTGGGGATAAAGAAGACCACCCCCGTCCCACAGTGGCTTCTGGTGGCTACAGGAATTCCCTGTCAGCTAGAGGTGGTGGTCACTGTGAGGAGGGCAAGACAAAGAGACTGAACCCTACTGGTCACTGTGAGGAGGGCAAGACAAATAGACTGAACCCTACTGGTCACAGTGAGGAGGGCAGGACAAAGAGACTGAGCCCTACTGGTCACTGTGAGGAGGGCAGTACAAAGAGACCAAGCCCACCTCACTGCAGCTTTTACTTGCATTTGCCTGAGGCCACGCCTTCCCACCATCCCCAGCCGCCGTGAGAACTCATGGCAGCGCCTGGACGTTGCAAAGGAAGACGGCATAACATAGGACCATCGAGTGCTGTCCTGCCATCTTGCCCCGCTGGCCGGCTTCTCTGTGCCCTCCATAATGACGGCTCTCCCTATTTTGCAGAGAGCCTTTGTGCATTCCCGTCAAAGTTAGGAGTATTTTCCTCCCCCTGCGCTGACACACAAATTGCTGCCATGCGCCAATGCAGGCACCCTTGCACCATGGTTCTACATTGCGGGGATGATTGATTTTAGGCAGGAAGGAATACCTTCCTGCACAAAAACAATCACAAGAGGTGTTCTGCCGCACACATAGAATGAGGAAAAACAGGGAGAAATAAAGATATTCCTCCCCGTTGCGTCACTCTTACGCCACCTCCATTGGTGTAGAACTCTGACGCATTCCCAGACTTGTAAATCTAGGAATGCGTCAGACTCCTTTGGGTTCCATGGGTGTCGCATGGCAACACCCAAGCAACACCCATGGAATGCCCCTTTCACACAGTGTTATGCGTGAAAGGGGCCCATGAAAGGACACGCAAGGTGGCTTTGCGTGGCCTTTAACTATGGGCTGGCACACTGCACCACCAGAGCATCAAAAAAATGACACTCCAGTGGCGCAGTGTGCCGCTTGGGCCTCGTAAATGAGGCTCCGGGTGTCTACAATTTGCTAAAGTTTCCCGAAGTATTCATGCAATTCATAGTGAGTCCCACTGAATTCGAAAGTCTACTCCAAACTCCAAACATAGCAACAAACCTACAGTAGTCGACTTCTAATATTAAAATACTCGACTGAGTCAAACTGACCCCCAAAAGTGAGTTTTTCACAAGTGTTCATCTCCAAATTTCATTTTTGCAAGCTCAGAAGTCATTCAACCCATAGAGTTTTCTATGCAGACTTCCTGCCCCCTAGTGTAGTCAATTCCAGTCCATTCTACTAAAATAAAAGAATACACCATGGCATGCCTAAACGCACACAGTGTGTCTGAGAGAGCTGGGAGAGGGCAATCTCAAGCTATTACCGCAACTGACCAAGCTGTGTAAGGAACTGCACCGAGAAGCCCTGAAAGCTTCGTTCCCCAGCTTGCGAATGGTCCTTTGTGATAATGTATCTGTATTATCACTTGGTGATAATGTACCCAAAGCATGGATATGCTATGGTTACATTTTGTTGTGTTTATATTGTACAGACTTTGTAGTACACTGAATTTCACATATTTAGAGTTTCAAACTTTTGTTTAGTAGCACCGCTACTCCCTGTGCCTTTTGTCACTACAAGGTGCTTTTTTTGTAGTGCATAAAGCTTTTTGCTATATGCTGCTGGGCCTTCTACATTTTAGATCTGACTATAGGCAGCTTTAACTGTCTTCTTTGAGCTTATCTGTGACTCTGCCTGTCTGGGTCAGTTTGACAGTCTGGCTGTTTTGCACCTCTCTAGATAGTGACACAAAAGGGGGAGGGGGTGTAGCCTGCATATCCTGATGAGCCATCCGAGCTAGAGAGGAGGGAGGAGTGGTCGTTCACACCTGAAAGGGCTGTGCCTGCCCTCACGCAATGCAGTCTCCGACCCCTTGTGTGCCTCTTGGGCCTGGTCAGGACAAGGAAGGATCTTGCAAACACTTGAGACTTTGCTTTGAAGTTTGCCAACTTCAAAGGCAGAACTGGGTATAAGAAGCAGACCCAAAACCCCAGACTTTTAGAATCTTTCTGGAATCAAGAGGAACCTCTGCAAGGAGAAGAGCTGAAGAGCTGGAGGAGGAGTACTGTCCCTTTGTGGTGTTGCTTTGCAGGACTGGCCTGCAGTTGCTGCTTTTGCCTGAATAGAGTGCAAAGGGTGAACTTTGCTGTGTGTCCTGCTTGAGAAAATTCTCCAAGGGCTTGGAGTAGAGCTTGCCTCCTGATGGAAGTCTCAGGCACACCAAAGACTTCAGTTTCCTCGACCTGCAGCACTAGGAACTGTGTGTTTTGTGCTGTTCAAGAGGAGAAACCACTGCGACGCCTCCAACGATGCAGCTGGCCTGCACCGTGACCTGCCAACGCCACACGGAGTCGCATTGCCCTGCTTCGCACTGCGACCCTGGTCTTCCCGACGCTGTCATCGGATGATGTCACAGAGCCGCTGCTCGCACCGCGACCTGTGGGCCCCGCACTCTGGCATTGCCTGCTCACACCGCAGCCTGGGCATCCCCGACGACGCTGCTCCTGCTGACACCGGCGCCGCTGCCTGCAATGTAGCCTGTGGGCACTGCCCGTTAGGTACACAAAGCACCGTCCCGTCCCGCACCGCAGCCCCGGTCCACCAACGCCAGCACCATTAACTCCTGTGTTGTCACCAGGCATCCTGCCTGCACCGTGGCCTGTGGACACCGCTCGTGAGGGTCACGAGGCACCGTCACGTCCCGCACCGCCGGCTTGGGCCTACCGATGACAGCGCGTTTGAGCAATGACGACGAGGCTGCCTGCACCGTGACCTGTGGACACCGCACGTCGCACCGCCCCGCCTCACACCGCAGCCCTGGTCTCACCAACGCCGATGGACTTTGTCACTGAGCCACTGCCTGCACTGTGACCTGTGGGCACCGCGCGTTGCAGCGTCCCACTTTACACCGCAGCCCCGACGGCATCCACGCTGATGCACCTGACTTCATCAGCCTGGCGTTCGATCCGCAATGCGTATGAGCTCAAGGGCCCGACGACTCCTGCACCAAATCCGGAACCGACACCACAATGTCAGCGATGCCGCTCTCCAGAGCTCACCGCGAGGATCACGACGCCCTGCAAATCCAAGGTACTATTTGCGGGACTTCCCGACACCATAGCTTGCCCGCAATGCTGTGGCCGGCCCAAACTGTTGGTTTTGCTGATCACTACGCCTTGATAGCCCCAGGTGGAGCTATCTACTTCACGGAACTGCATTTCTGAGTAAATCTTGCAGAATTCATATTTTTATTACTGTACGTTGGATTTGTATCGTATTTGGTCTTGTTTTATATAGATAAATATTGGCTATTTTTCAAAACCTGTTGTGGTGTCCTTTTGTAGTGTTTTCACTTATTACTGTGTGTTATGTGCAAATGGTTTACACATTGCTCCTGAGATAAGCCTGACTGCTTGTGCCAAGCTACTAAGGGGGTGAGCAGGGGTTATCTGAGCGGGTATCTCCCTTATCCTGACTAAAGTGAGGGTCCCTACTTGGACAGGGTGCAAACCGACTGCCAACTAGAGACCCCATTTCTAACATGTTGCAAATGATCATCTTTTGCGTGGTAATCGCATAGATTTTTGTCTTGACAGTTTTTGTTGGCCATGGAACTCTGCACAGTGAACTGAGCCCTGTGTTGGGCTGGAATAGTCCTCTGTATGGTAAGAGACATGTACTCCTGCCCTAAGTGCCCAATTTTGTTTCTGGCTGGATCCCTAATGCTGATTTTTTTTGTCATAGGTGATCACAAATCATGCATTTGTGCCACGATATCGGCCTGTCACACAGATTGTGGTATTGTTGGACCAGGTGAGGCACCCAAAGTGCTGCCATCATAGTGGTGGAAGGCTGCCGCCTTCACCAGGAGTTAAACATCACAAGTGTGGTGGTGGCAACATACCATGTAGTCTCAGGGAGAGAGAAAAGGGGCTAAGGTAGCCATAAAGAGTAGGGCTGAGGGCCCAAGAGTAACCCTTTGATGCACATATCACTGTGGCTGACATCCAGGTGTGAACTCTGGTCACTCCGATGAATCTTGTTGTTGGTTAGTCATGTTTGGTATCTGCTAAGACAGGCATCCTTCAGGAAGAAGAAGAATGTCTATTTAAAAAAAGCAGAACCCCAACATAAATCTTCACAGACCCAGATACTAAATTACACTTTGTCTCTGTAAAAGGATTATAAGTAGGTCTGAGTCTGAGACCCCAAAACTTTGTCATTTTTGGGCAGACAGCTGGGCTGCATGAGGAGTGGAAGCTCTGCAAGACATATGCCTGTGACCAGAACTAGGGGCCCAAGCCTGCTAGTTTTCCAGGTGGGTGAGAGAACATCACCCAGGGAAACTAAAATCACCTTCCCTGGAGCCTGTAGCACCAACGCTTGATAGCTCTCCAGGAACGGTGTGCCCGTAAGGAAAAAGAGAGCTTTGGAGGGAGCGGGGTCCAGAAGGGAACCCTGACATGAGGACTCCCTTCTGGATGCCTGTGTGCTGGACTGAGTCAGTGACCCAGCGTGTGGCTGGAGAAACCTGCTCCCTGCACTGATCGGGCCGTCACCCATTTGGCAAACTGAATTGGCAACCCTGTATGCCAGTAGGGGCCTCTGTAGAGTGATTCAAGGCACGATGTGGGGTAAACACGCTCCTTGCACTGATTCGGCCATCGCCAGTGTGCCAGGTTGCCTTGGTGACCTCATATGTCTGGAGGGCCCGCTGTGGACATCAATATCAGGCCAGCATGACCCCAGTTGTGAGTAGTAAGGTAGCGACCCCAGATTAAAGGAGGGGCCGCCAGAGATGCTAAGATCGAGGGTCTGGGCTGTCACCTGAGATGAGACACTGCTGTGACCAAGGTGGGACCAGACCGCATTCTGTGGCCTGAACCAAAGGAGGCATGAGGAGCAACAGGACACTGCTAGAGCCACTGCCGTCAGAGCAGGGAGACCACTCCCATTCCAGCCGTGGCAAAAATGACTTCCGGTGTGACCGCTGGAGCAGGAGCAACCATGACCATCTGAATCCGCAGGTAGCGTCTCTCGAGGGAGAGACCTTGCCTATGCCAGGTGCTACCATGTGTGGTCGCGTGCAGTTTGACTATGAAGAGCTGAAGCAGGACCGTGCTGCACTATTGAAGAGTTTCCTACCATCAGAGCAGGTAAGTCAAGAACTGGGCCTTCTGGATCCTGGGGGACATACCTCCATCGGTGCTGCAAACCCCTAAGTTTTAGCGATTGAAGTCACTCAGAGAGTCCAGGGGAAAAACTCCTGAGTACAGCGTACTGGTTACATTCCCTGGAGGTGGATATCAGTGAATGAGGAACAAACACCAAACCCGTTGCACTAAAGTGGAAGGACAGAGTGGCCTGACAACCGCCCAAGCTCCGACCTCAAGGGGATTGTGTTATTGCTTTTGAATGTCATTTACCTTTACAAGTGTAGAGTTAGAATTAAAATACTTCTTTTTATACACAAACAAGTATTTGATTGGACATTGATATATTGTTTGCACTCCTTGCACGTTGAGTTATGAGTCACGTTCACTGATCTGTATCTGGGCTTCCCCCAATGGAGTCTTGATTGCTCAAGCTATGCTACCCAACTGAGAATCAGGTGCAAAAGGGGGTGCTTGACCCAGCTTAGCAGGATCCAAAGTAGGGTGGTCCCCGGGACATTCGAAGTAGAAGTCCTGCATGCCCCATGGCCCTCTGAACAGAGTTATGACATCCTGTTAAGCAGTGGCAAAATGCTTGTGCTCCCCGTATAAACATGATGAAATTGCTATAGACCTGATCGTCACAGTGAGCAGCAGCACACACTGTGCCACCCACTGCAGTGACGCAAAGCGACGCGTTAAAAATAAACCATTTTGACAGGCCTACAGCATCCTTTTATATACTAAAATGTCACCCCTAAGGTAGGCATTAGTGCCCATCAAGTTAGGGTGCATAGTATTTAAAAAGTATGTAAAAGTAAGGCATGTAAAAATTTAATGTTTCATATGTCCTCCCAGTGAAAAAGTCTGTAAGCTATTTTCATGGTTGCAAGGCAGCTGTTTCCATGAAGAAACACAGAATTACACTATTACACCATATAATTCTAACTTTGATTTGGTACCAACTAGAAGAATAATTCAAGTACTCTTTTTTATAGCTAGATAAAATCCAATTTCATGGTAAAGTTTAATTTTACCTAACTATTAAGGGAAAGATTTTTTAGAAACATCATTTTTTCCTACCTACATTTTCTAAGGCCTTTTTTGCAAGTATTTCATGGCTACCCTGTGGTGAGGTGTGAATTGCTCCCTGCACAGAGACAAAGGGACTTGGGTGTGGGGAGGTGTTGTTGTTCTTTTTGACAGGATGGTCTGGTGGCTGTGCTCATGCACTTGGTAACCTCAAAGGAGATCTACCATGTCATAGGTAGATTTAGTCCACAGCTGAGCCTGCCCACTCTATTGCCCTTCTAGTGAGGCTGGTAATGATCACTGTGGGGGAGAGAACAGCTCCTGAATTGGTTTAGAGTGACCACAGTGGAAGGGTTGCTCATTTTCATAGTCACTCCTCTTGGGTGGGCACAGGGAGCTCTGAGCAGGGTAGGAAAGTTTCTGCCATGTTGGTTTTAGGGAGAGAGGTGCACTGTAAGATACTTTACAGTAAAAGACACAGGAAGTGCAACAAAAGTGGGTAGGATCAAGCCTGGGAACTTTCACCCCAATACGTTAGGGAGTGGGCAGGAAATGTCCCCTCCCACAGGCTGGTATAAGACATAAAAGTGACATCCACATTACCCTCTTCAGAACATTGATGGACTCTGGAAAGATTCAGAAGAGGACTACCCTGCTGTCTGAAGGCCAGAGAAAACTAGACATGCTTTAATTGTATCTAAGACCCTGCAAGTGGCTCCAGGGGTCATAAGGCTGACCTCCTGTTTGAGCTACAGGGACACAACGAGCTTCAAAAGGGCTTTTATCTGCACTTTCAACTGACTGGTTCCAGCTGAACCCGCCTTGGACCCTGCTGCTTGCTTCTGCAGGAATGAACCTTGACCTCCCCCCCTCCAAGTGGCTAAAATTCAACATTGGTATGTATGTATGATGCGGGCTACATGGCATATATGCAAATGAATCTGATATGGGGTCTATTTCTAGACCCTACACATAGAAAGATAAACCAAGCCCTTTAGGCTCTCATCTCATTCCGACTTGATGGAGATAGGCATGTAATTTAGAAACCACTGTGCTCTCTACCTGTAACTTGGGTGTTAAAGCTACGAACATCAATTATGTGTTGTTCCCTTGCACTGCTAATGTTATCTATCAGGACTACACTGATCTCCAAAAGTGCACAATTTGCTTCTTAGTAGACCCACACTCTGAGCTACTCTTCTAAAGGTTTTTAAGCAGTTTTCTTGATGCTCTCTGAAACAATATAACTTGTTTAGGCTTTTATAAGGTATTTTAATAGACACTTACTGGCTCCTCTCAATATGGAAAAAAAAACATACTTTCAAAGATTTTCAGTCCACAGACCTGTTCTGCCTCTTCAGGTGACCGGTCCTTCCTCGCTTTCCATATATTTAATGACTATTGGATAGCCATGCCTGTGTGAAATATTGACCTCAATCATGGACCTTTTTGTTCAACATGTTACCTGCCTGCTGGCTGCACAAGACTAGTATCACCTAGGCTGTGCCTTTCCCTGACTATCTTTTGCTATTCCAAAGCCCCATTCCAGGCTCATTCTTATCACTGTTGGAACTCCATGTCCCACGTAGAGAGGACATCTGGTCTTGGACACTAATTTGGGGGTTGGGAGGTGTTCAGTTTCAATCTAGGATACCCTGCAGTTTCTTCCCTCTGGGCCCATCTGACTCCCTCTGTCAATGACTTAGGGACCCTGGTCTTCCAGCATCATTTACGTGTGTCGACTCTCAGCTTGTGCGCTCCCTCCACTCAGCCTTCTGACCCACAAGGTCACTCACAATGCGAGTTGTGGTGTCTTGAGCAGTTCTGGTATCTAGTATAGTGCATAAGATGAAGTATAAATAAGGTGTGCTATGTGTATAGGTATGCAGGCTTTCATAAAATAAGTAAGTAGTGGGATGACCTTGCTGAATAGACCTTATGTTGTGCAGCTCATAAATGGTATGTTGGGAAGTGCCTATTCAGTGAGTTAGCATTGGAAGATTATGACGAGGATGCTGCCTTTGGTGCAAGTTGTTCATACTGGTGCTCCTAATAAAATTGTGTTTTTCCATTATGATAATTTCTGAGGTTTCTGCTTTATAACCGACAGGGCCTCAGAACAACAAGGCTTCTTCACAATCATACCCTTTTACTCCTTTCGGACATTTGCCCAATACAGACTTGCACCTCTTTCATCTTTCAGGAACTTCAGGTGCAGCACAAAGTGGAAGATGTTTTTGCAAAGAGGATATGTTTCCAGATACCAAATCAGCTGTAGTAGAATGACAAGATCAAGGGAGCTAGAAACCTAAGCGCCCACCTTGCTTTCAGCAAAACAGTATATACAATTATGTACACCAACTACACAAGTCCGGAGAGTGAACAAATTATTGTTCGTGGACCACTGGGCCCAAAATGCATGGGTGAGGCCCACACTCGATACCAGACTTCAAACGGAGAGAACACTGCAGGGGCATCAGATCGAAATGAAACAGGCACCTCAGGGGGAAGGGAAGGGAGGGCACCTCAGCCGGATGAGTGCACGACGCCAGCTCCACAAGGGGGCTCCATGCCCACTGCTGTATCCTGGGGAGTGCAAAGCCACAGTCTCTCAAGTCTTTCCAGTGGGTGGTTTGCCCACTGCTTTATCCTGGGGAGTGCAAAGCCACAGTCTCTCAAGTCTTTCCAGTGGGTGGTTTGCCACTGCTTTATCCTGGGGAGTGCAAAGCCACAGTCTCTCAAGTCTTTCCAGTGGGTGGTTTGCCCACTGCTTTATCCTGTGGAGTGCAAAGCCAGTCTTTCAAGTGGATAACAGTCTCCACTGGTTCTGGAGGGGGCTTGGTGCCCAGAGTGCTTCATCTTGCCAAGGACTGAGGTAGTGGATGTATCTCTCCACTGGTTCTGGAGGGGGCTTGGTGCCCAGAGTGCTTCATCCTGCCAAGGACTGGGGTAGTGGATGAGATACTCCACTGACGGTGGTGCAACATGCAAGCTGCCCAGGCTCCTGGAACTGACCACCAGGCTCGGACGACTGACCACTGGGGATGGCAGCCATGTCTGCGGTGGTGCCACTGGCTCAGGATGTCGCAGGGCCGCTGACGGTGCTTGCGGCGGTGTTAGTAGCGGCGGTGCTTACGGCGGGCTCTGTGGCAGCTGTGCTGGTGGCGGGCTCTGTGGCAGCGGTGCTGACGGCAGACTGTGCCAGTGGTGCTGGCGGCAGGCTCGGTGGCATTGGTGCTGGCGGCGGACTCTGTGGCGGCGGTGCTGGTGGTGGGCTCAGTGACTGCGGTGCTGGTGGTAGGCTCAGTGACTGGGGTGCTGGTGGCGGGCTCAGTGACTGCGGTGCTGGTGGCAGGGCATGTGGCGGTGCAGGTGGCGGTGCTGGTGGCGGTCTTGTCCTCCGTGCAGGTTGGCGTCGACGTGGACCTGCCCTTAGTTTTCTGGCCCTTCCTCAACTTGGATGGTGGCGCAGCTGTCTTGCCACTATCCACTTTTGTTTTGCCTGAGCCCTTGGTGGCAGGTGTTTTCGCCTTCTGCCTCCGGGATGTGGGCAACTTTTTTACTTTTGGAGGTGGCGGAATGTCCTTGCCCTCGCTCCGTGGCACACTGGCAGCCATGTTGCTTGGCGCACTCCAAAAGCCCGCAGATGCTGGCACCCGGTGATGTGGTGGCTGAGGTGCTGGGTTGGGACATGGAAAGCCGGGCCCTAGGGGACAGACGGGGGGGGGGGGGGGAGTTGTAGGGAAGAGGTCAATATTAGCCAAGAAATGTTTTTTTGACACACTGGGACGGGTAGATGGAGGGGGTCTGGGAGTGGAGGAAAAGGTAGTGGTTGTAGGACGTTTGCTGACTTTGGGTGAAGGTGCATGGGCTGGAGGCTGTTGTGAGGTGGATGGCTGTTGGGTGGGTGTGTGGCTGCATTTGTGTACTTTGGGAGGAGGGCTCACAGACACACTGGTAGAGGACACAGGGGATGTGTGAATGGTAGTGGGGGTGGTGAGTGCACGTGAGCGGTGTGTGGTGATGGGGGTGCCGGTGATGGAGGTAGTGGCTGAGGATGTAGTGCATTCAGGTCTGAGTGGAGACGAGACAGAGAGGGAGGAGGACGACGTGGAGGCAGTTGATGTTGGTATGTGTGCATGGGTATGATGCTTGTGTGAGTGCCTGTGGGATGTGTGGTACTTATGTTTGCTAGAGCCACCCTTGTGTGTTGAGGTGTGTGCATGCTGGTCTGATGGTGTGCTTGGGATAGGCTGAGGTACAGGGGATTGCGTCTGGGTGGAGGAAGTTGGAGGGGGGAGGCTGGACACACGGAGAATGGCTGCCATCAGTGCTGAGGCCAGCGCCTGAAATGCTCTCTGTTGGGCTGCCTGGCCAGAATGAATGGCCTCCAGGTATGCATTTGTTTGTTGCAAATGCCTCTCGACACCCTGGATGGCATTCAGAATGGTAGACTGCCCAACCGTGAGGGATCTCAGGAGGTCAATAGCCTCCTCACTGAGGGCATCAGGGCAGGGCCTGAGGTGCATAGGGCGAAGGAGATGCCCACCTTCCTGGGTGAGCGGCCACGGGACACATGCTGAGGGGCTGCTGGGAGGACGGTGCTGGTAGGGGGGTGGCGGCTGTACCTGTTGATGTGGTGGGCACAGAGGGTCCCGCCACCGCAAGGGAGCTCCCATCAGAGGAGGAGTCGCTGTCGCTGATGTCACCTCCTGTCCCCGCCGTAGTGCTCCCCTCGCCCTCTGTCCCACTGGTGGCTTCAGACTCCGTTGTCCCGCCCTCCAGGGCCAAGTGGGATGCAGCTCCCTCCTGCTCCAGTGCCACTGCTCTTCCGCCTGAAGATGCTAATGCACACAAGAACAGGGAGACCACAAAAAGGGGGGGGAGACAAAAGAAAGACATGTTCAGTGCATGCAATACCACTACCGTTAGCGGACACTACAGACACAGCAGCCCTCTGCACTACGCCATGCACTTATAGTTCCTAGATTAATCACATTCCCATGGGGTACAAGGCCAATGCCCGATTGTTGCACACATGGAAGTCACAGGAGCCTGACTAGGTGTAGATGGCTCTTACCACTGGTGGGGTTGGGGTGCCACATAACCTGCCTCACAAAGGGACCTTGACTACAAAACTCGCCCTGGCCTAGGGGAACCCACTGCCCACCTCCCCCACCCAGACACCTCGTAATGCGCGCAGAGTCTGATGGATGTGACGGTACTCACCCCCTTGTGGCTGCTGTGATGCCCTCAAGCGCCCATCCAACTCCTGATATGCCACCGCCAGGATCCAGAACATCAGGGGGGTCATGGTGTGACGGGCACACCTCCCACGTTGGGAGGCCATCCCCAGCTGGGCCTCTGCCGTCTTCTTGCTCCAGCGGCGAATGTCCTCCCATCTTTTCCTGCAGTGGGTGCTCCGTCTGTGGTGGACCCCCAGGGTCCGGACGTCCTTGGCGATGGCACGCCAAATATCCTTCTTCTGGTGGGTGCTGACCTAGAAGAATAGTACAGGGGAAAAGGAAAATCTTTAACCGTTCGGACCGTCACAGTCATTGACCCACGTTCCCACTCTTGCCCTGACGCACATACACTCGTCATCCGCTTATGCAGGGCTCAGTCCCCCCCCTCTATCTTCCATCCACACCACTCCAAACAGGCATTGCCGGTACAGCATGCTCACAGTGTACTCACCTGTTTGTCTGGAGGACCTTAGAGTAGCGTGTACTGGAGGAGGACCCCATCCACTAACTTCTCCAACTTCTCCGAAGTGAAGGCAGGGGCCCTTTCCCCAGACACATGAGCCATCGTCGCTTCCAGACTGAGGTCACAGCAGCACTTGCAGTGTAGGTCCTCTCCTGTCAAAGGTCAGGTATCAAGTGAGTGAACAGATAGAAAATGGCGGTCACGTCCGCGGCGGTGCGTACCGTCACCGCCGGCGTACATCGTCATAGGCTGCTGGGACCCATAGGGTCCAATGTTAACCAATGCAGAATTGCGCCGTGGTCTTCAACCGCCTACCGCGACGGTGTACAACGCCAGCGCAGTTACCTCATATACCCTTGTCCCACCTTACAGGTCAGGCAGCCGCCATTTGAGAGGGCCACATGGCATTAATTTTAAATGCGTCACACCTATCTAGGCCTTGCATACACACAGTCACAGGCACATTGCGGATTGACAGATGTGTGCAATAAATGTTTTGTAATACCTCAGTGTTGGCTGACTCTCTGCTCGCTGTTCTTGTCCATAGGGCACGTCCGCTGGGGCAGGTGAGGAGATGGCGGCATCCTCCGGTGTACAGACCGCTGGTGGACCTGTCGGCAATGGAAGAGAGACACGTAATAGTCACCTACAGACTTGATAGTGCAACAATCCATGAACTGTGTGCCCAGTTGGTGCCATACCTGATGTCAGCAATCCGCCATCCCACAGGGATCCCCTCTCTAGTGCAGGTCCTGTCAGTACTCCATTTCCTGGCAAGTGGGTCTTTTCAAACTACAGTGGCCATTGCATCAGGGATGTCCCAGCCTATGTTCTCAAACGAGTTGTCCAGAGTGTTGTCTGCCCTGCTGAAACACATGCGCAGGTACATTGTTTTCCCTCAGGCGGAGGATTTGCCTACAGTGAAAGGTGACTTCTATGCCCTGGGGCATATCCCCAACATCATAGGTGCCATTGATGGGACACATGTGGCTTTGGTACCCCCCGCAGGAGTGAACATGTGTATAGAAACCGGAAGAGTTACCATTCAATGAATGTGCAGATGGTGTGTTTGGCCGACCAGTACATCTCCCATGTGAATGCCAAGTTTCCTGGCTCAGTGCATGACGCTTAAATTCTGAGGAATAGCAGCATCCCTTATGTGATGGGGCAACTCCAGAGGCACCGTGTGTGGCTAATAGGTGAGGGCAAGGACCCTATACCCTGTGAATAGTTGTCTGGATCTGGGGTTGTCCCTAAGGGTTAGTGTGTGTCTAACAGTTGTCCCTCGACATTTGCAGGTGACTCTGGGTACCCCAACCTGTCATGGCTACTGACCCCAGTGAGAAATCCCAGGACAAGGGTAGAGGAACGCTACAATGAGGCACATGGGCGAACAAGGAGAGTGATTGAAAGGACCTTTGGCCTCCTGAAGGCCAGGTTCCGGTGCCTCCATATGACAGGTGGTTCTCTCTACTACTCATCAAAGAAGGTGTGCCAGATCATCGTGGCCTGCTGTATGCTGCACAATCTGCATTTGTGATGACAGGTGCCTTTTCTGCAGGAGGATTATCCAGAAGGAGGTCTTGTGGCAGATGTGGAGCCTGTGGAGAGTGAAGAAGAGGAGGCAGAAGAAGAGGATATCGACAACAGAAACAACGTTATCCAGCAATACCTCCAGTGAGACACAGGTAAGAAGATGTCAATGCCTCACACATCTCATACAATTGTTAGACCTATCATATGTCTGTCACTTTCACCCAGTGTATAGACCCTGACCTGTCACTTTGCCTTTCGATTTCACAGATGTGGGTCCCACTGTGTGACCTCTGATAAATTAACTCATGAACTAGAGCTGTGTTACATCGGTATGTTGGCAATACAATCGACATTGCTATATTCCATAGTTATTGTAAATACACATTTGCGAAAGCACAGACTGACTCCAGATTGTTTTGTGATTCAAGGGTGTTTATTTCAGTGCAAATTAGTGGAGGGTGTTGTAAAATGGGCAGGGGTGATGGTGGAGGATTGTCCATGGCAGAGTTCAGTCTATTTGTTTCACAGGTGCATTGTACAAAGGGGCATAGGAAGTGGAGCTAGGGCAGTTGATGGATGGACAGGGTGAAAAAGTGGGACAGAAGGATGACATTCAGGGGGGTCTCATTTCCTGGCGGGGGTCTTGGCATTGTTCTCTGTCTTTGTCCTGGATCTCAGTGACCGTTTGCGGGTTGTTCTCCATCTGCAGGGGGTGGGGTGCTGGTGTCGTGGTCCTGCGCGGTGCCTTCTGTCCACTAGCGCCGGCGGAGGTGGTGGGCTGTTCATCATCCAGGCTAGTGTCAGGGGCCCCTTGTTGTGCCACAGTGTCCCTCCTGGTGTTCACAAGGTCCTTCAGCACCCCTACAATGGTGACCAGGGTGGTGTTGATGGACTTGAGTTCCTCCCTGATCCCCAGATACTGTACCTCCTGCAGCCGCTGGGTCTCCTGAAACTTGGCCAGTACCATTGCCATTGTCTCCTGGGAATGATGGTACGCTCCCATGATGTTGGAGAGGGCCTCGTGGAGAGTGGGTTCCCTGGGCCTGTCCTCCCCCTGTCGCACAGCAGTCCTCCCAGTTCCCCTGTTTTCCTGTTCCTCTGTCCCCTGAACCGTGTGCCCACTGCCACTGCCCCCAGGTCCCTGATTTTCTTGAGGTGGTGGTTTGCCTGGGTTCCCTGTAGTGGTGGACACACTGCTGCTTGACGTGTCCTGGGGACAGAGGGATGAGCGCGCCGGGTGGGTGCTGTGCTGGTGTTTCCTGAGGGGGCAGGCTCTGTGGTGGCATGTGCCAGTGTCAGGGGAACCGACAGTCCCGAGGTCCCAGATGGGCCGGGCTGGTCATCTTGATCCAGTTGGACAGAGCTGCTGTCATCACTGTGGACCTCTTCTGTGGGGGGAGTGGACATGGCTGGAACCTCCTGTCCGGTGACGTTGGGTAGGGGTCCTGCAGGAGTGTAAAAGCATGATTATTGCAGCTGTGTGTTCCTTCATGTGCAATGGGTGGGTGACCCTGTACTCCAGTGCTTGCATTATTGTCTAGGAACTTGTGTGATAATTGGTTTGGGGTCTGTGTGGGTATCTGTGGTGGACATGCTTGGCTGATGGGTGTCCATGCTTTGGTGTTGCATGCAGGGCTTGGTGTTGGGATGGTTGGGTTGTGATAGTGGGACATTTGTGAGGTGTTGGAGTGATGGGGGTGAGGGTGAGGGTGGGGTATGTGATGGCATGCAGGTAGGTTGGGGGATGTAATAGTAAAGGTTTGACTTACCAGAGTCCATTCCTCCTGCTACTCCTGCGAGGCCCTCAGGATGTGGTATAGCCAAGACTTGCTCCTCCCATGTTGTTAGTTGTGGGGGAGGAGGTGGGGGTCCACCGCCAGTCCTCTGTACTGCAATCTGGTGTCTTGAGACCACAGAACGCACCTTCCCCCGTAGGTCGTTCCACCTCTTCCTGATGTCATCCCGTGTTCCTGGATGCTGTCCCACTGCATTGACCCTGGCTACGATTCAGTGCCATAGCTCCATCTTCCTAGCTATGGAGGTGTGCTGCACCTGTGATCCGAATAGCTGTGGCTCTATCCGGACGATTTCCTCCACCATGACCCTGAGCTCCTCCTCAGAGAACTTGGGGTGTCTTTGAGGTGCCATGATGTGGTGTGGGTGATGTGTGAGATGGTGTGTGTTGTGATGTGTGAGGGGATGTGTTTGTGTGTGTTGTCTGAGGTGCCTAAATGTAGTGTGAGTGATGATGTTGTGTGCCTGTGGATGCTAGTGTTGTCTCTGGTGGTGTCTCTCTCTGGCCTTCTTTAGGAATTTTTGGTAGTAGGGGTTTGTGGGTGATGTGGGTGTGTGTTTTATATTGGATTGGGTGTGTGGGAGTGGTGTGTGTATGTGTATCAGGTGTGTGTATTTCGAATTGTCCAATGTGGTTGTGTTTTGTATATGTGTATGTATTTTGAGCGCAGCAGTGTGTACCGCCAATGGTTTACCGCGGTTGAAAGACCGCCGCGTGGATTCGTGGCTCGTGATAGTGTGCCCGTATTACTGTTGGTGTGACGGTGTCGGTTTTGTTATCGCCAGTTTATCACTGACCTTTGGTGTGGCGGACTTGTGTGGGTGTCTGGATTTTGGCAGATTCCGAGCTGTGGGTCGTAATAGCTTTAGCGGAATTCCGCCGCCGCAGTGGTGTGTTGGCGGTCTTCTGCATGGCGGTAAGCGGCATTTACCGCCAATGTTGTAATGAGGGCCTATATGCCAGCACGATTGTTGGAAAATCGGAAACTCTCAAACCCTCTCAATCTCACTGACCAAGCTACGCCCCTGTGTACATGTGTCCTTTGTGTATGATTCCGACACGGGACACAATGACAAGTGTACTAGGTGCCCATAGCGTGACCCCATATGATCTGGATGATGGCGCAACCACCTGTTGTTGCCCTGCATGACACAGTTAGATGTGTGTGTACTTATGGTCATGGGCGTCCACTGCGGCATGGATTTTGGTCTCCTTTGATGATCATCAGGCCCCCAGGGTTCCTCCAGGACTGCGATGATCCTGACAGCGTGGCGAAGATCGTAATCCACCAAGGCAGTGCTGCATGCAGTGCTGCCCTGAGGATAACGACCTCGTTCTTCACCAGCCTTTTCTTGGTGGTTTGACCGCCATGAAAAGTCTGGTGGAAAACAGGTGCAGGGGGCCACATGGGGGTCCCTGCACTGCCCATGAACTTGGCATGTGCAGTGCAGCGGTCCCCCTGCCCAGCAATCGCTGTGCAGACAGTGAACATTGCGAGAGTACTGGTGCACCCTGTGGACTACAGCATTGCCGCCGGCTCCATTATGAGCCAGAGACAATGCTGTACCCTGTTTCATGCTAGGCCAGCGGGCAGAAACAAAGATTTCAGCCTACTGGCCTAGCGGGAAACTCCTAATAGGTCCGGCGGAGTGGTCGCCACAAAGGCGGCGGCGGCCACCTTGTCGGGGGTTTGGTGGATGGGCTTTCCCTTCCATCAAACTCATAATGAGGCCCAAAGTCTTGAGAAAGCAGATTACCATGAAACACATTTTTATATGGGATAGACTGAAACTGAACTAAAAGCAGACTGTTGGACAAGTAACTGGAAAAAGGATGGATAGATCTGGACATTATTTGATTATTATAAACTTAAACTTCTTGCCTAATAAACACGAACTTGTGAATGAATTGTGAATTGTGACTTCAAGTATGCTATGTTGTTACTGTTTGAAAGAAATGCTTAGTTCAGGTGCTTCTTAAACTAATATTTGTAAAGATCTTTTTTATTTAATAAAGTACAGTGATCATAGTTGTTCATATGTTGAGCACTGCTCAAGAATTACTGTTCTTGGATCATAGTCTTAAAAGTATGGAGCAGGCACTAAGGAAGCATCTCAGCCCTTCTTATAGAGGGAATCTTCTCCCCATGTGCAGTGATACAGGGATTGGAAGTATAGGTTTACCAATGGTTCCCAACGTATTGTTATTTTTCTTCACCCTTTTCAACTGCTGTATCAGTTGATTTTGTTCTATGAAAAAATGAGGAAATTCAATGCATTATAGAGTTTGATTAATCCATTTTAAATTAAAATGGGCTATACTTAATTTGCTATGGGTCACAAATTATATTTAGAATTGCTAGCTAAATCTGGGATATTTGCAAACTCATCAGGTCCCTGATATGATTTACCCATTGACCCACTTTTCTCTGCATCATCGGAAGAGCCAATACTGTGCTCCTTTTCAGTAAACTTGTAAATAGAACAGTTACAGTAGCAATTGATATACTGATTTTCTAATTTACTTCCATAATTTCCAAAGCAGTTCTTGTGTACTAGAGGATTTTGCTAACAGTTTTTTTTTTAAGTTCCTTCTCTCTTTAGCACAGTAATTCTAATTCACAAAAGCAATTGCATAAATAACACCAATGCAGGATTGTAATTTACTGACGCTTGCTTGATTTTCATATATGTATAACCTTTGCATGCTAAATTTATGCATGGTGCAATTTGCTTGCATAGGCGTATGATATTCACGTGCATTTTCGACTTACACCTTTCTCGAGAAAACTTGCAATTTCCTACTAAACACTGATAACAGATACAGTACACCAGTGATGTCTTGTCATAACTATCTCTTGGCCACCTCCTACTCTAACCAAGACTCCAATAACAAGAGGATCAGGATTTCAAAGAAAGTCTCTTGAAACCTGATTGAAAACATTTGCCGTCAAAGAGATACCCAATACAATATGTTTCTGCAAACATGAAAACAACAAGCAAAATATCCCTTTTAGGGTACAACTATCCGGTTGGAAGATCATGGGCTTAAGGAAAATAGACAACGAGAGGGAAACTCTGATGGGGTTCAATGGACCTTGGTCATGACAAATATCCTAGTTGGGATATTTTCCAATGGACTTCTTTAAAAACTTGTTCCTTTTAGTGTCTCTTTTCCCTCTGACCAAAATATTCCTGGATAGGAACCTGAACTTGTTTAGGAACAGCAAAATATAGCAGATCTAAAATAATTTCAAATGTCACGAACCTATTAAGAATCTTAAAGAGGCTTTTACGATCATACATCTTATAGATAATTCTTACATAACAAACAGACCATGAGGAGCTTTCATTTTTATTCTTATAGATCCTCTTCCAAAGTAAACATACTGGGCCCAATTCACTTAGGCATTTAAAAAGCAGGTGCAGTAGTGCTCTTTTAGTACAAATGTAAATGTAATTTGAATATGCACAGGTGGTGACCTCCACCTATAGCTAGGCCGGTGGTATCTCTTATGTGCAAACAGTTCCGTCACAAGTGTGGTCTACCTTTTGCATGTAAATATGGGAGTGACTGCAAAAATGGGGAGTATCTACTAAAAGCATGAGGAGGAAAGGGGAATTTAAGAGGGGCACAGAGAGGAACACTCAATTACAAAAGCCCTCCTGCAAAAATAGGTTGCATCTACATCAGCTCCACTAGCACTACTGCCCAACATGTTCAGATCTACACCTGCAAAGTCCTGTGGAGGATGCTTCTTCTTCACAAAGGCAAATCTGCATGCATAGAATTCCTCATGTGTAAATCTACACTTACGTCTAAGTAAATCTCCTCATAGAGTTCACGATTTCCATGTGTAAGTTTACACCTAAATGTAGACTTAGAAGTCACAGACTCCTACAACTGAATTTAGGACTGAAAAATTACTAATAGTAACTTCCTGACTTTTGGTAGAGATCTCGGTCAGTGGGCGTGGATTTCCCAATAGAAAGTAATAAGGAATTTTAGGAAAATGTATTTCAAATTAAAAATAAATATTATTGATTTTAGTATTCAAAAATTACAACACATTTCACTAACTTCTATTCACCTAGGGCTACCACAGGGATAACACATCTGTACTAAAAACGAACAAATTATTACATTTTAACATGTTTGTTTTATTTTTTACATTAAAAGCAGCATTTGTGTTCAATCTGTCACAATGTCAGATGCAAGCTATATATTATTGTATTCATTTTTTAAATGTAACTTACAATATATTTTATTACAATGATATTATGTGTATTAAACAATTCATATTTGATTTTCTTATTTAAATATTGTGTAATAAGCTTTGAAACCAGTTAAAGTTTACATTTAAATGTTAGTTAAATCAAATTTATTTTAGATGTTCCCGTGTGCTGGTGTTATTGTCTGCCTCCATTAATGTTTATTGGAATGTGTTGCAGTACCAGTGGGTAGCCATGTGTGGTGCTTGGCTTATGCCAAATCTGCGCTGGGGCACACCTAACCCAGTTTTTCAGTCATAGTACTGTAGTTGTTCTGAACACGTATTTTGGGAATCACAATTGCCCTATGCTTATGTTGGTGTGTGTTTTGAATAAGCATGCCCCCCCTAAATCAGTTTACTGTAATGCCCTTTGGCTTAAAGAATGCCCCTGCCACCTTCCAAAGGCTGGTGAATGAAGTCCTTGCTGGCTTGGAGTCCTTTAGTGCAGCTTATCTTGATGATATTGCTGTCTTTAGTTCCAGCTGGCAGGATCACCTGGTCCACCTGAAGAAGGTTTTGCAGGCCCTGCAAGCAGCAGGCCTCTCTATCAAGGCATCCAAATGTCAGATAGGACAGGGAACTGTGGTTTACTTGGGACACCTTGTAGGTGGAGGCCAAGTTCAGCCACTCCAACCCAAGATCCAGACTATTCTGGACTGGGTAGCTCCAAAAACCCAGACTCAAGTCAGGTCATTCCTTGGCTTGACTGGCTACTACAGGAGGTTTGTGAAGGGATATGGATCAATAGTGACACCCCTCACAGAACCTACCTCCAAGAAAATGCCTAAGAAGGTAAACTGGACTATAGAATGCCAACAGGCCTTTGACACCCTGAAACAAGCTATGTGCACAGCACCAGTTCTAAAAGCTAAAGATTACTCCAAGCAGTTCATTGTGCAGACTGATGCCTCTGAACATGGGATAGGGACAGTTTTGTCCCAAACAAATGATGATGGCCTTGACCAGCCTGTTGCTTTCATTAGCAGGAGGTTACTCCCCAGGGAGCAGCGTTGGAGTGCCATTGAGAGGGAGGCCTTTGCTGTGGTTTGGTCCCTGAAGAAGCTGAGACCATACCTCTTTGGTACTCACTTTGTAGTTCAAACTGACCACAGACCTCTCAGATGGCTAATGCAAATGAAAGGTGAAAATCCAAAACTGTTGAGGTGGTCCATCTCACTACAGGGAATGGACTTTATAGTGGAACACAGACCTGGGACTGCCCATGCCAATGCAGATGGCCTTTCCAGGTTCTTCCACTCAGAAAATGAAGACTCTCTTGGGAAAGGTTAGTCTCATCCTCTTTCGTTTGGGGGGGGGGGGGTTGTGTAAGGAAATGCCTCCTTGGCATGGTTACCCCCTGACTTTTTGCCTTTGCTGATGCCAAGTTATGATTTTAAAGTGTGCTGAGGCCTGCTAACCAGGCCCCAGCACCAGTGTTCTTTCCCTAAACTGTACCTTTGTCTCCACAATTGGCACACCCTGGCATTCAGGTAAGTCCCTTGTAACTGGTACCCCTGGTACCAAGGGCCCTGATGCTAGGGAAGGTCTCTAAGGGCTGCAGCATGTCTTATGCTACCCTAGGGACCCCTATCTCAGCACAGACACACTGCTTGCCAGCTTGTGTGTGCTGGTGGGGAGGAAATGACTAAGTCGACATGGCACTCCCCTCAGGGTGCCATGCCAACCTCACACTGCCTATGGCATAGGCAAGTCACCCCTCTAGCAGGCCTTACAGCCCTAAGGCAGGGTGCACTATACCACAGGTGAGGGCATAGGTGCATGAGCACTATGCCCCTACAGTGTCTAAGCAATACCTTAGACATTGTAAGTGCAGGGTAGCCATAAGAGTATATGGTCTGGGAGTCTGTCAAACACGAACTCCACAGCACCATAATGGCTACACTGAAAACTGTGAAGTTTGGTATCAAACGTCTCAGCACAATAAATGCACACTGATGCCAGTGTGCACTTTATTGTAAAAATACACCCAGAGGGCATCTTAGAGATGCCTCCTGAAAACATACCCGACTTCCAGTGTGGGCTGACTAGTTTTGCCAGCCTGCCACACACCAGACATGTTGCTGGCCACATGGGGAGAGTGCCTTTGTCACTCTGTGGCCAGGAACAAAGCCTGTACTGGGTGGAGGTGCTTCTCACCTCCTCCTGCAGGAACTGTAACAGCTGGTGGTGAGCCTCAAAGGCTCACCCCCTTTGTTACAGCGCCACAGGGCATCCCAGCTAGTGGAGATGCCCGCCCCTCCGGCCACTGCCCCCACTTTTGGCGGCAAGGCTGGAGGAGATAATGAGAAAAACAAGGAGGAGTCACTGGCCAGTCAGGACAACCCCTAAGGTGTCCTGAGCTGAGGTGACTCTGACTTTTAGAAATCCTCCATCTTGCAGATGGAGGATTCCCCCAATAGGATTAGGGATGTGACCCCCTCCCCACCGGGAGGAGGCACAAAGAGGGTGTAGCCACCCTCAAGGCTAGTAGCCATTGGCTACTAACCTCTCAGACCTAAACACACCCCTAAATTGAGTATTTAGGGGCCCCCAGAACCTAGGAAGATAGATTTATGCAACCTGAAGACGAAGAAGGACTACTGACCTGAAGCCCTGCAGAGAAGACGGAGACACCAACTGCTTTGGCCCCAGCCCTACCGGCCTGTCTCTCCACTTCAAGAAAAACTGCAACAGCGACACGTCCCCCAGGGTCCAGCGACCTCTGAATCCTCAGAGGACTACCCTGCATCTAAAAGGACCAGGAAACTCCTGAGGACAGCGGCCCTGTTCCACAAAGACTGCAACTTTGCAACAAAGAAGCAACTTTTAAAGACCACACGTTTTCCGCCGGAAGCATGAGAACTTCCACTCTGCACCCGACGCCCCTGGCTCGACCTGTGGAAAACTAACTCTACAGGGAGGACTCCCCGGCGACTGCGAGCCCGTGAGTAGCCAGAGTTGACCCCCCTGAGCCCCCACAGCGACGCCTGCAGAGGGAATCCAGAGGCTCCCCCTGACCGCGACTGCCTGCTTGAAGGAACCCGAGCCTGGTAAAGACACTGCACCCGCAGCCCCCAGGACCTGAAGGAACCGAACTCCAGTGCAGGAGCGACCCCCAGATGGCCATCTTCCTAGCCCAGGTGGTGGCTACCCCGAGGAGCCCCCCCCCTTTGCCTGCCTGCATAGCTGAAGAGACCCCTAGGTCGCCCATTGAATCCTATTGCAAACCCTACGCCTGTTTGCACTCTGCACCCGGCCGCCCATGTGCCACTGAGGGTGTACTTTCTGTGCCTGCTTGTGTCCCCCCTGGTGCTCTACAAAACCCCCCTGGTCTGCCCTCCGAAGTTGCGGGTACTTACCTGCTGGCACCCCTATTTCCATTGAAGTCTATGTGTTTTGGGCACCACTTTGACCTCTGCACCTGACCGGCCCTGAGCTGCTGTTGTGGTAACTTTGGGGTTGCCTTGAACCCCCAACGGTGGGCTACCTTGGACCCAACTTTGAAATCTGTAAGTGCTTTACTTACGTGTGAACCTAACAAATACTTACCTCCCCCAGGAACTGTTGATTTTTTGCAGTGTCCATTTTTAAAATAGCTTATTGCCATTTTTGCCAAAACTGTACATGCTATTGTGATGATTCAAAGTTCCTAAGATACCTGAGTGAAATACCTTTCATTTAAAGTATTGTTTGTAAATCTTGAACCTGTGGTTCTTAAAATAAACTAAGAAAAGATATTTTTCTATATAAAAACCTATTGGCCTGGAATTGTCTTTGAGTTTGTGATCCTCATTTATTGCCTGTGTGTGTACAACAAATGCTTAACACTACCCTCTTATAAGCCTACTGCTCAACCACACTACCACAAAATAGAGCATTCAAATTATCTCTTTTTGCCACTATTTTACCTCTAAGGTGAACCCTTGGACTCTGTGCACACTATGGGGGTCATCACAACATTGGCGGTAAAAGCAGCTTACCGCCGTGCAGAAGACCGCCAATACACCGCCGCAGCCGCGGAATTCCGCCACAGCTATTATGACCCACATCTCGGAATCCGCCGAAATTCAGTCACCCACACAAGTCCGTCACACCAAAGGCCAGTGTTAAACTGGCGAAAACAAAACCTCCACCTCCACGCCAACAGAAACACGCCCATGCAATTACGACCCACGAATCCACGCGGCGGTCTTTGAACCGCGGTATTCCATTGGCGGTACACACCGCTGCGCTCAAAATACACACACATCTCCAAAACACCACCACATTGGACAATTCCAAATACACACACCTGATACACATACAAACAACACTCCCACACACCCAACACAATATAAAACATACACCCACATCACCCACAAACCCCTACGACCAAAAATTAGTCACGAAGGCGACAGAGAGATAGCACAGAATAGACAATCCCACCACACAGAGGCACACAACACCATCACCCACACAACATCCACGCACAAAACACCACACACCACTACACATCACCACACACATCAACACTCACACCGCCCCACACATCACACACACCACCCCATGTCATGCCAAAGACACGCCCGCTTTTCCGAGGAGGAGCTCCGGGTCATGGTGGAGGAAATCCTACGGGTAGAGCCACAGCTATTTGGCTCACAGGTGCAGCACATATCCATAGCCAGGAAGATGGAGCTATGGCACAGAATAGTCGACAGGGTCAACGCTGTGGGACAGCATCCAAGAAATCGGGAGGACATCAGGAAGAGGTGGAACGACCTACCGGGGAAGGTGCGTTCAGCGGTCTCTAGGCACAACATCGCGATTCAGCGGACTGGCGGCGGACCCCCACCTCCTCCCCCACAACTAACAACATGGGAGGAGCAAGTCTTGACCATCATGCATCCAGAGGGCCTCGGAGGAGTCAGTGGAGGAATGGACACTGGTAAGTCAAATCTTAACTATCACATCCCCCACCCTACCTGCATGCTATCACACACCCCCACCCTCACCTCCTCCCCTATCACTCCAGCTCCTCACTAATGTACTCATAACACAAACCACACATCCCAACACCAAGCCCTGCATGACACAACTAAGCATGGTCACCCATCACTAAAGCATGCTCACTGCACATACCCATAACAACCCCGTAACCATCATGACACATGCCCCCACACACGAATGCTTGCACTGGGGTACACGCACACCCACCCATTGCACACCATGACACACACACATGCAATAATCATGCTCTAATGCCCCTGCAGGATCACGAAGGACCGTCACCACACCAGAGGGTCCAGACATCTCCACTCCACCCACAGAAGAGGCCCACAGTGACGAGAGCAGCTCTGCCCTACTGGATCCAGATGACCAGCCCGGACCATCGTGGGCCTCAGGACAGTCGGTTCCCCTTGCACAGGCACAGGCCAACACTGACCTTCCACCCTCTGGTAACACCAGCACAGCACCCACCCAGCGGGCCCAAACCTCCGTACCCAGGACAGGTCAATCAGCTGTGTGTCCACCACTACAGGGAACCCAGGATAACCCACCACCCCAACAACAACAGGGACCTGGGGGCAGTGGTAGTGGGCACACGGTCCAGGGGACGGAGGCACAGGAACACAGGGGAACTGGGAGGGCTGCTGTGCGACAGGGGGCGGACAGGCCAAGGGAACCCACTCTCCACGAGGCCCTCTCCTCCATCATGGGAGCATACCACCACTCCCAGGAGACGATGGCGACAGTCCTGGTCAAGTTGCAGGAGACCCAGCGCCTGCAGGAGGAACAGTATTTGGGGTTCAGGGAGGAGCTCAGGACCATCAGCTCCGCCTTGGGCACCATCGTAGGGGTGCTGAAGGACATACAGCAGACCATGAGGGACACCGTGGCACTCCAAGGGGCCCCTGACACTAGCCAGGATGATGAACTGCCCACCACCTCCGCCGGCGCTAGTGGACAGGACGCCCCGCCACTGGACCACCACACCAGCACCCCACCCCCTGCAGACGGACAACCACCACCCAAGCGGTCCCTGAGATCCAGGAACAGGACAGAGCAAGATGGCAAGACCCCCGCCAGGAAATGAGACCACACTGATTGTCACCCCACTGTCTCACTTTGTTACCCTGTCCATACTTAAACTGCCCCAGCTCCACTTCCTATGCCCATATGGGCAGTGCACCTGTGAGACTAATAGGCTGGACTCTGCCATGGACATTCCTCCACCACCACCCATAACCATTTAACAACCCCCCTCCATTTTTGAGCACTTAAATAAACACCCTTGAACCACAAAACTATGTTGAGTCAGTCTATGATTTGGTAAAATGTATTATCAATGACAGTGTCAAAATGCGTTTCTAGTTGTAAAGGCAACATACCTATGTCACACATCACAAGTCCTTGAAGGATGCATGCAGATGACACACGTTGGTAAGCACACCTGTGAAACCGTAATGTAAAGGAACAACTCAGTTACCAAATTATGCAATGAAATTACACACAGGATAGAGGAAGACGTGTGACAGTGAATGTAATGGTAAAAATGAAAATGTTCTCACCTGTGTGTCACTGGAAATATTGCTGTATGACTGACTCCCTGTTGTCGTTGTCTTCTTCCTCAGCTTCCTCCTCATCACTGTCCACAGGCTCCACAGGTGCCATAACACCATCATCTGGACAATCCTCCTGCAGAAGAGGCACCTGGCGTCGCAAAGCAAGATTGTGAAGCATCGAGCAGGCGATGATGATCTGGCACACCTTCTTCGGTGAGTAGAATAGGGAACCACCTGTCATATGGAGGCACCTGAACCTGGCCTTCAGGAGGCCGAAGGTGCGTTCGATCACACTCCTAGTCCGCCCATGGGCCTCATTGTAGCGTTCCTCTGCCCTGGTCCTAGGATTTCTCACTGGGGTCAATAGCCAGGACAGGTTGGGGTAACCAGAGTCCCCTAATAGCCACACACGGTGCCTCTGCAGTTGACCCATCATATCGGGGATGGTGCTATTCTGCAGGATGTAGGCATCATGCACTGAGCCAGGGAACATAGCATTAACCTGGGAGATGTACTGGTCTGCCAAACATACCATCTGTACATTCATGGAATGATAACTCTTCCGGTTCCTGTACACCTGTTCACTCCTGTGGGGGGGGACCAGAGCTACATGGGTCCCATCAATAGCACGTATGATGTTGGGGATATGTCCAAGGGCATAGAAGTCACCTTTCACTGTAGCCAAATCTTCCATCTCAGGGAAAATGATGTATCTCCTTACGTGTTTCAGCAGGGCAGACAACACTCTGGACAGCACGTTGGAAAACATGGGCTGGGACATCCCTGACGCCATGGCCACTGTTGTCTGAAAAGATCCACTTGCAAGGAAATGGAGCACTGACAGCACCTGCACGTCAGGGGGGATTCCAGTGGGATGGCGGATTGGTGACATCAGGTCTGGCTCCAACTGGGTACATAGTTCCTGGATAGTGGCACGGTCAAACCTGTAGGTGACGATTAAATGTCGCTCCTCCATTGTCAACAGGTCCACCAGCGGTCGGTACACCGGAGGATTCCGCCATCTTCTCAATTGTCCCAAATGACGGTGCCTAGGAAGGACAACAACGACCACAGACTCAACTTTTTTCCAGGTATGTACCCACAGTTACACAGAACACGACACCAAACACGAAACCCTTCCTGTATGTGTATTGAGTGTAGGCCTAGCTATGTGTGACGCAGAAGTAAATGAAGCCATGTGGGCCCCTGAAATGGCGGCTGCCTGACCTCTAAACTGGGACAATGGGATTGTGGGGTAACAGCGTTGGCGTTGCACACCGTCGCGGTAGGCGGTCGTAGACCGCGGCGCAATGCTGCATTGGTAAACATTGGATCCTATGGGTCCCAGGAGCCAATGAGGAAGTGCGCCTGCGGTGATGATACGCACCGCCGCGGACATCACCGCCATTTTCTATCAGTTCAATCACTAGATACCTGATCTTCGACAGGAGAGGACCTACACTGCAAGTGCTGCTGTGACCTCGGTCTGGAAGCGACGATGGCTGCTGCATCTGGGGAAAGGGCCCCTGCCTTCACTGCTCAGGAGTTGGAGAAACTAGTAGACGGGGTCCTCCCCCAGTACACGCTACTCTACGGTCCTCGAGACCAACAGGTAAGTACACAGGTAGCACGTTGTATGGGCTAGGCCTGGGTGGAGAGGGCTGGTATTAAGAGGGAAGGGGGCAGAGTTCAGGGAACATTAATGCATGTGAATGAATGTGGCACATGGCTAGGGTAGGGAGGGGGGACACTCACATTGACGGTGCAGTTGGTAATGACTCCTCTTCTTCCCTTGTGCATGTCATGTAGGTCAGCGCCCACCAGAAGAAGGACATTTGGCGTGCCATCGCCAAGGACGTCCGGACCCTGGGGGTCCACCAGAGACGGGGCACCCACTGCGGGAAAAGATGGGAGGACATTCGCCGCTGGAGCAAGAAGACGGCGGAGGCTCAGCTGGGGATGGCCTCCCAACGTGGGAGGGGTGCCCGTCGCACCATGACCCCCCTGATGTTCCGGATCCTGGCGGTGGCCTACCCTGAGTTGGATGGGCGCTTGAGGGCATCACAGCAGACACCAGGGGGTGAGTACACTCTCATTCTGTGGACTTTGCACGCAGTGGAAGGGTCTGGGTGGGGGAGGAGGCCTGTGGGTGTACCTAGGCCAGACAGAAATACATAGGCTAGGCCCCTCCGTAATGCAGGCCATGTGGCACTCTACCCCACCGCAGTAGAGTGCCAAGTACAGGTATACATGCCCCTGTGGCATCCATGTGTGCAGATGTCCATCATAGCCATGTAGGCCAGATCCCAGGAATTGCATCTGTAGAGGCCAGGAGCACGGCGTAGTGCAGGGGGATGCTGTGTCTGTATTGTCCGCCAACGGTAGCGGTATGCCATGCACTCAACCTGTCTTTCTTCTGTCTTCCCCCCCTTCTTGTGCTCTCCCTGTTCTTTTGTGCATCAGCATCATCAGGCGGAGGTACAGTGGCACCGGAGCACGAGGGAGCTGCATCCCACATGGCAATGGAGGGCCACACCACGGACTCCGAATGCACCAGTGGGACGGAGGGCGAGGGGAGCTTCACGTCAGCCACCGGATCACCAACCAGCGACACAGACTCGTCCGCCGATGGGAGCTCCCTTGTGGTGGTGGCACCATCTGTGCGCCCCACTTCTACAGGTACAGACGCCACCTCCCCTACCAGCACCGCCCTCCCAGCAGCCCCTCAGCGTTCGCCCCGTGCCCACTCACCCAGGAGGGTGGGCATCACCTTCGCCCCAGGCACCTCAGGCCCTGCCCCAGTCACCCCTGCTGCCCTCAGTGAGGAGGCCATTGACCTCCTCAGGTCACTCACTGTTGGGCAGTCTACCATTGTGAATGCCATCCAGGGTGTAGAAAGGGAGTTGCAACACAGTAATGCATTCCTGGAGGGCATTCATTCTGGTCAGGCTGTCCTTCAGCAAACCCTGCACTCTCTGGCCTCAGCACTGATGGCAGCCATTGTCCCTGTGTCTAGGCTCCCCCCTCCAACCTCCTCCACCCAGACCCAATCCCCTGTACCCCAGCCTAACCCAAGCACACCATTAGACCAGCATGCACACACCTCAACACACAAAAGTAGCTCAGGCAAGCATAGGCACCACACAACCCACAGGCACTCACGCAAGCATCACCCACATGCAGACACAGCAACATCCACTGCCTCCACTGTGTCCCCCTCCTCGTCGTCTCCCTCCTCCCTCCCAGTGTCGTCTACACTCTCACCTGCATGCACTACATCTACAGGTACCAAGACTCGCACCAGAACACCCAGCACCACACCTGCACTCACCACCTCCACTCCCATTTACACGTCCCCTGTGTCCTCTCCCAGTGTGTCTGTGATGCCCCCTCCCAAAGTACACAAACGCGGGCACCCACACACCCAACATCCATCCACCTCACGACAGCCTCCAGTACCTGCACCTGCACCCAAAACATCTAAAGTGATACCTCCTACAACCACCTCCTCTTCCTCCACTCCCAGACCCCCTCCAACTACCCATCCCAGTGTTCGTCAGAAACTGTCCCTCTGCAATGTTGACCTTTTTGCCCCCCCCCCCCCCCCCCCCCAATTCATCAGTCCCGTCGTAGCGCCTCAGCCAAAAAGCCTCCAGTACCAGTGGTGGCTGTTCAAGGTGTGTGGAGTGCACCGGCCACCAGGCCAGGCAGTGTGACACGGAGCCAAGGCACTACCAGTCCACCCCCTGTAAAGACTCTGAAGTTGGAAAGTGGCCGACGGGACCGTGTGAAGACTCCTGGAGGCAAAACAACTCACAGGGGTCCCAGGGGCATTGCAGAGTCAGCTGTGACTCCTCCAAAGGTGGTGAAGGGCCAGAAGAAGTCTGCACAGCCTGGTGTGAGCATCACGGTGGAGAAGGGCGGCATCCTTCCCGGCGGCCAGTACGCCACCGCCAGCACCGTCGTCACTGGTCCGGAGACCATCGCCGGAGTCAGTGCCCAGGAGGGCCCAAGTATCGTCACTGGTCAGGAGACCACTGCCGGAGTCAGTGCCCAGGAGGGCCCAAGTATCGTCACTGGTCAGGAGACCACCGCCACCGCCGGAGTCAGTGCCCAGGAGGGCCCAAGTATCGTCACTGGTCAGGAGACCACCGCCGGAGTCAGTGCCCAGGAGGGCCCAAGTATCGTCACTGGTCAGGAGACCACCGCCACTGCCGGAGTCAGTGCCCAGGAGGGCCCAAGTATCGTCACTGGTCAGGAGACCACCGCCGGAGTCAGTGCCCAGGAGGGCCCAAGTATCATCACTGGTCAGGAGACCACCGCCGGAGTCAGTGCCCAGGAGGGCCCAAGTATCGTCACTGGTCAGGAGACCACTGCCACCGCCGGAGTCAGTGCCCAGGAGGGCCCAAGTATCGTCACTGGTCAGGAGACTGGGCAATCATGCCACACACCAATGCCCAGTCCAGAGACCGCCATGGCAAAGCACCGCTGAACAGTCCAGAGACCGCCATGGCTAAGCACCGCTGAACAGTCCAGAGACCGCCATGGCTAAGCACCGCTGAACAGTCCAGAGACCGCCATGGCTAAGCACCTCTGAACAGTCCAGAGACCGCCATGGCTCAGCACCGCTGAACAGTCCAGAGACCGCCATGGCTAAGCACCGCTGAAAAGTCCAGAGACCGCCATGGCTAAGCACCGCTGAACAGTCCAGAGACCGCCATGGCTAAGCACCGCTGAACAGTCCAGAGACCGCCATGGCTAAGCACTGCTGAAGAGTCCAGAGACCGCCATGGCTAAGCACCACTGAACAGTCCAGAGACCGCCATGGCTAAGCACCGCTGAAGAGTCCAGAGACCGTCATGGCTAAGCACCGCTGAACAGTCCAGAGGCCGCCATGGCTAAGCACCGCTGAACAGGGCATGCACCGCTGAAGAAGGAAAAGACCGCCACATCAAGCATCGTTGTCCCATGTGCAGCTGGGACAGTGACGGGACAGGAACTGTCACGGGGAGACTAATCCAGTCGGGGCACCAGTCCCCCTCCAGAACCAGTGGTGGCTGTTATCTACTTGAGAGACTGTGGCTTTGCACTCCCCAGGATGGTACAGTGGGCAACCCACCCACTGGAGAGACTTGAGAGACTGTGGCTTTGCACTCCCCAGGATGGTACAGTGGGCAACCCACCCACTGTAGAGACTTGAGAGACTGTGGCTTTGCACTCCCCAGGATACATCAATGGGCATGGAGCCCCGTCGTGGATCTGGCTTTGCACTCATCCGGCTGAGGTGCCCCCACTTCCCTTCCCCCTGAGGTGCCTGTTGTATTTCTCTCTGATGCCCCGGCAGTGTTCTCTCAGTTTGTGGACAGGTATCTTGTGTGGGCCTCGCCCATGCATTTTTGGACTAGTGGTGCACGGACATTGATATGTGCTTATCTGCACTACTTCTCGTAATGTATATACTTTTGAATGATTTTATAATATATCTGTATATATTTGAGACATGTATATTGAAACCTTACAATGTTTGAACTGATTTCGTTTTGTCTTTGCATTCTTCCAGGGGGGTTGTGGGTTGTTACTGTGATGTTTGTGAATGCATTGGTGTGTGTGTTGTAATATGCAAGGGTGGGGGTGGGGGTGGGGGTGTTGCGTGTGTGTCCCCCTGACTTTTGCCTCCCCCCTCCCCTATGTCGTAGGTGCAGTACTCACCGTTGTCTTCGCCGTTGGCTTCGCCGGCGCCGGCGTTGCTCTTCGTAGATGAGTAGGAATACAAGGGCCGGTAGGATTTGTAATTCCTGATCCATGGAGTCCTCCTTCCTCGTGGGATGTGTTCAGGTGAGCGTTTTACCATTGCAGAAACTGTTTCCGCCGTGTTTTTATCCACGGTGAATCCGCCCCGGAAAAGGTGGCGGATTGGCGGGTTGTGATACTATGGGCGGTACATTGTCTTCCGCCTGTCTGTTGGCGGTGACCGCCGCACTGCTTGTCTGTACCACCGTGGCGGGCGGTGTGTTGAAGTGGCTGTCTTTGTTGGCCGTTTCGGCCACGGTCATAATTCCCTTTTTTTGTCCGCCGGCCTGTTTGCGGTATTACCGCACCTTTATCACCGTCCGCCAGGGTTGTAATGACCTCCTATTTCTTACTTTGAAATAGTATATACAGAGCCAACTTCCTACAGGATGTGTTTGTGTGTGTTGTCTGAAGTGCATGAATGTAGTGTGAGTGATGGTGTTGTGTGCCTGTGGATGCTAGTGTTGTCTCTGGTGGTGTCTCTCTCTGGCCTTCTTTCTGAATTTGTGGTAGTAGGTGATGTGGGTGCGTGTTTTATATTGGATTGGGTGTGTGGGAGTAGTGTGTGTATGTGTATCAGGTGTGTGTATTTTGAATTGTCCAATGTGGTTGTGTTTTGTATATGTGTGTGTATTTTGATCGCGGCGGTGCGTGGATTCATGGGTCGTGATAGTGTGGGCGTATTCCTGTTGGTGTGACGGTGTCGGTTTTGTTATTGCCAGTTTATCACTGACCTTTGGTGTGGCGGACTTGTGTGGGTGTCTGGATTTTGGTGGATTCCGAGCTGTGGGTCGTAATAGCTGTAGCGGAATTCCGCCGCCGCAGTGGTGTGTTGGCGGTCTTCTACCTGGCAGTAAGCGGCATTTACCGCCAATGTTGTAATGAGGGCCTATATGCCAGCACGATTGTTGGAAAATCGGAAGCTTTCAAACCCTCTCAATCTCACTGACCAAGCTACACCCTTTGTACATGGGTCCTTTGTGTATGATTCCGACACGGGACACAATGACAAGTGTACTAGGTGCCCATAGCGTGACCCCATATGACCTGGATGACGGCGCAACCACCTGTTGTTGCCCTGCATGACTCAGTTAGATGTGTGTGTACTTATGGTCATGGGCGTCCACTGCGGCATGGATTTTGGTCTCCTTTGATGATCATCTGACCCCCAGGGTTCCTCCAGGACTGCCATGATCCTGACAGCGTGGCGAAAATCGTAATCCAACAAGGCAGTGCTGCATGCAGCGCTGCCCTGAGGATAACTACCTCGTTCTTCACCAGCCTTTTCTTGGTGGTTTGACCGCCATGAAAAGTCTGGTGGAAAACAGGTGCAGGGGGCCACATGGGGGACCCTGCACTGCCCATGAACTTGGCATGGGCAGTGCAGCGGTCCCCCTGCCCAGCAATCGCTGTGCAGACAGTGAACATTGCGAGGGTACTGGTGCACCCTGTGGACTACAGCATTGCCGCCGGCTCCATTATGAGCCAGAGACAATGCTGTACCCTGTTTCCTGCTAGGCCAGCGGGCAGAAACAAAGATTTCAGCCTACTGGCCTAGCGGGAAACTCCTAATAGGTCCGGCGAAGTGGTCGCCACAAAGGCGGCGGCGGCCACCTTGTCGGGGGTTTTGTGGATGGGCTTTCCCTTCCATCAAACTCATAATGAGGCCCAAACTCTTGAGAAAGCAGATTACCATGAAACACATTTTTATATGGGACTGACTGAAACTGAACTAAAGGCAGACTGTTGGACAAGTAACTGGAAAAAGGATGGATAGATCTGGACATTATTTGATTATTATAAACTTAAACTTCTTGCCTAATAAACACGAACTTGTGAATGAATTTTGAATTGTGACTTCAAGTATGCTATGTTGTTACTGTTTGAAAGAAATGCTTAGTTCAGGTGCTTCTTAAACTAATATTTGTAAAGATCTTTTTTATTTAATAAAGTACAGTGATCATAGTTGTTCATATGTTGAGCACTGCTCAAGAATTACTGTTCTTGGATCATAGTCTTAAAAGTATGGAGCAGGCACTAAGGAAGCATCTCAGCCCTTCTTATAGAGGGAATCTTCTCCCCATGTGCAGTGATACAGGGATTGGAAGTATAGGTTTACCAATGGTTCCCAACGTATTGTTATTTTTCTTCACCCTTTTCAACTGCTGTATCAGTTGATTTTGTTCTATGAAAAAATGAGGAAATTCAATGCATTATAGAGTTTGATTAATCCATTTTAAATTAAAATGGGCTATACTTAATTTGCTATGGGTCACAAATTATATTTAGAATTGCTAGCTAAATCTGGGATATTTGCAAACTCATCAGGTCCCTGATACGATTTACCCATTGACCCACTTTTCTCTGCATCATCGGAAGAGCCAATACTGTGCTCCTTTTCAGTAAACTTGTAAATAGAACAGTTACAGTAGCAATTGATATACTGATTTTCTAATTTACTTCCATAATTTCCAAAGCAGTTCTTGTGTACTAGAGGATTTTGCTAACAGTTTTTTTTTTTAAGTTCCTTCTCTCTTTAGCACAGTAATTCTAATTCACAAAAGCAATTGCATAAATAACACCAATGCAGGATTGTAATTTACTGACGCTTGCTTGATTTTCATATATGTATAACCTTTGCATGCTAAATTTATGCATGGTGCAATTTGCTTGCATAGGCGTATGATATTCACGTGCATTTTCGACTTACACCTTTCTCGAGAAAACTTGCAATTTCCTACTAAACACTGATAACAGATACAGTACACCAGTGAGGTCTTGTCATAACTATCTCTTGGCCACCTCCTACTCTAACCAAGACTCCAATAACAAGAGGATCAGGATTTCAAAGAAAGTCTCTTGAAACCTGATTGAAAACATTTGCCGTCAAAGAGATACCCAATACAATATGTTTCTGCAAACATGAAAACAACAAGCAAAATATCCCTTTTAGGGTACAACTATCCGGTTGGAAGATCATGGGCTTAAGGAAAATAGACAACGAGAGGGAAACTCTGATGGGGTTCAATGGACCTTGGTCATGACAAATATCCTAGTTGGGATATTTTCCAATGGACTTCTTTAAAAACTTGTTCCTTTTAGTGTCTCTTTTCCCTCTGACCAAAATATTCCTGGATAGGAACCTGAACTTGTTTAGGAACAGCAAAATATAGCAGATCTAAAATAATTTCAAATGTCACGAACCTATTAAGAATCTTAAAGAGGCTTTTACGATCATACATCTTATAGATAATTCTTACATAACAAACAGACCATGAGGAGCTTTCATTTTTATTCTTATAGATCCTCTTCCAAAGTAAACATACTGGGCCCAATTCACTTAGGCATTTAAAAAGCAGGTGCAGTAGTGCTCTTTTAGTACAAATGTAAATGTAATTTGAATATGCACAGGTGGTGACCTCCACCTATAGCTAGGCCGGTGGTATCTCTTATGTGCAAACAGTTCCGTCACAAGTGTGGTCTACCTTTTGCATGTAAATATGGGAGTGACTGCAAAAATGGGGAGTATCTACTAAAAGCATGAGGAGGAAAGGGGAATTTAAGAGGGGCACAGAGAGGAACACTCAAATACAAAAGCCCTCCTGCAAAAATAGGTTGCATCTACATCAGCTCCACTAGCACTACTGCCCAACATGTTCAGATCTACACCTGCAAAGTCCTGTGGAGGATGCTTCTTCTTCACAAAGGCAAATCTGCATGCATAGAATTCCTCATGTGTAAATCTACACTTACGTCTAAGTAAATCTCCTCATAGAGTTCACGATTTCCATGTGTAAGTTTACACCTAAATGTAGACTTAGAAGTCACAGACTCCTACAACTGAATTTAGGACTGAAAAATTACTAATAGTAACTTCCTGACTTTTGGTAGAGATCTCGGTCAGTGGGCGTGGATTTCCCAATAGAAAGTAATAAGGAATTTTAGGAAAATGTATTTCAAATTAAAAATAAATATTATTGATTTTAGTATTCAAAAATTACAACACATTTCACTAACTTCTATTCACCTAGGGCTACCACAGGGATAACACATCTGTACTAAAAACGAACAAATTATTACATTTTAACATGTTTGTTTTATTTTTTACATTAAAAGCAGCATTTGTGTTCAATCTGTCACAATGTCAGATGCAAGCTATACATTATTGTATTCATTTTTTAAATGTAACTTACAATATTTTATTACAATGATATTATGTGTATTAAACAATTCATATTTGATTTTCTTATTTAAATATTGTGTAATAAGCTTTGAAACCAGTTAAAGTTTACATTTAAATGTTAGTTAAATCAAATTTATTTTAGATGTTCCCGTGTGCTGGTGTTATTGTCTGCCTCCATTAATGTTTATTGGAATGTGTTGCAGTACCAGTGGGTAGCCATGTGTGGTGCTTGGCTTATGCCAAATCTGCGCTGGGGCACACCTAACCCAGTTTTTCAGTCATAGTACTGTAGTTGTTCTGAACACGTATTTTGGGAATCACAATTGCCCTATGCTTATGTTGGTGTGTGTTTTGAATAAGCATGCCCCCCCTAAATCAGTTTACTGTAATGCCCTTTGGCTTAAAGAATGCCCCTGCCACCTTCCAAAGGCTGGTGAATGAAGTCCTTGCTGGCTTGGAGTCCTTTAGTGCAGCTTATCTTGATGATATTGCTGTCTTTAGTTCCAGCTGGCAGGATCACCTGGTCCACCTGAAGAAGGTTTTGCAGGCCCTGCAAGCAGCAGGCCTCTCTATCAAGGCATCCAAATGTCAGATAGGGCAGGGAACTGTGGTTTACTTGGGACACCTTGTAGGTGGAGGCCAAGTTCAGCCACTCCAACCCAAGATCCAGACTATTCTGGACTGGGTAGCTCCAAAAACCCAGACTCAAGTCAGGTCATTCCTTGGCTTGACTGGCTACTACAGGAGGTTTGTGAAGGGATATGGATCAATAGTGACACCCCTCACAGAACCTACCTCCAAGAAAATGCCTAAGAAGGTAAACTGGACTATAGAATGCCAACAGGCCTTTGACACCCTGAAACAAGCTATGTGCACAGCACCAGTTCTAAAAGCTAAAGATTACTCCAAGCAGTTCATTGTGCAGACTGATGCCTCTGAACATGGGATAGGGACAGTTTTGTCCCAAACAAATGATGATGGCCTTGACCAGCCTGTTGCTTTCATTAGCAGGAGGTTACTCCCCAGGGAGCAGCGTTGGAGTGCCATTGAGAGGGAGGCCTTTGCTGTGGTTTGGTCCCTGAAGAAGCTGAGACCATACCTCTTTGGTACTCACTTTGTAGTTCAAACTGACCACAGACCTCTCAGATGGCTAATGCAAATGAAAGGTGAAAATCCAAAACTGTTGAGGTGGTCCATCTCACTACAGGGAATGGACTTTATAGTGGAACACAGACCTGGGACTGCCCATGCCAATGCAGATGGCCTTTCCAGGTTCTTCCACTCAGAAAATGAAGACTCTCTTGGGAAAGGTTAGTCTCATCCTCTTTCGTTTGGGGGGGGGGGGGGTTGTGTAAGGAAATGCCTCCTTGGCATGGTTACCCCCTGACTTTTTGCCTTTGCTGATGCCAAGTTATGATTTTAAAGTGTGCTGAGGCCTGCTAACCAGGCCCCAGCACCAGTGTTCTTTCCCTAAACTGTACCTTTGTCTCCACAATTGGCACACCCTGGCATTCAGGTAAGTCCCTTGTAACTGGTACCCCTGGTACCAAGGGCCCTGATGCTAGGGAAGGTCTCTAAGGGCTGCAGCATGTCTTATGCTACCCTAGGGACCCCTATCTCAGCACAGACACACTGCTTGCCAGCTTGTGTGTGCTGGTGGGGAGGAAATGACTAAGTCGACATGGCACTCCCCTCAGGGTGCCATGCCAACCTCACACTGCCTATGGCATAGGCAAGTCACCCCTCTAGCAGGCCTTACAGCCCTAAGGCAGGGTGCACTATACCACAGGTGAGGGCATAGGTGCATGAGCACTATGCCCCTACAGTGTCTAAGCAATACCTTAGACATTGTAAGTGCAGGGTAGCCATAAGAGTATATGGTCTGGGAGTCTGTCAAACACGAACTCCACAGCACCATAATGGCTACACTGAAAACTGTGAAGTTTGGTATCAAACGTCTCAGCACAATAAATGCACACTGATGCCAGTGTGCACTTTATTGTAAAAATACACCCAGAGGGCATCTTAGAGATGCCTCCTGAAAACATACCCGACTTCCAGTGTGGGCTGACTAGTTTTGCCAGCCTGCCACACACCAGACATGTTGCTGGCCACATGGGGAGAGTGCCTTTGTCACTCTGTGGCCAGGAACAAAGCCTGTACTGGGTGGAGGTGCTTCTCACCTCCTCCTGCAGGAACTGTAACAGCTGGTGGTGAGCCTCAAAGGCTCACCCCCTTTGTTACAGCGCCACAGGGCATCCCAGCTAGTGGAGATGCCCGCCCCTCTGGCCACTGCCCCCACTTTTGGCGGCAAGGCTGGAGGAGATAATGAGAAAAACAAGGAGGAGTCACTGGCCAGTCAGGACAACCCCTAAGGTGTCCTGAGCTGAGGTGACTCTGACTTTTAGAAATCCTCCATCTTGCAGATGGAGGATTCCCCCAATAGGATTAGGGATGTGACCCCCTCCCCACCGGGAGGAGGCACAAAGAGGGTGTAGCCACCCTCAAGGCTAGTAGCCATTGGCTACTAACCTCTCAGTCCTAAACACACCCCTAAATTGAGTATTTAGGGGCCCCCAGAACCTAGGAAAATAGATTTATGCAACCTGAAGACGAAGAAGGACTACTGACCTGAAGCCCTGCAGAGAAGACGGAGACACCAACTGCTTTGGCCCCAGCCCTACCGGCCTGTCTCTCCACTTCAAGAAAAACTGCAACAGCGACACGTCCCCCAGGGTCCAGCGACCTCTGAATCCTCAGAGGACTACCCTGCATCTAAAAGGACCAGGAAACTCCGGAGGACAGCGGCCCTGTTCCACAAAGACTGCAACTTTGCAACAAAGAAGCAACTTTTAAAGACCACACGTTTTCCGCCGGAAGCATGAGAACTTCCACTCTGCACCCGACGCCCCTGGCTCGACCTGTGGAAAACTAACTCTACAGGGAGGACTCCCCGGCGACTGCGAGCCCGTGAGTAGCCAGAGTTGACCCCCCTGAGCCCCCACAGCGACGCCTGCAGAGGGAATCCAGAGGCTCCCCCTGACCGCGACTGCCTGCTTGAAGGAACCCGAGCCTGGTAAAGGCACTGCACCCGCAGCCCCCAGGACCTGAAGGAACCGAACTCCAGTGCAGGAGCGACCCCCAGATGGCCATCTTCCTAGCCCAGGTGGTGGCTACCCCGAGGAGCCCCCCCCCTTTGCCTGCCTGCATAGCTGAAGAGACCCCTAGGTCGCCCATTGAATCCTATTGCAAACCCTACGCCTGTTTGCACTCTGCACCCGGCCGCCCATGTGCCACTGAGGGTGTACTTTCTGTGCCTGCTTGTGTCCCCCCTGGTGCTCTACAAAACCCCCCTGGTCTGCCCTCCGAAGTTGCGGGAACTTACCTGCTGGCACCCCTATTTCCATTGAAGTCTATGTGTTTTGGGCACCACTTTGACCTCTGCACCTGACCGGCCCTGAGCTGCTGTTGTGGTAACTTTGGGGTTGCCTTGAACCCCCAACGGTGGGCTACCTTGGACCCAACTTTGAAATCTGTAAGTGCTTTACTTACGTGTGAACCTAACAAATACTTACCTCCCCCAGGAACTGTTGATTTTTTGCAGTGTCCATTTTTAAAATAGCTTATTGCCATTTTTGCCAAAACTGTACATGCTATTGTGATGATTCAAAGTACCTAAGATACCTGAGTGAAATACCTTTCATTTAAAGTATTGTTTGTAAATCTTGAACCTGTGGTTCTTAAAATAAACTAAGAAAAGATATTTTTCTATATAAAAACCTATTGGCCTGGAATTGTCTTTGAGTTTGTGATCCTCATTTATTGCCTGTGTGTGTACAACAAATGCTTAACACTACCCTCTTATAAGCCTACTGCTCAACCACACTACCACAAAATAGAGCATTCGAATTATCTCTTTTTGCCACTATTTTACCTCTAAGGTGAACCCTTGGACTCTGTGCACACTATGGGGGTCATCACAACATTGGCGGTAAAAGCAGCTTACCGCCGTGCAGAAGACCGCCAATACACCGCCGCAGCCGCGGAATTCCGCCACAGCTATTATGACCCACATCTCGGAATCCGCCGAAATTCAGTCACCCACACAAGTCCGTCACACCAAAGGCCAGTGTTAAACTGGCGAAAACAAAACCTCCACCTCCACGCCAACAGAAACACGCCCATGCAATTACGACCCACGAATCCACGCGGCGGTCTTTGAACCGCGGTATTCCATTGGCGGTACACACCGCTGCGCTCAAAATACACACACATCTCCAAAACACCGCCACATTGGACAATTCCAAATACACACACCTGATACACATACAAACAACACTCCCACACACCCAACACAATATAAAACATACACCCACATCACCCACAAACCCCTACGACCAAAAATTAGTCACGAAGGCGACAGAGAGATAGCACAGAATAGACAATCCCACCACACAGAGGCACACAACACCATCACCCACACAACATCCACGCACAAAACACCACACACCACTACACATCACCACACACATCAACACTCACACCGCCCCACACATCACACACACCACCCCATGTCATGCCAAAGACACGCCCGCTTTTCCGAGGAGGAGCTCCGGGTCATGGTGGAGGAAATCCTACGGGTAGAGCCACAGCTATTTGGCTCACAGGTGCAGCACATATCCATAGCCAGGAAGATGGAGCTATGGCACAGAATAGTCGACAGGGTCAACGCTGTGGGACAGCATCCAAGAAATCGGGAGGACATCAGGAAGAGGTGGAACGACCTACCGGGGAAGGTGCGTTCAGCGGTCTCTAGGCACAACATCGCGATTCAGCGGACTGGCGGCGGACCCCCACCTCCTCCCCCACAACTAACAACATGGGAGGAGCAAGTCTTGACCATCATGCATCCAGAGGGCCTCGGAGGAGTCAGTGGAGGAATGGACACTGGTAAGTCAAATCTTAACTATCACATCCCCCACCCTACCTGCATGCTATCACACACCCCCACCCTCACCTCCTCCCCTATCACTCCAGCTCCTCACTAATGTACTCATAACACAAACCACACATCCCAACACCAAGCCCTGCATGACACAACTAAGCATGGTCACCCATCACTAAAGCATGCTCACTGCACATACCCATAACAACCCCGTAACCATCATGACACATGCCCCCACACACGAATGCTTGCACTGGGGTACACGCACACCCACCCATTGCACACCATGACACACACACATGCAATAATCATGCTCTAATGCCCCTGCAGGATCACGAAGGACCGTCACCACACCAGAGGGTCCAGACATCTCCACTCCACCCACAGAAGAGGCCCACAGTGACGAGAGCAGCTCTGCCCTACTGGATCCAGATGACCAGCCCGGACCATCGTGGGCCTCAGGACAGTCGGTTCCCCTTGCACAGGCACAGGCCAACACTGACCTTCCACCCTCTGGTAACACCAGCACAGCACCCACCCAGCGGGCCCAAACCTCCGTACCCAGGACAGGTCAATCAGCTGTGTGTCCACCACTACAGGGAACCCAGGATAACCCACCACCCCAACAACAACAGGGACCTGGGGGCAGTGGTAGTGGGCACACGGTCCAGGGGACGGAGGCACAGGAACACAGGGGAACTGGGAGGGCTGCTGTGCGACAGGGGGCGGACAGGCCAAGGGAACCCACTCTCCACGAGGCCCTCTCCTCCATCATGGGAGCATACCACCACTCCCAGGAGACGATGGCGACAGTCCTGGTCAAGTTGCAGGAGACCCAGCGCCTGCAGGAGGAACAGTATTTGGGGTTCAGGGAGGAGCTCAGGACCATCAGCTCCGCCTTGGGCACCATCGTAGGGGTGCTGAAGGACATACAGCAGACCATGAGGGACACCGTGGCACTCCAAGGGGCCCCTGACACTAGCCAGGATGATGAACTGCCCACCACCTCCGCCGGCGCTAGTGGACAGGACGCCCCGCCACCGGACCACCACACCAGCACCCCACCCCCTGCAGACGGACAACCACCACCCAAGCGGTCCCTGAGATCCAGGAACAGGACAGAGCAAGATGGCAAGACCCCCGCCAGGAAATGAGACCACCCTGATTGTCACCCCACTGTCTCACTTTGTTACCCTGTCCATACTTAAACTGCCCCAGCTCCACTTCCTATGCCCATATGGGCAGTGCACCTGTGAGACTAATAGGCTGGACTCTGCCATGGACATTCCTCCACCACCACCCATAACCATTTAACAACCCCCCTCCATTTTTGAGCACTTAAATAAACACCCTTGAACCACAAAACTATGTTGAGTCAGTCTATGATTTGGTAAAATGTATTATCAATGACAGTGTCAAAATGCGTTTCTAGTTGTAAAGGCAACATACCTATGTCACACATCACAAGTCCTTGAAGGATGCATGCAGATGACACACGTTGGTAAGCACACCTGTGAAACCGTAATGTAAAGGAACAACTCAGTTACCAAATTATGCAATGAAATTACACACAGGATAGAGGAAGACGTGTGACAGTGAATGTAATGGTAAAAATGAAAATGTTCTCACCTGTGTGTCACTGGAAATATTGCTGTATGACTGACTCCCTGTTGTCGTTGTCTTCTTCCTCAGCTTCCTCCTCATCACTGTCCACAGGCTCCACAGGTGCCATAACACCATCATCTGGACAATCCTCCTGCAGAAGAGGCACCTGGCGTCGCAAAGCAAGATTGTGAAGCATCGAGCAGGCGATGATGATCTGGCACACCTTCTTCGGTGAGTAGAATAGGGAACCACCTGTCATATGAAGGCACCTGAACCTGGCCTTCAGGAGGCCGAAGGTGCGTTCGATCACACTCCTAGTCCGCCCATGGGCCTCATTGTAGCGTTCCTCTGCCCTGGTCCTGGGATTTCTCACTGGGGTCAATAGCCAGGACAGGTTGGGGTAACCAGAGTCCCCTAATAGCCACACACGGTGCCTCTGCAGTTGACCCATCATATCGGGGATGGTGCTATTCTGCAGGATGTAGGCATCATGCACTGAGCCAGGGAACATAGCATTAACCTGGGAGATGTACTGGTCTGCCAAACATACCATCTGTACATTCATGGAATGATAACTCTTCCGGTTCCTGTACACCTGTTCACTCCTGTGGGGGGGGACCAGAGCTACATGGGTCCCATCAATAGCACGTATGATGTTGGGGATATGTCCAAGGGCATAGAAGTCACCTTTCACTGTAGCCAAATCTTCCATCTCAGGGAAAATGATGTATCTCCTTACGTGTTTCAGCAGGGCAGACAACACTCTGGACAGCACGTTGGAAAACATGGGCTGGGACATCCCTGACGCCATGGCCACTGTTGTCTGAAAAGATCCACTTGCAAGGAAATGGAGCACTGACAGCACCTGCACGTCAGGGGGGATTCCAGTGGGATGGCGGATTGGTGACATCAGGTCTGGCTCCAACTGGGTACATAGTTCCTGGATAGTGGCACGGTCAAACCTGTAGGTGACGATTAAATGTCGCTCCTCCATTGTCAACAGGTCCACCAGCGGTCGGTACACCGGAGGATTCCGTCATCTTCTCAATTGTCCCAAATGACGGTGCCTAGGAAGGACAACAACGACCACAGACTCAACTTTTTTCCAGGTATGTACCCACAGTTACACAGAACACGACACCAAACACGAAACCCTTCCTGTATGTGTGTTGAGTGTAGGCCTAGCTATGTGTGACGCAGAAGTAAATGAAGCCATGTGGGCCCCTGAAATGGCGGCTGCCTGACCTCTAAACTGGGACAATGGGATTGTGGGGTAACAGCGTTGGCGTTGCACACCGTCGCGGTAGGCGGTCGTAGACCGCGGCGCAATGCTGCATTGGTAAACATTGGATCCTATGGGTCCCAGGAGCCAATGAGGAAGTGCGCCTGCGGTGATGATACGCACCGCCGCGGACATCACCGCCATTTTCTATCAGTTCAATCACTAGATACCTGATCTTCGACAGGAGAGGACCTACACTGCAAGTGCTGCTGTGACCTCGGTCTGGAAGCGACGATGGCTGCTGCGTCTGGGGAAAGGGCCCCTGCCTTCACTGCTCAGGAGTTGGAGAAACTAGTAGACGGGGTCCTCCCCCAGTACACGCTACTCTACGGTCCTCGAGACCAACAGGTAAGTACACAGGTAGCACGTTGTATGGGCTAGGCCTGGGTGGAGAGGGCTGGTATTAAGAGGGAAGGGGGCAGAGTTCAGGGAACATTAATGCATGTGAATGAATGTGGCACATGGCTAGGGTAGGGAGAGGGGACACTCACATTGACGGTGCAGTTGGTAATGACTCCTCTTCTTCCCTTGTGCATGTCATGTAGGTCAGCGCCCACCAGAAGAAGGACATTTGGCGTGCCATCGCCAAGGACGTCCGGACCCTGGGGGTCCACCAGAGACGGGGCACCCACTGCGGGAAAAGATGGGAGGACATTCGCCGCTGGAGCAAGAAGACGGCGGAGGCTCAGCTGGGGATGGCCTCCCAACGTGGGAGGGGTGCCCGTCGCACCATGACCCCCCTGATGTTCCGGATCCTGGCGGTGGCCTACCCTGAGTTGGATGGGCGCTTGAGGGCATCACAGCAGACACCAGGGGGTGAGTACACTCTCATTCTGTGGACTTTGCACGCAGTGGAAGGGTCTGGGTGGGGGAGGAGGCCTGTGGGTGTACCTAGGCCAGACAGAAATACATAGGCTAGGCCCCTCCGTAATGCAGGCCATGTGGCACTCTACCCCACCGCAGTAGAGTGCCAAGTACAGGTATACATGCCCCTGTGGCATCCATGTGTGCAGATGTCCATCATAGCCATGTAGGCCAGATCCCAGGAATTGCATCTGTAGAGGCCAGGAGCACGGCGTAGTGCAGGGGGATGCTGTGTCTGTATTGTCCGCCAACGGTAGCGGTATGCCATGCACTCAACCTGTCTTTCTTCTGTCTTCCCCCCCTTCTTGTGCTCTCCCTGTTCTTTTGTGCATCAGCATCATCAGGCGGAGGTACAGTGGCACCGGAGCACGAGGGAGCTGCATCCCACATGGCAATGGAGGGCCACACCACGGACTCCGAATGCACCAGTGGGACGGAGGGCGAGGGGAGCTTCACGTCAGCCACCGGATCACCAACCAGCGACACAGACTCGTCCGCCGATGGGAGCTCCCTTGTGGTGGTGGCACCATCTGTGCGCCCCACTTCTACAGGTACAGACGCCACCTCCCCTACCAGCACCGCCCTCCCAGCAGCCCCTCAGCGTTCGCCCCGTGCCCACTCACCCAGGAGGGTGGGCATCACCTTCGCCCCAGGCACCTCAGGCCCTGCCCCAGTCACCCCTGCTGCCCTCAGTGAGGAGGCCATTGACCTCCTCAGGTCACTCACTGTTGGGCAGTCTACCATTGTGAATGCCATCCAGGGTGTAGAAAGGGAGTTGCAACACAGTAATGCATTCCTGGAGGGCATTCATTCTGGTCAGGCTGTCCTTCAGCAAACCCTGCACTCTCTGGCCTCAGCACTGATGGCAGCCATTGTCCCTGTGTCTAGGCTCCCCCCTCCAACCTCCTCCACCCAGACCCAATCCCCTGTACCCCAGCCTAACCCAAGCACACCATTAGACCAGCATGCACACACCTCAACACACAAAAGTAGCTCAGGCAAGCATAGGCACCACACAACCCACAGGCACTCACGCAAGCATCACCCACATGCAGACACAGCAACATCCACTGCCTCCACTGTGTCCCCCTCCTCGTCGTCTCCCTCCTCCCTCCCAGTGTCGTCTACACTCTCACCTGCATGCACTACATCTACAGGTACCAAGACTCGCACCAGAACACCCAGCACCACACCTGCACTCACCACCTCCACTCCCATTTACACGTCCCCTGTGTCCTCTCCCAGTGTGTCTGTGATGCCCCCTCCCAAAGTACACAAACGCGGGCACCCACACACCCAACATCCATCCACCTCACGACAGCCTCCAGTACCTGCACCTGCACCCAAAACATCTAAAGTGATACCTCCTACAACCACCTCCTCTTCCTCCACTCCCAGACCCCCTCCAACTACCCATCCCAGTGTTCGTCAGAAACTGTCCCTCTGCAATGTTGACCTTTTTGCCCCCACCCCCCCCCCCCAATTCATCAGTCCCGTCGTAGCGCCTCAGCCAAAAAGCCTCCAGTACCAGTGGTGGCTGTTCAAGGTGTGTGGAGTGCACCGGCCACCAGGCCAGGCAGTGTGACACGGAGCCAAGGCACTACCAGTCCACCCCCTGTAAAGACTCTGAAGTTGGAAAGTGGCCGACGGGACCGTGTGAAGACTCCTGGAGGCAAAACAACTCACAGGGGTCCCAGGGGCATTGCAGAGTCAGCTGTGACTCCTCCAAAGGTGGTGAAGGGCCAGAAGAAGTCTGCACAGCCTGGTGTGAGCATCACGGTGGAGAAGGGCGGCATCCTTCCCGGCGGCCAGTACGCCACCGCCAGCACCGTCGTCACTGGTCCGGAGACCATCGCCGGAGTCAGTGCCCAGGAGGGCCCAAGTATCGTCACTGGTCAGGAGACCACTGCCGGAGTCAGTGCCCAGGAGGGCCCAAGTATCGTCACTGGTCAGGAGACCACCGCCGGAGTCAGTGCCCAGGAGGGCCCAAGTATCGTCACTGGTCAGGAGACCACCGCCACTGCCGGAGTCAGTGCCCAGGAGGGCCCAAGTATCGTCACTGGTCAGGAGACCACCGCCGGAGTCAGTGCCCAGGAGGGCCCAAGTATCATCACTGGTCAGGAGACCACCGCCGGAGTCAGTGCCCAGGAGGGCCCAAGTATCGTCACTGGTCAGGAGACCACTGCCACCGCCGGAGTCAGTGCCCAGGAGGGCCCAAGTATCGTCACTGGTCAGGAGACTGGGCAATCATGCCACACACCAATGCCCAGTCCAGAGACCGCCATGGCAAAGCACCGCTGAACAGTCCAGAGACCGCCATGGCTAAGCACCGCTGAACAGTCCAGAGACCGCCATGGCTAAGCACCGCTGAACAGTCCAGAGACCGCCATGGCTAAGCACCTCTGAACAGTCCAGAGACCGCCATGGCTCAGCACCGCTGAACAGTCCAGAGACCGCCATGGCTAAGCACCGCTGAAAAGTCCAGAGACCGCCATGGCTAAGCACAGCTGAACAGTCCAGAGACCGCCATGGCTAAGCACCGCTGAACAGTCCAGAGACCGCCATGGCTAAGCACTGCTGAAGAGTCCAGAGACCGCCATGGCTAAGCACCACTGAACAGTCCAGAGACCGCCATGGCTAAGCACCGCTGAAGAGTCCAGAGACCGTCATGGCTAAGCACCGCTGAACAGTCCAGAGGCCGCCATGGCTAAGCACCGCTGAACAGGGCATGCACCGCTGAAGAAGGAAAAGACCGCCACATCAAGCATCGTTGTCCCATGTGCAGCTGGGACAGTGACGGGACAGGAACTGTCACGGGGAGACTAATCCAGTCGGGGCACCAGTCCCCCTCCAGAACCAGTGGTGGCTGTTATCTACTTGAGAGACTGTGGCTTTGCACTCCCCAGGATGGTACAGTGGGCAACCCACCCACTGGAGAGACTTGAGAGACTGTGGCTTTGCACTCCCCAGGATGGTACAGTGGGTAACCCACCCACTGTAGAGACTTGAGAGACTGTGGCTTTGCACTCCCCAGGATACATCAATGGGCATGGAGCCCCGTCGTGGATCTGGCTTTGCACTCATCCGGCTGAGGTGCCCCCACTTCCCTTCCCCCTGAGGTGCCTGTTGTATTTCTCTCTGATGCCCCGGCAGTGTTCTCTCAGTTTGTGGACAGGTATCTTGTGTGGGCCTCGCCCATGCATTTTTGGACTAGTGGTGCACGGACATTGATATGTGCTTATCTGCACTACTTCTCGTAATGTATATACTTTTGAATGATTTTATAATATATCTGTATATATTTGAGACATGTATATTGAAACCTTACAATGTTTGAACTGATTTCGTTTTGTCTTTGCATTCTTCCAGGGGGGTTGTGGGTTGTTACTGTGATGTTTGTGAATGCATTGGTGTCTGTGTTGTAATATGCAAGGGTGGGGGTGGGGGTGGGGGTGTTGCGTGTGTGTCCCCCTGACTTTTGCCTCCCCCCTCCCCTATGTCGTAGGTGCAGTACTCACCGTTGTCTTCGCCGTTGGCTTCGCCGGCGCCGGCGTTGCTCTTCGTAGATGAGTAGGAATACAAGGGCCGGTAGGATTTGTAATTCCTGATCCATGGAGTCCTCCTTCCTCGTGGGATGTGTTCAGGTGAGCGTTTTACCATTGCAGAAACTGTTTCCGCCGTGTTTTTATCCACGGTGAATCCGCCCCGGAAAAGGTGGCGGATTGGCGGGTTGTGATACTATGGGCGGTACATTGTCTTCCGCCTGTCTGTTGGCGGTGACCGCCGCACTGCTTGTCTGTACCACCGTGGCGGGCGGTGTGTTGAAGTGGCTGTCTTTGTTGGCCGTTTCGGCCACGGTCATAATTCCCTTTTTTTGTCCGCCGGCCTGTTTGCGGTATTACCGCACCTTTATCACCGTCCGCCAGGGTTGTAATTACCTCCTATTTCTTACTTTGAAATAGTATATACAGAGCCAACTTCCTACAGGATGTGTTTGTGTGTGTTGTCTGAAGTGCATGAATGTAGTGTGAGTGATGGTGTTGTGTGCCTGTGGATGCTAGTGTTGTCTCTGGTGGTGTCTCTCTCTGGCCTTCTTTCTGAATTTGTGGTAGTAGGTGATGTGGGTGCGTGTTTTATATTGGATTGGGTGTGTGGGAGTAGTGTGTGTATGTGTATCAGGTGTGTGTATTTTGAATTGTCCAATGTGGTTGTGTTTTGTATATGTGTGTGTATTTTGATCGCGGCGGTGCGTGGATTCATGGGTCGTGATAGTGTGGGCGTATTCCTGTTGGTGTGACGGTGTCGGTTTTGTTATTGCCAGTTTATCACTGACCTTTGGTGTGGCGGACTTGTGTGGGTGTCTGGATTTTGGTGGATTCCGAGCTGTGGGTCGTAATAGCTGTAGCGGAATTCCGCCGCCGCAGTGGTGTGTTGGCGGTCTTCTACCTGGCAGTAAGCGGCATTTACCGCCAATGTTGTAATGAGGGCCTATATGCCAGCACGATTGTTGGAAAATCAGAAGCTTTCAAACCCTCTCAATCTCACTGACCAAGCTACACCCTTTGTACATGTGTCCTTTGTGTATGATTCCGACACGGGACACAATGACAAGTGTACTAGGTGCCCATAGCGTGACCCCATATGACCTGGATGACGGCGCAACCACCTGTTGTTGCCCTGCATGACTCAGTTAGATGTGTGTGTACTTATGGTCATGGGCGTCCACTGCGGCATGGATTTTGGTCTCCTTTGATGATCATCTGACCCCCAGGGTTCCTCCAGGACTGCCATGATCCTGACAGCGTGGCGAAAATCGTAATCCAACAAGGCAGTGCTGCATGCAGCGCTGCCCTGAGGATAACGACCTCGTTCTTCACCAGCCTTTTCTTGGTGGTTTGACCGCCATGAAAAGTCTGGTGGAAAACAGGTGCAGGGGGCCACATGGGGGACCCTGCACTGCCCATGAACTTGGCATGGGCAGTGCAGCGGTCCCCCTGCCCAGCAATCGCTGTGCAGACAGTGAACATTGCGAGGGTACTGGTGCACCCTGTGGACTACAGCATTGCCGCCGGCTCCATTATGAGCCAGAGACAATGCTGTACCATGTTTCCTGCTAGGCCAGCGGGCAGAAACAAAGATTTCAGCCTACTGGCCTAGCGGGAAACTCCTAATAGGTCCGGCGAAGTGGTCGCCACAAAGGCGGCGGCGGCCACCTTGTCGGGGGTTTTGTGGATGGGCTTTCCCTTCCATCAAACTCATAATGAGGCCCAAACTCTTGAGAAAGCAGATTACCATGAAACACATTTTTATATGGGATAGACTGAAACTGAACTAAAGGCAGACTGTTGGACAAGTAACTGGAAAAAGGATGGATAGATCTGGACATTATTTGATTATTATAAACTTAAACTTCTTGCCTAATAAACACGAACTTGTGAATGAATTGTGAATTGTGACTTCAAGTATGCTATGTTGTTACTGTTTGAAAGAAATGCTTAGTTCAGGTGCTTCTTAAACTAATATTTGTAAAGATCTTTTTTATTTAATAAAGTACAGTGATCATAGTTGTTCATATGTTGAGCACTGCTCAAGAATTACTGTTCTTGGATCATAGTCTTAAAAGTATGGAGCAGGCACTAAGGAAGCATCCCAGCCCTTCTTATAGAGGGAATCTTCTCCCCATGTGCAGTGATACAGGGATTGGAAGTATAGGTTTACCAATGGTTCCCAACGTATTGTTATTTTTCTTCACCCTTTTCAACTGCTGTATCAGTTGATTTTGTTCTATGAAAAAATGAGGAAATTCAATGCATTATAGAGTTTGATTAATCCATTTTAAATTAAAATGGGCTATACTTAATTTGCATGGGTTACACATTATATTTAGAATTGCTAGCTAAATCTGGGATATTTGCAAACTCATCAGGTCCCTGATACGATTTACCCATTGACCCACTTTTCTCTGCATCATCGGAAGAGCCAATACTGTGCTCCTTTTCAGTAAACTTGTAAATAGAACAGTTACAGTAGCAATTGATATACTGATTTTCTCATTTACTTCCATAATTTCCAAAGCAGTTCTTGTGTACTAGAGGATTTTGCTAACAGTTTTTTTTTTTAAGTTCCTTCTCTCTTTAGCACAGTAATTCTAATTCACAAAAGCAATTGCATAAATAACACCAATGCAGGATTGTAATTTACTGACGCTTGCTTGATTTTCATATATGTATAACCTTTGCATGCTAAATTTATGCATGGTGCAATTTGCTTGCATAGGCGTATGATATTCACGTGCATTTTCGACTTACACCTTTCTCGAGAAAACTTGCAATTTCCTACTAAACACTGATAACAGATACAGTACACCAGTGAGGTCTTGTCATAACTATCTCTTGGCCACCTCCTACTCTAACCAAGACTCCAATAACAAGAGGATCAGGATTTCAAAGAAAGTCTCTTGAAACCTGATTGAAAACATTTGCCGTCAAAGAGATACCCAATACAATATGTTTCTGCAAACATGAAAACAACAAGCAAAATATCCCTTTTAGGGTACACCTATCCGGTTGGAAGATCATGGGCTTAAGGAAAATAGACAACGAGAGGGAAACTCTGATGGGGTTCAATGGACCTTGGTCATGACAAATATCCTAGTTGGGATATTTTCCAATGGACTTCTTTAAAAACTTGTTCCTTTTAGTGTCTCTTTTCCCTCTGACCAAAATATTCCTGGATAGGAACCTGAACTTGTTTAGGAACAGCAAAATATAGCAGATCTAAAATAATTTCAAATGTCACGAACCTATTAAGAATCTTAAAGAGGCTTTTACGATCATACATCTTATAGATAATTCTTACATAACAAACAGACCATGAGGAGCTTTCATTTCTATTCTTATAGATCCTCTTCCAAAGTAAACATACTGGGCCCAATTCACTTAGGCATTTAAAAAGCAGGTGCAGTAGTGCTCTTTTAGTACAAATGTAAATGTAATTTGAATATGCACAGGTGGTGACCTCCACCTATAGCTAGGCCGGTGGTATCTCTTATGTGCAAACAGTTCCGTCACAAGTGTGGTCTACCTTTTGCATGTAAATATGGGAGTGACTGCAAAAATGGGGAGTATCTACTAAAAGCATGAGGAGGAAAGGGGAATTTAAGAGGGGCACAGAGAGGAACACTCAAATACAAAAGCCCTCCTGCAAAAATAGGTTGCATCTACATCAGCTCCACTAGCACTACTGCCCAACATGTTCAGATCTACACCTGCAAAGTCCTGTGGAGGATGCTTCTTCTTCACAAAGGCAAATCTGCATGCATAGAATTCCTCATGTGTAAATCTACACTTACGTCTAAGTAAATCTCCTCATAGAGTTCACGATTTCCATGTGTAAGTTTACACCTAAATGTAGACTTAGAAGTCACAGACTCCTACAACTGAATTTAGGACTGAAAAATTACTAATAGTAACTTCCTGACTTTTGGTAGAGATCTCGGTCAGTGGGCGTGGATTTCCCAATAGAAAGTAATAAGGAATTTTAGGAAAATGTATTTCAAATTAAAAATAAATATTATTGATTTTAGTATTCAAAAATTACAACACATTTCACTAACTTCTATTCACCTAGGGCTACCACAGGGATAACACATCTGTACTAAAAACGAACAAATTATTACATTTTAACATGTTTGTTTTATTTTTTACATTAAAAGCAGCATTTGTGTTCAATCTGTCACAATGTCAGATGCAAGCTATATATTATTGTATTCATTTTTTAAATGTAACTTACAATATATTTTATTACAATGATATTATGTGTATTAAACAATTCATATTTGATTTTCTTATTTAAATATTGTGTAATAAGCTTTGAAACCAGTTAAAGTTTACATTTAAATGTTAGTTAAATCAAATTTATTTTAGATGTTCCCGTGTGCTGGTGTTATTGTCTGCCTCCATTAATGTTTATTGGAATGTGTTGCAGTACCAGTGGGTAGCCATGTGTGGTGCTTGGCTTATGCCAAATCTGCGCTGGGGCACACCTAACCCAGTTTTTCAGTCATAGTACTGTAGTTGTTCTGAACACGTATTTTGGGAATCACAATTGCCCTATGCTTATGTTGGTGTGTGTTTTGAATAAGCATGCCCCCCCTAAATCAGTTTACTGTAATGCCCTTTGGCTTAAAGAATGCCCCTGCCACCTTCCAAAGGCTGGTGAATGAAGTCCTTGCTGGCTTGGAGTCCTTTAGTGCAGCTTATCTTGATGATATTGCTGTCTTTAGTTCCAGCTGGCAGGATCACCTGGTCCACCTGAAGAAGGTTTTGCAGGCCCTGCAAGCAGCAGGCCTCTCTATCAAGGCATCCAAATGTCAGATAGGGCAGGGAACTGTGGTTTACTTGGGACACCTTGTAGGTGGAGGCCAAGTTCAGCCACTCCAACCCAAGATCCAGACTATTCTGGACTGGGTAGCTCCAAAAACCCAGACTCAAGTCAGGTCATTCCTTGGCTTGACTGGCTACTACAGGAGGTTTGTGAAGGGATATGGATCAATAGTGACACCCCTCACAGAACCTACCTCCAAGAAAATGCCTAAGAAGGTAAACTGGACTATAGAATGCCAACAGGCCTTTGACACCCTGAAACAAGCTATGTGCACAGCACCAGTTCTAAAAGCTAAAGATTACTCCAAGCAGTTCATTGTGCAGACTGATGCCTCTGAACATGGGATAGGGACAGTTTTGTCCCAAACAAATGATGATGGCCTTGACCAGCCTGTTGCTTTCATTAGCAGGAGGTTACTCCCCAGGGAGCAGCGTTGGAGTGCCATTGAGAGGGAGGCCTTTGCTGTGGTTTGGTCCCTGAAGAAGCTGAGACCATACCTCTTTGGTACTCACTTTGTAGTTCAAACTGACCACAGACCTCTCAGATGGCTAATGCAAATGAAAGGTGAAAATCCAAAACTGTTGAGGTGGTCCATCTCACTACAGGGAATGGACTTTATAGTGGAACACAGACCTGGGACTGCCCATGCCAATGCAGATGGCCTTTCCAGGCTCTTCCACTCAGAAAATGAAGACTCTCTTGGGAAAGGTTAGTCTCATCCTCTTTCGTTTGGGGGGGGGGGGGTTGTGTAAGGAAATGCCTCCTTGGCATGGTTACCCCCTGACTTTTTGCCTTTGCTGATGCCAAGTTATGATTTTAAAGTGTGCTGAGGCCTGCTAACCAGGCCCCAGCACCAGTGTTCTTTCCCTAAACTGTACCTTTGTCTCCACAATTGGCACACCCTGGCATTCAGGTAAGTCCCTTGTAACTGGTACCCCTGGTACCAAGGGCCCTGATGCTAGGGAAGGTCTCTAAGGGCTGCAGCATGTCTTATGCTACCCTAGGGACCCCTATCTCAGCACAGACACACTGCTTGCCAGCTTGTGTGTGCTGGTGGGGAGGAAATGACTAAGTCGACATGGCACTCCCCTCAGGGTGCCATGCCAACCTCACACTGCCTATGGCATAGGCAAGTCACCCCTCTAGCAGGCCTTACAGCCCTAAGGCAGGGTGCACTATACCACAGGTGAGGGCATAGGTGCATGAGCACTATGCCCCTACAGTGTCTAAGCAATACCTTAGACATTGTAAGTGCAGGGTAGCCATAAGAGTATATGGTCTGGGAGTCTGTCAAACACGAACTCCACAGCACCATAATGGCTACACTGAAAACTGTGAAGTTTGGTATCAAACGTCTCAGCACAATAAATGCACACTGATGCCAGTGTGCACTTTATTGTAAAAATACACCCAGAGGGCATCTTAGAGATGCCTCCTGAAAACATACCCGACTTCCAGTGTGGGCTGACTAGTTTTGCCAGCCTGCCACACACCAGACATGTTGCTGGCCACATGGGGAGAGTGCCTTTGTCACTCTGTGGCCAGGAACAAAGCCTGTACTGGGTGGAGGTGCTTCTCACCTCCTCCTGCAGGAACTGTAACAGCTGGTGGTGAGCCTCAAAGGCTCACCCCCTTTGTTACAGCGCCACAGGGCATCCCAGCTAGTGGAGATGCCCGCCCCTCCGGCCACTGCCCCCACTTTTGGCGGCAAGGCTGGAGGAGATAATGAGAAAAACAAGGAGGAGTCACTGGCCAGTCAGGACAACCCCTAAGGTGTCCTGAGCTGAGGTGACTCTGACTTTTAGAAATCCTCCATCTTGCAGATGGAGGATTCCCCCAATAGGATTAGGGATGTGACCCCCTCCCCACCGGGAGGAGGCACAAAGAGGGTGTAGCCACCCTCAAGGCTAGTAGCCATTGGCTACTAACCTCTCAGACCTAAACACACCCCTAAATTGAGTATTTAGGGGCCCCCAGAACCTAGGAAGATAGATTTATGCAACCTGAAGACGAAGAAGGACTACTGACCTGAAGCCCTGCAGAGAAGACGGAGACACCAACTGCTTTGGCCCCAGCCCTACCGGCCTGTCTCTCCACTTCAAGAAAAACTGCAACAGCGACACGTCCCCCAGGGTCCAGCGACCTCTGAATCCTCAGAGGACTACCCTGCATCTAAAAGGACCAGGAAACTCCTGAGGACAGCGGCCCTGTTCCACAAAGACTGCAACTTTGCAACAAAGAAGCAACTTTTAAAGACCACACGTTTTCCGCCGGAAGCATGAGAACTTCCACTCTGCACCCGACGCCCCTGGCTCGACCTGTGGAAAACTAACTCTACAGGGAGGACTCCCCGGCGACTGCGAGCCCGTGAGTAGCCAGAGTTGACCCCCCTGAGCCCCCACAGCGACGCCTGCAGAGGGAATCCAGAGGCTCCCCCTGACCGCGACTGCCTGCTTGAAGGAACCCGAGCCTGGTAAAGGCACTGCACCCGCAGCCCCCAGGACCTGAAGGAACCGAACTCCAGTGCAGGAGCGACCCCCAGATGGCCATCTTCCTAGCCCAGGTGGTGGCTACCCCGAGGAGCCCCCCCCTTTGCCTGCCTGCATAGCTGAAGAGACCCCTAGGTCGCCCATTGAATCCTATTGCAAACCCTACGCCTGTTTGCACTCTGCACCCGGCCGCCCATGTGCCACTGAGGGTGTACTTTCTGTGCCTGCTTGTGTCCCCCCTGGTGCTCTACAAAACCCCCCTGGTCTGCCCTCCGAAGTTGCGGGTACTTACCTGCTGGCACCCCTATTTCCATTGAAGTCTATGTGTTTTGGGCACCACTTTGACCTCTGCACCTGACCGGCCCTGAGCTGCTGTTGTGGTAACTTTGGGGTTGCCTTGAACCCCCAACGGTGGGCTACCTTGGACCCAACTTTGAAATCTGTAAGTGCTTTACTTACGTGTGAACCTAACAAATACTTACCTCCCCCAGGAACTGTTGATTTTTTGCAGTGTCCATTTTTAAAATAGCTTATTGCCATTTTTGCCAAAACTGTACATGCTATTGTGATGATTCAAAGTTCCTAAGATACCTGAGTGAAATACCTTTCATTTAAAGTATTGTTTGTAAATCTTGAACCTGTGGTTCTTAAAATAAACTAAGAAAAGATATTTTTCTATATAAAAACCTATTGGCCTGGAATTGTCTTTGAGTTTGTGATCCTCATTTATTGCCTGTGTGTGTACAACAAATGCTTAACACTACCCTCTTATAAGCCTACTGCTCAACCACACTACCACAAAATAGAGCATTCGAATTATCTCTTTTTGCCACTATTTTACCTCTAAGGTGAACCCTTGGACTCTGTGCACACTATGGGGGTCATCACAACATTGGCGGTAAAAGCAGCTTACCGCCGTGCAGAAGACCGCCAATACACCGCCGCAGCCGCGGAATTCCGCCACAGCTATTATGACCCACATCTCGGAATCCGCCGAAATTCAGTCACCCACACAAGTCCGTCACACCAAAGGCCAGTGTTAAACTGGCGAAAACAAAACCTCCACCTCCACGCCAACAGAAACACGCCCATGCAATTACGACCCACGAATCCACGCGGCGGTCTTTCAACCGCGGTATTCCATTGGCGGTACACACCGCTGCGCTCAAAATACACACACATCTCCAAAACACCGCCACATTGGACAATTCCAAATACACACACCTGATACACATACAAACAACACTCCCACACACCCAACACAATATAAAACATACACCCACATCACCCACAAACCCCTACGACCAAAAATTAGTCACGAAGGCGACAGAGAGATAGCACAGAATAGACAATCCCACCACACAGAGGCACACAACACCATCACCCACACAACATCCACGCACAAAACACCACACACCACTACACATCACCACACACATCAACACTCACACCGCCCCACACATCACACACACCACCCCATGTCATGCCAAAGACACGCCCGCTTTTCCGAGGAGGAGCTCCGGGTCATGGTGGAGGAAATCCTACGGGTAGAGCCACAGCTATTTGGCTCACAGGTGCAGCACATATCCATAGCCAGGAAGATGGAGCTATGGCACAGAATAGTCGACAGGGTCAACGCTGTGGGACAGCATCCAAGAAATCGGGAGGACATCAGGAAGAGGTGGAACGACCTACCGGGGAAGGTGCGTTCAGCGGTCTCTAGGCACAACATCGCGATTCAGCGGACTGGCGGCGGACCCCCACCTCCTCCCCCACAACTAACAACATGGGAGGAGCAAGTCTTGACCATCATGCATCCAGAGGGCCTCGGAGGAGTCAGTGGAGAAATGGACACTGGTAAGTCAAATCTTAACTATCACATCCCCCACCCTACCTGCATGCTATCACACACCCCCACCCTCACCTCCTCCCCTATCACTCCAGCTCCTCACTAATGTACTCATAACACAAACCACACATCCCAACACCAAGCCCTGCATGACACAACTAAGCATGGTCACCCATCACTAAAGCATGCTCACTGCACATACCCATAACAACCCCGTAACCATCATGACACATGCCCCCACACACGAATGCTTGCACTGGGGTACACGCACACCCACCCATTGCACACCATGACACACACACATGCAATAATCATGCTCTAATGCCCCTGCAGGATCACGAAGGACCGTCACCACACCAGAGGGTCCAGACATCTCCACTCCACCCACAGAAGAGGCCCACAGTGACGAGAGCAGCTCTGCCCTACTGGATCCAGATGACCAGCCCGGACCATCGTGGGCCTCAGGACAGTCGGTTCCCCTTGCACAGGCACAGGCCAACACTGACCTTCCACCCTCTGGTAACACCAGCACAGCACCCACCCAGCGGGCCCAAACCTCCGTACCCAGGACAGGTCAATCAGCTGTGTGTCCACCACTACAGGGAACCCAGGATAACCCACCACCCCAACAACAACAGGGACCTGGGGGCAGTGGTAGTGGGCACACGGTCCAGGGGACGGAGGCACAGGAACACAGGGGAACTGGGAGGGCTGCTGTGCGACAGGGGGCGGACAGGCCAAGGGAACCCACTCTCCACGAGGCCCTCTCCTCCATCATGGGAGCATACCACCACTCCCAGGAGACGATGGCGACAGTCCTGGTCAAGTTGCAGGAGACCCAGCGCCTGCAGGAGGAACAGTATTTGGGGTTCAGGGAGGAGCTCAGGACCATCAGCTCCGCCTTGGGCACCATCGTAGGGGTGCTGAAGGACATACAGCAGACCATGAGGGACACCGTGGCACTCCAAGGGGCCCCTGACACTAGCCAGGATGATGAACTGCCCACCACCTCCGCCGGCGCTAGTGGACAGGACGCCCCGCCACCGGACCACCACACCAGCACCCCACCCCCTGCAGACATACAACCACCACCCAAGCGGTCCCTGAGATCCAGGAACAGGACAGAGCAAGATGGCAAGACCCCCGCCAGGAAATGAGACCACCCTGATTGTCACCCCACTGTCTCACTTTGTTACCCTGTCCATACTTAAACTGCCCCAGCTCCACTTCCTATGCCCATATGGGCAGTGCACCTGTGAGACTAATAGGCTGGACTCTGCCATGGACATTCCTCCACCACCACCCATAACCATTTAACAACCCCCCTCCATTTTTGAGCACTTAAATAAACACCCTTGAACCACAAAACTATGTTGAGTCAGTCTATGATTTGGTAAAATGTATTATCAATGACAGTGTCAAAATGCGTTTCTAGTTGTAAAGGCAACATACCTATGTCACACATCACAAGTCCTTGAAGGATGCATGCAGATGACACACGTTGGTAAGCACACCTGTGAAACCGTAATGTAAAGGAACAACTCAGTTACCAAATTATGCAATGAAATTACACACAGGATAGAGGAAGACGTGTGACAGTGAATGTAATGGTAAAAATGAAAATGTTCTCACCTGTGTGTCACTGGAAATATTGCTGTATGACTGACTCCCTGTTGTCGTTGTCTTCTTCCTCAGCTTCCTCCTCATCACTGTCCACAGGCTCCACAGGTGCCATAACACCATCATCTGGACAATCCTCCTGCAGAAGAGGCACCTGGCGTCGCAAAGCAAGATTGTGAAGCATCGAGCAGGCGATGATGATCTGGCACACCTTCTTCGGTGAGTAGAATAGGGAACCACCTGTCATATGGAGGCACCTGAACCTGGCCTTCAGGAGGCCGAAGGTGCGTTCGATCACACTCCTAGTCCGCCCATGGGCCTCATTGTAGCGTTCCTCTGCCCTGGTCCTGGGATTTCTCACTGGGGTCAATAGCCAGGACAGGTTGGGGTAACCAGAGTCCCCTAATAGCCACACACGGTGCCTCTGCAGTTGACCCATCATATCGGGGATGGTGCTATTCTGCAGGATGTAGGCATCATGCACTGAGCCAGGGAACATAGCATTAACCTGGGAGATGTACTGGTCTGCCAAACATACCATCTGTACATTCATGGAATGATAACTCTTCCGGTTCCTGTACACCTGTTCACTCCTGTGGGGGGGGACCAGAGCTACATGGGTCCCATCAATAGCACGTATGATGTTGGGGATATGTCCAAGGGCATAGAAGTCACCTTTCACTGTAGCCAAATCTTCCATCTCAGGGAAAATGATGTATCTCCTTACGTGTTTCAGCAGGGCAGACAACACTCTGGACAGCACGTTGGAAAACATGGGCTGGGACATCCCTGACGCCATGGCCACTGTTGTCTGAAAAGATCCACTTGCAAGGAAATGGAGCACTGACAGCACCTGCACGTCAGGGGGGATTCCAGTGGGATGGCGGATTGGTGACATCAGGTCTGGCTCCAACTGGGTACATAGTTCCTGGATAGTGGCACGGTCAAACCTGTAGGTGACGATTAAATGTCGCTCCTCCATTGTCAACAGGTCCACCAGCGGTCGGTACACCGGAGGATTCCGCCATCTTCTCAATTGTCCCAAATGACGGTGCCTAGGAAGGACAACAACGACCACAGACTCAACTTTTTTCCAGGTATGTACCCACAGTTACACAGAACACGACACCAAACACGAAACCCTTCCTGTATGTGTGTTGAGTGTAGGCCTAGCTATGTGTGACGCAGAAGTAAATGAAGCCATGTGGGCCCCTGAAATGGCGGCTGCCTGACCTCTAAACTGGGACAATGGGATTGTGGGGTAACAGCGTTGGCGTTGCACACCGTCGCGGTAGGCGGTCGTAGACCGCGGCTAATGCTGCATTGGTAAACATTGGATCCTATGGGTCCCAGGAGCCAATGAGGAAGTGCGCCTGCGGTGATGATACGCACCGCCGCGGACATCACCGCCATTTTCTATCAGTTCAATCACTAGATACCTGATCTTCGACAGGAGAGGACCTACACTGCAAGTGCTGCTGTGACCTCGGTCTGGAAGCGACGATGGCTGCTGCGTCTGGGGAAAGGGCCCCTGCCTTCACTGCTCAGGAGTTGGAGAAACTAGTAGACGGGGTCCTCCCCCAGTACACGCTACTCTACGGTCCTCGAGACCAACAGGTAAGTACACAGGTAGCACGTTGTATGGGCTAGGCCTGGGTGGAGAGGGCTGGTATTAAGAGGGAAGGGGGCAGAGTTCAGGGAACATTAATGCATGTGAATGAATGTGGCACATGGCTAGGGTAGGGAGGGGGGACACTCACATTGACGGTGCAGTTGGTAATGACTCCTCTTCTTCCCTTGTGCATGTCATGTAGGTCAGCGCCCACCAGAAGAAGGACATTTGGCGTGCCATCGCCAAGGACGTCCGGACCCTGGGGGTCCACCAGAGACGGGGCACCCACTGCGGGAAAAGATGGGAGGACATTCGCCGCTGGAGCAAGAAGACGGCGGAGGCTCAGCTGGGGATGGCCTCCCAACGTGGGAGGGGTGCCCGTCGCACCATGACCCCCCTGATGTTCCGGATCCTGGCGGTGGCCTACCCTGAGTTGGATGGGCGCTTGAGGGCATCACAGCAGACACCAGGGGGTGAGTACACTCTCATTCTGTGGACTTTGCACGCAGTGGAAGGGTCTGGGTGGGGGAGGAGGCCTGTGGGTGTACCTAGGCCAGACACAAATACATAGGCTAGGCCCCTCCGTAATGCAGGCCATGTGGCACTCTACCCCACCGCAGTAGAGTGCCAAGTACAGGTATACATGCCCCTGTGGCATCCATGTGTGCAGATGTCCATCATAGCCATGTAGGCCAGATCCCAGGAATTGCATCTGTAGAGGCCAGGAGCACGGCGTAGTGCAGGGGGATGCTGTGTCTGTATTGTCCGCCAACGGTAGCGGTATGCCATGCACTCAACCTGTCTTTCTTCTGTCTTCCCCCCCTTCTTGTGCTCTCCCTGTTCTTTTGTGCATCAGCATCATCAGGCGGAGGTACAGTGGCACCGGAGCACGAGGGAGCTGCATCCCACATGGCAATGGAGGGCCACACCACGGACTCCGAATGCACCAGTGGGACGGAGGGCGAGGGGAGCTTCACGTCAGCCACCGGATCACCAACCAGCGACACAGACTCGTCCGCCGATGGGAGCTCCCTTGTGGTGGTGGCACCATCTGTGCGCCCCACTTCTACAGGTACAGACGCCACCTCCCCTACCAGCACCGCCCTCCCAGCAGCCCCTCAGCGTTCGCCCTGTGCCCACTCACCCAGGAGGGTGGGCATCACCTTCGCCCCAGGCACCTCAGGCCCTGCCCCAGTCACCCCTGCTGCCCTCAGTGAGGAGGCCATTGACCTCCTCAGGTCACTCACTGTTGGGCAGTCTACCATTGTGAATGCCATCCAGGGTGTAGAAAGGGAGTTGCAACACAGTAATGCATTCCTGGAGGGCATTCATTCTGGTCAGGCTGTCCTTCAGCAAACCCTGCACTCTCTGGCCTCAGCACTGATGGCAGCCATTGTCCCTGTGTCTAGGCTCCCCCCTCCAACCTCCTCCACCCAGACCCAATCCCCTGTACCCCAGCCTAACCCAAGCACACCATTAGACCAGCATGCACACACCTCAACACACAAAAGTAGCTCAGGCAAGCATAGGCACCACACAACCCACAGGCACTCACGCAAGCATCACCCACATGCAGACACAGCAACATCCACTGCCTCCACTGTGTCCCCCTCCTCGTCGTCTCCCTCCTCCCTCCCAGTGTCGTCTACACTCTCACCTGCATGCACTACATCTACAGGTACCAAGACTCGCACCAGAACACCCAGCACCACACCTGCACTCACCACCTCCACTCCCATTTACACGTCCCCTGTGTCCTCTCCCAGTGTGTCTGTGATGCCCCCTCCCAAAGTACACAAACGCGGGCACCCACACACCCAACATCCATCCACCTCACGACAGCCTCCAGTACCTGCACCTGCACCCAAAACATCTAAAGTGATACCTCCTACAACCACCTCCTCTTCCTCCACTCCCAGACCCCCTCCAACTACCCATCCCAGTGTTCGTCAGAAACTGTCCCTCTGCAATGTTGACCTTTTTGCCCCCACCCCCCCCCCCCCAATTCATCAGTCCCGTCGTAGCGCCTCAGCCAAAAAGCCTCCAGTACCAGTGGTGGCTGTTCAAGGTGTGTGGAGTGCACCGGCCACCAGGCCAGGCAGTGTGACACGGAGCCAAGGCACTACCAGTCCACCCCCTGTAAAGACTCTGAAGTTGGAAAGTGGCCGACGGGACCGTGTGAAGACTCCTGGAGGCAAAACAACTCACAGGGGTCCCAGGGGCATTGCAGAGTCAGCTGTGACTCCTCCAAAGGTGGTGAAGGGCCAGAAGAAGTCTGCACAGCCTGGTGTGAGCATCACGGTGGAGAAGGGCGGCATCCTTCCCGGCGGCCAGTACGCCACCGCCAGCACCGTCGTCACTGGTCCGGAGACCATCGCCGGAGTCAGTGCCCAGGAGGGCCCAAGTATCGTCACTGGTCAGGAGACCACTGCCGGAGTCAGTGCCCAGGAGGGCCCAAGTATCGTCACTGGTCAGGAGACCACCGCCGGAGTCAGTGCCCAGGAGGGCCCAAGTATCGTCACTGGTCAGGAGACCACCGCCGGAGTCAGTGCCCAGGAGGGCCCAAGTATCGTCACTGGTCAGGAGACCACCGCCACTGCCGGAGTCAGTGCCCAGGAGGGCCCAAGTATCGTCACTGGTCAGGAGACCACCGCCGGAGTCAGTGCCCAGGAGGGCCCAAGTATCATCACTGGTCAGGAGACCACCGCCGGAGTCAGTGCCCAGGAGGGCCCAAGTATCGTCACTGGTCAGGAGACCACTGCCACCGCCGGAGTCAGTGCCCAGGAGGGCCCAAGTATCGTCACTGGTCAGGAGACTGGGCAATCATGCCACACACCAATGCCCAGTCCAGAGACCGCCATGGCAAAGCACCGCTGAACAGTCCAGAGACCGCCATGGCTAAGCACCGCTGAACAGTCCAGAGACCGCCATGGCTAAGCACCGCTGAACAGTCCAGAGACCGCCATGGCTAAGCACCTCTGAACAGTCCAGAGACCGCCATGGCTCAGCACCGCTGAACAGTCCAGAGACCGCCATGGCTAAGCACCGCTGAAAAGTCCAGAGACCGCCATGGCTAAGCACCGCTGAACAGTCCAGAGACCGCCATGGCTAAGCACCGCTGAACAGTCCAGAGACCGCCATGGCTAAGCACTGCTGAAGAGTGCAGAGACCGCCATGGCTAAGCACCACTGAACAGTCCAGAGACCGCCATGGCTAAGCACCGCTGAAGAGTCCAGAGACCGTCATGGCTAAGCACCGCTGAACAGTCCAGAGGCCGCCATGGCTAAGCACCGCTGAACAGGGCATGCACCGCTGAAGAAGGAAAAGACCGCCACATCAAGCATCGTTGTCCCATGTGCAGCTGGGACAGTGACGGGACAGGAACTGTCACGGGGAGACTAATCCAGTCGGGGCACCAGTCCCCCTCCAGAACCAGTGGTGGCTGTTATCTACTTGAGAGACTGTGGCTTTGCACTCCCCAGGATGGTACAGTGGGCAACCCACCCACTGGAGAGACTTGAGAGACTGTGGCTTTGCACTCCCCAGGATGGTACAGTGGGCAACCCACCCACTGTAGAGACTTGAGAGACTGTGGCTTTGCACTCCCCAGGATACATCAATGGGCATGGAGCCCCGTCGTGGATCTGGCTTTGCACTCATCCGGCTGAGGTGCCCCCACTTCCCTTCCCCCTGAGGTGCCTGTTGTATTTCTCTCTGATGCCCCGGCAGTGTTCTCTCAGTTTGTGGACAGGTATCTTGTGTGGGCCTCGCCCATGCATTTTTGGACTAGTGGTGCACGGACATTGATATGTGCTTATCTGCACTACTTCTCGTAATGTATATACTTTTGAATGATTTTATAATATATCTGTATATATTTGAGACATGTATATTGAAACCTTACAATGTTTGAACTGATTTCGTTTTGTCTTTGCATTCTTCCAGGGGGGTTGTGGGTTGTTACTGTGATGTTTGTGAATGCATTGGTGTCTGTGTTGTAATATGCAAGGGTGGGGGTGGGGGTGGGGGTGTTGCGTGTGTGTCCCCCTGACTTTTGCCTCCCCCCTCCCCTATGTCGTAGGTGCAGTACTCACCGTTGTCTTCGCCATTGGCTTCGCCGGCGCCGGCGTTGCTCTTCGTAGATGAGTAGGAATACAAGGGCCGGTAGGATTTGTAATTCCTGATCCATGGAGTCCTCCTTCCTCGTGGGATGTGTTCAGGTGAGCGTTTTACCATTGCAGAAACTGTTTCCGCCGTGTTTTTATCCACGGTGAATCCGCCCCGGAAAAGGTGGCGGATTGGCGGGTTGTGATACTATGGGCGGTACATTGTCTTCCGCCTGTCTGTTGGCGGTGACCGCCGCACTGCTTGTCTGTACCACCGTGGCGGGCGGTGTGTTGAAGTGGCTGTCTTTGTTGGCCGTTTCGGCCACGGTCATAATTCCCTTTTTTTGTCCGCCGGCCTGTTTGCGGTATTACCGCACCTTTATCACCGTCCGCCAGGGTTGTAATGACCTCCTATTTCTTACTTTGAAATAGTATATACAGAGCCAACTTCCTACAGGATGTGTTTGTGTGTGTTGTCTGAAGTGCATGAATGTAGTGTGAGTGATGGTGTTGTGTGCCTGTGGATGCTAGTGTTGTCTCTGGTGGTGTCTCTCTCTGGCCTTCTTTCTGAATTTGTGGTAGTAGGTGATGTGGGTGCGTGTTTTATATTGGATTGGGTGTGTGGGAGTAGTGTGTGTATGTGTATCAGGTGTGTGTATTTTGAATTGTCCAATGTGGTTGTGTTTTGTATATGTGTGTGTATTTTGATCGCGGCGGTGCGTGGATTCATGGGTCGTGATAGTGTGGGCGTATTCCTGTTGGTGTGACGGTGTCGGTTTTGTTATTGCCAGTTTATCACTGACCTTTGGTGTGGCGGACTTGTGTGGGTGTCTGGATTTTGGTGGATTCCGAGCTGTGGGTCGTAATAGCTGTAGCGGAATTCCGCCGCCGCAGTGGTGTGTTGGCGGTCTTCTACCTGGCAGTAAGCGGCATTTACCGCCAATGTTGTAATGAGGGCCTATATGCCAGCACGATTGTTGGAAAATCAGAAGCTTTCAAACCCTCTCAATCTCACTGACCAAGCTACACCCTTTGTACATGTGTCCTTTGTGTATGATTCCGACACGGGACACAATGACAAGTGTACTAGGTGCCCATAGCGTGACCCCATATGACCTGGATGACGGCGCAACCACCTGTTGTTGCCCTGCATGACTCAGTTAGATGTGTGTGTACTTATGGTCATGGGCGTCCACTGCGGCATGGATTTTGGTCTCCTTTGATGATCATCTGACCCCCAGGGTTCCTCCAGGACTGCCATGATCCTGACAGCGTGGCGAAAATCGTAATCCAACAAGGCAGTGCTGCATGCAGCGCTGCCCTGAGGATAACGACCTCGTTCTTCACCAGCCTTTTCTTGGTGGTTTGACCGCCATGAAAAGTCTGGTGGAAAACAGGTGCAGGGGGCCACATGGGGGACCCTGCACTGCCCATGAACTTGGCATGGGCAGTGCAGCGGTCCCCCTGCCCAGCAATCGCTGTGCAGACAGTGAACATTGCGAGGGTACTGGTGCACCCTGTGGACTACAGCATTGCCGCCGGCTCCATTATGAGCCAGAGACAATGCTGTACCCTGTTTCCTGCTAGGCCAGCGGGCAGAAACAAAGATTTCAGCCTACTGGCCTAGCGGGAAACTCCTAATAGGTCCGGCGAAGTGGTCGCCACAAAGGCGGCGGCGGCCACCTTGTCGGGGGTTTTGTGGATGGGCTTTCCCTTCCATCAAACTCATAATGAGGCCCAAACTCTTGAGAAAGGAGATTACCATGAAACACATTTTTATATGGGATAGACTGAAACTGAACTAAAGGCAGACTGTTGGACAAGTAACTGGAAAAAGGATGGATAGATCTGGACATTATTTGATTATTATAAACTTAAACTTCTTGCCTAATAAACACGAACTTGTGAATGAATTGTGAATTGTGACTTCAAGTATGCTATGTTGTTACTGTTTGAAAGAAATGCTTAGTTCAGGTGCTTCTTAAACTAATATTTGTAAAGATCTTTTTTATTTAATAAAGTACAGTGATCATAGTTGTTCATATGTTGAGCACTGCTCAAGAATTACTGTTCTTGGATCATAGTCTTAAAAGTATGGAGCAGGCACTAAGGAAGCATCCCAGCCCTTCTTATAGAGGGAATCTTCTCCCCATGTGCAGTGATACAGGGATTGGAAGTATAGGTTTACCAATGGTTCCCAACGTATTGTTATTTTTCTTCACCCTTTTCAACTGCTGTATCAGTTGATTTTGTTCTATGAAAAAATGAGGAAATTCAATGCATTATAGAGTTTGATTAATCCATTTTAAATTAAAATGGGCTATACTTAATTTGCATGGGTTACACATTATATTTAGAATTGCTAGCTAAATCTGGGATATTTGCAAACTCATCAGGTCCCTGATACGATTTACCCATTGACCCACTTTTCTCTGCATCATCGGAAGAGCCAATACTGTGCTCCTTTTCAGTAAACTTGTAAATAGAACAGTTACAGTAGCAATTGATATACTGATTTTCTCATTTACTTCCATAATTTCCAAAGCAGTTCTTGTGTACTAGAGGATTTTGCTAACAGTTTTTTTTTTTACGTTCCTTCTCTCTTTAGCACAGTAATTCTAATTCACAAAAGCAATTGCATAAATAACACCAATGCAGGATTGTAATTTACTGACGCTTGCTTGATTTTCATATATGTATAACCTTTGCATGCTAAATTTATGCATGGTGCAATTTGCTTGCATAGGCGTATGATATTCACGTGCATTTTCGACTTACACCTTTCTCGAGAAAACTTGCAATTTCCTACTAAACACTGATAACAGATACAGTACACCAGTGAGGTCTTGTCATAACTATCTCTTGGCCACCTCCTACTCTAACCAAGACTCCAATAACAAGAGGATCAGGATTTCAAAGAAAGTCTCTTGAAACCTGATTGAAAACATTTGCCGTCAAAGAGATACCCAATACAATATGTTTCTGCAAACATGAAAACAACAAGCAAAATATCCCTTTTAGGGTACAACTATCCGGTTGGAAGATCATGGGCTTAAGGAAAATAGACAACGAGAGGGAAACTCTGATGGGGTTCAATGGACCTTGGTCATGACAAATATCCTAGTTGGGATATTTTCCAATGGACTTCTTTAAAAACTTGTTCCTTTTAGTGTCTCTTTTCCCTCTGACCAAAATATTCCTGGATAGGAACCTGAACTTGTTTAGGAACAGCAAAATATAGCAGATCTAAAATAATTTCAAATGTCACGAACCTATTAAGAATCTTAAAGAGGCTTTTACGATCATACATCTTATAGATAATTCTTACATAACAAACAGACCATGAGGAGCTTTCATTTTTATTCTTATAGATCCTCTTCCAAAGTAAACATACTGGGCCCAATTCACTTAGGCATTTAAAAAGCAGGTGCAGTAGTGCTCTTTTAGTACAAATGTAAATGTAATTTGAATATGCACAGGTGGTGACCTCCACCTATAGCTAGGCCGGTGGTATCTCTTATGTGCAAACAGTTCCGTCACAAGTGTGGTCTACCTTTTGCATGTAAATATGGGAGTGACTGCAAAAATGGGGAGTATCTACTAAAAGCATGAGGAGGAAAGGGGAATTTAAGAGGGGCACAGAGAGGAACACTCAAATACAAAAGCCCTCCTGCAAAAATAGGTTGCATCTACATCAGCTCCACTAGCACTACTGCCCAACATGTTCAGATCTACACCTGCAAAGTCCTGTGGAGGATGCTTCTTCTTCACAAAGGCAAATCTGCATGCATAGAATTCCTCATGTGTAAATCTACACTTACGTCTAAGTAAATCTCCTCATAGAGTTCACGATTTCCATGTGTAAGTTTACACCTAAATGTAGACTTAGAAGTCACAGACTCCTACAACTGAATTTAGGACTGAAAAATTACTAATAGTAACTTCCTGACTTTTGGTAGAGATCTCGGTCAGTGGGCGTGGATTTCCCAATAGAAAGTAATAAGGAATTTTAGGAAAATGTATTTCAAATTAAAAATAAATATTATTGATTTTAGTATTCAAAAATTACAACACATTTCACTAACTTCTATTCACCTAGGGCTACCACAGGGATAACACATCTGTACTAAAAACGAACAAATTATTACATTTTAACATGTTTGTTTTATTTTTTACATTAAAAGCAGCATTTGTGTTCAATCTGTCACAATGTCAGATGCAAGCTATATATTATTGTATTCATTTTTTAAATGTAACTTACAATATATTTTATTACAATGATATTATGTGTATTAAACAATTCATATTTGATTTTCTTATTTAAATATTGTGTAATAAGCTTTGAAACCAGTTAAAGTTTACATTTAAATGTTAGTTAAATCAAATTTATTTTAGATGTTCCCGTGTGCTGGTGTTATTGTCTGCCTCCATTAATGTTTATTGGAATGTGTTGCAGTACCAGTGGGTAGCCATGTGTGGTGCTTGGCTTATGCCAAATCTGCGCTGGGGCACACCTAACCCAGTTTTTCAGTCATAGTACTGTAGTTGTTCTGAACACGTATTTTGGGAATCACAATTGCCCTATGCTTATGTTGGTGTGTGTTTTGAATAAGCATGCCCCCCCTAAATCAGTTTACTGTAATGCCCTTTGGCTTAAAGAATGCCCCTGCCACCTTCCAAAGGCTGGTGAATGAAGTCCTTGCTGGCTTGGAGTCCTTTAGTGCAGCTTATCTTGATGATATTGCTGTCTTTAGTTCCAGCTGGCAGGATCACCTGGTCCACCTGAAGAAGGTTTTGCAGGCCCTGCAAGCAGCAGGCCTCTCTATCAAGGCATCCAAATGTCAGATAGGACAGGGAACTGTGGTTTACTTGGGACACCTTGTAGGTGGAGGCCAAGTTCAGCCACTCCAACCCAAGATCCAGACTATTCTGGACTGGGTAGCTCCAAAAACCCAGACTCAAGTCAGGTCATTCCTTGGCTTGACTGGCTACTACAGGAGGTTTGTGAAGGGATATGGATCAATAGTGACACCCCTCACAGAACCTACCTCCAAGAAAATGCCTAAGAAGGTAAACTGGACTATAGAATGCCAACAGGCCTTTGACACCCTGAAACAAGCTATGTGCACAGCACCAGTTCTAAAAGCTAAAGATTACTCCAAGCAGTTCATTGTGCAGACTGATGCCTCTGAACATGGGATAGGGACAGTTTTGTCCCAAACAAATGATGATGGCCTTGACCAGCCTGTTGCTTTCATTAGCAGGAGGTTACTCCCCAGGGAGCAGCGTTGGAGTGCCATTGAGAGGGAGGCCTTTGCTGTGGTTTGGTACCTGAAGAAGCTGAGACCATACCTCTTTGGTACTCACTTTGTAGTTCAAACTGACCACAGACCTCTCAGATGGCTAATGCAAATGAAAGGTGAAAATCCAAAACTGTTGAGGTGGTCCATCTCACTACAGGGAATGGACTTTATAGTGGAACACAGACCTGGGACTGCCCATGCCAATGCAGATGGCCTTTCCAGGTTCTTCCACTCAGAAAATGAAGACTCTCTTGGGAAAGGTTAGTCTCATCCTCTTTCGTTTGGGGGGGGGGGGGTTGTGTAAGGAAATGCCTCCTTGGCATGGTTACCCCCTGACTTTTTGCCTTTGCTGATGCCAAGTTATGATTTTAAAGTGTGCTGAGGCCTGCTAACCAGGCCCCAGCACCAGTGTTCTTTCCCTAAACTGTACCTTTGTCTCCACAATTGGCACACCCTGGCATTCAGGTAAGTCCCTTGTAACTGGTACCCCTGGTACCAAGGGCCCTGATGCTAGGGAAGGTCTCTAAGGGCTGCAGCATGTCTTATGCTACCCTAGGGACCCCTATCTCAGCACAGACACACTGCTTGCCAGCTTGTGTGTGCTGGTGGGGAGGAAATGACTAAGTCGACATGGCACTCCCCTCAGGGTGCCATGCCAACCTCACACTGCCTATGGCATAGGCAAGTCACCCCTCTAGCAGGCCTTACAGCCCTAAGGCAGGGTGCACTATACCACAGGTGAGGGCATAGGTGCATGAGCACTATGCCCCTACAGTGTCTAAGCAATACCTTAGACATTGTAAGTGCAGGGTAGCCATAAGAGTATATGGTCTGGGAGTCTGTCAAACACGAACTCCACAGCACCATAATGGCTACACTGAAAACTGTGAAGTTTGGTATCAAACGTCTCAGCACAATAAATGCACACTGATGCCAGTGTGCACTTTATTGTAAAAATACACCCAGAGGGCATCTTAGAGATGCCTCCTGAAAACATACCCGACTTCCAGTGTGGGCTGACTAGTTTTGCCAGCCTGCCACACACCAGACATGTTGCTGGCCACATGGGGAGAGTGCCTTTGTCACTCTGTGGCCAGGAACAAAGCCTGTACTGGGTGGAGGTGCTTCTCACCTCCTCCTGCAGGAACTGTAACAGCTGGTGGTGAGCCTCAAAGGCTCACCCCCTTTGTTACAGCGCCACAGGGCATCCCAGCTAGTGGAGATGCCCGCCCCTCCGGCCACTGCCCCCACTTTTGGCGGCAAGGCTGGAGGAGATAATGAGAAAAACAAGGAGGAGTCACTGGCCAGTCAGGACAACCCCTAAGGTGTCCTGAGCTGAGGTGACTCTGACTTTTAGAAATCCTCCATCTTGCAGATGGAGGATTCCCCCAATAGGATTAGGGATGTGACCCCCTCCCCACCGGGAGGAGGCACAAAGAGGGTGTAGCCACCCTCAAGGCTAGTAGCCATTGGCTACTAACCTCTCAGACCTAAACACACCCCTAAATTGAGTATTTAGGGGCCCCCAGAACCTAGGAAGATAGATTTATGCAACCTGAAGACGAAGAAGGACTACTGACCTGAAGCCCTGCAGAGAAGACGGAGACACCAACTGCTTTGGCCCCAGCCCTACCGGCCTGTCTCTCCACTTCAAGAAAAACTGCAACAGCGACACGTCCCCCAGGGTCCAGCGACCTCTGAATCCTCAGAGGACTACCCTGCATCTAAAAGGACCAGGAAACTCCTGAGGACAGCGGCCCTGTTCCACAAAGACTGCAACTTTGCAACAAAGAAGCAACTTTTAAAGACCACACGTTTTCCGCCGGAAGCATGAGAACTTCCACTCTGCACCCGACGCCCCTGGCTCGACCTGTGGAAAACTAACTCTACAGGGAGGACTCCCCGGCGACTGCGAGCCCGTGAGTAGCCAGAGTTGACCCTCCTGAGCCCCCACAGCGACGCCTGCAGAGGGAATCCAGAGGCTCCCCCTGACCGCGACTGCCTGCTTCAAGGAACCCGAGCCTGGTAAAGACACTGCACCCGCAGCCCCCAGGACCTGAAGGAACCGAACTCCAGTGCAGGAGCGACCCCCAGATGGCCATCTTCCTAGCCCAGGTGGTGGCTACCCCGAGGAGCCCCCCCCCCTTTGCCTGCCTGCATAGCTGAAGAGACCCCTAGGTCGCCCATTGAATCCTATTGCAAACCCTACGCCTGTTTGCACTCTGCACCCGGCCGCCCATGTGCCACTGAGGGTGTACTTTCTGTGCCTGCTTGTGTCCCCCCTGGTGCTCTACAAAACGCCCCTGGTCTGCCCTCCGAAGTTGCGGGTACTTACCTGCTGGCACCCCTATTTCCATTGAAGTCTATGTGTTTTGGGCACCACTTTGACCTCTGCACCTGACCGGCCCTGAGCTGCTGTTGTGGTAACTTTGGGGTTGCCTTGAACCCCCAACGGTGGGCTACCTTGGACCCAACTTTGAAATCTGTAAGTGCTTTACTTACGTGTGAACCTAACAAATACTTACCTCCCCCAGGAACTGTTGATTTTTTGCAGTGTCCATTTTTAAAATAGCTTATTGCCATTTTTGCCAAAACTGTACATGCTATTGTGATGATTCAAAGTTCCTAAGATACCTGAGTGAAATACCTTTCATTTAAAGTATTGTTTGTAAATCTTGAACCTGTGGTTCTTAAAATAAACTAAGAAAATATATTTTTCTATATAAAAACCTATTGGCCTGGAATTGTCTTTGAGTTTGTGATCCTCATTTATTGCCTGTGTGTGTACAACAAATGCTTAACACTACCCTCTTATAAGCCTACTGCTCAACCACACTACCACAAAATAGAGCATTCGAATTATCTCTTTTTGCCACTATTTTACCTCTAAGGTGAACCCTTGGACTCTGTGCACACTATGGGGGTCATCACAACATTGGCGGTAAAAGCAGCTTACCGCCGTGCAGAAGACCGCCAATACACCGCCGCAGCCGCGGAATTCCGTCAAAGCTATTATGACCCACATCTCGGAATCCGCCGAAATTCAGTCACCCACACAAGTCCGTCACACCAAAGGCCAGTGTTAAACTGGCGAAAACAAAACCTCCACCTCCACGCCAACAGAAACACGCCCATGCAATTACGACCCACGAATCCACGCGGCGGTCTTTCAACCGCGGTATTCCATTGGTGGTACACACCGCTGCGCTCAAAATACACACACATCTCCAAAACACCGCCACATTGGACAATTCCAAATACACACACCTGATACACATACAAACAACACTCCCACACACCCAACACAATATAAAACATACACCCACATCACCCACAAACCCCTACGACCAAAAATTAGTCACGAAGGCGACAGAGAGATAGCACAGAATAGACAATCCCACCACACAGAGGCACACAACACCATCACCCACACAACATCCACGCACAAAACACCACACACCACTACACATCACCACACACATCAACACTCACACCGCCCCACACATCACACACACCACCCCATGTCATGCCAAAGACACGCCCGCTTTTCCGAGGAGGAGCTCCGGGTCATGGTGGAGGAAATCCTACGGGTAGAGCCACAGCTATTTGGCTCACAGGTGCAGCACATATCCATAGCCAGGAAGATGGAGCTATGGCACAGAATAGTCGACAGGGTCAACGCTGTGGGACAGCATCCAAGAAATCGGGAGGACATCAGGAAGAGGTGGAACGACCTACCGGGGAAGGTGCGTTCAGCGGTCTCTAGGCACAACATCGCGATTCAGCGGACTGGTGGCGGACCCCCACCTCCTCCCCCACAACTAACAACATGGGAGGAGCAAGTCTTGACCATCATGCATCCAGAGGGCCTCGGAGGAGTCAGTGGAGGAATGGACACTGGTAAGTCAAATCTTAACTATCACATCCCCCACCCTACCTGCATGCTATCACACACCCCCACCCTCACCTCCTCCCCTATCACTCCAGCTCCTCACTAATGTACTCATAACACAAACCACACATCCCAACACCAAGCCCTGCATGACACAACTAAGCATGGTCACCCATCACTAAAGCATGCTCACTGCACATACCCATAACAACCCCGTAACCATCATGACACATGCCCCCACACACGAATGCTTGCACTGGGGTACACGCACACCCACCCATTGCACACCATGACACACACACATGCAATAATCATGCTCTAATGCCCCTGCAGGATCACGAAGGACCGTCACCACACCGGAGGGTCCAGACATCTCCACTCCACCCACAGAAGAGGCCCACAGTGACGAGAGCAGCTCTGCCCTACTGGATCCAGATGACCAGCCCGGACCATCGTTGGCCTCAGGACAGTCGGTTCCCCTTGCACAGGCACAGGCCAACACTGACCTTCCACCCTCTGGTAACACCAGCACAGCACCCACCCAGCGGGCCCAAACCTCCGTACCCAGGACAGGTCAATCAGCTGTGTGTCCACCACTACAGGGAACCCAGGATAACCCACCACCCCAACAACAACAGGGACCTGGGGGCAGTGGTAGTGGGCACACGGTCCAGGGGACGGAGGCACGGGAACACAGGGGAACTGGGAGGGCTGCTGTGCGACAGGGGGCGGACAGGCCAAGGGAACCCACTCTCCACGAGGCCCTCTCCTCCATCATGGGAGCATACCACCACTCCCAGGAGACGATGGCGACAGTCCTGGTCAAGTTGCAGGAGACCCAGCGCCTGCAGGAGGAACAGTATTTGGGGTTCAGGGAGGAGCTCAGGACCATCAGCTCCGCCTTGGGCACCATCGTAGGGGTGCTGAAGGACATACAGCAGACCATGAGGGACACCGTGGCACTCCAAGGGGCCCCTGACACTAGCCAGGATGATGAACTGCCCACCACCTCCGCCGGCGCTAGTGGACAGGACGCCCCGCCACCGGACCACCACACCAGCACCCCACCCCCTGCAGACGGACAACCACCACCCAAGCGGTCCCTGAGATCCAGGAACAGGACAGAGCAAGATGGCAAGACCCCCGCCAGGAAATGAGACCACCCTGATTGTCACCCCACTGTCTCACTTTGTTACCCTGTCCATACTTAAACTGCCCCAGCTCCACTTCCTATGCCCATATGGGCAGTGCACCTGTGAGACTAATAGGCTGGACTCTGCCATGGACATTCCTCCACCACCACCCATAACCATTTAACAACCCCCCTCCATTTTTGAGCACTTAAATAAACACCCTTGAACCACAAAACTATGTTGAGTCAGTCTATGATTTGGTAAAATGTATTATCAATGACAGTGTCAAAATGCGTTTCTAGTTGTAAAGGCAACATACCTATGTCACACATCACAAGTCCTTGAAGGATGCATGCAGATGACACACGTTGGTAAGCACACCTGTGAAACCGTAATGTAAAGGAACAACTCAGTTACCAAATTATGCAATGAAATTACACACAGGATAGAGGAAGACGTGTGACAGTGAATGTAATGGTAAAAATGAAAATGTTCTCACCTGTGTGTCACTGGAAATATTGCTGTATGACTGACTCCCTGTTGTCGTTGTCTTCTTCCTCAGCTTCCTCCTCATCACTGTCCACAGGCTCCACAGGTGCCATAACACCATCATCTGGACAATCCTCCTGCAGAAGAGGCACCTGGCGTCGCAAAGCAAGATTGTGAAGCATCGAGCAGGCGATGATGATCTGGCACACCTTCTTCGGTGAGTAGAATAGGGAACCACCTGTCATATGGAGGCACCTGAACCTGGCCTTCAGGAGGCCGAAGGTGCGTTCGATCACACTCCTAGTCCGCCCATGGGCCTCATTGTAGCGTTCCTCTGCCCTGGTCCTGGGATTTCTCACTGGGGTCAATAGCCAGGACAGGTTGGGGTAACCAGAGTCCCCTAATAGCCACACACGGTGCCTCTGCAGTTGACCCATCATATCGGGGATGGTGCTATTCTGCAGGATGTAGGCATCATGCACTGAGCCAGGGAACATAGCATTAACCTGGGAGATGTACTGGTCTGCCAAACATACCATCTGTACATTCATGGAATGATAACTCTTCCGGTTCCTGTACACCTGTTCACTCCTGTGGGGGGGGACCAGAGCTACATGGGTCCCATCAATAGCACGTATGATGTTGGGGATATGTCCAAGGGCATAGAAGTCACCTTTCACTGTAGCCAAATCTTCCATCTCAGGGAAAATGATGTATCTCCTTACGTGTTTCAGCAGGGCAGACAACACTCTGGACAGCACGTTGGAAAACATGGGCTGGGACATCCCTGATGCCATGGCCACTGTTGTCTGAAAAGATCCACTTGCAAGGAAATGGAGCACTGACAGCACCTGCACGTCAGGGGGGATTCCAGTGGGATGGCGGATTGGTGACATCAGGTCTGGCTCCAACTGGGTACATAGTTCCTGGATAGTGGCACGGTCAAACCTGTAGGTGACGATTAAATGTCGCTCCTCCATTGTCAACAGGTCCACCAGCGGTCGGTACACCGGAGGATTCCGCCATCTTCTCAATTGTCCCAAATGACGGTGCCTAGGAAGGACAACAACGACCACAGACTCAACTTTTTTCCAGGTATGTACCCACAGTTACACAGAACACGACACCAAACACGAAACCCTTCCTGTATGTGTGTTGAGTGTAGGCCTAGCTATGTGTGACGCAGAAGTAAATGAAGCCATGTGGGCCCCTGAAATGGCGGCTGCCTGACCTCTAAACTGGGACAATGGGATTGTGGGGTAACAGCGTTGGCGTTGCACACCGTCGCGGTAGGCGGTCGTAGACCGCGGCGCAATGCTGCATTGGTAAACATTGGATCCTATGGGTCCCAGGAGCCAATGAGGAAGTGCGCCTGCGGTGATGATACGCACCGCCGCGGACATCACCGCCATTTTCTATCAGTTCAATCACTAGATACCTGATCTTCGACAGGAGAGGACCTACACTGCAAGTGCTGCTGTGACCTCGGTCTGGAAGCGACGATGGCTGCTGCGTCTGGGGAAAGGGCCCCTGCCTTCACTGCTCAGGAGTTGGAGAAACTAGTAGACGGGGTCCTCCCCCAGTACACGCTACTCTACGGTCCTCGAGACCAACAGGTAAGTACACAGGTAGCACGTTGTATGGGCTAGGCCTGGGTGGAGAGGGCTGGTATTAAGAGGGAAGGGGGCAGAGTTCAGGGAACATTAATGCATGTGAATGAATGTGGCACATGGCTAGGGTAGGGAGGGGGGACACTCACATTGACGGTGCAGTTGGTAATGACTCCTCTTCTTCCCTTGTGCATGTCATGTAGGTCAGCGCCCACCAGAAGAAGGACATTTGGCGTGCCATCGCCAAGGACGTCCGGACCCTGGGGGTCCACCAGAGACGGGGCACCCACTGCGGGAAAAGATGGGAGGACATTCGCCGCTGGAGCAAGAAGACGGCGGAGGCTCAGCTGGGGATGGCCTCCCAACGTGGGAGGGGTGCCCGTCGCACCATGACCCCCCTGATGTTCCGGATCCTGGCGGTGGCCTACCCTGAGTTGGATGGGCGCTTGAGGGCATCACAGCAGACACCAGGGGGTGAGTACACTCTCATTCTGTGGACTTTGCACGCAGTGGAAGGGTCTGGGTGGGGGAGGAGGCCTGTGGGTGTACCTAGGCCAGACAGAAATACATAGGCTAGGCCCCTCCGTAATGCAGGCCATGTGGCACTCTACCCCACCGCAGTAGAGTGCCAAGTACAGGTATACATGCCCCTGTGGCATCCATGTGTGCAGATGTCCATCATAGCCATGTAGGCCAGATCCCAGGAATTGCATCTGTAGAGGCCAGGAGCACGGCGTAGTGCAGGGGGCTGCTGTGTCTGTATTGTCCGCCAACGGTAGCGGTATGCCATGCACTCAACCTGTCTTTCTTCTGTCTTCCCCCCCTTCTTGTGCTCTCCCTGTTCTTTTGTGCATCAGCATCATCAGGCGGAGGTACAGTGGCACCGGAGCACGAGGGAGCTGCATCCCACATGGCAATGGAGGGCCACACCACGGACTCCGAATGCACCAGTGGGACGGAGGGCGAGGGGAGCTTCACGTCAGCCACCGGATCACCAACCAGCGACACAGACTCGTCCGCCGATGGGAGCTCCCTTGTGGTGGCGGCACCATCTGTGCGCCCCACTTCTACAGGTACAGACGCCACCTCCCCTACCAGCACCGCCCTCCCAGCAGCCCCTCAGCGTTCGCCCCGTGCCCACTCACCCAGGAGGGTGGGCATCACCTTCGCCCCAGGCACCTCAGGCCCTGCCCCAGTCACCCCTGCTGCCCTCAGTGAGGAGGCCATTGACCTCCTCAGGTCACTCACTGTTGGGCAGTCTACCATTGTGAATGCCATCCAGGGTGTAGAAAGGGAGTTGCAACAGAGTAATGCATTCCTGGAGGGCATTCATTCTGGTCAGGCTGTCCTTCAGCAAACCCTGCACTCTCTGGCCTCAGCACTGATGGCAGCCATTGTCCCTGTGTCTAGCCTCCCCCCTCCAACCTCCTCCACCCAGACCCAATCCCCTGTACCCCAGCCTAACCCAAGCACACCATTAGACCAGCATGCACACACCTCAACACACAAAAGTAGCTCAGGCAAGCATAGGCACCACACAACCCACAGGCACTCACGCAAGCATCACCCACATGCAGACACAGCAACATCCACTGCCTCCACTGTGTCCCCCTCCTCGTCGTCTCCCTCCTCCCTCCCAGTGTCGTCTACACTCTCACCTGCATGCACTACATCTACAGGTACCAAGACTCGCACCAGAACACCCAGCACCACACCTGCACTCACCACCTCCACTCCCATTTACACGTCCCCTGTGTCCTCTCCCAGTGTGTCTGTGATGCCCCCTCCCAAAGTACACAAACGCGGGCACCCACACACCCAACATCCATCCACCTCACGACAGCCTCCAGTACCTGCACCTGCACCCAAAACATCTAAAGTGATACCTCCTACAACCACCTCCTCTTCCTCCACTCCCAGACCCCCTCCAACTACCCATCCCAGTGTTCGTCAGAAACTGTCCCTCTGCAATGTTGACCTTTTTGCCCCCACCCCCCCCCCCAATTCATCAGTCCCGTCGTAGCGCCTCAGCCAAAAAGCCTCCAGTACCAGTGGTGGCTGTTCAAGGTGTGTGGAGTGCACCGGCCACCAGGCCAGGCAGTGTGACACGGAGCCAAGGCACTACCAGTCCACCCCCTGTAAAGACTCTGAAGTTGGAAAGTGGCCGACGGGACCGTGTGAAGACTCCTGGAGGCAAAACAACTCACAGGGGTCCCAGGGGCATTGCAGAGTCAGCTGTGACTCCTCCAAAGGTGGTGAAGGGCCAGAAGAAGTCTGCACAGCCTGGTGTGAGCATCACGGTGGAGAAGGGCGGCATCCTTCCCGGCGGCCAGTACGCCACCGCCAGCACCGTCGTCACTGGTCCGGAGACCATCGCCGGAGTCAGTGCCCAGGAGGGCCCAAGTATCGTCACTGGTCAGGAGACCACTGCCGGAGTCAGTGCCCAGGAGGGCCCAAGTATCGTCACTGGTCAGGAGACCACCGCCACCGCCGGAGTCAGTGCCCAGGAGGGCCCAAGTATCGTCACTGGTCAGGAGACCACCGCCGGAGTCAGTGCCCAGGAGGGCCCAAGTATCGTCACTGGTCAGGAGACCATCGCCACTGCCGGAGTCAGTGCCCAGGAGGGCCCAAGTATCGTCACTGGTCAGGAGACCACCGCCGGAGTCAGTGCCCAGGAGGGCCCAAGTATCATCACTGGTCAGGAGACCACCGCCGGAGTCAGTGCCCAGGAGGGCCCAAGTATCGTCACTGGTCAGGAGACCACTGCCACCGCCGGAGTCAGTGCCCAGGAGGGCCCAAGTATCGTCACTGGTCAGGAGACTGGGCAATCATGCCACACACCAATGCCCAGTCCAGAGACCGCCATGGCAAAGCACCGCTGAACAGTCCAGAGACCGCCATGGCTAAGCACCGCTGAACAGTCCAGAGACCGCCATGGCTAAGCACCGCTGAACAGTCCAGAGACCGCCATGGCTAAGCACCTCTGAACAGTCCAGAGACCGCCATGGCTCAGCACCGCTGAACAGTCCAGAGACCGCCATGGCTAAGCACCGCTGAAAAGTCCAGAGACCGCCATGGCTAAGCACCGCTGAACAGTCCAGAGACCGCCATGGCTAAGCACCGCTGAACAGTCCAGAGACCGCCATGGCTAAGCACTGCTGAAGAGTCCAGAGACCGCCATGGCTAAGCACCACTGAACAGTCCAGAGACCGCCATGGCTAAGCACCGCTGAAGAGTCCAGAGACCGTCATGGCTAAGCACCGCTGAACAGTCCAGAGGCCGCCATGGCTAAGCACCGCTGAACAGGGCATGCACCGCTGAAGAAGGAAAAGACCGCCACATCAAGCATCGTTGTCCCATGTGCAGCTGGGACAGTGACGGGACAGGAACTGTCACGGGGAGACTAATCCAGTCGGGGCACCAGTCCCCCTCCAGAACCAGTGGTGGCTGTTATCTACTTGAGAGACTGTGGCTTTGCACTCCCCAGGATGGTACAGTGGGCAACCCACCCACTGGAGAGACTTGAGAGACTGTGGCTTTGCACTCCCCAGGATGGTACAGTGGGCAACCCACCCACTGTAGAGACTTGAGAGACTGTGGCTTTGCACTCCCCAGGATACATCAATGGGCATGGAGCCCCGTCGTGGATCTGGCTTTGCACTCATCCGGCTGAGGTGCCCCCACTTCCCTTCCCCCTGAGGTGCCTGTTGTATTTCTCTCTGATGCCCCGGCAGTGTTCTCTCAGTTTGTGGACAGGTATCTTGTGTGGGCCTCGCCCATGCATTTTTGGACTAGTGGTGCACGGACATTGATATGTGCTTATCTGCACTACTTCTCGTAATGTATATACTTTTGAATGATTTTATAATATATCTGTATATATTTGAGACATGTATATTGAAACCTTACAATGTTTGAACTGATTTCGTTTTGTCTTTGCATTCTTCCAGGGGGGTTGTGGGTTGTTACTGTGATGTTTGTGAATGCATTGGTGTGTGTGTTGTAATATGCAAGGGTGGGGGTGGGGGTGGGGGTGGGGGTGTTGCGTGTGTGTCCCCCTGACTTTTGCCTCCCCCCTCCCCTATGTCGTAGGTGCAGTACTCACCGTTGTCTTCGCCGTTGGCTTCGCCGGCGCCGGCGTTGCTCTTCGTAGATGAGTAGGAATACAAGGGCCGGTAGGATTTGTAATTCCTGATCCATGGAGTCCTCCTTCCTCGTGGGATGTGTTCAGGTGAGCGTTTTACCATTGCAGAAACTGTTTCCGCCGTGTTTTTATCCACAGTGAATCCGCCCCGGAAAAGGTGGCGGATTGGCGGGTTGTGATACTATGGGCGGTACATTGTCTTCCGCCTGTCTGTTGGCGGTGACCGCCGCACTTCTTGTCTGTACCACCGTGGCGGGCGGTGTGTTGAAGTGGCTGTCTTTGTTGGCCGTTTCGGCCACGGTCATAATTCCCTTTTTTTGTCCGCCGGCCTGTTTGCGGTATTACCGCACCTTTATCACCGTCCGCCAGGGTTGTAATGACCTCCTATTTCTTACTTTGAAATAGTATATACAGAGCCAACTTCCTACAGGATGTGTTTGTGTGTGTTGTCTGAAGTGCATGAATGTAGTGTGAGTGATGGTGTTGTGTGCCTGTGGATGCTAGTGTTGTCTCTGGTGGTGTCTCTCTCTGGCCTTCTTTCTGAATTTGTGGTAGTAGGTGATGTGGGTGCGTGCTTTATATTGGATTGGGTGTGTGGGAGTAGTGTGTGTATGTGTATCAGGTGTGTGTATTTTGAATTGTCCAATGTGGTTGTGTTTTGTATATGTGTGTGTATTTTGAGCGCGGCGGTGCGTGGATTCATGGGTCGTGATAGTGTGGGCTTATTCCTGTTGGTGTGACGGTGTCGGTTTTGTTATTGCCAGTTTATCACTGACCTTTGGTGTGGCGGACTTGTGTGGGTGTCTGGATTTTGGTGGATTCCGAGCTGTGGGTCGTAATAGCTGTAGCGGAATTCCGCCGCCGCAGTGGTGTGTTGGCGGTCTTCTACCTGGCAGTAAGCGGCATTTACCGCCAATGTTGTAATGAGGGCCTATATGCCAGCACGATTGTTGGAAAATCGGAAGCTTTCAAACCCTCTCAATCTCACTGACCAAGCTACACCCTTTGTACATGTGTCCTTTGTGTATGATTCCGACACGGGACACAATGACAAGTGTACTAGGTGCCCATAGCGTGACCCCATATGACCTGGATGACGGCGCAACCACCTGTTGTTGCCCTGCATGACTCAGTTAGATGTGTGTGTACTTATGGTCATGGGCGTCCACTGCGGCATGGATTTTGGTCTCCTTTGATGATCATCTGACCCCCAGGGTTCCTCCAGGACTGCCATGATCCTGACAGCGTGGCGAAAATCGTAATCCAACAAGGCAGTGCTGCATGCAGCGCTGCCCTGAAGATAACGACCTCGTTCTTCACCAGCCTTTTCTTGGTGGTTTGACCGCCATGAAAAGTCTGGTGGAAAACAGGTGCAGGGGGCCACATGGGGGACCCTGCACTGCCCATGAACTTGGCATGGGCAGTGCAGCGGTCCCCCTGCCCAGCAATCGCTGTGCAGACAGTGAACATTGCGAGGGTACTGGTGCACCCTGTGGACTACAGCATTGCCGCCGGCTCCATTATGAGCCAGAGACAATGCTGTACCCTGTTTCCTGCTAGGCCAGCGGGCAGAAACAAAGATTTCAGCCTACTGGCCTAGCGGGAAACTCCTAATAGGTCCGGCGAAGTGGTCGCCACAAAGGCGGCGGCGGCCACCTTGTCGGGGGTTTTGTGGATGGGCTTTCCCTTCCATCAAACTCATAATGAGGCCCAAACTCTTGAGAAAGCAGATTACCATGAAACACATTTTTATATGGGATAGACTGAAACTGAACTAAAGGCAGACTGTTGGACAAGTAACTGGAAAAAGGATGGATAGATCTGGACATTATTTGATTATTATAAACTTAAACTTCTTGCCTAATAAACACGAACTTGTGAATGAATTGTGAATTGTGACTTCAAGTATGCTATGTTGTTACTGTTTGAAAGAAATGCTTAGTTCAGGTGCTTCTTAAACTAATATTTGTAAAGATCTTTTTTATTTAATAAAGTACAGTGATCATAGTTGTTCATATGTTGAGCACTGCTCAAGAATTACTGTTCTTGGATCATAGTCTTAAAAGTATGGAGCAGGCACTAAGGAAGCATCTCAGCCCTTCTTATAGAGGGAATCTTCTCCCCATGTGCAGTGATACAGGGATTGGAAGTATAGGTTTACCAATGGTTCCCAACGTATTGTTATTTTTCTTCACCCTTTTCAACTGCTGTATCAGTTGATTTTGTTCTATGAAAAAATGAGGAAATTCAATGCATTATAGAGTTTGATTAATCCATTTTAAATTAAAATGGGCTATACTTAATTTGCTATGGGTCACAAATTATATTTAGAATTGCTAGCTAAATCTGGGATATTTGCAAACTCATCAGGTCCCTGATACGATTTACCCATTGACCCACTTTTCTCTGCATCATCGGAAGAGCCAATACTGTGCTCCTTTTCAGTAAACTTGTAAATAGAACAGTTACAGTAGCAATTGATATACTGATTTTCTAATTTACTTCCATAATTTCCAAAGCAGTTCTTGTGTACTAGAGGATTTTGCTAACAGTTTTTTTTTTAAGTTCCTTCTCTCTTTAGCACAGTAATTCTAATTCACAAAAGCAATTGCATAAATAACACCAATGCAGGATTGTAATTTACTGACGCTTGCTTGATTTTCATATATGTATAACCTTTGCATGCTAAATTTATGCATGGTGCAATTTGCTTGCATAGGCGTATGATATTCACGTGCATTTTCGACTTACACCTTTCTCGAGAAAACTTGCAATTTCCTACTAAACACTGATAACAGATACAGTACACCAGTGAGGTCTTGTCATAACTATCTCTTGGCCACCTCCTACTCTAACCAAGACTCCAATAACAAGAGGATCAGGATTCCAAAGAAAGTCTCTTGAAACCTGATTGAAAACATTTGCCGTCAAAGAGATACCCAATACAATATGTTTCTGCAAACATGAAAACAACAAGCAAAATATCCCTTTTAGGGTACAACTATCCGGTTGGAAGATCATGGGCTTAAGGAAAATAGACAACGAGAGGGAAACTCTGATGGGGTTCAATGGACCTTGGTCATGACAAATATCCTAGTTGGGATATTTTCCAATGGACTTCTTTATTATTCTTTAATAACTTGTTCCTTTTAGTGTCTCTTTTCCCTCTGACCAAAATATTCCTTGATAGGAACCTGAACTTGTTTAGGAACAGCAAAATATAGAAGATCTAAAATAATTTCAAATGTCACGAACCTGTTAAGAATCTTAAAGAGGCTTTTACGATCATGCATCTTATAGATAATTCTTACATAACAAACAGACCATGAGGAGCTTTCATTTTTATTCTCAAAGATCCTCTTCCAAAGCAAACATACTGGGCCCAATTCACTTAGGCATTTAAAAGGAGGTGCAGTAGTGCTCTTTTAGTACAACATCATATACTCATAAATGTAATTTGCATATGCACAGGTGGTGACCTCCACCTATAGCTATGACGGTGGTAACTCTTATGTGGAAACGGTTCCGTCACAAGTGTGGTCTTCCTTTTGCATGTAAATATGGGAGTGACTGCAAAAATGGGGAGTATCTACTAAAAGCATGAGGAGGAAAGGGGAATTTAAGAGGGGCACAGAGAGGAACACTCAAATACAAAAGCCCTCCTACAAAAATAGGTTGCATCCACATCAGCTCCACTAGCACTACTGCCCAACATGCTCAGATCTACACCTGCAAAGTCCTGGAGGATGCTTCTTCTTCACAAAGGCAAATCTGCATGCATAGAATTCCTCATGTGTAAATCTACACTTACGTCTAATTGTAAATCTCCTCATAGAGTTCACGATTTCCATGTGTAAGTTTACACCTAAATGTAGACTTAGAAGTCACAGACTCCTACCACTGAATTTAGGACTGAGAAATTACTAATAGTAACTTCCTGACTGTTGGTGGAGATCTCTGTCAGTGGGCGTGGATTTCCCAATAGAAAGTAATAAGGAATTTTAAGAAAATTCATTTAAAATTAAATATATATTATTGATTTTAATATTAAAATATTAAAACACATTTCACTAACTTCTATTCACCTAGGGCTACCACAGGGATAACACATCTGTACTAAAAACGAACAAATTATTACATTTTAACATGCTTGTTTTATTTTTTACATTAAAAGCAGCATTTGTGTTCAATCTGTCACAATGTCAGATGCAAGCTATATATTATTGTATTCATTTTTTCAATGTAACTTACAATATATTTTATTAAAATGATATTATGTGTATTAAACAATTTATATTTGATTTTCTTATTTAAATATTGTGTAATAAGCTTTGAAACCATTTATAGTTTACATTTAAATGTTATTTAAATCAAATTATTTATTTTAGATGTTGCCCTGTGTGTAGGTGTTATTGTCTGCCTCCATTAATGTTTATTGGAATGTGTTGCAGTACCAGTGGGTAGCCATGTGTGGTGCTTGGCTTATGCCAAATCTGCGCTGGGGCACACCTAACCCCGTTTTGTCAGTCATAGTACTGTAGTTGTTCTGAACACGTATTTTGGGAATCACAATTACCCTATGCTTATGTTGGTGTGTGTTTTGAATAAGCATGTCCCTCCTAAACCCCTCCTTCAATTTCCCTTAACCTCACCCATTTTGTAGTAATGATTCTGCATTTTTTAACGACTCACGTTCATCTCTCTCACATTCACTACTAAGGCCCAGATTTATATTTGGATAGATGGCCCACGGGTCTGCCATGGGGACAGAATAAATTAATCCATCCCCATGGTGGAGAGACAGCCTACCTAATTTATGAATGACCACCAAGCAAGCAATCATTTATAAAGTTATTGGTAGGAACCGCCATCCTGGAAGGTCATGGCCCTGTAGCAAACAGTTTTCTATTTTTCTTTTCGAAAAAGAAAATCCCAAAATGGGATTTTATTTTTTAAAAGAAAAAAGTAATGCTCCCCTTGCCATGGGAGACTTCTCTCATGGCGGGGTGAGCATTATAATGGTTTTACTGTTTATTACCCCCAGGCTTTACTGTGAATGGGAACTGCCCAAAAAAATCACAGAATGTTATACATCTGTAGGGAGAGATACTTTAGTACTCGACCTGTTAAGCCACACTTAAAACCTAAAAATGACACTGAGGGTTCCATTTATGAGAAATCTGCAGTGGAAGGGAAGAAATAACAAAAAGACAAAGTTAAAAGTCAGACTGGATCATCAGCTTCTCAGGAAACTGACAGGGGTGGTTATAACTCAAGAGACCACAAAAACAAATTAAAAAGCCTCAATTAAATCAGTATTCTGATAGCCGCTCTTCACATTCTTTTCAGGACACCGAAGGTAAAAGAACCAAAAGGGGAGCTGATTTGAGTACCGAAGAAAAGAGGAGTACAGTAGGAAAAGTAAAGGAGAACATGAGACTGATGTCGGCATAAAGAGGAAAGAGAAAGGACTGGACTCTAAAACTCCAGTAAAAAAAGAAGAAAGTGTCCAGACTTTCTAAAAAAATGCCGATCCAGCTACATATCCTTCTGAGAAACAGGGCTTGGGTGAAAGTATTTCTACGCAGTGCTGCAGAAGTCACTACAGTACGTCAGACGCTTCAGTGGTTTCTGGATGCAAACCCAACTGATGACTTCAGGCAGATCGAGACTCCAGATCAACATTGAAATCCTCTTGATAGGGTTTGCAATCTAAAAATACAAATTGAAGGGTACATACCATGTATTATCAAAGCAGTCTCCTGGACTCAATTATCCAATGATTATGACATCAACCTAGCTGAAGAAGACTGGACACCAGCCTTCATTAGGGCAGCGCCCAGGGGAGAGGAAGTTATAAGGTTAGCCTTCTCTCCCATAGTACCTGAAGATATCAGGGACAATTATGCCACTGAATGGGCTGTGAAGCAAGATCCAGCTCTATATAAAAACCAAGCGGGGTGAGACGAACACTGTAGTCCACATGTTATTCCCCTTCATAGTGAACCACAAGCACAATACCCTTTAACCGCTACGGTGCCTCGGACGAGATCACCTCGTCCTGCACCCGGGAACTGGGGGGAGCTCTAGCGCTTCCCCCATGGGCCCCCCACCCACACACCCTGTTCGTGGATGGAAGGGGAATCCCTTCCCCTTCCACCCCCGATCCCCCCACCCCTGTGACGTCAGCGCGCATCGCGTGCTAACAATCACAGAGGCCTCCTCCATCGCGCTGGAAGCTCAGCATCCAGCGCGATCGGAAGAGAAATGCAAAGCATTTCTCTTCCGGTCACGTGGAGGAGGCCGGAGAGGCTTCAAATGGAAGGAAATTAATTTCCTTCCCTTGGAAGTCTCTCTGAGCATTTCAAAAGCCGGATTGCAAAGCAATCCAGCCTTTGAAACGCCCACTAGACACCAGGGATTTTTTTTCTATGTGGAAATTGGCATAAGGGAGCGACCCCTTGGGCAAGGGTTGCTCCCAGGGGGGCATTTTTTTTTAAGCCTTTTCTGCCCCCCCTGGGGTCACTCCCCTAGGGGGCAAATTATATTTAGGCCATTTCTGCCCCCATTGGGGGCAGATTGGCCTATTTTTATGAGGCCAATGCGCCCCCAAGTGGGACAGAAACCACTAGACACCAGGGAGGTTTTTTTTCTCCGTGAATTTCACGCAAGGGGAGCGACCCCGTAGGCAAGGGTAGCTCCCAGGGGGGTTTGGGGGGCGGGGGGATTTATTTTAGGCCAACCTCTAGGCGCCAGGGCAAATTTTATTTTTTTATTTTTATTTTTTTTCTTTGTTTTTTTAGAATTGGGGAGTGACCCATTAGGCAAGGGTCGCTCCCCTGGGGGGAAAATTGTATTTAGACCATTTCTGCCCCCCTTGGGGGCAGATCGGCCAATTTGTGTTAGGCCAATCTGCCCCATGGCGGCAGAAACCACTTAGGCACCAGGGATTGGTGTGTGTGTATGCGTGTGTTTTCTTTAGGGAGGCAGCCCCTTGGGTAAGGGTCGCTCCCCATGGGAGCACATTACTGTTGGCCATATCTGCCCCCAATTGGGGGCAGATGGGCCTATTTTTGGAAGGCCCATCTGCCCCAAGGGGGGGGCAGAAAGCCCACCAGAGGCCAGGGAAGATTTTTTTCCAAAAATAAGAGGGTGGGGGTATGGCCATAACCCCACCCCAAATAAATGGGGCCAAAGTTGTTCTGCCCACTAGTGGGCAGATGGGGCAATTACCCCTGATCCACACCCCGGGGGGCAGAAAGTCTACTAGATGCCAGGGAATTAAAAAATATATATATATATTGGGGTGGTGGCTACCAACCAGTATGGGCCTGGTTCCCCCCCCCACCTCAACTGAAGGGGGTAACAGTCTTTCAGCTCTCCCCGCACTCTAAAACATCTTATCCCACAGCAAGCAAGAAGGCATTTGATTATTTTGGGTTTTAGTTTTACATTTGGGCCATGAGAACTTGGCTTACTCTCAAAATCGTCCCATTTGGAATGGTGAGGGCTGCACTTTATGGACTTTGGGACGCTGCCATGTAGAAAAATCCACAAGACCTAGACACATCTGAAAACTAAACATCTGGGTGATTCCAGACTGGTGTGTTTCACATGCACCCCGCACCATTTTTGTACCCACAATCCCCTGCAAACCTCCAACTTTGCTGGAAATCTCACATTTTTCCCACGTTTTTGTGATGGAACCTTCCGGAATCTGCAGAAATCCACAAAATTCCTACCACCCAGCATTGTCTCATGTATACTGATAAACATTCTGCTGCACTTGTCAGCCTAAAAATGTTTTTTTGCAAACTGCCCTTTTGGACCCCCTTTGTTCCCCCTCAATATCGACATGTTTTTGGCTCTTCCCTTTCACAAGCACTTGGCCCACCTACACAAATGAGGTATCATTTTTACTGGGAGACTGAGGGGAAAATTGAATGGTATGAATTGTGTCCCAGTGCTGTGATCCCACACAGAAATGTGGAAATAATGTGATTTTTTTAGCTAAATTTGAGGTTTACTGAGGATTCTGCGTAAGAAAAAATTAGGGGATCCACGCAAGTCACACCTCACTGGACTCCCTCGGGTGTCTAGTTTTCAGAAATGTCTGGGTCTGGGTTTGGTAGGTTTCCCTAGAAGGCTGCTGAGCCCAGGACCAAAAACGCAGGCGCTCCCTGCAAAAAAAGGTAGTTTTGTATTTGATCATTTTGATGTGTCCACGTTGTGTTTTGAGCCATTTCCTTTCGTGGGCGCTAGGCCTACCCCCACAAGTGAGATACCATTATTATCGGGAGACTTGGGGGAACAGTGGATGGAAGGAAATTTGTGGCTCCTCTCTGATTCCAGAACTTTCTGTCACCGAAATGAGAGGAAAAAGTGTTTTTTTGGCCACATTTTTCAGGTTTGCAAAGGATTCTGGGTAACAGAACCTGGTCAGAGCCCCACAAGTCACCCCATCTTGGATTCCCCTAGGTGTCTAGTTTTCAAAAATGTGCTGGTTTGCTAGGTTTCCCCAGGTGCCGGCTGATCTAGAGGCCAAAATCCACAGGTAGGCACTTTGTAAAAAACACCTCTGTTTTCTGTGAAAAGATTTGATGTGTCCACGTTGTGTTTTGGGCCATTTCCTTTCGTGGGCGCTCGGCCTACCCACACAAGTGAGGTACCATTTTTATTGGGAGACTTGGGGGAACGCTGGGTGGAAGGACATTTGTGGCTCCTCTCAGATTCCAGAACTTTCTGTCACCGAAATGAGAGGAAAAGTGTTTTGTTGGTCAAATTTTGAGGTTTGCAAAGGATTCTGGGTAACAGAACCTGGTCAGGGTCCCACAAGTCACCCCATCTTGGATTCCCCTAGGTGTCTAGTTTTCAAAAATGCGCTGGTTTGCTAGGTTTCCCCAGGTGCAGGCTGAGCTAGAGGCCAAAATCCACAGGTAGACACATTGTAAAAAACACCTCTGTTTTCTGTGAAAAAGTTTGATGTGTCCACATTGTGTTTTGGGGCATTTCCTGTCGCGGGCGCTAGGGCTACCCACACAAGTGAGGTATAATTTTTATCGGGAGTCTTGGGGGAACGCTGGGTGGAAGGAAATTTTTGGCTGCTCCCTGATTACAGAACTTTCTGTCACCGAAATGTGAGGAAAACGTGTTTTTTAGCAAATGTTTGAGGTTTGCAAAGGATTCTGGGTAACATAACCTGGTCAGAGCCCTACAAGTCACCCCATCTTGGATTCCCCTAGGTCTCTAGTTTTCAAAAATGCACAGGTTTGGTAGGTTTCCCTAGGTGCCGGCTGAGCTAGAGGCCAAAATCTACAGGTAGGCACTTTGCAAAAAACACCTCTGTTTTCTGTAAAAAAATTGGATGTGTCCACGTTGTGTTTTGGGGCATTTCCTGTCGCAGGCGCTAGGCCTACCCATGCAAGTGAGGTATCATTTTTATCGGGAGACTTGGGGAAATATAGAATAGCAAAACAAGTGTTATTACCCATTGTCTTTCTCTACATGTTTTCCTTCCAAATATAAGAGAGTGTGTAAAAAAGACGTCTATTTGAGAAATGCCCTGTAATTCACATGCTAGTATGGGCACCCCGGAATTCAGAGATGTGCAAATAACCACTGCTCCTCAACACCTTATCTTGTGCCCATTTTGGAAATACAAAGGTTTTCTTGATAGCTATTTTTCACTCTTTATATTTCAGCAAATGAATTGCTGTATACCCGGTATAGAATGAAAACCCACTGCAGGGTGCAGCTCATTTATTGGCTCTGGGTACCTAGGGTTCTTGATGAACCTACAAGCCCTATATATCCCGGCAACCAGAAGAGTCCAGCAGATGTAATGGTATATTGCTTTAAAAAATCTGACATTGCAGGAAAAAGTTACAGAGTAAAATGTAGAGAAAAAGTGCTGTTTTTTTCACCTCAATTTCAATATTTATTTTTTCAGTTGTTATTTTCTGTAGGAAACCCTTGTAGGATCTACACAAATTACCCCTTGCTGAATTCAGAATTGTGTCTACTTTCCAGAAATGTTTAGGTTTCTGGGATCCAGCATAGGTTTCATGCCCATTTCTGTCACTGACTGGAAGGAGGCTAAAAGCACAACAAATCGTAAAAATGGGGTATGTCCCAGTAAAATGCCAAAATTGTGTTGAAAAATTGGGTTTTCTGATTCAAGTCTGCCTGTTCCTGAAAGCTGGGAAGCCGGTGATTTTAGCACCACAAACCCTTTGTTGATACCATTTTCAGGGAACAAACCACAAGCCTTCTTCTGCAGCCCCTTTTTTCAATTTTTTAAAAAAAAAACGAAATTTTCACTGTATTTTGGCTAATTTCTTGGCCTCCTTCAGGGGAACTCACAAAGTCTGGGTATCTGTAGAATCCCTAGGATGTTAGAAAAAAAGGACACAAATTTGGCGTGGGTAGCTTATGTGGACAACAAGTTATGAGGGCCTAAGCAAGAACTATTCTAAATAGGCAAAAAAAGGCCTTGCACAGGAGGGGGAAAAGGCCTGGCAGCGAAGGGGTTAAAACCAGAAGCAAGACCTGGTATCAAAACAATATTAGACCAATTGCAGTATCAAGGCATAATTGCGCCTTGCCTTTCACCTATTAACACACGCCTTTTTCCTATATTATAGAAATATGATTTTGCACACCCAAACATATACAGTACAAAATGTACACAGCACAGGTTTCATGAAAAATATGGTGCAGAAAAAATATAAAACTGACCTGGAGATTTCCAATGGTTTTTCAGTCTAAATATAGTGCCTGAAAGTGAGTATCTAACCGCTTCTAGGGTCAACAGAGTGCAGTTTTTATTCTGACGATTGCCTATGTGCTACAAGAATAGCCTTGGCTTTGTTTTCAGTATGAATTATGGAGATCTTATGACCAGATACTGAGATATTGTTGTACATTGATGAAATCTACTTAACTGATGATGACTTGAATCTACATCTTACTAGGGCTGACAAAGTAGTGACTATGTTAACATCACATGGTTATAAGATTAATTTTAAGAAATTGAACATCACCTACCTGGCGGTGACGTTCCTCAGATATGAATTATCCAGTGAGGGCAAAGGTTTAGCTCCAGATTTCCTCCAGAAGTGCTTTACCTTGCAGCCTCCTGATACACTGAAAACGTTACGATCCCTGTTGGGGTTTATTAACTTTGCACATATTTTTGTGACTCATTTGACTGAAGACTCTTTATGACCTGATATCTCCCACGTTTTCCCTCAGACAGACTGAATACACATACTGATATCTAGCGTGCTCTACAAACAGACATGCTTGAGACAATATATTTACAAACAAGGTGCGATAAAGCTAACCTAGTTATCAGTCACTCCCAGTCACTATGGTTACAGTTAAGTGACCTACAATGAAGGACAGACCATCCTAATCCCCTACAAGTCCCACTTGTACTCCCTGGCCGAAGCACAATTTGCTTCCATTGAAAAAAACCTGACGGCTGTACAGACAACTATTTTAAAGGTGTGTCCTTTGGTGCAGGGAAAACATACTATTATTGTTTCTCCCATACCAGCACTAGAAGCAGCCACAAAGGCAAGCATTCCCAATGCTCATTCCCTACCCCCACAATGGGTATAGAGGGCCTCTTCTTTGAGTGCAGTGAATGTAAAGTTTCTGTGTGATCCCTTTCTTCGTCCACAAGCTTTCCTCCAATATAAACAGGATACTGTTCCCACTCCAGACACTTTACCTGTTGAATCTTAACAGAGCATCCTTCACACAGAAGGTTGTCCCCAACCTGTGGTAGGAACCAGATGTAAGTACTCCGCAGCCTGTGCCACAACACAAGGCGTAGGTAAGGATGGTGAGTTCATCCCACAATGCACACACACCAAACGTTTTGGTGGCAGTACTGTCAACATGCAGAATTACATGGCCTGCTACTCACATTACAAAAGGCTGACTCATCAGTTTCCACACTCATTGTGTCTAACTCAGCTTTCTGTGTCCAGAGTTACAATGTTGATTTGCAACATTGGTGATTGAATGGATTCAAGGATTCAAAGGGAAGGCCTATAAAAAAATAAAGAAGTTTTGGAGACAGGTTGCTGTCTTACAAGATAAGCTTCCATTGGTCCCTGTGAGGCACACTTTAGGCCCTCACTGTAGTGGTATTCATGCTAAAGGAAAAAGTGCAGCTAATCAAGTGGCAAAAGCTGCAATTCAGACTGTCCGAGTAGCAGCCCTAACCTGATGTCAAATGTCAATTGCGGCAGTTCATTCATTTAATTCAGATACAGTATTTATTTTGCCTCGAAGGCTTATAGGGATTCAGTGTCTGCTCTGGGAATTTGTCTGCAATTCAGCAACCCCTTCAAAGCTCAATTGACCAGCATTGTAGAGAGGGCCAATGGCATGATTAAACAAGTTTTGACTGCCAGGGTGTTAAGTACATGTCTTAGTTGGTACCGTAATTGTATGGAGTTCAGAGAGCATTGAAAAACCTCCCTAGATGGGTATTGGGAGGACACTCCATGCAAGGTTCTCTTTGGGGTTCCTATGTATGTATCTGCTTAGATAATTCTGAGAAGGTGACGAATGAAGATAATTTTGACTTGGAGAAAGGTTTGAATGTTTTATAGAGTATCCAAGAAGTCAGAAACAAGCTGTCTAAAACAAATCACTCGAACGTCGCCACCTCTGAAGCAAAGATTATCACTGCTGCTGATGGGAGGGTTTCCAAAGTTGGGGGCAGAGTTTGGGAGAAACTCCATGACAAGCAAGCTTTTGAGCCATGCTACAGACCATTTGTTACTGTTCTTGGGGTAAAAGGCAACAGAACTGTTATCCTGCATCTCCTGCCTGTAGTAAGAAGAAACAGACAGGTGTCTATCGACCATGTTCTAAGGCCCATATTTATACTTTATTAGTGCCATATTTGCGTCATTTTTTTATGCAAAAGCAGCGCAAACCTACAAAATACAATTGTATTTTGTAAGTTTGCGCCGATTTTGCGTCATAAAACGATGCAAATGCTGCGCTACAAAAGTATAAATATGGGCCTATGTGGCCTGTCCTCTACAGCCAGTCACCGTAGATACCAAGAAGTATTCAGAGTACTGCCTTCCAGCCTCTCCCCACTCTGAATACCCTACCCATTGAAGAAAGCAGTAAACTTTTTAGCTCAACTTTCAGCTAGGAGATTAACACTCTATGCAGAACACTGAGTGCAACAAACACAACTGATGCTGCTGATCTGACAGTAGCTACTATCCAATGTAATTCCATTATCTACTATAAAATTCCACCTGATGCTACACTATTTAAACTGGTACCCTTTTAAGAGTCTCGAGAGACCAACAATGTTGAAAATGACTCTGGATATTTCTCAGATTTATCAACCCCTTTCACAGTCACTCATCACCAGAGACTGCTTGTCAGTGGTTTTGTGTCAAGTATATGATTTCTCTGTGGCCCTATGCATGAATCACTTTAGGAACTTTTCATATGGTTGTTAACAATATTCATCCTTCTACTGCTACTCAATGGACATTTGTCCCTGCAAAAGTAATTGCATCACTTGTGGTTTGTGAACTACCGTCTCACCCTTCATCCGACAAAACCCAAAGAGGTTTTGATGCTGCAAACATAACAGCCTATTCTGTGCCTGAGCGCATATCCTAAGTAGAGGCTCCATATCAGAGTATGAGACCCACTGAGACATTTCAATTACCTTGTGTGATAAAAGTTTCAATGAATTATGTTATAATTCCCGGTTCTCTTTCAGATCATTGAGACATTGAGATTGTTAAAATAATTATGTCTGATTTGCAAGCATATGCTACTTTGAATACCTGAAGACCCATATTTGAATTCCGCAAACTACAAAGAACTGCATTGTTATTGTCACTATACACATTATTTCATACATAGGACCAGTTATCTTAGAGAAATACACAATTACACACAATGGAAACATTGTGAGGCTCTGCCTCCTGATAGCCATTCTAATTTCTTAAAGAAGTTCCCTTACTCTCAGAGTGTTGACAGGTCATACCCTTCAGCCTTTTATTTTACACAGAAGCCACAACAACTTCTGAAAAATCTAATCACTACCAACAAGCTGATTTACTCTACTGAGTTTACTCAAAACATGGCTATTCAAGGATACAAGAATAAGAAAGCAATTGTTGATGAGAAGAACATTTGGGGAGCCAAATTCTAGCAGATTCAAGGTAAAGAAGCTTTATTCCGAGCCTGTATAATACGAAACGAAATGACCCTACTAAACAAAACTATCTAGCAGACTACTTGTCTGGGATTTTGAACATTGAAGGATTTAAGGAGACCTTCCATTCCAAAGTCAATCTGACTATTTTTAATAATTGGCAAATTCCAGTGAACATATCTGAATCAGATATGAATGATATGATACAGAATGGAACCTATAATTTAACACAATACTCTGTTGAAGGTTTGGCCCTATGGTCCTATCATTCTAAAACATGCATGCAGCGTTTTCTTTCCAACATTCCTGGACCCAAACGTAATCGTCCTGATCCACATTATAATACACAAACACGTATAGTGGTTACCACATACAGTGTAGGTAGGTTATGAAAAAGATGGCTAGAGCACTCTAGACTCTTAGCTGTGAAAGAACACTTCTCCTCCATTAATGAAAATATGGATTTTTTTACTTTCTTCTCGGGCCATGTTCTCAAAGAAATAAAAGATTCCTTGCCACTGAAACATATGCCATATACAATTAATTAAACAAATATTACAAAAAAAGCTGCAGAAATATTACTAATAAAGCAGGAAAACAAGCAAAGAGTTTTTGCAATTACTGACAATGAATGCAGATGCTTTTTCAAAAGAGTGTACCCACTAAATCACATTTTGTCCTCAGCCTTAACTTCACGAAAGGAGATCTGAAATTGCTACAACACGGGCAGGCTCAGTTAAGAACAATTAGACAACTAAATCAAGCATTACAAACACATAGATCAGGTTTTGTGCTTTGGCAGCGCCTTAATGAAACAGATTGATTTGAACCATGTAATGTGACAATCACTCAAAAACAACGGCTAAGACAGAATCCACATACACTCTATTAAATAAAGAACAAACTGAAGATGCACCATTTACAGTCAGTGACATGTCATCTATTACCGGGTTAACACATGGTATTATATCCTTACACATAACAACTTTTCATTTTCATGACTGTCAAAAATATAAATCTATTGGTTGGTATGAAACCATGCACAATTCACAACTGTTCCATTTATGGAAATTCCCTTTCACCAACATCTGTTTAGATGAAAATGAGGTTGTCTCTGTGTATTTCAGTACAGCACATTGCAGAAATCCTCTTGAACAATTTCTTTTGTGTGACACTGTGGGGGTCATTATGACTTTGGCGTTCACAGGACCGCCATGTTAGCAGCAGCAGTCGTACTGCCAACAGGCCGCCAGAGAAGACCACCATATTATGACCATGGCGGTCTTCCCAACAGAATTCAGGTAATCCACCACCTGTTCCGCCAGTGCGGTCAGGCCGCCACGGACGGCAGTAGGCACCTTCAGTCCGGTGGACACCATGTTCCAGCCGGACAGATTACGAGGCTGCACATCGCCAAGGTTTCTGCCGCAGTCGCACCACCACAGAAACCCTGGCAGAAACCAACACTATAAAAGGATAAAAGGAGACACTCACATTCTGGAACACGTACCTGACTGGAGCCGCCATGGAACCTGAACTGCATGTCTTCCCACTACTCCTGCTCACACAACGACTCCGGAACCAGCGACGACGACAACAACTGTGAGTACACACACCTACCTGACACTGTAGGGAAAACCCAAAGTACCCACGCGCACAAAACATACACATTGGGTACGGGTGGTGACACACACACACGTAACCACACACCCATATGCGCATTCACACACAGTCACATACACACATGCATACACATACTACACACATCATGGCCAACACACACGTATAATAAACACACCAGCCCGCAGACACACGGCACAGGTACAATCGAACACAACAATACACAACACTACAGATTCACATAACAACACACAACCGGAACTACATAAAGGCCACCTCAAACAAAGACAATGTAATACCTTCACTGACACTACATAGATACAATAACACGTAACGATATCTGACAACCAATATGCACAATCGCACAGCCATACAATGAAGCATACAACATACCACAAAACACACAACGGTATGGACATACCCATCACCACACACATGAACGCACACACAACAACCACACAAGGGCACACAACACCACCATTACACATGTCAACACAAACAGTACACAAACATCAACATACATGCATGTTCCAAACACAAACAAGTCCACCACACAATACACAGCCGTCACAGTAGTACAAAAGCCAGGGCCCCACCCACACATGCTTTCCAGACACAACAACTAGCACAACCAACACAGACACACATGTAACTCACACACAAACCAAAGCAGGACAGACCAAAACAGCCATGCAGAACCGGTCTACCTCGTGGCACTCCCCTCGCCCTCCGTGCCACTGGGTCCCTCGCTGGTGCTAGTAGTAGCACTCTGGGTCCCGTGGTCTGCAGCATCCCACTCGTCTGTGCCCCGTCTCCTTCGCTTGCCGATGCTGATGCACACAAATAGAGAGAGAGAGAGGGAGGGAGGAAGAGAGAGAGGGTCAACATATACCTCACATTCACACATTTAGACATGCACATCTGTAGGATTACACATCCTGGCAAGGCTATCTTTGGCGCCAATGCACATATCCAACATCATGTCACAACATGCCACATCTACCACCCCTGTATGCCAACCCTCAATCCAGGTAAGTCAGCACGACTGGAGTCATCCACATCATCACCACCAAAGCCATGTTTGCATGCACATCATGCCCTGGCTGAAGTACAATTGACTACCTGAATCATCACCATACCTCTCCATACTCCTATCACCTATTGGAAGTGCAGGTGACTGAACAAAACACATCAGGCCTGTACAGTTACTACACCTGATCAGTCCATGACCTTTGTCAAGTCCCATGATAGTGAAGACTATCCACTCTCACACCACACTGCCATGCCTGTCACGTAACATGGCTGACACTCTGTACAGAGAATCCAATAGTGAACAAGTTAGACACCCATACAGGTGACATCTGATGTGTAGAATACAAGTCTGGGGCACATGCATGTGATAGGTCAGACCCAATCACAGATGAAGATCTGCAGACACCCAAACCATTCATACCACCATTATCCATACCACTAAGTCCATCTACAATGGCCCTGATTGCACACATTACACATCCATACTCAATCTCTGAGTGCAGTGTCACAACTGATGAACTTCAGGAACACACATATGACATCATGGTCCACATTCAATTCCACCAGACATGCAGTATCACTAGTTTATCTTCATAACATGTGGACACCACCATCACTCATACCATTCCTGACATGTGAATACCTGTGCCTAAGTCCTGACAACACACATGTCAGACGGAAAGACATGTAAGCATTATGCACACATGGACCAACACGACTGCTATAGCACTGACAACAGATCCCACAACTACATAGGGCTGCTCCATCAAAGAAGAAACAACACATTTTTCACATCAACATCTCAAAAGTCATACAATACCAAATCCTGTCCAAATCACCTATCTCAGCTAGGCTAAGGGTATCAGTCATTGTTCCACTCCATCAAATGTGCCCCCAAGTGACAATTGAGACATGATGCAGGCTGCAACTAAGCTATGTAACACTGTAATTGCTAGGGCACTGGCATACTTGGCATTTACATTACATATTGTCAATGGCGAGGTCTGGAGGATGCCTCACTCTGCTGTCCATTACACTTCCTGTTGGATGTAGAGGGTCATTACCAGATCACAAATAGCAATCATGACACATATACAGTAGCTGTGTTCCATGGTGTTATTGTGCATATCATTAAATTGTGAGGCAGAAAAGGTGCATACAATGTCCGACAGGTGATGGTGAGGTCATGGTAGATGGAATAATCAGAGTAGGTGGTATAGCATTTAGTTGCACGGGTCTAATGTTGCACAGGTCCAGTGTTCATGTGCCTTTGGAAAATGGAATGATGTAATTGAACAGTCAACAGGGTTTCTCAGTTTCACACAAGGAAGACAAATCAGGAGAGGTTCACTTCCTGGCAGTGGGTTTGGTCTTGGCATCTGCTCCAGCCGGATGTCTGGGTGAACGTCTACGTTTATAGGGTAAGGGGGGTTCTTCAGCTACAGAGAGAGGGGTGTCTGAGGCCTGTGGTTCTCTTGCCAGTGTGTCCATTGCACTAGCTGCCGCTGATGTAGATGGCTCAGTTGTTAGAATGCTAGAGGAAGGGGCCTGCTGGAGGGTGGGGGAAGCATGCAGGGTGGTGTTGATGTCCCTCAGCACCCCTGCAATGCAGGCCATGGTGGCATTGTGTGCCTGCCACTGCTGTATGACCTCCTGGTGGTATTCCCTCTGTCCCCCAACATGGTAATGATCTGGCCTATCCTGTCCTGGGAAGATTGGTATGCTCCCAGGACTTGGGAGATGTTTTCCTGGTCAATGGAGTCCCTTGGAGGCCCCCTCCTCTGGCCCACGGCATCCCTCCCACGCCCCCTGCCCCCAGGTGCCTGTGCCCCTGGTAAGGTGTGCCCACTCCCAGTGTCTGTGGGACCTTCATTGTCTGGGGTGTGAGGGGGCGACTCAGGTCCCTGTACTGTGGGGAACACAATAGTTTGAACAGTCCTTGGGACACAGGTTTGGGGACAAAGGGTTGCCTGTAATGTTGATGCCATATGGTTGGGGGGGATTGATGTGGGCAGGGTGAGGCAGGGAGTCAGCGACTGACCAGGTGTCCCAGATGGGCCAGATAGGTCGTCAGTGTCCAGACATCCAGGCATGTTGTCCTCACTGGGGACTTCATCCTGACAAGGGCTGGCAGTCTCTGGTATTCTCACCATGGTGGCACTGGTACCTGTGGACAGAGTGAGACACAGAGTTAAATATTGAATGTGTGTTTGGTTATTTCTTTATCAGATATATACAGTGGCTTAACATGATTCCCAGCAATGACAATGACAGATGCTGTGCAGCAGACCATTGGTGGTAGGTAGTGTTCTGTGACATGTGTGCCATACTCCATTTTGGTTGGTGTCAATCTGGTTTGGTAAAGTTTGCTCTGTGAATGAGTTCTTGTACTATCTGATATTTCACATGACTGTTCTGCACTGTCACCTAGTGACAATTTAAGCTTGCTGGATGTGACACGAAATGGCTGTACATTGCAGGCAGGAGGGTATGTGAGTGAGCAATGTTAAGTGTCCTGTCTGTGCATGTTGTGCGTGTGCATGGTATCTGCCATCTTACATCTCATACCATGGTGAGTCAATTTCTGGGTTGTGGATCCGGGTTTGTGGCCATTTGGAGTAGTCACTGAGCTGTAGCTGTCTTTAGCCTTGTTTGTCATTGTGTTGTGCCATTGCATGGCTGTCATTGCCATGCAGTGGTCCTCAGTTGTACCATCTAGTTAATATAGCTACTACAATAGCCATACATGCAAGAGATGTGATGTGATGTGCACATTGCAGGTGTTAGCGTAGATGGGCTAGTGCATTGTGGGAGGCGTAGTGATAGTATTATCCAATGCTATACGTGCCTTTGGCAATGGCTGTGTGGGCATTTGGGCTGGATGGAGGTGTGGCATGCAGGAGATGGGCATTAGGTGAATAGATGGGAGTTGTAGTGAGACATACAGTGAATTGGGGACTATTTGGGTGGTGAGGAAGAATGCAGGACACAACAATTGTGCGACATGGTAGTTGTAGGTACTTACCAGAGTCCAGTCCCCCAGGTATTCCAGCCAGGCCCTCGGGATGCAGAATGTCCAAGACCTTCTCCTCCCAAGATGTGAACTGTCCGGGAGGATGTGGGGCCCATCACCAGTCTTGTGGACAGTGATCTGGTGTTGTGATGCCATGGAATGCACCTTCCCACGTAGGTCGTTCTACCTCTTTCTGATGTCCTCCCTTGTGTGTGGATGGCTACCTACTGAGTAGACCCTGTCAACTATTCTCTGCCACAACTCCATTTTCCTGGCAAGTGACGTTTGCTGGACCTGTGCTCCAAACAGTTGGGGCTCTACCCTGACGATTCCATCCACCATGACCCTCAACTCGTCGTCTGTGATCCGTGGGTGCTTTTGTGGGGACATGGTGGGTTTTGTGTTGAGGGTGGGGGGATGTTGTGTATGGAAGGGTGCAGTGTAGGGTGATTGACGGGGTGTGGGTGGTGAGTTATGAGTGATGGCTGCTTGTGGTGTTTGTGTGTGCTCGTTATGTGTGTTTTGTGTTGGTTGTGCAGTAGTGTGGTGTGTGCTGAGTGAGAAGTGTACATATGCGTATAGTGTAAATGTGCTATATTAGTGTATTTGCCTGCTTTCTGTGTCTGTGAATGGTGTTTTAGTTGCAAAGGACTGTGGGTTGTGTGGGGGTGTTATATTGTGGTGTGTGAAGGTGTGTCTGCTGTGCATATGTGTGTCAGGTGTGGGGTACTCAAACTGTCCAATGTGGTGTTGTTTTCTGACAGTGGTGGGCTCTGACTGCGGCGGTTTGCACCACCAAAGGTTTTCGGCCATGGAAGAACCGCTATGGTGATTGTGGCTTGTAATCTGGTGGGTGGAATTTTTTCGGCCTGGCAGTGCTGGTGGTGGAACAACCTCTTTCCCGCCCTCCTGTATTCTGGCAGTGTCCGATTTTTGGCTGCTTTTTGGCGGACTTCAGAGTATGACTCTTAACACGGCAGTCGGATTACCACCAACATGGCGGTCTTTTGGCATCCGTCAGCACAAATGGTCTTGCCAAAAGACCGCCAGAGTCTAAATGAGGCCCTATATCTTTTCATGGGATGTCTAGCGCTATGATGTCAGAGTTAAGTTGTATCTTATCTGTTCCCTCCTTGTATTAACAGCCCATACATCATGAACTTTTATATAATGGCTCTTATTTGTTTCTAGCAAATGTTACTTGCTGCGGGTTGGAACCTGGCCCGGCGTACCTGATAACGGTTTCAGAATAATTACAGTGTTGTGGAAAACCTTGTATCCTCCACCTAGAAATAATATTAGAAACACCCCTTGGCCTAGTATAAGTATGAAAACTATGGGGGTCATTACAACATTGGCTGTAAAAGCCGCTTACCGCCATGCAGAAGACCGCCAACACACAGCCGTGGCCGTGGAATACCGCCACTACCATTATGACCCACAGCTCGGAATCCGCCAAAATCCAGACACCCACACAAGTCCGCCACACCAAAGGTCAGTCATAAACTGGCGATAACAAAACCTCCACCGTCACGCCAACAGGAATACGCCCACACTATCACGACACACTAATCCACGCGGCGGTCTTTCAACCGCGGTATTCCATTGGCGGTACACACGGCCGCGCTCAAAATACACACACTCTTACAAAACACATCCACATTGGACAATTCCAAATACACACACCTGATACACATACACACACCACTCCCACACACCCAAATACAATATAAAACATACACCCACATCACCCACAAACCCTTACGACAACAATTGCGACAGAAGGCCAGAGAGAGACACCCCCAGAAAGAACAATAGCATCCACAGGCACTCAACACCATCAATAACACAACATCCACGCACCTCACACAACACATCTCTAAATATCACCCCACACATCACAACACACACCACCCCACACATCACCCACACCACCCCATGGCACCCCAAAGACACCCCAGTTTTTCTGAGGAGGAGCTCAGGGTCATGGTGGAGGAAATCATCCGGGTAGAGCCACAGCTATTCGGATCACAGGTGCAGCACACCACCATAGCTAGGAAGATGGAGCTATGGCGAAGAATCGTGGACAGGGTCAACGCAGTGGGACAGCACACAAGAACTAGGGATGACATCAGGAAGAGGTGGAACGACCTACGGGGGAAGGTGCGTTACGTGGTCTCAAGACACCAGATTGCGGTTCAGAGGACTGGCGGCGGACCCCCACCTCCTCCCCCAGAACTCACAACATGGGAGGAACAGGTCTTGGCTATACTGCATCCTGAGGGCCTCGCAGGAGTAGCTGGAGGAATGGACTCTGGTAAGTCAAATCTTTCACTACTTCATCCCCCACCCACCTGCATGCTATCACATACCCCCACCCTCGCCCTCACCCCCATCACTCCAACTCCTCACATATGTCCCAATATCACAAACCACACATCCCAAACCCAAGCCCTGCATGTAACACCAAAGCATGGACACCCATCACCAAAGCATGTCCACTGCACATACCCATACAGCCCCCTAAACCATTATCACACAAGGTCCCACTCAAGAATGCAAGCACTGGGGTACAGGGTCACCCACCCATTGCACACCATGGCACACAGAGATGAAATAATCATGCTTATACACACCTGCAGGACCCTTACCCAACGTCACCGGACAGGAGGGTCCAGACATGTCCACTCCACCCACAGAAGAGGCCCACAGTGATGACAGCAGCTCTGTCCAACTGGATCTAGATGACCAGCCCGGCCCATCTGGGACCTCGGGACAGTTGGTTCCCCTCACACTGGCACAGGCCACTACAGAGCTTCCCCCCTCTGGAAACACCAGCACAGCACCCACCCAGCCGGCCCATACCTCTGTCCCCAGGACACGTCAAGCATCAGTGTGTCCACCACTACAGCGAACCCAGGCTAACCCACCAACCCAACAACACCAGGGACCTGGGGGCAGTGGCAGTGGGCACACGGTTCAGGGGACAGAGGCCCAGGGAAACAGGGGAACTGGGAGGGCTGCTGTGCGACAGGGGGAGGACAGGCCCAGGGAACCCACTTTCCTTGAGGCCCTCTCCAACATCATGGGAGCATACCACCATTCCCAGGAGACGATGGCAACGGTACTGGCCAAGTTTCAGGACACCCAGCAGCTGCAGGAGGAACAGTAGTTGGGGTTCAGGGAGGAACTCAAATCCATCAATTCCACCCTGGGCACCATTGTAGGGGTGCTGAAGGAACTCGTCAACACCAGGAGGGACACTGTGGCACAACAAGGGGCCCCTGACACTAGCCTGGACGATGAACTGCCCACCACCTCCGCCCACGCTAGTGGACAGGAGGCACCACCACAGGACCATGACACCAGCACCCCACCCCCTGCAGATGGAGAACCACCCCGCAAACGGTCCCTGAGATCCAGGACAAAGACAGAGAACAATGCCAAGACCCCGCCAAGAAATGAGACCCCCCTGATTGTCATCCTTCTGTCCCACTTTGTCACCCTGTCCATACTTAAACTGCCCCAGCTCCACTTCCTATGCCCCTTTGGACAATGCACCTGTGAGACTAATAGACTGGACTCTGCCATGGATATTCCTCAACCATCACCCCTGACCATTTTACAACCCCCTCCAATATTTAGCACTTAAATAAACACCCTTGAATCACAAAACAATCTGGAGTCAGTCTGTGCTTTCACAAATGTGTATTTGCAATAACTGAGGAAAATAGCAATGTCCATTGTATTGTCAACATACCTATGTTACACAGCTCTAGTCGATGAGGTAACATAGCAGAGGTCACACAGTGGGACCCACATCTATGAAATGGAAAGGCAAAGTGACAATTCAGGGTCCATACACTGGGTGAAAGTGACAGACAGATGATAGGTAGAAGAATTAAATCAGATGTAGCAGGCAGTGCTGTCTTCTTACCTGTGTCTCACTGGAAGTTTTGCTGGATCACTGTGTTCCTGTTGTCTATGTCCTCTTCTTCTGCTTCCTCGTCTTCACTGTCCACAGGCTCCACAGCTGCCACAACACCTCCATCTAGACCATCCTTCTGCAGAAAAGGCACCTGTTGTCGCAAAGCCAAGTTGTGAAGCATACAGCAGGCCACGATGATCTGGCACACCTTCTTTGGTGAGTAGAATAGGGAACCACCTGTCATTTTGTGGCACCGGAACCTGGCCGTCAGGAGGCCGAAGGTCCTCTCTATAATCCTCCTAGTTCGCCCGTGTGCCTCATTGTAGCGTTCCTCTGCCCTTGTCCTGGGATTCCTTACTGGGGTCAGTAGCCATGACAGGTTGGGGTAACCAGAGTCACCTGCAAATGGCGAGGGACAACTGTAAGACACACACTAACTCTTAGGGATATCCCCAGACCCAGACACCTAGTCACACTGTATTGGGTCCATGTCCTCACCTAATAGCCACACACGGTGCCTCTTGAGTTGCCCCATCACATAAGGGATGCTGCTATTCCTCAAAATGTAAGCATCATGTACTGAGCCAGAAAATTTGGCATTCACGTGGGAGATGTACTGGTCTGCCAAACACAGCATCTGCACATTCATCGAATGGTCACTCTTCGGTTTCTGTACACCTGTTCACTCCTTGCGGGGGGACCAAGGCCACATGTGTCCCATCAATGGCACCTATGATGTTGGGGATGTGTCCCAGGGCATAGAAGTCACCTTTCACTGTAGGCAAATACTCCACCTGAGGGAAAACGATGTAGCTCCGCATGTGTTTCAGCAGGGCAGACAACACTCTGGACAACACGTTGGAAAACATAGGCTGGGACATCCCTGATGCTATGGCCACTGTTGTTTGAAAAGACCCACTTGCTAGGAAATGGAGTACTGACAGCACCTGCACTTCAGGGGGGATTCCTCTGGGATGGCGGATAGCTGACATCAATTCTGGCTCCAACTGGGCACACAGTTCCAGGATTGTGGTACGATCAAGTCTGTAGGTGATGATTACATGTCGCTCCTCCATTGTCGGCAGGTCCACCAGCGGTCTGTACACCGGAGGATGCCGCCATCTCCTCACCTGCCCCAGCGGACATGCTCTATGGAGGAGAACAGCGATCAGAGAGTCAACCAACTCTGAGGTACGTGAACACAACTTAATCGTAAAATGTTTTCAAATCGACATATGGCTGGATTAGTGTTTAAGCAAGGCCCAGATATGTGTGACGCAGTCAAAATTAATGCATGTGGCCCCCTGAAATGGCGTCTGCCTGACCTGTAATGTGGGACAAGGGTATATGAGGTAACTGCACTGCTGTTGTACACTGTCGCGGTAGGCGGTCGAAGACCGCGCCGCAATCCTGCATTGGTTAACATTGGACCCTATGGGTCCGAGGAGCCAATGACGATGTACGCCGGTGGTGACGGTTCGCACCGCCGCGGACGTCACCACCATTTTCTTTCTGTTCACTCACTTGATACCTGATCTTCGACAGCCCGTCGCACCATGACCCCCCTGATGTTCCGGATCCTGGCGGTGGCGTACCGGGAGTTGGATGGGCGCTTGAGGGCATCACAGCAGCCACAAGGGGGTGAGTACACTCTCATTCAGCTGATACAGTGCGCATTGTAGGTGTCTGGGTGGGGGAGGTGGGCTGTGGGTTCCCCTAGGCCAGGACGAGTTTAGTAGGCAAGGTCCCTTCTTAAGGCAGGCCCTGTGGCACCCCACCCCACCTGTGTACAGAGCCAACTACACCTAGTCAGGCTCCTGTGACATCCATGGGTGCAGCAATCGGGCATAGTCTTGTAACCCATGTCCCTGTGATTGATTAGGGAACTCCAAGTGCACGGCGTAGTGCAGGGGGCTTCTGTGTCTGTAGTGTCCACCAACGGTAGCGGTACTGCATGCACTCAACATGTCTTTCTTCTGTCTCCCCCCCCCCTTTTTGTGGTCTCCCTGTGCTTGTGTGCATTAGCATCATCAGGCGGAGGAGCAGTGGCACCGGTGCACGAGGGAGCTGCATCCCACATGGCCATGGAGGGCCACACTACGGACTCTGAATCCACCAGTGGGACGGAGGGCGAGGGGAGCTCCACGGCGGGGACAGGAGCTGACACCAGTGACACGGACTCGTCCTCTGAGCTCCCTTGTGGTGGCGGCAACATCTGTGCCCCCCGCATCTACAGGTACAGCCGCAACCCCCCCTACCAGCACTGCCCTCCCAGCAGCCCCTCAGCCTTTGCCCCGTGCCCGCTCACCCAGGAGGGTGGGCATCACCTTCGCCCCAGGCACCTCAGGCCCTGCCCCAGTCACCCCTGCTGCCCTCAGTGAGGAGGCCATTGACCTCCTCAGGTCCCTCACTGTTGGGCAGTCTACCATTTTGAATGCCATCCAGGGTGTAGAAAGGCAGTTGCAACAAACTAATGCATTCCTGGAGGGCATTCATTCTGGTCAGGCAGCCCTTCACGAGCCTTTCAAACTCTGGCCTCAGCACTGATGGCAGCCATTGTCCCTGTCTCTAGCCTCCCCCATCCAACTTCCTCCACCCAGACCCAAACCCCTCTACCTCAGCCTATCCCAAGCACACCATCAGACCAGCATGCACACACATCAACACACAAGGGAAGCTCAGGCAAACATAAGCACCACACATCCCACAGGCACTCACGCAAGCATCATACACATGCAGACATACCAACAGCCACTGCCTCCACAGTGTCCCCCTCCTCGTCGTCTTCCTCCTCCCTCCCAGTCTCGTCTCCACTCACACCTGCATGCACTACATCGTCAGCCACTACCTCCATCACCAGCACACCCACCACCACACCCCGCTCACGTGCAGTCCGCACCCCCACTACCATTCCATATCCCCTGTGTCCTCTCCCAGTGTGTCTGTGAGCCCACCTCCCAAGGTACACAAACGCAGCCACACACCCACCCAACAGCCATCCACCTCACGACAGCCTCCAGCCCATGCACCTTCACCCAAAGTCACCAAACGTACACCTCCTACAACCACTACCTCTTCCTCCACTCCCAAACTCCCTCCATCTACCCGTCCCAGTGTGTCCCAAAAACTTTTCCTGTCCAACCTTGACCTCTTTCCTTCACCTCCCCCACCCCTTCAGTCTCCTAGAGCCCGCCTCTCCAGGTCCCAACCGAGCACCTCAGCCACAACATCTGCGGGAACAGTGGTGCCAGTAGTAACCGGCTTCTGGAGTGCACCAGGCAGCAGGGCAGCCAGTGTGCCAAGGAGCCTGAGCACGGACAGTCCCCCACCTCAAAAGCACAAAAAGTTGGCCAGTGCCTGGCGGGAGAGAGGAAAAAAATCTTCCTCCAAAGCCGCTCCCAGGGGTACAGTTGGGAGTGTGGAGCCAGCTGCGCCACCATCCCAGGTGGGGAAGGGGCATAGTAAAACAGGCAAGTCTGGGAAAACCTGCATGGCGGACAAGACCGCAACAAGCACAGCTGCCAAGGACACCGCTGCAACCAGCACCGCTGCCAAGGACACCGCCGCCACCAGCACCGCTGAACAGGACACCGCCGCCACCAGCACCGCTGCCAAGGACACTGCCGCCACAAGCACCACTGCCAAGGACACTGCCGCCACCAGCACCGCTGAACAGGACACCGCCGCCACCAGCACCGCTGAACAGGACACTGCCGCCACCAGCACCGCTGAACAGGACACCGCCGCCACAAGCACCGCTGGGGCATAGTAAAACAGGCAAGTCTGGGAAAACCTGCATGGCGGACAAGACCGCAACAAGCACAGCTGCCAAGGACACCGCTGCAACCAGCACCGCTGCCAAGGACACCGCTGCAACCAGCACCGCTGCCAAGGACACCGCCGCCACCAGCACCGCTGAACAGGACACCGCCGCCACCAGCACCGCTGCCAAGGACACTGCCGCCACAAGCACCACTGCCAAGGACACTGCCGCCACCAGCACCGCTGAACAGGACACCGCCGCCACCAGCACCGCTGAACAGGACACTGCCGCCACCAGCACCGCTGAACAGGACACCGCCGCCACAAGCACCGCTGCCAAGGACACCGCCGCAACAAGCACCGCAGGCCAGTGAGCGCCAAAGATTCCGACGCTACTGAGGCCGCCAAGAGCAGGATGAAGCACTGTGGGCACCAAGCCCCCTCCAGAACCAGTGGAGTATCACATCCACTACCTCTGTCCTTGGCAGGATGAAGCACTCTGGGCACCAAGCCCCCTCCAGAACCAGTGGAGAAAGGCATCCACTACCTCTGTCCTTGGCAGGATGAAGCACTCTGGGCACCAAGCCCCCTCCAGAACTAGTGGAGATTCACATCCACTACCTCTGTCCTTGGCAGGATGAAGCACTCTGGGCACCAAGCCCCCTCCAGAACCAGTGGAGACTGTTATCCACTTGAGAGACTGTGGCTTTGCACTCCCCAGGATAAAGCAGTGGGCAAACCACCCACTGGAGAGACTTGAGAGACTGTGACTTTGCGCTCCCCAGGATAAAGCAGTGGGCAAACCACCCACTGAAGAGACTTGAGAGTCTGTGGCTTTGCACTCCCCAGGATGCAGCAGTGGGCAACCCACCCACTGGAGATACTTGAGAGACTGTGGCTTTGCACTTCCCAGGATACAATGGGCATGGAGCCCCCTCATAGATCTGGCATTGTGCACTCACCTGGCTGAGGTGCCCCCCCTTCCCTTACCCCTGAGGTGCCTGTTTTATTTCTATCTGATGCCCCAGCAGTGTTCTCTCCGTCTTGTACGGGTATTGAGTGTGGGCCTCGCTCATGCATTTTGGGCCCAGTGGTCCACGGACTATGATGGTGGAATACCTTGGACTTATATTCTTGGTGCATATATTTGTTTAGAGTGTGAATATCTTTATATATGTATATATTTTTGATTAATGTGTTTGAATATATTTCAATCGTTCGACTCATTTCCTTTTGTCCTTGCATTCTTCCAGGGGGGGTTGGGGGTTGTTAATGTAATGTATCAACATGTACTTGTGTGTGTGTTGTAGTGGGTGAGGGTGGGGGTGGGAGTGTTGCGTGTTGCGTGTGTGTGTCACTCTTTTTTCCCTCCCCCCTCCCCTGTGTCGTAGGTGCAGTACTCACCGTGGTATTCGCCGCCGTTTTTGTTGTTCCTGGTAGAGGAGCAGGAAGATAAAGGCTGGAAGAATCTGGAGCTCGGGTTCCATGGTGTCCTGATTCCTCGTGGGGTGTGCAGCGGTGAGCGTTTTCCCTTCCAAGTCCTGTTTCCGCTGTGTTTTTGTTTGTGGTGAATCCGCCCCGGAAAAGGTGGCGGATTGGACTGTTGTAATACAGTGGGCGGAACCTTGTCTTCCGCCTGTCTGTTGGCGGTTACCGTCGCGGTGTTTGTTTCTACCGCCTTGGCGGTCGGAATGTTAAAGTGGCTGTCTATGTTGGAGGTTTCCGCCACAGTCGTGATTCCATTTTTTTTACCGCCAGCCTGTTGCCGGTTTTACCGCCGCTTTAACACCGACCGCCACGGTTGTAATGACCACCTATGTGTTTAGGCAACTTGGGCAAACTATTTTCTGTTTTCTTACAAAAAGAAGTCCCTCTTATTTCAGTAGTTGAAGTGTATAATCTGCAGACAGCCAGGACTTCTTCAGAGATATTATACACACAATAACTGACACATTTTGCAGATATCATGCAAACATAGTCAGATTGACTTTTGGAATGGAAGGTCTCTTTAAATCCTTCATTGTTCATTGCCCCGGTATTTAATTTGTCTTAATAACTGGTGTTGTGCATCTTTTTAAGAAAATTGGATCTGGTCTAGTGACTGGATTGGAAGCAGTATTTGGACTGATTCCGTCATGTTTTTCAATCTCTGCTCTCTAGCCTTTTTAGAGGATTTCCAATTATAAAACTGTTAATTGGCTGTGGTATCATCATTTTTCTCTTGTTTCACCAAGGAAATCAACAACATAGAGTACCCATATCTAATTGAACAGAGCTTCAGCAAGACTATAGCACACTACATGGAACATGCTTGGCTATCTGTACTAAGTGAATCCTGGATGCAAATCTATCGCAAATGAATGGTATATAAGTTAAATCTGTATTCTGGTGCATAAACTGTCCAACTGACATAATCTTGGATGGACTTGTGGAACAGCCTTCAGTGGCTTATCCAGATATGGAACTGATCTTACAACCTCTACATATGGGCACCAGAAATGCGTAGCAATGCCTTTGTCCCCTCTGAATGATGCCACCTATGACAGAGCAGTATTACCAGTGGCCCTTTTTGACACAGCTCTTGATTAATGGCTTGACTCCTTGTTACTCTTTAAGTCCCCTGGAGAGGAGCCGCAACTAACACTGAGCCCCTCTGAGATGAACAACTAACTGCTGGTCCATCTGCATACCAACTACAAACCTGCTCTGTATAGATTTCGCAAAGACCACACATATGCTGTATGTGTACTCAACGTTAATGAGGAGTGAACTCAACAAGTAACTTGACCAACAAATCATGACCTGGATCCATCATATGTACATATGTAGCACAAAGCTGTAGGAGGCTGGCCTGGCTTATAGTGGGTACCTTGTGGTACTTCCACCTTGTGCGGGGTCCAGTTATCCCTTATCAGTAGAATAGAGGTGTTCTAGCAGCTTAGGCTGATAGGGGCAGCTATAGCAGAGCAGCTTAGGCAGAACTAGGAGACATGCAAAGCTCCTACCATACCACTTATATCATATAGAACTATATCATAAGAAAACACAATACTCAGAGTTACTAAAAATAAGGGTACTTTATTTTAGTGACAATATGCCAAAAGTATCTCAGAGGACACACTCCCTTAGGAGGTAAGTAATATACACAAATTATATGCAGACAAACCAAATCAGGTAAGTTACAGTCAGAAAAGTAGTGCAAACAATGTAGAATCACAATAGAATGCAATAGGGAGAAATAGGCCTAGGGGCAACACAAACCATATACTCCAAAAGTGGAATGCGAACCACGAATGGACCCCAGGCCTAGTGTAGGTTGTAGAGGGTCGCTGGGAGTGTTAGAAAACACTAAGGCCCTTATTTATACTTTTTTAGCGCCGCATTTGCGTAATTTTTTGATGCAGAAACGGCACAAACTTGCAAAATACAATTGTATTTTGTAAGTTTGCGCCGTTTTTGCGTCAAAAAGTGGCGCAAATGCAGCGCTAAAAAAGTATAAATATGGGCCTAAGGGTGTCCAAGATACCCCACCCCAAGACCCTGAAAAGTAGGAGTAAAGTTACCCTACTACCCCAGAAAGACAGTAAAGTCAAGATAGGGGATTCTGCAAGGACAACAACTGACTGCAAAACACTGAAGACGGATTCCTGGACCTGAGGACCTGTAAAGGAAGGGGACCAAGTCCAAGAGTCACGCAAGTGTCCGGGGGGGGGGGGGCAGGAGCCCACTAAACCCCGGATGAAGGTGCAAAAGGGCTGCCTTTGGGTTGAAGAATCCAAGGATTCTACAACAACGGAAGGTGCCAGGAACTTCTCCTTTGGTCACAAGATGTCTCACGGCATGCTGGAGGATGCAGAGTTGTTTCCACGCAGAAAGACCACAAACAAGCCTTGCTAGCTGCCAGAGTCGCGGTTGAGGATTTTGGGTGCTGCTGGAGCCCAGGAAGGACCAGGAGGTCGCCCCTTGAAGGAGGAGACAGAGGGGGCACTCAGCAACTCAGAGAGCCCCACAAAAGCAGGCAGCACCCGCAGAAGTACCTGAACAGGCACTTAGAAGATCTGAGGACAGCAGTCGACTCAGAGTCACAAAGGAGGGTCCCACGACGTCGGAGTCCAACTCAGCGAGTTGGGCAATGCAGGACAGAGTGCTGGGGACCTGGGCTAGGCTGTGCACAAAGGAAGTTTTGGAAAAGTACACAGAAGCCCGAGCAGCTGCAGTTCACCCAGTACACAGGATTACTGTCTGGCAAGGACTTACCTCCACCAAATTTGGACAGAAGGGCCACTGGACTGTGGGAGACACTTGGACCCAGCTCCTGTGTTCCGGGGACCACGCTCGTCAGGATGAGAGGGAACCCAGAGGACCGGTGATGCAGAAGTTTGGTGCCTGCGTTGGCAGGGGGAAGATTCCGTCGACCCACAGGAGATTTCTTCTTGGCTTCCAGTGCAGGGTGAAGGCAGACAGCCCTCAGAGCATGCACCACCAGGAAACAGTCGAGAAAGCCGGCAGGATCAGGCGCTACAATGTTGCTGGTAGTCTTCTTGCTACTTTGCTGCGGTTATGCAGGCGTCCTGGAGCAGTCAGCGGTCGAGCTCTGGTGAGCTCTTGCATTTGTTACCTGAGGAATAGCCCAGAGGAGAGACCCTAAATAGCCAACTGAGGAGGATTGGCTACTGAGAAAGGTAAGCACCTATCAGTAGGGGTCTCTGACGTCACCTGTTGGCACTGGCCACTCAGAGCTGTCCATTGTGCCCTCACACCTCTGCATCCAAGATGGCAGAGGTCTGGGACACACTGGAGGAGCTCTGGGCACCTCCCCTGGGAGGTGCTGGTCAGGAGAGTGGTCACTCCCCTTTCCTTAGTCAAGGTTCGCGCCAGAGCAGGGCTGGGGGATCCCTGAACCAGTCTAGACTGGCTTATGCAGAGAGGGCACCATCTGTGCCCATCAAAGAATTTCCAGAGGCTGGAGGAGGCTACTCCTCCCCAGCCCTTCACACCTATTTCCAAAGGGAGACGGTGTAACAGCCTCTGTCATAGGAAATTCTTTGTTCTGCCTTCCTGGGAGCAGGCTGCCCAGGCCCCAGGGGGGCAGAAACCTGTCTGAGGGGTTGGCAGCAGCAGTAGCTGCAGTGGAGAACCCGGAAAGTTAGTTTGGCAGTATCCGGGCTCTGTGCTGGAGACCCGGGGATGCATGAAATTGTCACCCCAATACCAGAATGGTATTGGGGTGACAATTCCATGATCCTAGACATGTTACATGGCCATGTTCGGAGTTACCATGGTGACGCTACATATAGGTATTGACCTATATGTAGTGCAAGCGTGTAATGGTGTCCCCGCACTCACAAATTCTGGGGAATTTGCCCTGAACAATGTGGGGGCACCTTGGCTAGTGCCAGAGTGCCCACACACTAAGTAACTTTGCACCTAACCTTCATCAAGTGAGGGTTAGACATATAGGTGACTTATAAGTTACTTATGTGCAGTGATAAATGGCTGTGAAATAACGTGGATGTTATTTCACTCAGGCTGCAGTGGCAGTCCTGTGTAAGAATTGTTTGAGCACCCTATGGGTGGCAAAATAAATGCTGCAGCCCATAGAGATCTCCTGGAACCCCAATACGCTGGGTACCTAGGTACCATATACAAGGGAATTATAAGGGTGTACCAGTGTGCCAATGAGAATTGGTCAAATTAGTCACTAGCCTGCAGTGACAATTTCAAAATCAGAGAGAGCATAAACACTGAGGTTCTGGTTAGCAGAGCCTCAGTGATACAGTTAGGCACCACACAGGGAACACATACAGGGCATACTTTATGAGCTCTGGGTTCCTGGCTAGCAGGATCCCAGTGACACAGGCAAAACAAACATACATACAGTGAAAATGGGGGTAACATGCCAGGCAAGATGGTACTTTCCTACAAAAGCCCACACTGGCTAATAACTGAAAGGAAATCTTTTTTCCTTCCTTTAAATGGACTCTTTTTATTTTTGTTTTTATACCCCTTATTTTTAATCTGCCCTATCTATATTTTCACTGTTGTGATTTTTTTTCGCCAACAGGCATAACATACCCTAGATAGATTATGAAAGATGATTTTGTTATTATTAGCTGTAACACAAGGACTACCCTTATTCATGCTTCACTATGTGAACCATATATTATCACATATGTTTTATTTGCCTTTTATATCTACACTGCACCAATGGCTTTAATATTATCGTATATTATGCTACAAGTAAACTTCATATGTTTTAGATATTTTAGACATGTAACGTATCCTAGGTAAATATAGACAATAACTTGAGAGCATTCAAACATATGTGCCAGGGATGACATAAAGCCCCTAAAGTCTGACTCCATCTTATGTATGCCCTGACTCCATCTTGGTACATAGAGACCACCGTCTTTCCTAACTTAAACAACAGAAGCGGCCATTTTCCCTGATTAATGCAGAATCAGTGCCATGTTTGCCTTTTACCACAAATATTGCAAGACCTTATCTTTCCAGGAATTAGGGTGTTACGTTCTAGATGGCACTTTGAATGACATTTTAGCAATGCTGGAGATGTTCATTTTGTTCTTGTTATTTATAACATGCCTTGTTGCTGTTTTAATAATATTCTGTGTAGTTGTTTTAGATGTACTGGGAAACAGATTATTCCTGTAGAAATAACTATTTTTAACTTAACAATGCTCATTCTTCTTAGTACAGTGTGTGTGTGTGTGTGTGTGCAGTGAATAACGAAATAAGGTTTGCTGCTGTTTCCACAGTGCACCTGTTCCCTAATGGGATTGTTAATTACACATTGAATAGTAACCTGTGTGGCTACAGTAACTTGTCTTTCACATTCTGTTGCATTGAACCAAGTTTAGTCGTGAGATCCGTGGGTGCCACAGCGCACCCTGTTGAGTTCTGCCGAAGTTGTAACTTACACAACAAAGAAGGGCAAAGCCCTGGATGGAGGTTCTGTTTATGTGCTTCAAGTAGTAATGTATATCAGATGTGCATTATTTCCCTCAGATAGTTCCTGTTTCCTTACTCTTTTAAGCTTGTATTTTTAAATAGCATAGATGGAGCTTCCTGCCTCTACAGTGTAAAACAACATATGACGTATGCCTAAAATATCTCTGTGTATTTTGAGTTGTACATGTCTGCAGACCCTCATTTAAGGGTTTGCGGGGCATACTGCTGATACTAGGCATAAATCTCCACCCGGAGTTGCTGCATTGCATATGTGTGAAGATTTACATGCACAGAAGTTTCTGCCTGTAGGTTCTTTTTGGCCAAATATTGTCAATGACACTATGATCTCTTTTGTTAAAGTCATTATTCTTGATTAATTAATCTCAGAGTGATTAATATCAGAGCCCTACTTTCCTAAATTAGTTTACCCACTGCAACAATTTTTGAGAATCCCAAGTTTTCTTTTTTCATTAATTAATTTGTGAATTTTCTTAAAATTAATGTATTGGATACCCATTCCCCTTCTCGTCCATTATATTACCCATTTACTTTTTGTTACTTGTTTACTTTTTGTTAATTAATTATAACCTATAAGTTGCTCTAGTATCATTTGATTTAATTTACAGGACTGTACCCCTCACTATCATTTTTTTTTTTAGTATTGTGTCATTTTAATACATTTTTCCTTCTTTCTATAGCCTAATCAAGAACCCCTAACATTCTTTCAGTGCTTTTGCATTCATAGTGCTTTGGTTTCCCAATGTATTTAACCAGTGATATTTGCATCCAGTGATGATTTGCAGGTCGTCAATAAACAATATCTGACAAAGGGCGTGTAATCACTTTCAGATTGGGTTCAGATTCAAGGGAACGGCTCTCAAGTCTGTGAAGTCATATCAACCTATTGCTAAGTTGCAGAACACAAGAAGCAGATACTGGAAAAGTTTTAGCTAAAAAACCCAATACAGTAGTACCATCCACTGCTGTTAGTGGCTGCGTTAGGCAACAGAAGTAAAAATAAATCTGCTTGCCATTGGTGAAGAACTCCAGTAAGCTCTAGTAGGCAGACACATCTCTGAGTTGAGCTACTCCCAGGGGAGAGTCCGTCATTTGACAGATGGAACATGGGTGTATTTGGATGATTGCAAGAAGGCCTGTTGGTTAGAGGTACAGAAACAGGGCCTCCTGGTAGTTGTGGTCATGTCACTTGTTGCCCCCCTTCACGACAAAAATGTTAAACTCCCAGGGAAGGGTACATAATTTGAGAGATGACACACAGGTGTATTCGGACAAGTTGAGCAGGGCCTGTTGGTTAGTGGTACAGAAACAGGACCTCCTGGTAGTTGTTGTCATGTCACTGGCTGCCTCACCACACTATACTAGTACTAAACTCCCAGGGGAGGGTCCATCATTTGCAAGATGGCACACAGGTGTATTTGTACAAGTGCAGAAAGGCCTGTTGGTTAGAGGGACAGAAACAGGTGCTCCTGGTAGTTCATGTCACTTGCTGCCTCCCCACACTATACAAATGCTAAACTCCCAGGGTAGGGTACATCATTTGAGAGATAGCACATAGGTGTATTTGGACAAGTGCAGAAAGGCCTGTTGTTCAGAGGTACAAAACAGGTCCTCCTGGTAGTTGTAGTCATGTCACTCTCTGTATATATATGTCAGCTGTATTGTTTTTTAATCCATCAAATGGACACATGTCTGTTGCTTTGCTGAATTCGTACCGCGGCGGACGACCGCCGTCAGATAACCATCGCAAGGAGTTGGCGGGCAGGCAGACATTTCTTTTGGCAGGCACTGGATCAGCCTACATACATCATAATACGGTGGTAGTCTTTTTGGGAGCGCCACCTTGCCGGTCTGGCGGTCCGACCGCCACAGTCATAATCAGGCCCTTAATTTAAAAAAAAACCCTTTTTATTTTATACAATTAGCATATAGCCTAATTAAATGAAAATTAAAATGCATTACATTTTTAATATAGGAACATATATTTAAATTTCAAAATTATTAATTTGCATATCATCGAAATTATTATTGCAAGTATAATTTAAAATATATATATATTTTAAATCTCCCCATCCTTATCCCCTAAAATCCCAGTATCCCGCTACAAAAAAAGTATTAAACACTTATTTATATACATTAATACAACTAAATATACAAATTTCAACATTTTCATCACTAAAAAATAATCTTACTAAAAACACAAATAAAAAAATAAATGGACACAATAAAACAGTACAATAAATTACATACTAATTAAAACTTACAAACAATATTACATACAACAATATTTGCTGCACTGACAGTTTTTACAAAGATATTAAAAACAACACTAAAACTGATACTTTAACCTTAATATGTTTTTATCACAATAGTTTTTTTCCGATATTCTCTCCAAACACCGTCCCTGGTATACTCTCTGACAGATTCCCAGCAGCAAAAGACAAATTGAAGGCCCATTCTCCCTGGTATGATTTCCTAACAGATCCCATCAGCAAAAGACAGATCAGGCTTCTTGCATATTTATGAGCTGAGTGCACATACTCTTCTCAGTTTCTATTGTGAATTCAATATGTTTTCAATGGATGCATATTGTTTATACTCTGTGACTGTAAAACTACGCTTTAGCGATTATATATTTATCTTTGTACTACATTAGAATTCTGCATTACAAAATTTATATTGGAAATTCCATAGTATGGCAAAACCGCTGTAAAACCTCTGCATAAAACAGTATCCAAGAAAATATATTTGCACTGTATTTGGGCACCTGGTTTTTGGTATTGCAGAATTTGCTCACTGCAAGAAATTGTGGGAAATATGTTGTTGTTGAGAATACTACTGGCTGGTTTAATGCTGGTTGAATTGTTGCCACCAGGATCTAAATATTGTAATGCTATAACTACTAGTGGTAGTTCAGCCAATATAACATTTACTGGACTTCCCAGGAATCAACAGGTTTTACAAGAGTTTTCTAAAGCAGGCATTTAGTATAAAGGCCTGATCTAGAGTTTGGTGAATAGACCATTTGTCAGTAATCAGCACTTTTTCCTAGGTTCTAAGAAGATTACAGTGAAGAACAGTGAGACATTTTCCTTTAAGGCTGTGGCATACCAGTCTATGGTGGCTGGGGTGCGTGAGTAGCCAGGCGGGGCCATGGGCAGGACTTCTAGGTTGCAACAGGCAGCAGCATGATTTAACCTTCAGGAAAGCAAGAGGAAGCTTCCTGGGAACTTTGCATGGTATTGGCTCTTCACTGTGGCTAGTTTCTCCTCCATCACCATCCCTCAGTTTTGTTGTTTTCTCCCTTTGCTGTTCCTTGGTTCCCTTGACTTCTTTGCCTGTTTACACTAACCTTTCTTTTGGGACTCTGGCTTTTACTTTCCTTCTCTTTCACTCTTTAACCCTGTGTTTGCTTATCCTGACTGTGTTCTTCGGATTCTGCTTTGGCGTACCAGGAGGATGAGTAGCTGATATAATATATTGATGACATGTTGGAAAAAGTTATTTTTGCCATTGACTTCCCCTTCTGGGGCATCAATCCCTTTCAACACCGAAGGAAAATGGTAATCTTCGGCCCTGAGTTGACTACAGAGAATTAGATGCAATCAGAATGAAGACTAGGTAGCCATTAAATTTCAGTCTTTCGTAAAAGATATTTACTAAATGAAATATCCAAGGAGCATATGATCTCATCTAAATTAAAGCAGGAGATGAGTGAAAAACTGTGCAAACATTTTGAGTATCGAGGTATGACTTTTGGTTTATGTAACACTCCTGCTTCCTTGCAACACCTTTTCAATCACATCTTCTTTAAACATTAGGGCCCTCATTGTGACATTGGCGGTCAGCTGACTGCCACGCTGGCGATGGCGGTAGCTCCATTGACAGGCTGGCGATGAAGACTGACAAATTATGACCATGACGGTGATCCCTCCCATTTACAGCCAATGTACCACCCTAACTGCCAGTTCGGTCCGTCCACTGACCACGGCGTTTGCCATCTTCAGGCTAGCGGAACACCATTTACCGCCCACTGTATTACGACCTAGCAGACCGCCAGGATTTCCGTGGCGGGACCACCGCCACCAAAAGTCTGGCGGAAACAAATCACATAAAAGGAGACACTCACCTCCAGGGACACAGAAGAGTCTGCGGCCGCCATGGAACCCGAACTGGAAGCCCTGCCGATGCTGTACCACACAATGGCAGTCCAGGAGCAGCAACGCCGATGAAGATGACGGAGAGTACAGCTGCCTAGCACACAAGGGAGGGAGGGGAGAGTGACACACCCACACGCACAACACACACCATGCACACATACCACACACCAAAAACTGTCTACAGAGAAATCCAACAACAACAAAATCCAAGAGTAAAGAAAGCCAGGACACATACCTTTGGTCCAACCACTGTAATTCGGTGGGAACAATGACCTCAATAAAAAAATAACATATGTACAGAAAGGGCCATTTGCCAGTCTAATGTCTACAGAAAACCACAGGGTAACGTCCAAGGCCCAACTTGACTCCTGTCATCCTGGCAGCCCAAGTCACTCCACTGGACAGGGGCATCATGGTGATGGTAGGCAGGCAGGCACCGTAGGGGGGTGGAGGCGGTGGGGGTGGTTCTTTGGAGGGGGGTCCATGCATTTGGGTTTGGGAGGGGGGGAGTCCTAGCTCCGTTACTTAAGGGGCAGAGGCATCAGTTTGGAGGGGGGAGACCAGAGTGCCACAATGTGCCCCTTAAGGGCAGGTTTAGCTGCAGGGGGAGGGACATGAGTGGACTGGGAGCTGGAGGTACAGGGCTGGGGGAGAGGGAGCTTCCTCTTAGGGGCAGGACCGGGGGAACAAGGAGGTAAGAGGTCAAGGCAGGAAAGGAAACGTTTCTTAGGTCCAATGGGGCGGGTTGTGGGAGGAGGTTTGAGATTGGAGGTAGAGGTAATGGTTGGAGGAGGAGTAGATGTGCTGGACTGGGTTACAGGTGCATGGACAATGTGCATGTGTGAGGTGGATGGCTGTTGAGTGTCTGAGTGGGAGCGTTTATGTGTTTTTGGAGGGAGGGCAGACAGGGTGGGAGAGGACAAACGTGGGCGTGTGTTTGTATGTTGTGGTGGTGTCTGCAAGTGAGGTGGGTGTGCTGCAGGAGGTTGTGATGGTGGTGGTGACTGCACATGTGGTGAACAAGGTACTAGTCTGCGTGTCTGCTGTTGGGTGACTGTTGACAAGGCTGTACAGGTGGTAGGACCTGGGACTGAAGATGCAGTGCTTGCAGGTGTGAGTGTTGATGTGTGTGAGTGTTGATGTGACTGAGGGAGGAGGGGAAGACAGCGGAGGCAGTGGCCGTTGTGTGTGCTTCTGTGTGTTGGCTGTGTGTGTGTTGTGGAGTGAAGTGTGGTGCATGTGGTTGTCTGTGCGAGTCCTGTCTGTTGTCTTGGGTGCATGCTGGTCTGATTGTGTGCGTGGGATGGGTGGGGGGAGAAGGCTTTGGGACTGGGAACAGGTAGTTGGAGAGGGACGGAAGAACCAGGTACACTGTCTGCCGTTAAAGAGGAGGCCAGAGCCTGAAATGATCTCTGTAGGACAGCCAAGCCACTGTGAATGCCCTCCAGGTAGGCATTGCAATGCTGCATGTGGGATGCCAGCCCCTGGATGGCATTCACTATGGTTGACTGCCCTACAGAAATGGATCCCAGGAGGTCCACAGCATCCTCTCTGAGGGCAGCAGGGCTGACTGGGGCAGGGCCTGAGGAACCTGGGCAAAGGAGATGACCATCCTCCTGGGTGAGGGGGCATGGGCTACTGGGTGGGGGGCTACTGGGAGGGCGGTGCTGGTATGGGGGTGGCGGAAGATGATGTAGCTGGGGTGGTCCCAGGAGGAATCTGAGTCAGATGTCGTAGCTTCTGTCTCCCCGTGGTGGTCCCCTCGCCCTCCAACCCACTGGTCCTCTCGGAGTCAGTGGACTTTGCCTCCAGGGCCCCATGGGCTGCAGCTCCCTCACTTGGTGGTGCCCCTGCTCCTTCGCCAGATGATGCTAGTGCACATAAGGACAGGATGTGAACAGGAGAGAGGGTGGGGTGAAAGAAAGGGAGAAGAGAGTCAATTACAGCAACAACAGCATATCTGGCATACACATCACAACACTCACTGGGACTGACACTGTCCAGTATGAACCACAATGACAAACCATTACCTCGGAACAACAGCAGAAATGAACCCAAACATTACCATCTTCACACCTACTGGGACTCACTAAGCCATGTCTGCCATGGTATGCCAGCTACTTGACAATACCAAATTAACATAACACCCTACAAAGCTAAGCAGGACTCCACAAGAATAGCTCAACAATATTGGGGCATCCACTGAATAGAACCTTGCACCCAAACACCATGGCAGGCAACAAAAAAGAATGCCACACAGGCTGTACTCACCCACTTGTGGATGCTCTGCTGCCCTCAATGGACCATCCAACTCAGGATTGGCCACCACCAGTATGCAGGTCATTAGGGGGTTCAGGGTCCGATGGGCACCCCTTCCTCAATGTGAGGCCATCCCCAGCTGGGCCTCTGCGGTCTTCCGGGCCCAGCATCTCAGGTCCTCCCACCGTTTCCTGCAGTGGGTGCTCCACCAGCTATGGACACCCAGGGTCTGCACTTCTTTGGCGATGGCACGCCACAACCCTTTCTTCTGATGGGCGCTGACCTGCATAGGGAACACAGACAGAAGGAAACCATGAGCCCAACACTCCATTCTGCAACAAAAATGGCTTACGTACTTCATAGATCCCACATAAAGCCCATACATGACCCGTAACTCTGCATACACATTGCATGCATCAAAAATACACTCTCCAAATGGCACACTGCCAGCACACACATACATCTTCATACAGCCATGTCGCATCCAATGTACCCATAAGGTACTTACCTGTTGGTCTGGCGGCCCATACAACTGACCATCCACAAGCTTCTCCAACTCCTCCGATGTGAAGGCTGGGGCCCTTTCCCATGTAGCACTGGCCATTGTGGGTTCCAGACATAGGACACAGCAGCATATGCAGTGGAGCTGTTGATCTCTAGAGAGTCAAGAATCAAATGAAGTGGGACAGATAAAATGGCGGTCACGTGCATAGACATCCGTGTTAACCAATGAGGAGTTGCACGGAGGTGCAGACCGCCTTCCGCCATGATGCCAAACGCCGGCAGAGTGAGGTCACTTCCACCTGTCCCTGCATACAGGACAGGCGGTTGTCAATTCCCAATGCTGATACTCATGGTGGACAATTTAATGTGCGTCATAGAGTCTGCTACTTTATTACATACTCAGTGTACTGTTATATTATGTGTCCATACTTCCTGTAGGTACACACATCTAATGTTTGGTTTACTTAGATACCTACCACTGAGGAGGAGTAGGCAAGCACCCGTGTACAGACCTCTAGTGGACTTGGCTACACTGGAGAAATGGCACATCATAATCACCTATCGTCTGGACAGGGCCACAATTGGAGCCAGGTCTGATTCATGCTATCCGTAGCACTACAGCAATACCACCTGCTGTACAGGTACTGTCAGTGCTCCACTTTCTGGCAAGTGGTTCCTTCAAGGTGACTTTGGGTTTGGTTGCAGGAATGTCACAGCCAATGTTTTCGATTGTGCTTGGAAGAGTTTTGGCTGCCTTGCTAAAACACATGGGCAGCTACATCTCATTCCCCCACAGTGGAGATTTGCCCACTGTGAAGGCTGGATTCTATGTCTTTGGACACATACCACATGTGATTGGGGCAATTGACAGGACCCATATTGCCTTGGTCCCTCCCAGGACAAATGAGCAGGAATAGGAAGAATTACCACTCTATAAATGTCGAGATGGTGCGCCTTGCTGATCAATACATCTCCCACGTCACTGCCAAGTTTCCTGGATCTATGCATGATGCCTATGTATTGAGGAATAGCAGTGTCCCACAGGTGATGGTACGACTACAGAGGCACAGAGTGTGGCTCGTAGGTGAGCTTGAGTCTTCACACAGTGTATGTCAATGTATGCCACCTGAAGTTGTACTCTGTGCCATTGTACATGTGTAATGTGTGTTCCTCACTACTTCCAGGTGACTCCAGCTACCCAAACCTGTCCTGCCTGTTGACACCAGTCAGGAAATCCGAGGACAGGGGTAGGAATTCAGTACAATGAGGCACATGAGTGTACCAGGAGGGTTACGGAACGTACATATGGGCTACTGAAAGCCAGGTTCCGGTGCCTCCATGTAACAGGTGGATCCTTATACCATGCCCCTAGGTCTGCCAGATAGTGGTGGTTTGCTGCATGCTGCACAATTTAGCACACAGACGCCATGTGCCCTACCTGCAGGAGGAGGGGGAAGACAATGCACCTGTAGCAGCAGAGGACACTGAAGACAGTGAGGAGGAGGAGGAAGATGTGGACAACAGGACACATATGATACAGCAGTACTTCCACTGACAATCAGATAAGACTGTACTACTGTTCATAGCTCCATTGTAGTTAAGTGCTGTGTGGCTGCTGTGTTGTGCAAAGCACTACCTTTACTTATTAATTGACTGTCACTTATGCTTTCCCTTTTTGCAGATGTTGGTGTGGTCACAACTGTGTACTGATGTGATGACTACAGACTGATTACACACATTTGTTGGATGGGTTCACGCATTACAGGACATTTGCAAAGGATGATACAGTTTAAGACATTGCATATTGTTGTATGATAAAGTACAGAAAGCTCAGTTGTGTTCACGGGTGTTTATTGTAGTGACAAAAAGAATGGGATAGTGCAATAGGATGGGGTGATGGTGTGTAGTGGCCCAGTTGGTTTGTTGCACACGTCCAGTATCCATGGGACCATAGGAAAAAGGTATCTCAGTGGCACACAAGGGAGACATTCAGGAGGGGCTCATTTCCTGGCGGTAGTTTGGGTCTTGGCAACAGTCTCTGGTCTCTGTCTGGGTTGCAGAGAATGTTTGCGGGGTGGTTCACCTTCTGCAGGGGGAGGGTTGCTGGTGGCCTGTGTGTGATTTGTCAGGTCCTCCTGTGGAATAGCTGCAGCAGATGTTGTTGGCTGGTGTGTAGACTGGCTAGTGGAAGGGGCCCGCTGTTGTATTGTGTACTTACGCATGATGGTAGCCATGTCACCCAGCACCCCGGCAATGGTGGCCATGCTGGCATTTAAGACCTGCAACTGCTGCATGACCTCCTGGTGGTGTACCCCCTGCAGCCGCTGCTTCTCCTGCAAGATGGTAAGTACCTGGCCCATCCTGTCTTGGGATTGTTGGTAGGCCCCCAGGACATGTGTGAGTGCCTCCTGGGCAGTTGGTTCCCTGTGTTGGGCCTTCCCCTGGTGCACAGCTAACCTCCCACTGGCCCTTGCCCCCTGTGCCTGTGTCTCCTGAATGGTGTGGCCACTCCCACTTACACCAGCACCTTCATTGTGTTGCCAGTGTGGTGTTGACTCGGGTCCCTGTACAGGTGGGCACACAAGTGATTGACGTGTCCTGGGGACAGAGGTTTGGGGATGTTGGGTGACTGATGTGGTGTTGAAGTTGGATGGGGAGGCCCTGTGGTGGACTGGGTGTGGGATATGGAAGCTGACTGACCAGTGGTGCCAGATGGGCCAGGGAGATCATCCAGATCGGGACATCCAGAGTTGCTGTCATCACTGAGAGCATCTTCTGGTGGGGGACTGGGCTGCCGTGGCACATGCTCGCCGCAGACATTGGCTGGGGTACCTGTGGACATGTGAAAGATTTGTTACAGTCATTGTCTGTCCCATATTCAGCATTTCTTGCTTTCCCTGTGGGTTGGGTGTTGTCCTCCCACCTTTGGTTGGTGTATGCTGGTGGATTGAGGGATTGGTAGTACTACATGCTGGGCATGCATTACTGTTATGTGTGCATGCAGAGCTGGGAGGGATGTGCTTGCACTGGGTAGGGCATGGAGGGGTACACAATTGAGGGTGGTTATGGGGTTGTTCACTGTATGGGATGGAGTGGGGTGAAGGGAGTCAGGGTGAGGGGGTGACATGCCATGCAGGTATCGGTGGTGGTAGGGTAGTAATGGTGACTTACCAGTGTCCAGCCCTCCATTGATTCCAGTGAGGCCCTCTGGATGCAGGATTGCCAAGACTTTCTCCTCCCATACTGTGAACTGTGGGGGAGGAGGTGGGGGTCCACCGCCAGTCTTCATGATGGCAATTTGGTGCCTGGAGGCCACTGCACACACCTTCCCCCGTAGGTCGCTCCACCTCTTGTGAATGTCATCCTTTGTGTGTGGATATGTTCCCATGGAGTTCACCCTTTCCACGATCCTCTTCCATAGCTCCATCTTCCTGGCAATGGATATATGCTGAACCTGTGCACTGAACAGCTGTGGCTCTACCCTGACAATTTCCTCCACCATCACCAGCAACTCCTCATCTGTGAAACAGGGATTCTTCTTTGGGGACATGCCTATTGTGTGTTGTGCAGAGTGTGATAGGTGTTGGGGTATGATGAGCGGTGTATGATGCGTGAAAGGTAAATAGGTGGCTGTGGTTTGTGTGCAGTTCTTGTATGATCTTTTTGCTGGCAAGGTGTAGCTAGTTTTTCATGTTTGCAAAGGATTGTGGGTTGTGTGGGGGTGTGTTTTATAGTGCTGTTGGTGGGTGTGTACGGTGTGTGTATACGTGTCAGGTGTGGGTTTTTTCAATGTGGCCAATGTTGCCTTCTGTTGGTGTTGGGTTCTACTGTAGCAGTGTGCACCGCCAATGGCTGACTGCCGTTGAGTGTCTGCTGTGGTGATTCGTGATCCATAATTTGGAGGGTGGTGTGTTGATGGCGTAGCGCAGAGGGTGGTGGGTCCGACAGTTTTTTGCCTCCGTTGGGCCTGGCAGTATTGTTGTTTTGGCTGCATACTGGCGGTTTTGTATTTGTGTGTCATAATCTGGCGGGCGGATTGCCCCCTCCATGGTGGTCTGTTGAAGGACATCACCACGGTGGACTTTGAGGGCCAAGATACATTTGTCGTTCTACTTGAACAATAGCCTCATTGTTTCTCAGATAACAAGTGAAAGAGGTATTGAGCAGACTTTGTGAACATTCTCTATACACTGGATAAATGTCTTTTGTGAATCTAAATCAGAGTCTTTACTAGGATTCATCTTGTCTGACAAGGGTATCAGCATGGTTCCTCAAAGGCTATCAGCAGTGGCTGTATAGCCGATTCCACGTGCTGTAAAGGTGATACAAAGATTTAGGGCTTTGCTAATTTTGAAGGGCCTTTATTGAAGATTTTTCTACAATTGGTGTACCCAATGAAGAAAGACTCCACCTTTCACTGGATTTCAGAACAACAACTTGCTTTCAACTTACTGAAAGAAGCTTTCGCCACAGCACCTATTTTGAAACATGCCAATTACTCTCTGCCTTTCATTGAGGAGACAGATGCTTTACCCTTTGCCTTTGGAACTAGTATGTTGCAGAGAGATTCCCTCACTGAAGGAGTTCATCCAGTTGCTTATTACTCTTGGACCTTGACATCTACCAAACAGAATAACTCAATTTATGATAATGAGCTGCTGGGAAGCAAAAATGCCTTTGTTCATTGGCACCATCATCTGTACAGAGTTGGACAGACCATGAGAACTTGAGATTTTTAAAATCCATCAAGTGTTCTAATGCTCAACATGCAAGTTGGATATTATTTTTGATCTCATTTTCAATATCAAATAACACATCTATCACGGGAAAGAAAAGACAAAGCTGATGCATTGGCAAGACAAAATGATCTGGAAAGACCTATGACAGGAGCACCCTGTTTCTTCGCAATTCAAACAGCTCATGTGTCTGAAATGGAGATGTTTGTGGACTTGATCAAAGTGGAAAGCAAGGAATTCAGTACTAAGGAAGGGATTCACGAAGATCTTCAAGCTGTTTTTGATGGACTGTTCTTCTTTCAGGGGAAGGTGTTTCTTCTCAACAAAGAATGTCAGAAGAAGGCTATATTCTGGTGCCACGAGTCTGCCCCTTCTGGATATTTGTGTGAAAGAAAGACATTGGATTTAGTAAAATGGCACACTTTGGTGGCCTTTGGTGAAACAAGATGCTCCACGATATTCTCAGCAGTTCTCTATTTGTGCTCACAAGAAACATTTGCATCAAAAGACACCTAATCCCTTGATTCCCCTTTCTACACCAAATCATGCCTGAAAGAAAATCTCAATGTATTTGCCTTCTTCACAACAAAATACTGTTGTTCTGGTTGTCGTGAATTTCTTTGCTAAGTATGCATATTTTATTTCATTACATAAGTTACCTACAGTCCTATAATTAGCCATGCTTTTCTTGAAAGAAATTGTGAGATTGCATGGACTACCATCTAAAATAGTGACTGGAAGAGGTCCACAATTAATTTCTAAATTCTGTAACACCATAATCTATTGTCTGGGCACTGTCAAATTCAAATCAACCAGCCATCATCCCCAGACTGATGGCAGATAGAGAGAATCAAATATTCCTTAGAAACATACTTATGCAATGAACCAACAAGATCAATGAGTAACTTGGTTGCCCTTGGCTGAGTTAGCATACAAACTCATTACACTCATCTCTTCTATTTGGCTTTGGCTGTAAGTTTCTTCCTCTCCAACTCTTTGATCATTTGCCTATTTAACCTGACCTGAACTTGCTCTGCAGACTCTATTTTGGTTTTAATGTTTTACTGTGGGTATACCTGTACAAATCTCCAACCCCTTTTCTTTGTTATACTGACCTTGTTTTGTTCTTTAGATGCTGCTTTGGCTTTGTTACCTGGCTTTGTTTCTCCCACTCCCTTTCCCTACCCAGACGTATCCTGAATCCTTGCCTGAGTTTGGTCTTGCCAGCTTCACTTCTGTGTGTCTTATTGTGGCCTGACATTTTGGAAGCCAGTGAGTATACATGCTTTTTATGTTTGTATGGAATATCAAGTATTTCTGAATATCACTACAATATTGCATGGACCCTTTTTGCACTACCTCCTGAGAGTCTTCAAGTCTTTGAGAATACCTGCACTGTGACCAGTAACATCAGAGAGAGCTGTACCAAAGAAGATTTGAGCGTGGCATTTGTCTCTCTCTCTCTCTTTCTCGCTCTCCTCCATTCCCTTGGCTACTGGTGTTTGACTCCATCTAGTGCAGTCTAGCTAGTAGGGACAGGTGCACAATCTGGGGAGTGAGATGAATTGCCATCAGAACTCAGCGGCTAAGACTCGTAAAACCTGATTTTGTTGTTCCTCCATTATTGTGTGACTGATCCATCTGTAAGCCTGATGGATTTCCATTAACTATATTTAGGGTTTTTGCTGTTGGACCACCATCCATCATGGTAGAGGATAGTACGTTGGCTGATCCTCAGTCCTTCATTGTCAGTTTCCTTGTCCACCATCGACAGATACAACTCAGTTAACCTTGGTATGATGGACATCTGCCCACCATATATAGAGATGGCCACAGTTGGGGTCGGACAAAGTCAGACATAGGGACTCTAATGAAGGATAACAGTGATGGCGGACAGCTTTTCTTATGATGGACACTTGCATCAATTTTTACAGATGCATCTGTCAACACACCTACTTAAAATCAACTTATCAACAAAACCTTCTCAAATCGATAGCTCCCACTACAAAAGAGACTACTCAAACCGTACAAACTCACAATGTAAAGCACCAACAGCAGACAGACATCTTTTTTTCACAACGCCTAGAAGAAGACATCCCAAATTCTCTGAAAATGAGATCTTTGTGGTCTGGACAACAACCATGAGCAACAGAAGGCAAATGTGGGAAAGAATCATGGATAATGTGTCTCGATCGCCAGACACTCACAAGAGAATATCCGCAAGCGGTGGAACGACCTGCAGGGGGGAGTCTGTTCGCTCGCTTCCAGGGTACACCAAGAAGCCCCAACAACTGGTGGTCATTCTCCCAGTCCCGTCAACCTCATGTTGTGGAAGGCTGGAGAAGGTGTTTTTCATACTCCACAGTGAAAGCATTGCGGAAATACAGGCAGAGTGGAAACTGGAAAGTACCAACACTACCTCTCACACAATAAGATAGGTTATAAAAACACCTTCAATGTTGAAATCATATTTTGATGTATGTCCGCAACAAACCCCATAATAAGGCTATAATTGTTTCACGTTTATGATACTGACATAAAACTTCTTTAGGGACTCAGCTTTCCATATTATGCTATGGCATATTATGATGGACCTTTAAGACAGCAGAGTCAAACAACCCTGGTTTGACAGCTCACACGTACTATCGCAGCCCTGAACTGTGAAACTACAGGTAACCTCACTTCACTCTGTATTAATCTTTTTTCAAGATTATGTAGCTTAATACAAAGGACAAAATCTGTAAAGACTCTCAATTAAATCCGTAGTGTAAAAAATACTCTGAAGAGCAGTTTGATGTCATAAACATGAATAAAGGCCAATGATTTAGAGTTAATAGGTTACTTAAAAAATAAAGTACAAGAACATTGTCTAAATATTTTGTTTTCTTTTTTACAAGGCCAAACAGCAAGATCTCAGTCATCAGCCTCAACTGTGTTGGCCAAACTACCTCAGGAAGGAAGATCAGAAGCCTCCAGTGGGAGCAGTACTTCTTCCAATGTGGATGATTTTGAAGACCAGTCTGGCCAGCGCACTACAACTCTCATCCTCCCTTAGGACACAAGATGTACTACATCTAGATTTTCCCATTGGGCACATCAGTACCCCCACAATCCTCCTCCTGTGGCCTCACACTCCCAATAAATGTGGGCACCCCTGTGTTGACTCCTGTGCCAACCACAGCCATAACATCTGCTGCGCAGCCAGGCACACCCCACTCAATATGTACAACTACATCTATAGTGCTAAATCTTCTGTGTAATCCAAAAGCTTTTTTTCGCAAACAAAAACCCTGTAAGTGAGAAGAATACATAAACAATGTGTACAAAAGTGCCTACATAGAAACCATGCAGGAACATAGCTTTAGGAAGTACATACAAATAGTATTATGAAAAATAAATTCTGACTTTTGCAATGCAAATTATGTAGTAAATCTACCTATTATGAAAATATAAAGATAACGTCAGTGCTACATTTTGTTAGCAAAAGCTTCTCGAAATACATTGGCAAAACAAATGGGAGTCTTCAGCCACATTGTGGGCTGTCCTTGTATTTTACACAGATACTAGGCTCAGCCCAGTTATATAATACATCCAATTTCAACAGATATACTACAGATGACCTCATCCAGTATAGAAAACAGCCTTTACATTGCTGCGTTTACCACTAAGGGCCAGATGTATCAAATGAATTTGCATTCGCAAACGGTGCGAATCGCAGAAATCGGACGTTTGCGAATGCAAAAACATGGTTTGCGATGCATGAAAGACATTCGCAGGCCAAAAACAAGGAATCACAAAATTTGCGATTTTTAGCAAAGTGACATGGTTTTGCGTGTCACATTTTGCGTCTCGCAATTTGCAACATGCAATACCGAATCGCAATTTGCATATCGCAAATTGCGAGTCCGAATAGCGACTCGCAAATACAGATTCGGTATTTCACGTCGCAAATTGCGAGACGCAAAATGCGACACGCAAAACCATGTCCCAATTCGATGCATCAAAAATTCGCAATTTGCAAATTTTCACAGAATGGCCTTTTGCACAAGCAATTTACCACGGATTGAAACCAGGTGGTAACCAGGTGCAACCTATATAAAGAGGCCCAGAATGCCTCAGACTCTTTTCCACAATGGCTGCACTCTACATCATGGCGAGGAGAATGAGGATCTTGGCAGGTTTGAGGAGAGGGAGGAGGAGACAGGAGCACATTTTCAGAGTGCGCATTACCCTTTTTCATCAGACTGAGGAGGACATTTTTGATAAGTACAGGTTGAGCTCAGCCATGATACTTGACCTGATAGCTGAGCTACAACCCATGCTGCAGGACACATCAGTACATCAGATTCCCCAACACCCCACAGGAATTACAGCAGACAAAAATAGATTTCTACCAGATAGCACAGTTCCCCCACATCCAAGGTGCCATAGATGGGACACATGTTGCAATCTGTCCATCATCGGCCACAGAGTATGTGTACTGCAACCGTAAATACAAACATTCAATGAACATACAGGTGATATGCAATGCCTCCTACATCATAACTGATCTCGTGGCCAGGTACCCAGGGAGCACACATGATTTGTACATCTTTCGCCACAGCGGGATCCACACAAGACTGCTAGCTGGAGAATTTGGTGAAGGATATCTACTAGGTATTTTCCCTCTGTACAATGGTGCATTGATGGCAGTTTGACGTCAGATGGCACAGCTACTCATTATACCCTCTGTTCCTTCCAGGAGACCGTGCCTACGCAGTGCGCATCTACATGATGACACCCTACCTAAATCCTGCAACACCAGCAGAGCAGAGATACAATTCAGCACACAAGGCAACCCGCAATGTTGTGGAGCACACCTTTGGCCTGCTGAAGAGTCGCTTCAGATGCATCCACAAAAGTGGAGGGGCACTACAGTACAGCCCGGACACGACATGTAGAATAGTGGCGACATGTGCGATCTTGCACAATATAGCTACCACCAGGGGCATACCTGTGGAAATATCGGAGCCAGACTCAGATGAGGATGATGATCCCATACCACCCCTACAGCCAGCAGACAGGACCAGTGCAGCAGAGGGCAGACAAAGGCGAGCTGGCATCACGCACAACCATTTTAGATGTAAGTTATGACAACACAACCTCACTGACATGTATTCCGGTAGTTAGCACCTTTATTACCTTGACTTCAGGTAACATACGTGTCACTAGGACAAAGCAATACACATGAGTCAGACATGAGCCATTAACAGTGTCGCACTATTGTCATCATAGTTTACTGTAATTCTACATGTGAAGTTAGCCCCTGTGGCCATCAATGTCACTTTTTACGACCACGCATTCCACTTGAGTGCGCAGTGGCCTCGCCGGCACCTCTTGTATCAGGCTCACAGGCAGTACTGTGCCTGGCACTGCGACGCCTAGGATCCATCATGGGCACTGCAAGACTGCTGAGGCTAGATGACTCCTCAGTATCCCCAACTCCCAGTTCACTGAGTGTAGCACTGCATGTTGCCAGCATAGCATCCAGAACGTTGGTAATTTGGACCAATCCCTGGGCAACATCCCGACTGCTATGTGCTGCCTCCACCTGTGCGGCCACAGCACGCCGTGATATGAGGGCAGTAGATGTAGCTAGACGTTTTACTGATCTACAAAAGCTACTGAACATTCCCACGAATTGCCTTTCATGCCTGCGGTGGCTGACTCGCTCATGCCTGATCTCAGTACAGAGTTCCTTTACGCCATTTGTCAGTTCCCTGGTGTTCTCCGCAGCTGATTGCTGTCCCTCATGCAGCTTGCAGATGTTTGTATTCAGACACTCCAACTGCTTGTGCAGCCCCCCATATTGGCATTGTGTGACTGCAACTGCCTGTGCATTGCCCTCATTTTTTTGTTTTGCAGGCGCTGCACTTTGAGCATAGATGCTGCCAGGCCACCGAAGAATGATAGGCCCTCACCTACATCTGTGTGCTGTGTGTCTGCATCGTGAGGCCTCCTGCGGGGAGTTGATTGAAGCTGGGGCAGGGACTGCTGCCTTCCGGTGGATCTGGCTTCTGGGGATGGAGTGTGGCCTTCATCCCACATGTCATCGGAGTCCTGGCTCAAATCGTGGAGAGGTAAGACCCTTGCCCTGCGTCTGATTGGTGCGATACACATTGACTCGCTGGTGATGGAGTCGGACAGAGGCTGTGTTTCTGCATCCACCACAATGGCACATTCTGCTGCTGCTGGGCCTGAGCCATGTGCAACGACAATGTGCAGCATGTCATTTATGTATGTATCACCAAATGTGGCACAATGGTAATAAATGTACACTTACATCGTATCACTATGTAGCGGGTGTTGTGTTCTTCTGGGTGTTGCTCTACTTAATTGCATTCTATGTGCTAATTGCAGCTCTGGGTTGTGGACTACCACTCCCATAAGGCATTGTTGTGCCGCATCTAAGATGTGGAATGGAGTACTTATCACAATGGTTTGCACTACTTGCTGTTTCCTCAGGGGCATTTGTACATGCACATATGGGGTTACATATCATTATTTGTCTTACCTTTACTGGTGCTGGGTTTGCCGGACGTGTCAATGTCAGTGACCCCACTGGCAGCTTCTGGGAGCAGTGTGGACTCCACCAGGTCTTCCATGGGGGTGGAGGGTGTCTGGGTGGATGGTCCGCCTCCTGTGCTCCTTGCCTCCTTTAGCCTGCTGGCCACCCTCTCCTTGGCACGGGAACGCAGGTCGTACCACCTCTTGCGTATTTCCTCCACTTAGCGCTGCGCAACCCCCACTGCGCAGGTTTTGGTCTGGATGTCAGCCCAGAGTTTTCACTTCTCACTCTCTGGTACCTGGAGTGAGCTCTTCCCAAATAGCCGGTCATGGCTCCTCACCACCTCCTCAGTGAGCACCTCCAATTCTTGCTCACTGAATTTCAGCTTCCTCTTCCTCTCTCCCTTCTCCTTCCCATTAGCAGCATTGGTAATGTTGATGTCAGGTCCTGGCTTGCTCACAAACTTGCTCCCTGAGGCTGGTCTGTGACTCTCTGCTGCTCCTGTGTGTGTGGTACCTGCAAACAGCATGGGCTGACTCAATTCCTGCTTGTGATGTCATCAGGCTGTGCCAGGTGACCGTTTTCGCAATTTGCGATTTTCAAATACCGAATCGCAAATATTTTTGCGATTCGGTATTTGGACCTCGCAATTTGCATTAGCGATTTTTAAGAAATCGCTATTTCCGAATCGCAATTTTGTTACATAGCATTTTGCGACTCAGAAATAGCGATTTCTTAAAAATCGCTATTTCCGATTCGCTAAGGTTTTTTTTTCATACATCTGGCCCTAAATGCCTTTACGACACAGTCTTTACCACTCATTTCCCATAGGAAATACCTTTTTTGTTTTGCTCATAACTTTGGCACCATTTGACAAATCTTCACAAAACTTTCTGAAAGCTCTTTGTTGCCTAGTTTATGCATGGAATGTTCGGGGTGATCTGTCAGGTGTGGGCTGAGAAAAAGGGGGCCCAAAATGTAAAATTCCCCATGCATTTTCCATAGACTTTTGTCAGAAGCGCTTTCTCTAAAACTGCTGAACAGAATTACACCAGATTTGGCAGGAACCTAGTTCTTGATTCACAAGTTATGCTTTTTGAAAAAAAAAAACTTAAAGTAATATTAAAGTTAAGTGAATTATGACAACAGTGACACCGTTAATGTTTTGTAGTTAAAAAAAACTTGCGCCCGTCGCCATGCACTCCTTGCGAGCTTGCATATTACATCACTCATGACATGTACTATGACATCATTTATGACATCACTGATGACATCTCAAATTACATCATTGATGACATCACCGATGACATCATGATGGCATAATCCAATGAGTGTGTTAGTTTTTTTTATAGTTTACATAGTGGTGAGTAACTACCATTTTCTACCGAATGTTGTACAGCCTGTGTCTAGCTGAAGGGTGTAAGTGTTTGTGAAACACGTGCATCTAATGCATCATAGGTGTGTAGGGGTACTAAACACGTTATAAATCTTTGTGTTGAAGAGTAACTCTGTGTTCAGATAACAGTTGACGACTTGTTTCTAGTATATTCCACACCTATTTTTTGGTTCTGCAGAAAACGTTTGCAGTAGGGCAAAGATTCTACGTAGTACATACTAAGTACTGGAATCAGCCTAGAGTTATTAGACAGAATCATCATAGCATGACATTTTCTACATAACATGGAAGACTGTGCAACAGGTACTAACCCATGTACATGTGCTTGATTAGCTTCAAAAGAAGGGCTAGCTGTAAAGTTTTCATTTTCAGCACAGTATGAAGGCAGCAACACATTCAGGCCTTGGTTATTTTAAGCAAATAGTGTATTTTGACAAGTGTTGCATAGAGTGCACACTGTTCTAAATAGATACTGTTAAAAAACTCTGTGGTGTATTTCACATGAGAGTTTCACTGTCTGCAAACAATGAGGTACAGAGTAAACTCTCTACATAGAGTAAACACTGTTTACAGTAACCACTTTCCTACTCATACCAACTTAATTTCTCAATGTAGGCTCAGTGACTGTAAGGGCTGTGATAACGACCAAAGCTGCCCAAAATAGGGCATTAATTTTGGAACAGATGTTGAGTATATTGAGGAACTTGGTTTTCTCTGAACTGCTGTATATATATTGAACCCATGTGCAGTGAGGGTTTCCCATATATCTGTGGTTTATTGTTAATGTGAACTAGGCTTCCCGTACAGTGTATGGTATAGAGTCGATTTTGCACATAACACATGCTTGCTACACCCAAGGGAGTTGTACCTGTGATGGCATCAACAATGCTTCATATCATTAAGAGCTATTTTGAATTTGAATTTACTTTCAGTCCTCTGATGCCATACTACGTTTTAGAGAAATGTGTAAAAAAGGAAGCTTGGATTATGTCAGCAGTGATGTCATTTGAGCTGTCAGCAGTGATGTAATAAATGATGTTACAGAACATGTCATGGGTGATGTAAGCAGTGCATGGCAGAGTTGCAAGTTATAGTTAGTCTCATTAGGCCCTGGGAAACCTCTACCCACATCCTGTATTTTTTAAAGGGAAGGGTGGCTGGACAGCCCCCTCCCCAAGCCTCATTAGGCTCTGGGTTCCCCGTCCCTCTGGGCCATATTTTTTTAAAGGGGAAGGGACAGCGCAGCCCCCCTCCTCAAGGCACATGCCCCCCCCCCGGCCTTTTATGGCCCCGGGGACACCATCCCATGAGGCCTGCATTGATTATAGGTGGGTGCCCACCAAGGGCACCCACCATGCACACACTGAGGGTGGCGGGGGAGCCCCAGGCCCACCGTAGCCCCAGCTGGCTCTTTGCATGGTACAGGAGCCGACATTGCTCCCGTCCACAGGGAGAAACTATTTATGCTGCTCCTTCTGGGCGGGAACGTCTGTTGTTCTGTTTTCCTGCAGAATACAAGTCTGCTCCTAGCTGGGAGGAACATTTTTGAAGCTTCCACCTGCAAGGAGCAGACTTTTTGTTTGAGGAGCAAACACATGTTTCCCTACCACACCAGTGTGGGCACGGAAAACATTGTGTCCCAGGGGTGGGCTCCCCAGGACACAGTAAGTGAGCTGGCCCCTGGGCAATGGGGTCCCTGGAGCCATTAAAGGCTTAGGGAGGGTGGCCATATGGCTCTTGCTCCCTTTAAGGTTAAGTTATTGCCCTGGGGGTGGGGCACCAAGGGCCTTTTTGAGGCTAGGGGAGGAGAGCTGCATTGCCCCATCCCCTTACTTAACACTTGGGCTCCGGGGGATAGGGTTCATGGGGGCCAAAAACAACTCAGGAAAGGAGGCCTTGTGCCCCAGGGCTGAAAACACAAATATACCCGGCCCTGCGGGATGGGGTCACCAGGGCCCAAAATAAGCAAGGAAAGGGTGGCCCCACTCAAACCTCCTCCCCCATTAATATGTTAATTAATGGCGGCCACCATTTTTTTGTTTTTGCTGCAATCCTGCTGGATTATTACTTCAAGACAGGAGAATAAGTCCCTGACTCCTGTAATGGCTGCCAGCAACATTTTTCTCATGTTACTGGCAGCCAATCAGAGCGCTCGCTCCCGCAGGAGTCAGACTCTGGTGGGAGTGAGCTGGCCGAAGGTGACAAAAGCTTTCTGGGCCAATCAGAACGCTCACTTTTTAAATTGACTCTCACGAGGCCTCTTACGGATGCAAACTTCCAGATGTACATATATTTTAGGACCTTGATTCCTCTATAACTACAAAACAGATTTACACCAAAACACAAAAAGCACAAACTGCGGACCAAGATCTGGCGTCCTGCCAACTTTGGTGTAATTCCATTCAGTAGTTTTTCGGTAGTGCTTCTTAAAGAAGTCTATGGAAAATGGATGGGGATTTTGTGTTTTGGGCCCCCCAACCCCTCCTTTCTCAGCCCCGGGTTGCATATCATCCTGAAGCTTCTATGCATAAACAAGTCAAAAAGTAGCACCTTTTTGGAAAGTTTTGTGAAGATTCATCAAAGGGGCCAAAGTTATTATCAAAACAATACAGGTATTTCCTATGAAAATGCTTACCTAACTATAACTATCCATTTTACTTGCTTTGTAATAATTACCATGCATAGTAAAGGCATGCTTGGTGAAGGCATCTGCGTGGTAAAGGCTGCATGAAAAGGCTTTGAGGAAGTGTACCAATATTCTTTTCAGAAACATTCCTCCAATGTTAAGGCAGGTGACACTGCAGCTCTCCCCATCACCAGTATCTGTGTAATACACCAAAGTATCTACTAATGACTTGCTAGACAAGATTACATCACCTAGGAAGGATTATAGAGACATTTTAATTTGTCATTAACTCCTTCATTTTCCATTCAAACATGTAACTTTGCAAGAACTGTAATAGATAGAATCTTGCATAGCATGCTCATCATTATTATGATATCATGGGCCTCATTATGACCCTGGCGGATGGCGGTACACTGGCGGTAACACTGCAAACAGGCTGGCAGTGTTCCGCCAGTGTATTATGACCGTGGCGCATTAGCCACGGCCATACCGCAGGCCCCTCCACTTGATCGGCAGGCTTCCACCAAGCGGTCATAATCCTCAGGGCAGCGCTGCCCTGGGGATTATGAGTCCCCAACCGCCAGCCTGTCCATGGCGGTAAATACCGCCATGGAAACGCTGGCAGTAAGGGGGGACTCGGGGTGCCCCTGGGGCCCCTGCACTGCCCATGCACTTGGCATGGGCAGTGCAGGGGCCCCCAGACATAGCCCCATCGCTCATTTCAGTGCCCGAATTTCGGGCAGTGAAATGCGTGACGGGTGCTGCTGCACCCGCTGCACATCAACATTGCCGCCGGCTCTATTATGAGCTGGCTGTAATGTTGATGTGACTTTTCCGCTGGGCCAGCGGAAATGTCATAATAGGGAGCCACCAATACCGCCAGCACTGGCGGTAAAGTGGCGCCCGCGGATTCAGCAGTCTTTTTGAAAGACTGCCGAAGTCGTAATGAGGGCCTATATGTCAGATTTAAACTATAAATTATTGCTCTTTAATAAAAAAAAGTTTTCTCGAATAAATACATTAACATTTTGAATATAATGGCCAAAAAAAAACTGAAAATGAAATAATGGATCAGTAGCACTCATTCAAAAAAGAGGATATGTCCACATTGGATTATTACCTTCATCGGGCAAAGATGTTTTCAATGAGTTAATGCCTGAGGTCACTGGCTTTATCCTCATTACAGTCATTGCGCTGATCCATCTCACCAACATCACCATGGGGTTCCTCCTGGTAATCATCATCAAGGATAAAGTGAATGTTTCTCTGCAATGCGATGTGGTGAAACATATCATAAAACACTATAGTCATGCAGACCTTCCCAGGAAAGTAAACAAGGGCCCCTCTAGTTTTGTCCAGGGAGCTGACCTGGGTCTTCTGGAGCCTGAAAGCCTGTTCCTCAGGCCCCTTTGTTTGCACATGGGCCTCGAAGATGTGGACTTGCCATGGCATTCCTGGGTTTCTCAGTGGTGTTAAAAGCCATGTATTGCTAATATAAACTAAGGCCCTCATTACAACCCTGGCGGTCGGTGATAAAGCGGCGGTAATACCGCCAACAGGGCGGCGGTAAAAAAAAAGGAATTATGACCACGGCGGAAACTGCTCAGACAGACAGCCACTTTAACACACCGACCGACACGGCGGTATCAACAAGCACCACGGAGGTAACCGCCAACAGCCAGGCGGAAGACAATGTACCGCCCACTGTATTCAGACAGGCCTATCCACCACCTTTTCCGGGGCAGTACCAACGACATCAAAAGCACGGCGGAAACAGAACACAGAAGTCAAAGAACTCACCTCTGGAGACTCAGTGAACAACCACGACGCCATGGAGCCCAAGCTGCACATATTCCCCATGCTCGTCTACCTTTTCCTGCATTATGAGCATCAACGCCGGCAAAGACGACCACGGTGAGTACTGCCGCCTAGCGCACAAGGGAGTGGGGAGGAAAAAGAGAGTGACACACACGCAACACCCCCACCCTCAACACCATACACACAACCAGATGCACAAACATCACATATCCACCCCGTACCTCTCTGGAATAATGCAAGGACAAAATGATTGGAAGAAAGTGAGTGTAATACGAGAAAATAACATGAATAAGTGCATCAAAATACAAACGTACATACATATTTAGAAATGTTGGGACACTGCCCAGTCCTCAATGTCCGTGGGCCACAGGGCCACATCACATAGGGCACGGCTCCACCTCACTCCAACAACACGGAGAGAACACTGCAGGGGCATCAGGTCGAAAATACACAGGCACCTCAGGGGGACGGGGGGCACCTCAGCCGGAAGATGAAACAACAACACTGGTCCTGGAGGGGGCTACATGCCCTGTGCGATGTCCTGGGGAGTGCAAGGCCACAGTCTCTCAAGTGGGTGGTTTGCTCACTGCTTGGTCCTGGGGAGTGCAAGGCCACCGTCTCTCAAGTGGGTGGTTTGCCCACTGCTTGGTCCTGGGGAGTGCAAGGCCACAGTCTCTCTAGTGGATGGCCTCTTCCACTGGTTCTTGAGGGGGCCTTGTGCCCAGTGTGCTTCATCCTGGGAAGGATGGGGTGAGTGGATGGCTTCTTCCACTGGTTCTGGAGGGGGCATAGTGTGCTTCATCCTGGGAAGGATGTGGTGAGTGGATGGCTTCTCCCCTGGTTCTGGAGGGGGATTTGTGCCCAGTGTGCTTCATCCTGGGAAGGATGGGGTGAGTGGATGGCTTCTTCCACTGGTTCTGGAGGGGGCATAGTGTGCTTCATCCTGGGAAGGATGTGGTGAGTGGATGGCTTCTCCCCTGGTTCTGGAGGGGGATTTGTGCCCAGTGTGCTTCATCCTGGGAAGGATGGGGTGAGTGGATGGCTTCTTCTACTGGTTCTGGGGGGGGCGTTGTGCCCAGTGTGCTTCATCCTATAGGATGTGGTGAGTGGATGGCTTCTCCACTGGTTCTGGAAGGGGCATTGTGCCCTGTGATGCAGAACTTGGGGAGTGCAAGGTCACAGTCTCTCACCTGGGTGTCAGACGCACACGATTTGCAGGGGCCAGGACCCACAACAGCCCATGAAGGCAGGAATACACACAGTCCGCCGGCGTTGACGGCTGCACAGTGGTGGCAGTGGCGGTGCTGGTGGCAGTGCTGGCAATGGTGGGGGGAGGCTCCAGCCCATCCCCTGCAGCCTCGGACGGCTGCCCACTGGGGCTGCTGGCAGTGGTGCTGGTGGCGGTGCTGGTGGCAGTGATGGCAGTGGTGGGGGGATGCTCCAGCCCTTCCACTGCAGCCTCGAACGGCTGAATCACCATGGTGGGTGGTGGGGGCTATGAATGAGATCCAGCACCAGGCCTCCTGTCCTTCCTGCCTGCTGGTGCAGGCCCCTTGCCCTTCCTGCAACAGCCGGGGATTGCCCTTTGACCTTCCCTCCTGCTGATGGTGGTGCCTCCTTGCCCTACCCTCCTGCAGCTGGTGGTGCCTCCTTGCCCTTCCCTCCTGCAGCTGGTGGTGCCTCCTTGCCCTTCCTTGATGCACCTGGTGCAGGCACCCTGTCAGTGTTGCTGCCTGGTGCCCGGGATCCTCTCCCACCTGCAGTAGCTGTCGACAGTACTGTGGCTGTGGACTGGGTGGCTGAGGTGCTTGCCTGGGTTCTGACCACTCTGGCTCGACGAGAAGGATGGGGAGGGGGAGTGGTAGGGAAGAGGTCAACGGTGGAGAGGGAAAGCTTCTTAGGGACATTAGGGCGGGAAGAGGGGGAAGGTTTGGGAGTGGAGGAAGAGAAAGTGGTTGTAGGAGATGTCTGTCTGCTGTGTTTGGGTGCAGGTGCATGGGCTGGATGCTGTTGTGAGGTGGATGGCAGTTGGGTGTCTGAGTGCTTGCGTTTGTGTGCTTTGGGAAGAGGGGGCACAGACACAGTGGGAAAGGACACAGGGGACGTGTGCATGGATGTGGGGGTGGTGACTGCCAGTGAGGGGCGTGTAGTGATAGACATGATGGTGGGAGTAGATGAGGATGTAGTGCATGCAGGTGTGAGTGTAGATGCTACTGCGAGGGAGGTGGAGGACGAGGAGGAGGGGGCCACAGTGGAGGCAGTGGATGTTGGTATGTCTGCATCTGGATGGTGTTTGTGTGAGTGCCTGTGGGATGATGTGTGGTGCTTGTGTTTGCCTGAACCACTCCTGTGTGTTGTCCTGGGTGCATGCTTGTCTGCCTGTGTGCTTGGGATAGGTTGGGGTTGAGGGGAATGGGATTGGGCAGAGGAAGTTGGAGGGGGAGGCTAGAAACAGGGAGAATGGCTGCCATCAGGGAGGAGGCCAGAGCCTAGATTGATCTCTGTTGGGCCGCCATGCCAGAGTGAATGCCCTCCAGGAATGCATTTGTTTGTTGCAAATGGGCTGCCAGCCCCTGGATGGCATTAACAATGGTTGACTGCCCAACAGTGATGGATCGCAGGAGGTCAATAGCCTCCTCACTTAGGGCAGCAGGGATAACTGGGGAAGGGCATGAGGTGCCTGGGGCAAAGGAGATGCCCACCCTCCTGGGTGAGCGGGCACGGGAAACACACTGAGGGGCTACTGGGAGGGCGGTGCTGGTACGGGGGTGGCAGCTGTACCTGTAGTTTGGTCGGGCACAGAGGTGTCCGCCACCACCAGGGAGCTTCCATCGGAGGAAGTATCACTTTTAGAACTGTCCCCTCCTGTCTCTGCCATGGTGCTCCGCTCGCCCTCCATCCCACTGGTGCCCTCACCCTCGGTGGATTCGGCGTCCTGGGCCCTGTGGGATGCAGCTCTCCCTGTCGCCGGTGCCTCTGCTCCTCCGCCAAATGATGGTAATGCACATAAGGACAGGGTGACAAAACAAAAAGGGGGGGGAGAGACAAAGGATACACTTGGTCAATGGCGGCAACAACACCACCATTGGCGTACACAACACACACACACAGGGAACAGCCCTACACAGTAGGCAATACACTAACAGTCACAATGCTAGTCACCAGCCCATGGTCAGGGATACCTAATGCCAATTGCAGCATAGCTGAGACCCACAGACCCCTGCCCAGTAGTGGATGCCTACTAGCTTGGTTGGAGGACTTTCACATCAGACCCTGCCCAACATGGGCCGTACCCTGCAATGTCCGGCCTGGCCTAGGGGCAATCACAGGCCCACATCCCCCACCCGCGCAAGTAGTATATTGGGACACTGTACTCACCCCCTTGTGGCTGCTGTGATGCCCCCAAGCACCCATCCAGCTCTGGATAGCCCAACGCCAGTATGCAGGCCAGTGGGGTCAGGGTTTAACCGGCACCCCTTCTTCGTTGGGAGGCCATCCCCAGCTGGACCTCTGCCGTCTTCCGTGCCCAACGTCTCAGGTCCTCCCACCGTTTGCGACAGTCCTCCAGGGTGCGCAAGTCCTTGGCGATGGCACGCCATATACCCTTTTTTAATGGGCGCTGACCTCCAGGGAAATACACATAGGAAAAGGTATCTGTCAGACCGTCCTGCCAGTTACACTCATGGCCCACCATAGCCCTCACATCCCCTTACGTACAGACATTGCCCACCATACATGCTGCGCGCAGCCCAGGGCCCTTCCACCAGCCCCCCCCCCACACACGAGGCCCTCAGACACAGCACTCCATGCATTCATGCCCCATGCATCGCGCTCACAGTGTACTCACCTGTTGGTCTGGAGGCCCATACAGCATTAAGTACTGGGGTAGGACCCCATCCACCAGTCTCTCCAACTCCGCCGCGGTGAAGGCAGGGGCCCTTTCCCCAGTGACACAAGCCATGGTCGGTTCCAAACACAGGTCACAGCAGCACTTGCAGTGTAGGTCCTCTCCAGTTGAAGGTCAGGTAGCAAGTGAGTGAACAGATAGAAAATGGCAGTCACGTCCGCGGCGGTGCGTACCGTCACCGCCGGCGTACATCACCATTGGCCACTGTAACCCATAGGGCCCAATGGTATCCAATGAGGAGTTGCACGGCGGTTCTCGACCTCCTCCCGCAACGGCGCACAACATCAGCAGAATTACCTCATTTCCACATGTCCCTCCATACAGGACAGGTGGTCGCCATTTAAGGGGGGGGCAGGCCATGGCACCTAACTGCATCACAGTACACATAGGCACCATTTGGACATATACAACAATATACTGTTACAGTCACAACATGTAATGCAGTGTAGTAATTGGGAATATGGAATACTGACCAGCTGCTCACCGTTTGCCCCCTAGATTGCAACCGCTGCGGATGAATAGGAGATGGAGATGGTGGACTTGGCAACAATGAAGGACAGGCACATTATCCAGACCTATAGACTGGACAGGGCCACAATCACAGAGCTGTGTGCCCAATTGGAACCTGACCTGATATCTGCTATCCGTCACCCCACCGGGATCCCCCCTCTTGTGCAAGTCCTATCTGTGCTCCATTTCCTGACAACTGGCTCTTTCCAAGTGACAGTGGGCTTGGCAGCAGGAATGTCACAGCCAATTTTCTCAATAGTGCTGACCAGAGTGTTGTCTGCCTTGATGAAACACATGCGAAGCTACATCGTTTTCCCCCAGGTGGAGGATTTGGCCACAGCGAAAGCAGATTTCTATGCAATGGGACATATCCCCAACATTATTGGGGCTATTGATGGTACACATATTGCATTTGTCCCCTCCCCGGAGAAATGAACAGGTGTTCAGAAATTGAAAGAGCTTTCACTCCATGAATGTGCAGATAGTGTGCCTGGTGGACCAGTACATCTCCCATGTCAATGCAAAGTATCCTGGATCTGTGCATGATGCCTTTATCCTGAGGAATAGCAGCATCCCATATGTGATGGCTCAACTCCAGAGGCACCGGGTGTGGCTAATAGGTGAGCCCAGGTTCCCACCCAGTAGGTGTTGGTGTATGGGTATGGTGTGGGCCCTAAGGATTAGTGTGTGGCTAACAGTTGTCCCTCGAAATTTGCAGGTGACTCTGATTACCACAACCTCTAATGGCTACTGACCCCTGTGAGGAATCCCAGGACAAGGGCGGAGGAACGTTACAATGAGGCACATGGGCGAACAAGCAGAATCATAGAAAGGACATTCGGCCTCCTAAAGGCCAGGTTTCGTTGCCTCCATCTAACAGGTGGATCCCTGAACTACTCACCCAAGAATGTGTGCCAGATCATCAACCTTGCCTTACGTCGCCAGGTGGCTTTTCTGCAGGAGGATGAGGCTGGAGATGGGCATGTGGCAGCAGTGGACCCTGTGGACAGTGAAGATGAGGAGGCAGAAGATGAGGATGAGGACAACAGGAGTGCAATAATCTGACAATATTTCCAATGACACACAGGTAAGACACTGTAAATTCACTTTACATTGACAGTATTGTGTTTGACATTGTCACTGACAGACTGGTTTCCCACTTCTATGGCCACTTACTATACCCTTTGGCATCTCTATTTTCAGATATTTGGGCCCCACTATCGCTCCTTGTGTGTTGACTGCAGCCAACTACAGGTCATTCCTATATATACATTACTGTACAGTTGTATTGCAGTGTTTAAAGCTTGTTAAGCGAATATATAGTTCAATCATTTGACAGACTCCATACTTGTATTTATTCAAATGGTGTTTATTTAAGTGCTAATAAGTAGAGGGGGATGTGCAATGGGCTGGAGTGATGGTGGAAGAATGTCCAGGATAGAGTCCAGTCTAGTTGTATCACAGGTGCATTGTCCAAAGGGGCATAGGAATGGGAGCAATGGCAGATCAAGGTGGACAGGGTGACATAGTGGGACACAAGGGTGACAATCAGGAGAGTGTTATTTCCTGGCAGGGCCTTGGCAATAGTCTCTGGCTTCTGCCTGGATCCCAGGGACCGTTTGCAGGGTGTTTCTCCTTCTGCGGGGTGGGGTGCTGGTGGCCTGTTGGCCCTGTGGTGGGGCCTCCTGTCCACTAGCGGCAGCGGAGGTGGAGGGCTGTTCCTCGGTTTGGCTAGTGGTAGGGGCCTGCTGGCGAGCCACTGCCTCCCTCATACTGTTGGCCATGTCTGCCAGCACGCCTGCAATGGTGACCAGGGTGGTGTTGATGTCCTTCAAGTCCTCCCTTATCCCCAGGTACTGTCCCTCCTACAGCCGCTGAGTCTCCTGCAACTTGTCCAGTATCTGGCCCATCGTCTCCTGAAAATGGTGGTATGTTCCCAGGATGTTGGTGAGGGCCTCCTGGAGAGTCGGTTCCCTGGGCCTGTCCTCCCCCTGTCGCACAGCAGTCCTCCCAGCTTCCCTGTTGTCCTGTGCCTCTGTCCCCTGAACCGTGTGCCCACTGCCACTGACCCCAGGTCCCTGATCGTCCTGTGTTTGTGGGGTGTCCTGCGGTCCCTGTAGTGGTTAACACACTGCTGATTGACGTGTCCTGGGGACAGAGATATGGGCCTGCTGGGTGGGTACTGTGGTGGTGTTTCCTGAGGGGGGAGGCTCTGTGGTAGTATGGGACTGTGCCTGGCTAAACGAGTGTCCGGAGATCCCTGATGGGCCAGGTTGGTCATCCAGATCCAGGCGTCCAGAGCTGCTGTCATCACTGTGAGCCTCTTCTGAGGGGGGACTGGACGTTGCTGGCACCTCCTCTCCGGTGACGTTGTGTGGGGGACCTGTGGGGATGTAAATGCAGTGTTATTGTTTCTGCGTGTGACATCTTGTGCATGGGTGTGTTGCCCTCTATGGTTGTTGTTGCCCTGGCAGCTTTGCCTTGTGTAAGTAGTTATTTGGTGGGCTAGGTGATTCTTTCTAGTGTGCATACCTTAGTGATGGGTGTCCATGCAGGTCTGTGATGGGTGTCCTAGCATTGGTGTTACATGCAGGGCTTGGTATTGGGAGGGGTAGGTTGCGATGGTGGGGTGTGTGTGAGGTGGTGGAGTGATGAGAGTGAGAGTAAGAGTGGGGGTATGTGATGGCATGCAGGTAGGGGGGGTGTAAGTAGTAAATAGTTGACTTACCAGCGTCCAGTCCTCCTCCTACTCCTGCCAGGCCCTCACGATGCATGATTGCCAAGACTTGCTCCTCCCATGTTGTTAGTTGTGGGGGAGGAGGTGGGAGTCCACCGCCAGTCCTCTGTACAGCTATTTGGTGTCTTGCTGCCACAGAATGCACCTTCCCCCGTAGGTCGTTCCACCTCTTCCTGATGTCATCCCTTGTTCTGGGGTGCTGTCCCACGGCATTGACCCTGTCCACGGTCTTCCACCATAGCTCCATCTTCCTTGCAATGGATGTCTGCTGCACCTGTGATCCGAATAGCTGTGGCTCTACCCAGATGATTTCCTCCACCATGACCCTTAGCTCCTCCTCTGAGAACCTGGGGTGTCGTTGTGGTGCCATGGGTGTAGTGTGAGTGGTGTGGGTGAGGGTGTGTGCTGTGATTTGTTTGGGTGTGTGTTGTAAGGTGCATAGATGGTGTATAGGTGATAGTGGTGTGTGGCTGTGGTCTTGTCTGTGGTCTTGCTTTCTCTCTTGTGGCACTTGTTTGTATTGGTAAAGGGTTGTGGGTGGTGTGGGTATGTGTTTTATAGTGGTGTGGGTGTGGTGTGTGCATGGGTGTCAGGTGTGTGTTATTCGAATTGTCCAATGTAGTGTTGTTTTGTTAGTGCGGTGATTCGTGGGTCATAATGCTCTGGGCGTAGTTCTGTTGACGTAACGGTGTGTGTTTTGGTACTGCCAGTTTATCACTGACCATTGGGCTGGCGGGCTTGTGTGTGTGGCTGTATAGTGACGGATTACTATGTGTGTGTCATAATATGGGTAGCGGTAATCCGCTGTGGCGGCGGTATGTCGGCGGCAGTCAGCATGGTGGTAAGCGGGACTTACCGCCAATGTCATAATGAGGGCCCAAGTCCCTTGAAAAATATAATCACAAAAGCAAACTGTAAAAAAAGTGAAATTCTGCTCGGAAGGCCCAAACTTTAAAATAAGATATACCCACACAAATTTGAACTGTTACCAACAAGGCAGGCCCTCCGTGGTGCAAGGTCTTTCACCTGTTGTGGTATGGAGCTATTGCTAGCACTAGCGAGTCATGGCCTGGCAATCTAGCACACGCAATGATGGTGTAGAGATCTGCTATGCAAGCTACTTGCACATTGATGGAGTGGAAAGTGGAAAGGCTTCCTGCTGCGGTACACTTGCTCCCAGTCATAAGGTGGCACCTATGCAATGTGTGTTCCAGCTATTGCTCCAACAATGCCTCCCAAGCCATAGAAATCTGCCTCAATATTGTTCCGTGTAGCATTATGTCTTAGAATTAATATGCAGTCATTCATACATCTAAGCACAACATTCATGATCTCGCTGAGGACAGCTGGAAAGTTTGGCTGTGACATCCCACTAGAGCCTCTCACTGTGTACTGGGAGAAGGCAAGTAGCACAGAAATGGAACACTGCCATAATACAGAGTCCTAGAGCCAACAACAATACATTTCAGCAAAAAGTGGAGGGTAAAGGCAAAACATTAGGGGGAGACCACTCTAAGGCTAATAGGTCTAATACCTACCACTTCCTTTAAAACACGTGTGAAAAGGAATGAAATGCATCTCCCACAATGCAACCCATGGTAAATATCAAGACCTGATAATGTAAATAAATGGTTAACCTATGCAACATATTTGAATATGAAATCACATATGGCAAAAATAAAAGTTAAGAAATATGAAAGTCTTGAGGTAGAGAACAGATACAAAAGGTTCCTTTTGAAGTGTTCATATAAAGTGAAGAAAAAAGGGACAACAAATTCTTCCTTTTCTGTGTGCTGAAACTTATGATTAAAAGACAGTATATGCTATCATTTGAAGCGTGAAAACAAAAAATCAATTCAGGGGAGCAGGAGTGCTATTATTATTCACAATTAAGACATTTGCTGCTACACCCAGCAATAAGTACAGATGCTACGAGAGACCTATACCCATTAGATTGGAAAAAGATATGAAGACAGGTTGGGAAACTAGAGGCTGGATCACCACTCCATATAACATTCTGTTACTGGCAGCCATTGTCCACACTCACCCCCTCCAACTATTCTGGTCCAGTCTTTCCAGTCTTTGGAATTTGAGAGAATAGACTTTAAGGGGCATATTTATACTTGTTTTGAACCAAATTTGTGTCATATTTTTTTAAGCAAATTCTGTGCAAAACTAACTCCATATTGACACTAGACCCGTCTAGTGCCAACGTTTTGGAGTTAAAGTCATTTTTTGGACATGGAAACCTACCTTGCGTCAATGAGATGGAAGGTTGGCGTTCCAGTGCAAAAAATAACTCTATAGCCTTAGTGCCATATTTATCACCCCGTGCTAAAATCATGCACAGGGGAGGGGTCAAATAATGGTGCAAGGCTTTCTTTGCACCATTATTTAATGCCTGGGTCAGGGCAGGCGTTAAGGGACCTGTGGGCATGTTTCCATGGTCAGAGACCATGGAAAGAGCCCACAAGGTGCCCTTCCCTGGCCCCAGGGACACCCCCACCCACACCAGAGGGACACCAAAGGATGGAGGACCCATCCCAGGTATGTCCCAGTAAGTATTTAATATATTTATTTTTTTCCCTCTTGGGGGCCCTAACTTGGGCCCCCTGCATGGCATGACTTAAATCCCCTGGACATGGCTATTGGGCTGTGGGGCATGACTCCTGTCACTTAGACAGGAGTCATGTCCATGGGGGTTGTGCGTCTAACAATGGCGCTAGTCAGGTTAGAGTCATTATTTTGACTCTAACCTGACTAGAGCCATTCTTTCATGCACAACCTCCAGTGTTCCCTACGCCTCCCCCACCCAGTTAGCGTCATGTATTTTGACGCTAACCGGGCCTTATGAGTGCTGATGGTCCCCACCAGCTCAAATTAAGCACTAAGGCCTTGATTTATACTTTTCGACACAAACCTGCACTAAAGCAGGTTTGCGTCAAAAAAGTATAAATCAAGGCCTTAGTGCTTAATTTGAGCTGGTGGGGACCATCAGCACTCATTTGTGGGGACAGACACATATTTCTTCATAAGGCATTAATAGAGAGCATGAGAGGGAAAACACATAAAGGGGAAAAACAGAGGAAGTGAAAGACATAAAAAATGTCACAAGCAGAGAAAGTGAGAACCTGCAAGAGTGAGATAAAGGGGCAGAGAGTGGCTGGTAATGGATTAAAGTGGCACCAGGTGTACTGAAGATTGAGCATCCTTGGAATTCGATGCTCCATTTGATAGAGCCAGTCGCAGTCTTCTGAGCAGAGTACCAACACTGATTATTTTACAAATGAAGCACTGGGCGCTATATCCTTTGGTGGGACATAAGTAAAAATTCCCATAGCATAGCAGGCAGGGATCAAACAGATTTTAATTGGTACTGATATCCCAGTAAGCTTGTGAAAATGTATCCTGAGATCTAACACCCTGCGTTGGAGGGAATACTGAAAGTTAGGTGACTTTTAATCTGTGACTTTCAACATACTGTGGAATTGACTGCTGATTAAGGTATTTTGGGCCATATTTATACTTTTTGACGCACAACTGCGCCAACACAGTTGTGTGTCAAAAATGTTAACGCCGGCTAACGCCATTCCAAAGCGCCATGCGGGCGCCTTATTTATGGAATGACGTTAGCCGGCGGAGCTGACTGGTGTGCGTCAAAAAAAATGACCCACACCAGGCAGCGCCGGCGTAGGGGAAAATGGAGCTTGGGCGTCAAAAAATGGGGCAAGTCGGTCTGAGGCAAAAAATCTGCCTCAACCCGAGTTGCGCCATTTTTTTTTACTCCCACCCTCCATTGACATGACTCCTGTCTTAGCAAAGACAGGAGTCATGCCCCCTTGCCCGATGGCCATGCCCAGGGGACTTATGTCCCCTGGGCATGGTCATTGGGCATAGTGGCATGTAGGGGGGCACAATCAGGCCCCCCTATGCCACAATAAAATAAAATAAAAAATACTTACCTGAACTTACCTTAAGTTCCCTGGGATGGGTCCCTCCATACTTGGGCGTCCTCCTGGGGTGGGCAAGGGTGGCAGAGGGTGTCCCTGGGGGCATGGGAGGGAACCTCTGGGCTCCTTCCAAGCCCACAGGTCCCTTAACGCCTGCCCTGACCAGGCGTTAAGAAAAGCGGCTGGACGTCATTTTTTTTGACCCGCCCACTCCCGTGCGCCATTTTTGCACTGGAGTTTAAATAAGGCGCACATGCCTTGGAGTCATTTTTTAGACGGGAACGCAAGGTAGGTGTCCACGCTAAAAAATGACGCAAACTCCAAGATCTTTGGCGCTAGACGGGTCTAACGCCAAAGTATAAATATGGAGTTAGCTTTGCGTCGGATTTGCGTAAAAAAAACGACGCAATTCCGGCGCAAACAGAGTATAAATATGCCCCTTTGGGCAGAAAGTTTAGCAGCAATTAAGTTGATCTTGGGCAACCCGTTGCCTATTGAATCCTCCTTTACTGTATTAGATGTCTGGTTACCTAGCTTACAATATCAAACTAAGGACTTGTCTGGGTGAAGCTAAGACAACCCTTGCATCCATTTGGAAGAAGGAAAAACATCCTCCACCTATTCCTTCCTGGCAACTGTGCCTATGCAAGAAGCTTGGTATGGAATGTTTAGCTGCGACTTTCTTAACCACGCTGAACTCATCAGACCTGATATGGAAGCTCTTGGTGTCCTATGTATCCCACGGCCTGCCCCAGATAACGTGCCCACCCCATTTGAGGGCCTTTAAGCATTTCATTATTAGAATGTCACAGCAGTATAGAGAAGACAGATACGGGGGGAGACATGTATTTTTAACCTTTGTTGATCAATAGTTAATTATTATTTGAATACTGACAGTACTAATCCTGTCTGTGATGGACAGGCAAGGGCGTAGGGTGTTGTTACTTGCTCACAGTGCTTCTTCAACTGACAAATGGGTTAAATGATGTATACAAGAAATGCACAATTAACTTTGTTTGAACCTAAATAAAGAGATATGGTTACAAAACGAAGTACAACATAACCCGTAACACCCTTGACTCCTTAACACTATAATATCTATCAGAACTGATGCCTGACATAAGAATTCAGACTGCCATCTTTACCACTGTTAAAAAGTGCTAAAGTGGTTGTGCTTTTTCCCTTAAACATGGTAAAATTGGCTTACACACGATTGGCATACTTATTTTACTTATAAGTCCCTTGTAGAGTGGTATACCAAATGCCCAGGTCCTATAAATTAAATGCTACGAGTGGACCTTCTGCACCAATTGAGACACACACTTAAGTAGCCTCTTAAAACTTGTTTTAGGCCTGCCATTGTATCCTGAATGCAGTTTTAAACTGTCAGTTTGGCTTCGAAATACAACCCCCTTGCCAAGCCCTAAACTGCCCTTTTTTTGCACATGTCACCCTTAATGTAGGCCATAGGTAGCCCATAGGGCAGAGAGCATTGTCATTAACCTACCTCTGCCAGAGGATGGCAAAGGGTTGCCTTATTACATTTAATAAGTGCTAACTTTTGATCGGGAACAAGTAAGCATTTTGTGTTTGGTGTCTAGGACATTGTAATTAACAATCCTCTTTAATGGTAAAGTAGAATATTAAGTTACCATTTTGAAAATGCCACTTTTAGAAAGTTGTCATTTGTCTGACCTAACTATTTGGTGCCTTCAGACTCTTACTGGGTCACATGACTGGAAGTAGTTGGCAGTTAGACTTTGTTTATTCCTCCGAGGAAGCCACACAATAGAGAGATTAGATGTGCCTAGGTAGCCCATAGGGCAGAGTGCATTGTAATTAAATGGTTAGACATTTACTTTTCTAAATCAGTAGTTACATTGCCCTTGCGCCCCTTTGCATGGCACTAGGCCAACAAACGTGCTTGATATATAGTCTGAACATAAAAATCATCACCACGACTTCATCCAGCGGCTCCCCGATGATGCTCCATCCTCAGACACCGCCTGCAGCCTGACTGCCAAACTGCCAGAGGGTTAAACACAGGTTAACTTGGTGACTTTTGTGGTTGACCCTCACAGTGATTGTGGCTGTTGCTTGAAATAGGGTCAGACCCCATTCAACCAACAACCCAGTTTCCCACAGGTGGGTTGTTGTGAGGGCCTAGTGTGAGTAGCATTCAAGGTGGCAGTGCTTATGACTAGCTTAAACATCAATATTTGTATGAATAAATGTAGTAATGGCTTGTGATATTGTGGGTCATATATAGTCCAAGCCATACATTATGTATGCCTTCACCTAGGTTAAAAATGTCTGGCACATGAGTGTGTGTAATGCCCTTGATTTTATGTGCCAGACTTGAAGACAGAAAATAGCAGTGACTGGGTAGTGGAAATAAAACTTGGGGTAGATAGTTCCATCAAGTAATTGTGAAGTTTTTAGTAAGTGGGTAAAGCGAGATGAAGGTTCGATTCTGGATAGTTTTGCGTTTCTTGATGAACTCTCCAAATGTGAAATCATTTTAGTATACATTTTAATCAAATTTACACATCTTAGTTATAGAGTGCTAGCATTATCAGTTTGTGTGACCGTGTACATATGTTAAAAATGTGCATTCACTTACTGACTTGAGGTGTCGCTGGGTAATAAAATGGTATTAGTTGAGAATTTCATATGGATATCTATTGTGAGACATGTGGCCACATGGGGAGACTGAATAAATTGCTGTTAAATGTGGTTTGGTGCTCAAAAAAATTAACTTTAATGGCATTGCTACTAATATAGTACATTAAAAAAAGGATTACTTATCTTCTAGTTTGATGTGTTGTTGTTCATCCTGCTCTGCCAGATAGAGGCCCAGGCCTTGGAGTACCAGGGACATGTTGTTTATGCTGGGTATGTTTTGTGGTTGTTGTGGCTTTTTCCTCCAATACAGGTGGGGAAGATTAACCACCATGTTTCAGTCAATGTAAATTATACTTTGAATACAGTGGACAGAGTATTGGCTTTCCATTGCTCCATTCGTCCTATATTTAGGGTGTTACTCCATCAAAGGAGAAATGAAAATGAGAAGGAGGGGGTGGATGGTGTAGTGTTCTGGGACCGAGGCCCACATACTACGTAGAATGATGACAGGTACAACAGTGGGTAGTGTGGCGAACTAGCGAACTGGCCTCGAGCACTAGCACTCGGGCCCCTCTATAGGCAGCATATGAACAGTGATGCCTGTGTTGGATGCGTGTGGGGTGGTTGTAAAATCTAGCCCTCAGGGAGTGGGTGGCAAATGTGCAGAAGTGAACATGTGTCCAGCAGGAAATTTCTCCGAAACTTTTTTGAAAATGAAACTAGTCCAACCTGTAAAGATAAAACATAAAAAACACATAAACCACCAACTAAGGGCCAGATTTAAGAAGATTTTGCACCCTTTAGCGCCCCCCAACCCCAATGCCACCATGTGCGCTGTATCTAAGATACGGCGCACCATGGCGGTAGTTAGGGGAACTAGAGTCATATTTCTTGACGCTAGTTCAGAGATTTGCAGGATTAGCGTAAAAAATGTTGGCACTAATCCTGGAAAGCCCATTGATGCCCATTCTAAACAATGGTCTTCCTTTTAATGCCTGCTCTGAGCAGGCGTTAAAAGTGCCAAACAAAATGATGCAAAGAAATCTCTTAGATTTCTTTGGGCCATTTTTCGGCCACCCTATTGCAAGAACGCCCCCTTTGCAAACATTATGCCTGCTGCAGTCATAATGTACCGCATTGGGTTACAAAGTGGTGCAATGCATGCTTTGCAATGACGATAATGTGGTGCAATGAGGAGCTAGGGGATCTTAAATCTGCTCCTTGATGGGTCGCCATGGGAGTGGCGTGGACTGTGCTGGGCTGTATGTGGACCATCAGCGGGATTCTGCAGGCTCTCCAGCAGGAGCCATGGCCAAGTCATTCAACCGAACGCAAGGGTGGATGATACCTGCTTAGTGCACTTGCCAACATGACCCTGGTGGGGGTGGGCTCTCAGATAGTCTCTGGGCAATTGGTGTCTCTCATTGCCAGGAGTGCCTTGTTGGTCTCTTGATGTTCTGTGGAGGTGCAATACTAGTTTGGTGTTGAGGTACTCCTTTGTTGGATCAGATGGTGCACATGGCAATGATGGTGCTTGCTATTAGGTGACCTGGGCGACAGGTGTTGAAGTTGCTGGAGTGAGGATGATTTGAGGGACTGCGCAGCCACGTGACTCATCACCTAGTTCGGGCAATTCTTGTCCTACAGCATGTGCAGTTGCTAGCAGTGATGCTATTTGCTTCAAGCAGCCGGTGACAGGTGGCTGGACGGTTGCACTGTGATGCGTGGGGCATGTACGCGGTTCGAGCATGCAAGCAGCTTACATTCTGTACTCCTGCTGAGCTGTCTCCAGTGACGTTGCTGCACCTTGGTGGCTGGTTTGTCTCTAGGTGCACTCTCAGGTAGTGGCATGAGTACTCCGTCTCTTCACCCTGTGATGTTCCGGTCTTCCACATCTGTGGTCACCAGATCGTCAGTGTGACAGGAGTGTCACAAGATCTTCTCTCCTCTCCCTTTCCTTTCTTCTTTGTGACGTGGCATCATGACATGCTCGCATCTTATTTGCTGTGGTGTGGAGTCTGACCACATGTCTTCTTTTTCGGCTTGCCACTCGGGGTGTGCGCCTCTCTTCTTGCCTGTTGTGAGTTTCTGGCTACTCTGTCCGGAGGCAGCGCAAGGGAGGACACTCCTCGATATGTCTCTGGCCCACTGTGGAGCAGTGATGGTGGCTCATTTCCTTTCCGCTTCCTCTTCGCTCGAGGGCACAGTGCGTGCACCTCAAGGTCCCGCCATCGCGGCGCCAGGTCCTGCCTAGATTTGTGCGGGTTTGGCAGAGTTGGTCACTCCTTGTGACACTCCTCAACAGGCCAAGGGTCACCCTTTTCTTGGAGCGACGTGCTCACTCCACTGGACAGGCTGTGGCAGCAATACGGACCCCACTCTCCTAAGTCACAGGGGTGACCTGCTAAGAGACATGACATGGTGACAGAACCCCTCTTTGCCATTGTAGTCTTCTTGGCCCTAGGCTCACATGCTACTTAGAATGGTGGCACGGACACCAGTGGGTAGTGTGGTGAACTGGTCTCGAGCATGTGCACTCGGGCTCATTTATTTCCAGGGTCACCTGACCGGTGATGCCTGTGTTGGATGGTTGTAGGGTGGGTGTTAAGTCCAGCCCTCAGGGTGTGGCTGACAAAATACTATGCGCAGAAGTGCACGTGTGTCCAGCAGGAAGTCAGCAAAATGACGGCAGACAAACATTTGACAGTCAACACAACATACTCTAAATCTGATGGAAAATTTTAAGTTTAAGTAATCAATATATATTTTACCTTTGTCAGAAGTTTGCTCATTCTTTTTCTATGTATGAAGCTTCCATAATCCACAGGTAATCACACGATAACTCTTTCTATTTAATATGGGTCTACTGCCCAGAGAAATACTTCTTCATTTGCCAAGGGACATTAATTTCACCTTGTTGTAATTCATCTTCAAGAAATCTTCATTACAGTGTTTCTGGAAATCGTTCATCATTGTATTAGGCCCATTTCTGGCAAGTGAAAGGAAGTCATTGGTGCAGAGAAGACATTAACACAGGCCTTCATGGCTCAGGAGTCCTGTAGCATCTTTCAATTTGAAAAAAACACCTTCAAAGGAGGAAGTTATCGCATTCTTTTAGGATGTCACTGTGGAGGGTGGGGCTGACTATAGGACAAAATTCATCAATGGGGCTGGTGCGGGCAACATTAGACATACATTTGGACCAACAGGTTAGAGCAAAATCAAGTCACTGATGTGTTAAGTCAAGTGAAATGTGTTTTTTACACAGGTAAAAGTGAAAAATTGTGCCACATTTGTGGAATTGCAATAATTGGGATCTACGAATGAAGGGGCATATTTAAGAGCCCCTAGCACCACCTTAGTGCCACCATAGCGTAATTTTTTTTATGCTAAGGCAGCGCTAAAGTGGCATGCATCGCATCACTTTGTAAACCCTTGTGCCACATTATGCCTGTGCCAGGCACACTGTATGCAAGGGTAGTGTTCCGGCTCTAGGAGGCCCACAAAAAATGGTGCAGTGAAATTTAACAGATTTCACTGCGTCATATTTGGTGTAATGTTTAACGCCTGCTCAGAGCAGGCATTAAAATGACGCACCCAAAGAAACCTACGGGCTTCCTTGCACTTTGCTACACTAGCATCAACATTTCTGCTGCCAATGTAGCAATAATCACAATAGTGTCAGAAATGTTGGTGCTATTGTACTAACGACTGCCATGGTGCGCCGTACCATAAATAGGGCGCAACCATGGTGTTGTTAGGTGCTGGTAGGGGGGACGCAGAAAAAGTGGCACATCAGCTCTGATGCACCACTTTTTCTTAAATATGGGCCTTAGTACTTAAACCCTTAGCTGCTGGGCCTTTACCCCCCAGCAGAGAACCTGTTTTTTGGCAATTTGGAATAGTTCACCCTTAGGGTTCCATACCTTTTTTTCCAGATAAGGTATCCACCGCACATTTGCATCCTTTTTCCCAACATGCTGTGAATTCTAAAGATACTCAGGGTGTGTGGATTCCCCTAGAGGGGAATGAGAAAAAAGGCAAAATACAGCAAAATTCTGAGGTTTTTTTGAGAAACGTATGGAAGAATTGCTCCAAATAACAGTGTCTGTTTTTCCCCTAAAAATGGCATCCACAAACGGATTGCTGTATTAAAGTCACCATCTTTCCAGCTTTCAAGAACATGCAGAGCTGAAGTTAAAAACCTAATTTTGTACCACAGTTTTGCCATTTTCCCTAGTTTTTGTGCTCTCAACCTGCTTCCAGTTTGGGTTGGAAACCAGTGTGAAACCCATGGGTGATCCACAAAAACTATACATTTCTCAAAAGTAGATACAACTCCAAATCCAGTAAGTTGTCTTATGTGTAGATCCCTCAAGGACTTGCCAAAGAAAATAACAGTTAAAATAAAGAAATATTGAAAATGAGCAGGAAAAAACGGGCCTTTGTGCCAACATTTTCATCTGTAACTTTTTGTCACGATGGCGATTGACAATAGCATTACGTCTGTTAGACCCTTCTGGTTGTGGGTATATATTGGGTTGGTAAGTTCTCCAAGAATCCAAGGTACCCAGAGCCAAAAAAGGAGCTGCACCGTACAATGGTTTTTCATTGAAAACAGAGTATAGTGCCAATATGTTTAGGGAAATAGGCATAGTGAAAAAGGGGTATTAATGAAACTTATGTATTTCTGAAATGGGCACAAGATATGAAGTTTAGGAGCAGTGGTTAGTTCTACATTTTTGAATTTGTAGGTACCCATACTACCTTATGATTTGGAGGGTATTTTTCAAAATGTCATCTTTCTTATACGCTTGCTTACATTTAAAAGTAAAAAATGCAGCGAAATCCAATAGGTAATAACAAATATTCTACTATTATATGCTCTCAAAATGGTGCTGACTGAGACAGGAAATGACCCAAAACGCAACACTCATGGGTTTTGACACGTTCCCAGATTTATAAGACTCTGTAAAACAGTGAATGCTACAAAACTGTACGCTTTCCCGGGGCAGGCACAACTAGGGGAAATATTTATATTTCTCCTCGTTTCCTCCTTTTTCTATGTGTTCTATGTGTTCTGCATTCAGCAGCACACATAGAAAGAGGAAAATGCCTCACTGGATTGTTTTTGTGCAGGAAGGAGCACTTTCCTGCCAACAATACAGACACCTGTGCACCAGTGAAGGGGCAAAAGGACAGGATTGCACTGTATACTGTAAATACGGTGCATGTCTGCCCTTTCGAATTGGCATTGGGCAACGCATTAGAAATGCTTACAGCACTGCCCTACACCAGTTACTAGTATATATGCCCCAAGTGTCCAAAACAGGAAACAGCCCAAAACGCTAAATGAACACAGGGCGTTTTTCCACAGAAAACTGACCCTTTTTTTCCAATGTGGGTAGCTCGGGATTTTGGACTCTAGCTCAGCTGACATCTTGGAAACCTAGTCAACTTGTACATTTTAGAAAACTTGGCACCTAGGGGATCCGGTGTGGGCTTGCATGGCTCTCACCATGTTTTTTGACCCAAGCAAACCTCAAACCTTCATTAAAAAACACATTTTCCTCACATTTCTGTGATGGAAAGTTCTAGAATCTGCAGAGAGCCACAAACTTCCTTCCTCCCGGCATTCCCTCAGGTCTCCCGATAAAAATGGTAGCTCCCTTGTGTGGGTAGGCCTAGTGCCCGCAACAGGAAACGGCCCAAAACGCAGCATTGACGCAGTACAGTTTTACACCAAAAACGGACCTATTTTTTTCCAATGTGGGTAGCTCGAGATTTTGGGCCCTAGCTCAGCTGGCACTTACGGAAACCTAGCCAAACTGTCCATTGTTGAAAACTAGACACCTAGGAGGGATCCAGGGTGGATGGATTTGCGTGGCTCTCACCACATTTTTTGTACCCAGGATCCCTTACAAACCTCAAACTTTCACAAAAAAACACATTTTCCTGACATTTCTGTGATAGAAAGTTCTGGAATCAGCTCGGAGCCACAACCATCCTTCCACCCCACATTCCCCCAGGTCTCCTGATAAAAATGGTACCTCACTTATGAAAGTAGACATTGTACCCGCGACAGGACACGGCCCAAAACGCAACATTGACACAGCACATTTTTCCACAGAAAACTGACCCTTTTTTTTTCAATGTGGGTAGCTTGAGATTTTGGACCATCGCTCTGCCGGCACCTAGGGAAACCTAGCCAACATGTACATTTTTGAAAACCATACACCTAGGGGGATCCAGGATGGGCTGACTTGTGTGCCTCTTACCACCTGTTTTGGCCCAGAATCCCTTGCAAACATCAACATTTCACTAAAACACAAATTCTCCTCACATTTCTGTGATGGAAATTTCCTTCTACCTGTCATTTCCCCGGTCTCCCAAAAAAAATGGTACCTCATTTGTGTGGGTAGACCTAGTTTCTGAGACAGGAAGCGGCTCAAAAAAGTATTGTGGAGACATCAAAATTATCAATCACAAAACAACCTGGTTTTGCAAGGGGGCACCTGAGTTTTTGGTCCCGGGCTCGGCGGTTATCTAGGGAAACCTACCAAACCTAGACATTTCGGAAAACAGGACACCCAGGGGAGTTTAGGGAGGCGGTGCTGCCCTGCACCAAAATATTGTAAATAAGCCCCATATGTTTTTATGCAATGTTTCACCTTTGCAGGGTATTCTGGGCAAGAAAACATTGAGGGATACACACAAGCCACACATCCCTGGACTCCCCCAGGTGTCTAGTTTTCAGAGATGTCTGGGTATGGTAGGTTTCCCTAGATGGTCACTGAGCCCAGTACCAAAATCACAAGTGCCCCCCTTTGCAATATCAGGTCATTTTGTGATAGAAAATTTTGATGTCTCCACAATACGTTTTAAGCCCTTTCCTGTCGTCGACACTTGGCCCACCCAGACAAGTGAGGCACCGTTCTCCCCAGGAGACTTGGGGGAACACTGGGTGGTAGGACATTTGTGACTCACTGCACAGCCCAGGACCCAGAAATGCAAGGGAAATGTGTTTTAGGCAAAGTTTGAGATTTTGCAGGGGATTCTGGGTGAAAAAGATTGGCGAAAGCCATGCAAGTCGAGCACCTCTGGACTTCCCTGTTTGTCTAGTTTTCAAAAATGTGCCAGTTTGCCTAGGTGCCTGCTGAGCTAGGGCCCAAAATCCACAGCTACCCATAATGACAAAAAAAGCAAAAAAACAAGAAGTTCTTAGTCAGTGTCATCTTACCGCCACAGATATAAACCTGGTTCTACTTTGTTAACTGCCTCCTTCTTTCTGAACATTACTGAACGCATGCCTAGTGAACCTTTAGTAAAGGTTTCCATGAAAGCCACACGAGGCTCAGGTAGACATGTCTTTCATGAGCCTTTAGCGCACGCACTGTGCTAAAACCATCTCTGTCCAGTTTGTGGATGCAAGTTAGGAGAGTCCGAGTATACCCTGGAGGCATCATTCTTCGAACTGAGTAAGCACCTCCACCTTTGAAACTAAGGCAAACATGCTGGAAATTTTTCTGAAGTTCCCTAAAAAGAATGCTGTGACGTATGAAAAATTGCAGTTTTTGACACATGAGAATGTAGCATATGTCCCATCCGCCGTTAGGTGCAGTGTTGTGAAAGAAAATGTGTCTTTCATGAGCCATCAGCACACTTACTGTGCTAAATCTGTCTCCATCCAGTTTGTGGATGCAGGTTGGGGGGTGTCCGAGTATGGCTTGTGAAGCCTATTCCTCAAACTGAGCAATCTACTGTTGAAACTAAGGCAAATATGCTGCGAAGTCCCCAGGAAAGCACAACTAAAGCAAGTTTTTCTTACCCGTTCATATCTCTGTTCTCAGCAGAGTCCTGACTAATCCTGTGAAATTGCACCTATACTAATGCCCTCCATCCCTAGCAACTTGAAGCTCAAGAAAACATGTCTTTTATGTGCCATCAGCGCACTTACTGTGCTAAATTCAATTCCGTCCAGTTTGTGGATGCAGGTTGGGGGTGTCCAAGTATGCCTTGCATGGCCTATTCCTTGAACTCAGCGATCTACCATTGAAACTAGGGCAAACATGCTGGGGAATACTGCCTAAGTTTCCTAAAGTAATAAGTCAAACAAATGTCCTGTGGAAGTCATTCACCGACACTTCTAGTTTTGCTTTGGCAGTGTGAAAACTCAATTACTGACTGGTATCATACCCAATGTTATTGAAGAAAGGTACAGGGCACAATTTCTTGGTTGATGAGTGTTTTCACAATTTATACTAATGATGTAGAAAACAATCATCATACAAGATGTTGTGTCCTGTACCCCATTTCAATAACATTGGTTATGAGACAAGTTACTAATTGAGTTTGCACACTTTCAAAGCAAGTATAAACGTTGGTGAAAAAGTCCCACTTGACATTTGTTTGACTTATTAGAGTTACTCTGGTTCTCGTGGGCAATCAGAGTGGTCCTTGTGTAGTATACATAAGTTCCCTAACAAGCACTTCAAAATCCAGTCAAGCCTTTAACATTTTGCCACACAGGGTACTCCGTGACAGCGCAGCACATGTGCAGTGTGGGGGCTATAATGCACTTGGCAATCAATGAACAGAACACCTACCACGTCCTGACGGCAGATAAAGACATCGTGCAGGCCATAAGAAAGTCCATAATTTCCTGAAGTAGAGAACAAAAATTCTGCGGACGCTTGCCTAGTGAAGTAGTGCCCGTGGATGGTAGTTGTCCATGCACAGCCATTAAAAGGTTTACCTAACAGCAGCTCCACCTCATTCAATTTCCCAGTAGTTCACTTACGTTTGATGCAAGATAAAGCAAGTAGAAAAACATAGGCCTGGCTGAGATGGGCATTGGGGACAATAAACACAATTCTCCTGCCCCTTTCCCTGCATCGAGCAGACTTTCAGCAACAACATGGTTAATCCTTTTTAGATGTTTCAGGAATGGGATCAGGATTCCTATGGTTATCTGATGATAAACAACATACACATTGTATGTTGCCATCTGGATCGGGTGGGAGAAACAGTTTCTTGTACCAAGTGAGAGCTTTATGACTCGCACTGTATGGCTGAAGAACCTGGGGCCTGATGTACGGCGGCCTTATGCAGTCGCAAACAGCGCAAAATCGCCGTTTGCGATCGCGAAATGGGCTAGTACAATGTGCCATCCCTATTTTGCGAGTCAGTCACAATTACCGACTCGCAAAATAGGGATTTGTGACTTGAAATTAGGAAGTGACACCCTTTCTAATTGCGAGTCGCAGTGGGATGTATGATTGTTTTGTGACCTCAATTGCGGTTGCAAAACAATCAAATTTACCACCAATTTCGAATTGGTGGTAACACATTTGCAAATGGGAAGGGGTCCCCAGGGGACCTCTTCCCCTTTGTGAATGGATGCAAAAATATTTTTCAGAGCAGGCAGTGGTCCCACAGACCTCTGCCTGCCCTGAAAAAAAATTATTTTTTCTTTATTTTTTGGTTTGAAATGCATCCTGTTTTCCTTTAAGGAAAACGGACTGCATTTAAAAAAAGAAAACTGCTTTATTTGAAAAAAGTCACAGACATAGTGGTCTGCTGTCCCCAGCAGGCCACCATCCATGTGAGTGCAGCCATTCCCAATGGGGTCTCAAATTGTGACCTACCTCATGAATATTAAAGAGGTAGGTCATTTGTGACCCCATTTGGAATCGCAAATAGTGTGAGTTACATTGTTGTGCATTTGGCTTTGCGACTCGCAAATCAGTCTCAAATTGTGAGTCGCAAAGCTCAGGGTCATACATCTGGCCCCTGGTCATACTTATCCATATCTTACTTGTTGTAATCAAGTATACAGGTGGGTTTCTGAACATTGGCCATCTGACCCCAAGCCATGACGGGGGAAGTGCTCTCATCATGAATTTTAGTGAGCACATACACATGACGTCTATCTGAGAACTTTACTGCGAGCAGTCGGTTGGAACACAACTCAGTGCTTTGGAATTTCTGGAGCTTCTTGCAAACAAGTTCCTGTGGGAATCCTTGGCGGTGACAACAAACTGTACAGCAGATCACAGTGCCAGCTTTGTAAAGCTCACTAAATAGGTCTACACCCATATAGAAATTGTCCACATAAAGGTTAGAACCTTTGTGAAGGAGTGGCTGGACAAGTTCCCAGGCAATATTTCCTGTGACTTCTAGCATGGGAGAGCAACCTATAAGGTTTAGAGTGGAGTTCTTCCCTGTATACACTCTCAGGCTGTACACATAGTCAGTGGAGCTCTCACACAGCATGTACAGCTTGATGCCGTAGGGAGCTCTTTCACTTTCAATGTACTGCCTGAACAGCAGCCTCCCTTTGTACAGGATCACAGACTCATCAATGGCTATATTCTTTCCAGGAGTACAAATCTCTGGAAATCTAGCAGACAAATTGTCCATAACGGGCAGAATTTCGAACAACCTGTCATGGTCTGGATGGACCTGGAGAAAAGCAGCAGAATTGTCTTTGAAATGCAGCATGTGCTGCACTAGCAAAAAGTGATCTCTGCTTATGTACGGTGCGAAGACAAGGGTTTCCCAAACCCTGCGAGTAGACCAGTAGGGCTGCAAGTTTGGTTTCTGCACTAACCCCATTTAGAGGGGAAGGCCCAAAAATATCTTCAACTCCTCCAGTGAAGTGGAAGTCCACTGGTGTGACCTAGAACGGAGCCTTAGAGTTCATCTATGTTCCCTCAGAAATTGTTCAGCACACAAATTTGTTTGCTACACAATTTGGTCGAGGAAGGCCATATACAAAAATAGATAGATGTAGTCAATTGGCAAAAAGTTGGCTGTATTGACTTTACAACCAGAATCGCCAGTGAAAGGTGGAATTTGCTGCGGAACTAAATTGGGTGGCTGCCATGAGAGCACACCGTCTGTGCTTGCCGCAGCACGTGCCACTTTCTAGGTTGGTGTAACCTGCTACTGTTGTCCCACTACAAAGACTGTGCTGTGAAGGGCCAGCTCGACTGTCATCATCATCTCCCTCAGAATCGATGGAAGATGAGTCATCCGATGGGACACCGCCAACTGAAAAATCACTTCCGGATTCTGCTCCATTGTCCTCCCCCCCAGATGCTGTCTTAGTACCTGCTGTCTCGGTCTCTAATCCTGCCTTAGAGCTGTCCTCCATTCCCCAAGTTAGTTCCTGAGCAGCAGTCATCCACAGAGACGCCATCTCAGCTACAGGGTAAAACCGTCCTCCTAAAACACTATCCTACACAGAAGGACGATATGTTGTCCGCAAAGTGTAGGTGTGTGTGTGTGTGAGTTTTGTGTGCAACTGTAAATAAGTCACCTTACAGTGTCTTCTTCCATAAATCAGCAGGTTCTCCAAAGGCACTAAAAAAAGCAAAGACACAGTATTACTTCACCTTGTCACATATCCATCATCACAGCCTTTAGCACTAGTGGCACCCAGTGCAAAAATAATTTTTGGTGTCCACTCAGATATCCACATAAAATACAGATTCGCTCTTTGCAGCAGGCAAATTAACCATTTGTTCTATGTTATGGCGTCAAAACTGCCACTAGACAAAAGTCTGATCTCTCTCTAGCAGAAGCATAATCACAAGAGTTATCTTGACATTTTTATTGCTGCCTGAAAGCACGATAGATAGATAGATAGATAGATAGATAGATAGATAGATAGATAGATAGATAGATAGATAGATAGATAGATAGATAGATGGATAGATAGATAGGTAGGTCACAAATTTATAGATATCTCTCTCTCTTTATAAGGTCAGGGAACTCTGAGTGACTAGCAATATCCTTATGACATACAACGGAGGGTAATTGTTTTGATATAATGCATAGTCCCACTACCCTTTTTGTGGCGCTCTTTCATATGAAAGAGATAGGATGTTTGCAAACATGAAGTCTAAAATGAGAATCTCTAGTGCAAAATTAAACACACCAAATGCAGCTAGATATTTGGTGCAAAAATGTATTAAAATCAGTTTATTACAAGTCAAATATAAAACAAAAAATACCGAAGCTCAGAATGTATAGTAACATGCAGAGAAATTCTTATATGTGGGAGACTACAAGCTCTGAATAAAAATGTTATCTTCGATTTCCTTATTACAAGCAACTTGTGACTCATCAGTCGCTTGTAATAAAAAATTATGCAGGTTCTCAACTATAATAACTTACTACAGTTGAGTTATTTTATCACAATGCTTACTGCCAAGGTGAAAAGCAGAACACAGAGCATAATTAAATTATTTATGGCAATATATTTCTTTTTTGCACGTCGTTAGTAATTATAGAAAAGATAGAATCTCTCTGTATGGGTCTACACATTCACATTCTGAGCTACAGTGCTTTTTTAAAATCCTGACTTGTATTAACATTAATCTGGTTCCAATATCTTTTTGCAACAAATATCTAAATGCTTTTGTTCTTCATGTTAGCAAACATGTTATCTCTTTTATATAGAAGAGCACTGCACCAAGGATTTGAGTTGCTTGCGGGAAAGGTGATGGTGTGCTGATGGTGCTAGTGTGATGGTATATATTATAAGGAATAAAGCACCTCCTGCCAGACACTACAAGGATATCGCAAGCCACCTTGGAGTCTCGTCAACATACAAAGGAGGAGGGGAGGAGCTGCTACTGCTGTGATTCTTCTCTCAGGCCTGTGTTCCTCTCAGTCTGTTTCCAACTACAAAACAAGCATTTGCAATGCACTAAGGTCTCGCATTTGTCGGAGTTACAGCTGTTCACAGTTGTAAACTCCCACCCAGATTTTTCTTGCATTAAAAGAAAAAGCAGCGCGATCGCGCTGTGACAGTTCACATGTAATAATACCTATCGGCAAAAGTGCAATTCTGAACGTAACCGGCAAAAGTGCAATTAACTGTGTAACAAGGTCAATAGTATGCGAAGCGCTCGACTTCTGCCCAGCGAGATCGTGCTGCGAAAATAGAGAAAAAGTAGTCCACAAACCCAGCGAGCCTCGCATGTTTTCTGTACTTGGTCGCTGGGCTCGAGGAGGGCTAACCACAGGAAAAGGCATGACGTATGCGTGCCTTCCACTAATCAAAAGATTAATCCGCATTGGAACAACCGATGTTGGGCACCGTGGTTTCTAGCCCACACCTATGTGGATCACGCTCTGACCACCCAGCCTGCTTTTTACTCGCCCTCCTTGACTGATGCACCTGAATCTCCTCCAGACAGACAGTTCCCTGTCTTGGGCTGATACTGACATGTTTGTCCTGATGAAGGTCCTAACATCATAATGGATCGAAACACTCTCAACAAATAATACAGACCAACCTACATTATAATATTTTGAAACATGTGGGCTGCATATATATTCTGTATAGTGTGATACAAATATTGCATAATTTACACATTTGTGTCACCTTTGTCTGAGCACTAAGCATGTTTTTGCACTTCACTGGTTTTTCACCGCACTGTTGTTCTTGTTCATGAATTTTGTTTGTTTTTCTATCATGTATTGTTAAAACATTCTTTGGCTATATCATGTTAGCATTTTTGAAGGTCATTAGTGTCACAGGGGGCACTGTTCCTTCGAGATTGTGCATAGAGTACAGGACACAAGACGGAATCTAAAGGGCAGCCTTCCCTGGATCTGTCCTGGGACATTTACAGCCACTGGTTCATGTGGGGCTGGTTGATCACAGTGTTGCTCCTGCCCTGTCATATTTCACAGGTGTACTTGTCACACCAAGTGTTCTCTGCTTGTGGGTGAGTGGCCTGTTTGTGCTCCTGATGAAAAACCAGCCTGAAGAAACTGGCTCTGACAATGTGTTTTCGTCGAAACCAGTCGTCGAAAGAGACGCATCCTTGCCAGACATAGAGACGTGGCACACTTTATTCATTCATTAACAAATACAAACGTAAACCCATTTACATTTCAATGCATTTAAATAAATGAATGTACATAAATAAATAAAGACTTACTACAAAAGTTCCAAACTTTACAGACCTCTACCCCTTTAATAACTACAAGACTCCTGACCTATTACTCCATGGAAGCCGGTCTTCGTGGTCCCTCATAAAGGCTAAATTATAGTTGCCTTTAGCATCAAAGGAACTCTTTCAATGTCCACCTTCAGGGCTATCAATTCTCGTAATATTGTGGCCGTCGCAGGGAGGCTTTGTCGACCCCTAGATAGAGGATGTGGCCTACAGCTCTCTGAGCAGTCAAGGGGAGAATCCAAATACATGTCCATAGCCATTTCATTATGGAAAAGCAGCTTCCAGCTACCTTTGTCAACTGAGGCTTCATGGAGAGCTTGTTGTCAACTAGGAAACCGAGGTTCTTGACTTTAGACACAGGTAGAGGAGTCTCCCCAGTGCCACCGGCCAGTGCTGCAGACCCCAGAGGCTGTTATTTTCCCGAAGGATCAGCACCTCGGTTTTGTTGCCGTTCAATTTCAACCAGTTGTTGTTCATCCAGGTAGCAACCTGGGCTAAGCAAGAACTGAAAGAGCTGGAGCTGTGGCCCTGATTGTCACGGTTTCGGGGGGGGGTCTGATCAGGACTATGGTTGGGACACCCCTTGAGGTCACCGAATATCCTAGAGAGGTAGTGTGCTGGGGCAGAAGAGCAGCTAAAGGCATACACGGAAAGGACAGCTATGGACAGGCACAGGAAAAAGGAAAGTAAAAGCAGAGCAACCCTTGTGTGAACAAACAGGAAACGGATTACCAGTGGACAAACACGCTGGGGTTGTACACAGAGTAAGGCGCAGAACCTCCCACAGTAACAGGGAATCTCAATGCCTCTGTGCAGTTTGCTCTTACAGATAGTCACCCTGCCAGCCCCATAGAAAGGAGGCAGCAGAAGTGATTCTGTCTCTGGACCCTAGAGCACAAACAAGGATAGTACTTACATACACAGGACACACTCTTGTGGGTCCAGCTGGAAACACAGTGGCGATTCCTGAGAAAACAGCAATAGCACACTGTCACTGTTAGGCACGAAATACAACGTATAACACTGGACAAGGATGGGGCTGGAATTGCCTCCTGGAAACCAGGAGCCAACCCCAGTACACAGGAGGACACGTATACACTGGTGAAGACTGATAGAACACTTACCAGACACAAAGAACCAAGAAGAAACAGAAACAGAAGGGAACAAACAAAGAGGCAGAGGCAAGAACTAGGAACAGGCGCAGGCTGAAGCAAAGGCGGGACTAGGACTTGAAAACAGGGCGCAAACTTCTGGCTGGGACAAACAGAGACAGGACTGGGAAACTGAGAACAGCTCTGGCTGGAACAGGCAAGGACAGGGCTGGAATACAGGGAGTAGGAAATGAGCAGTAAACAGGACTGGGAAACAGAGAGAAGGTTCAGGCTGAAACAAGGCAGGAGCAGGGCAGAGAAACAGGGAGCAGTCTTTGGAAGAAACAAACAGATACAAGGCTAAGAGATAGAGAGCAGACTCTGGCTGGAACAATCAGGAGCTGGGCAGAGAAACAGGAAACAGGATCAGGCTGGAACAGAACAGGAACAAAACTGGAACACCATCCGACTAGGGGTCTGTAACACAAAGGAATTGAAGTCCAATGCACGACGGGGAGCTTGTGGAAATGGCTGCTTATAAGCAGTTCCAAGCTGGGCTGCACAGGAGAGGTCACAGGTGTGTGTAGTTTCAGACACCTGCAAGTGCTGGAGGAGAGGATCCAGTGAAAAGGAGCAACTGGACTTCTCCCATAGAAGACAATGGGAAACAGAATCCGGGTTTTCCTGACTACCAAGCTGTGCATTATGGGATTTGCAGTCCCAAGAAGCAAATGTAGTACTATACAAGTGTACCATAGAGAAAAGAGAAACAAACAGGAGTCAGCAAGGGACTCTAGATAGGTGTTCAAGGTGATTCTCAGGCTTCTGACAGTCCCCTTACAGCGCCCCCTGGAAATGGGACAACAGAGTCATAACACTGATCAGATGATAAAGAAGAGATGATGTGTGTGCCATCAGCATAAGAGAAAACAGTAAGGCGACAATGCTCTGCCAGCTCAACCAGAGGCCGCACGGAGATGTTGAAAAGGCCAGACTTAAGGCTGATCCCTGGGGGACTCCGGGCATCACTCATGACATTTGGACAGGGTTCCATCAGAGAAGACTTGGAAGGAGGGACCACTCAAAAAGGAGGAGCGCTAAGAGAGGGCATTTCCCTGGATCCCCAATGCTTGAGTCTTTCCAGCAGAATGGCGTGGGACACAGTATGGAAGGCAGCGCTAAGTTCAAGAAGGATCAAAGTTGCCGTCTCGCCATCATCTAAAAGCTCCCTCAGATGTTCAGTGACACCATGCAGGGAGGACTCAGTACTGTGTCCTGCTGTGAACCCGAACTGAGAGTTATGCAGAAGTTTTTGAGACTCCACATGAGCAGAGAGTTGTTTGCAAACATGTTTTTCGAGAACTTTAGATATAATGGGGAGCAGACAGATAGGTCCATAGTTGGACCAGGTATCAGGATCTAAATTAGTTTTCTTCAGCAGGGGAAGAACCATAGCATGCTTCCACTCTGGAGAAATGGAGCCCTGCTCAAGTGAGCAATTTGCAGGAGGGAGAGGGTCCTTCGGAGAGCCAGATCTTATGGATTGTGGCAAAGACATAAATGTTGGCAAATCCAGAGTGTCCCATAAGGAAAAAATGTCACAGGCGGGAGAGGGATTGCTATAACTAAAGGTATTTGCAGCAAAAAAGCAGGGAGGTGGAAGCTGTTTGGGGAAATCCCCGCTGTCTCCAAACAAGGATTCCTGAATCTCCTGCCCTTTGCTCACAAAGAATGAGGCCTCCTCACATTGAGCCTGTGAAAGCCTGCTGACTTTTTTTAAAAGTGTTCTAGGACAATTAGAGATGGAAGTAATCTGGTTAGAAAAGAAGGAGGCCCGAACCGCTATGTATCAGTCGTGATGGATCTTGAGTGCCAGCTTGTATTTAAGTTTTGCAGTGTCATCGATGCCAAAGCCTTTCCAGCCTCTTAGAGCCGTTTTTCAGTTCCAGTAGTTGCTCGGTATACCAGGGGGCTGGAGGGGGCAAAGCCTGACAGAGCGGCAAATTCTTAAAGGTATCACATGATCTAAAGAATTGCGCAGCCATTCATCCATTAAGGGCTGGTCAGTCATGATGTTACCTTCTAAGTGAGAGGCAGAGATTCTCAGCTGACTGTTGAGGGCATTGTTATCTAACTTTGGCCAATTCCAAGTCTGATAATACTAGAAGAAATAGATATAACGAAAGGAACATCAGGATGATCTAACCAAAGGAGAGGAACCAGATGGAGAAAGTGAAGATTTAGAATATTAGAAAAGACCAGGTCTAGTAAGTGCCCTGCTTGATGAGTAGGAGTAGAGTTATGAAGAGACAGGCTCAGTGCTCGCAAATCTTCAGTAAAAGTTTGGCCAGGGTTGCAGCAAGGATCCTCAAAAAGAATGTACTGGTCGCCTAGCACCACGAAATTAGCTGACCTCAGAATTAGCGCAACTAAAAAATCAGGTGCTGACTTCGTGGGATGGTAGATCAAAGTGCCAGAAAGGGGGAATTGAGAAGAGAGTTTAAGTGTGAAACACATTGCCTCACAAAACGCAATAAGTAGTGCTTGAATTTTACATTTATATATATATTTAAAAATTATAGCCAGTCCACCGCCAAGTCTATCTGCTCTATCCGCCTTACAATAAAGTAGTTCGGGGGAAGAGCGGCAATCACATCTGGTGTAGAGGCATCATGTAGCCAGGTTTGTGTGATAAACAAGGCATCTGGGGCCTAGTCCTCCAAGAAGTTAAACAGGTGGAGTTGGTGTAGCGGTAATGAGTGAGATAGAAAAAAAGGAACTCACTTTGATGTCTGGTATCTTTTGCAGAAATTTTGGCCGGTACCGTGGCATTGCAGGCAGGTCTATTAGAAGGTGAGTCCATCCATTTTTGAGGAGGGATGAAAAACCAACAGTTTGGGAGTTGCAGTGGCCTTAACTGTGTTGTGAAGTAGGAAATGATATTAAATTCAAAAAGGTCAAGGGTCCTGGCCTCTGGGCCCGTTCCGGCATGGATAGGTGCAGACGGGCTTCCCTCAGGCATGCCAATTGTGCACCAGCGGCACGTCCACTGCATGCTCACAATGTGTCACGCATTAAATAATCACCCCCAACTGTGCCCAAAAATAAAACTTTGAATAAAAGCCAAGAGTAGACATAAAACAGCTCTGCCAACATTCGTATCAATGTGAAGCAGCTATGCCATGAGGAGCATAGCTTCTACCTTGAGCTGAGGCTTGTGATGTGCCACACATTAAATAATCACCCCCAACTAGCCACTAGACCACTAACCGCGCCAGAGCATTACCGGGGAAATGGCGAATGAGAAGAGCGAAACAGGCACCTGAACATGTGCCCCGGCTCAAAAAAGAAAATAAGGTATGTGCCAAAAATTAAAACTTTGATTGAAAACCAAGAGTAATGGGGGCTTGGCCTAGCAAGATGGCCTACGGGACGGGCTTCTAGGAAGCTCCCCGCCATCCCGGCCTGATCCTGCAGGAATCCTAAGGTGTCTGGGACTCTTAGTGCTCCCCCCGGTAAGAGAGAGTGCCCTGACCCCTGTGGCAACTTGATCCCCCAGTCGGGGGGTTTGGGGATCCTTGACCCCGGTGGTGAGTGCTGCACAGCTCAAGCCACGTGGAGTGCGGCCCGGCGGGGAGGTTGGGAGGCCTCTGCTCAGGCTTTCCCGGCAGGCTTCCTGCCCTGATCGGGCCTCGTGCTAGCGGTGAGGCTAGCTGGTGCGGCGGTGGTGTGGGTCTGCGGGCTATCCTGTCACGCCTGACCCGTGCTGCGGGGTCTGGAGCAGATGCAGGTCTGAGGAGTGGACTGCGAGGCCTGGGCAGAGGAGGGCCTATCCCCGCGCCCTTTCTCCAGGCGGACGGCCTAGGTGCAGGGCCGTGAGGACAAAATTGGCAGATGGTGCAGAGAGGGGGCCCAGGTGGACGGCAGCAGGTCGGTTTGCTCCTATCTGCGACAGAACAGCTGGGGTATGGCCCTGCGGGGTGAGTTGCTGCCCGGTGGAGGGCAGACTAAGGATTGACAATTGAAGTAGTGGCATGAACATTTTTGGACGCCAGAGGTACTAATTCTGAGGTGCTGGTGAGGTACTATTGTATGAAGGTGTACTGGTGCTGGAGCGCGGATCTTACCCAATATTGAAATAGTGCCTAAAGTAGGGGATGATTGGCAGGATGAATGGACATAACAGCAGCCCGCAGTTGGTATTTTACTGGGCATTGAGCTTGGATCTGGACTGACTGAAGGGAGACGCAGTCCAAGGGAACTCTAACCTTGATCCTACAGTCCAGATATGGCAGCGACACATCTCATCATCCCACTTTCCCTTGGTTGATGGTGAGATGGGGAGGCACAGGCAAACGGCCGTGTTGCAGGGGAACACCATGGAACAGTACACTACTCCTGCTCCTTTGCCGCAGCGCCAGGTGTGTATGGGTGGGCCCGGAGATGATTTGGGCACGCCAGTTGCTGTGGAGTACCCCCCCCCGAGCTGAACTTCTGGCAGCAATTCAGGGAAAGATAGAGACACTGGCTATGGAAGTGAACTTTCTCCGAGCAGATCTCCGGAAGATCTTTGATTTGGTCAAAGTTGGGGAGAGGTCCATTTTGGAGTTGCAGATGGAGGTTGGTGCTCTACGGAAGCAGATGGCACAGGTCACTTCAAAAGCTGGGGCGATGGAGGCGAGACTGGAGGATGCAGAGGGTAGGCCCCGACACAATAATATGGGCCTTCTTGGATTTCTGGAGCGCGCAGAGGGTTCCACTGTGGAGGTCTTCGTGGAGCGATGGATCAGGGATGTACTACAGTCTGTCGGGCTATCCACTGTGTTCATGGTGGAACATGCTCATAGAGCCCTGGTCGCACCTCCTCGGCCCTCCGAGGGCTATCATTGCACGTCTTCTGAACTATAAGGATCGAGACTGTATCCTACAGGCTGCACGTGAAACAGACAAAGCTGTTTTTGAAAAACGCAAATTTTCCATTTATCCAGACTATACAAACAAGGTACAGACATCTAGGAAGGGGTTTCTGGAGGTGAAGGCCAAGCTTTGTGCAATGAACATTCAATACATGTTACTGTACCCAGTGCACTTAAAGGTGCTCTCAGGAGGCAAATCCCACTTTTTTAAACACCCGAAGGAGGTCTGGAGATGGTTGGAGATGTGGGACAAAGTTGCACCAGGAAGACCCGGGCAAGCTTCCTCGGTTACTGGTTGGGTCTCCGGTTTGGATGATTCAGATTGGAGGAACCGCAGGGAGAACCAGATGGAGGGCTCCACAGGGTGAGGAGCCAGCGATGATGGCAGAATTGATGACAGTTAACTTTATGTTTCTTGAGTGGATAGTGTTGTAACGCTTGTCTCAGTGGGGCATGTTCTTATGTTAAATGTCCATTGCTTGTACAGTAAGGGGCACTGCACCAGGCTTATATTGGATCTGAAACCGAAAGGGTACTCCTTGAGTCCACATTATATGGTGAGGTGTTATTGTCTTTATTGAAACATGATTGATTAGGCATACAGGCACGATGTATTTAGCATAGGGGGTGGGGAGTGGTTACCTCCACTGTTGTGGTAGAATCCCGTAATTGACGTGTTGGGGTTCTAGGCTGCTGTCCTGGCAGCATTTACAAATATGGGTCTACAGTACGCTTTGATGTATTTGTTTTACTGTTTATCCGGGGTGGGAATGGGGGTTGGGGATTATTTAGTTAGTGAATGTTTGCATGTGTTTGATGGTTACAAAAACAGTACATATCTGTATGTGAGATGTGAAATAAGTACTCAATTTGCTTTTCCTCTGCAGGGGAGGGGTGGCGGGAGGAGGTCGACGATGGATGGAATATACAAAGCATTAGCATGGGTTGGCAGATTAAGGTTCAAATAGCCTGTTTACAGGAAACGCATATGATGGAGGAGGAATTGCAAAAGCTTGCTAAGAAATGGCGGGGCAAAGTGTTCTCCTCGTCCTTTTCCTCTTGTGCAAGAGGAGCAGCATAGAGGTTGCGCCAGGGGTCCCATTTACACATGTCTACAGCAAAGCTGATGTGGAGGGGCGATATATACTCCTACCGTTAGATGGGGCGCCCCTTACTATTCTCAACACTTATGCACCCAACATAGATGATCATTGCTTCTACTATAACATAGCTGTGGTGCTGGGGGTAGTGGTGGGTTCTCCTATTGTATGGGCTGGAGACCACAATTGTATATTGGACGGTGAGAAAGATTGTCACCCCTCTAAACAGGGCACTAAACTGTTATGGCAAAATCCTTCACAGCGGTCATGCATAACTTAGGATTTTGGGACGGGTGAAGGGAACTGCACCCAGAGAGTAGGGAATATACCTGTCATTCTAAGACGCACAATACGAATAGTCGTCTGGACCGATTCCTCCTGGGTGGCCTGAACTGCTCACAGGTGTTGGATATCACACATTTAAAGGGGTTTCTATCTGATCATGCACCAATATTGATGCAGCTGCAGTGGGGTTCAGATGACGGGGTGACACGTAGTTGGAGCATGCCCCCAAAATTTCTGACAGACCCTGCGTGTCGTGAAAAACTGGCAGTTGACCTTAAGGACTACATAGCCATGAATTGGGGTACCACAGCCTCCAGAGGGATGGGGTGGGAGGCCATGAAGGACATTCTGAGAGGGGTATGTATAGGCACCACTTGCGGGGTGTGCAGACAAATGGACCAGGATCTCAAAGACTGGGAGGGTAAACTAGCGGCTATACAGCACCAGACCCAACTAACAAGGGAGGCAGAAGGAGAGCAGCTCTAATTGTATAGGGAAGTCAGTAGATGTTGGGAGACACTAGATAAGGTAACACTTAGATCATATAAACAGCGGCTACTCAGGGAGGAGGGACAAATCCGGTAAGTTACTGGGGTGGATCCTAAAGCGTGAAGTGGAATCTCCCCCCATTTTGCATAGCAGAAATGCTGCAGGTGTGCAGGTTACCAATCACAGGGACATCTTTAAAGTACTGGTGGAACATTTGCGGGCAGTGTCACGTGCTGGCGCATCGGTGCCAGATGAGTATTTTGGAGAGTTTCTGCAACAGAGGCGGCTCCCACAGTTGGACCCTGAGAGTATGAAAAACCTGGAGGCTGAGATAACTGTAAAGGAAGTGAGTGCGGCGGTGGAGGCATTGCCTAAATCTAAGACCCGGCGGGGTGGGGGGGACGAGCTCCTGATCGAACTTTATCAGACATTCTCCCCCCTTCTGCTAGAGAAATTATTGGCAGTGTTCGAGGAGGCTCGAGTGCGGGGCGTCCTGCCAGAGTTCCTGTGCCAGGGCATTGTTTGTCTAATGCTCAAGCCTGGTGGGGATCCGAGTGATCCCTCCTCCCATCGGCCGCTCACCATGTTGAATAGTGATGTTAAGATCCTTTGTAAGATATTGGCTACGTGGAGTGGTTCGGGGTTTGGTGCATGAAGACCAATGTGGTTTCATACCTGGCCGTAGCACGACTTTTAACCTGCGTCGTTTGGCACATGTCTTGCATGAAACCATGGGTGCAGAGGATAAATTGGCGCTAGCAGCGTTGGACCTAGAAAAGTCCTTTCATACAGTGTAGTGGGGCTAGCTCCTGGGGGTCCTGCGGGGAATGGGGTTTGGCCCCCAGTTCTGTGCGTGGGTTTGCTTGCTTTATACTGCACCCTCAGTAGGTGTACGGGTGGGAGGGGAACTATTGGAATCCGGGGTAGTTGGTAGGGGAACCAGACAAGGGTGTTCACTTTCACCACTCCTTTTCGCCTTAGTGGTGGAACCACTAGCAGTATGGCTGCATGAGGAATCGGCCCCCTGGGGCATTTGGGTGGGACAGATCACCCACATCATTTTGTTATACGCAGATGATGCTTTGGTATATCTTAAAAAGCGGAGTATTTTGGTGCCTCTGTTGCGGTTGTTGGAGTAGTTCGGGGCTGTATCTGGTCTTAAGGTGAATAGGAATAAGTAGCTCCTGTTCCCTCTGGGGCTACTCTGTGGTAAACGTCTGGAGGACTTACCGGTAGTAGGGCTACGGTGGGAACTGGAGAGTTTCAGATACCTATGTATCTGGGTTACTCACACTTTAGCAGCATATGACACATATGACGTGGAGAGAGTAGTGACTGGCCTTGAGCGCTCTGTGTCGTTCTGGAACAGGCTGCCTCTTTCAGTAATGGGAAGAGCGGCTATAGCAAAGATGGTGTTTCTGCCACAGTGTCTATACCTGGTGCAGAACTCTTTATTTCCGTTAACCGCTTGGCTCTTTTATTGTTTGGACAGTTTACTGATCTCATTGGTGTGGGCTGGGCGTTGTAGTAGAGTGGCGCTGTCCACACTGCAGAGGGATCTAGAAGACGGAGGGTTGGCTATCCCTAATATTAGGCAATATTACTATGCAGTGCACTTAAAACACCCTGCAAAGTGGATGACTGAGTTGGATAATTGGGAGAAGCGACTATTTGAAGGAATGATGGGCAATGACTCGTTAGCATACATACTGATGAAAGGTGGTTGGTCGGAAACAGCTCTCCCATATCTGGTTAGAAATACTGCATGGATCTGGGAGCAAGCCTTTAAGAAAGTGATTCGATGTGCTCCCTTTGATAGGGAACTGAAGTTATGGGAATTGGCTCCCTTTCAGGATATGGATAACTTCATGTCTATGGAAAGTTGAGGAGGGGGATGTCTTGTAGCAGGGGACGTATACCCCAATGGGGAGTTTATATCCTTTCAGGAAGCACAAAACATGTTTGGTTTGGGACCTGGTCAATTTCTGCAGTATGCCAAGATGGAGAGAGTGGTGCAGGAGATCTGGTGTGATATCCCGGTCGCCCCATAGTCTTCAAAGGTGTTGAACAGGCTGATAAATTGGGGTGATAACAATTATTTAATCACAATGTTTTTTAGAGCTCTTCGGGGGGGATCAACCAGGTGGGGTCTGTGTCACGCTGAGGCTTGGGAGCGGGAACTAGGGAATCTAATGGAGGACACTGATTGGCTACGGCCCTGTCGCTGGTGCGCACAGTCTCATGCAATAATAGATTTAAGCTTCTACATTTCAATTTTGTACACCGTATGTATATTACACCTGATCGTCTCAACAAAATTGAGCCAACTAGAGAAGCCGGGTGTCCCAGATTTGGCGAATTGGGTACCTCCTTTCTACATCTGGCTCGGTCCTGTAGGGAGGTGAAGCAGTTTTGGCAGGAGGTGGCTGGGAAGGTTGAGGAGGTCCCGGGTTTGGGCCTTGAAGCAACACTGTAGACATGCCTCAGGCATGGTAAACAGTCCACAGTGAAGGAAAATCTCATACAGACTAGCACAACCAGCTCTAGTGCTGGCTAGGCGCAGGATGGCCATAAGCTGGATGAACACCAGGAGCCCATCCATTCATTGATGGACACGAGATATACTGGAATGTCGAACCGCAGACGAACAACATATGTGAATAACACGCAGGGATGAGGGGCCACTAATTGACTTGATCGCATGGGGAAGTTTATTGGAACATTTCACTGTCAAGGAGGATATAAGCTCTGAAAGGAGTACAGACGCTGATGATTGACTGATGGATTGCACATGTTAGATACAATGGTGACAACCAACTGTGGCTCTGTTGAAACTCTGGTACTTATAGTGTACATATGGATTGGTTACATAAGGATATTATCCAGTAGGGGAGGCTGAGGGGAAACATTAACGCTTCGGCTGCTGTTGATACACATTTCTGACTTCGTATATACTCTGTCCTTAGAGAAGATATCTGTGATGCCTCATATTACTACGCACTGTATTGTTTTTGTTGGTTCTGCATTATAAAATCAATAAAAACAAAGTTATTAAAAAAACAAGAGTAATCATAAAACAGTTCTGCCAAAAATTGTATCAAGGTGAAGCAGCTATGTCATGAGGACCTCAACTCCTACCTGGAGTTTTTAATATCGTAATTCACAAATATCTGCAAAAAATATTGTGATACAAAAAAATTGTGATGCAGAAATATCCTTGTCAAGAGTATAGTTTTTTCAGTTAAGTAATAAGAAACTTGCTGTTGCTAATATCATTTTCAATAATATAGTTGTAAAGAATATCGTTTATTAAATTATTAGGTTTTAGTATATTAATTTTATGCGCTATTATTGTTAGTATAATTGTTATTCATTTTAATATAGTTTGTAATTTTAAATGATTTAAAATGTTTAATTTAATTGTTAATAATAATCTATAGTGTTGAAGCAGGTTGTTGGATTTGTAGGGTTGGGGTGGGAAGTTAATTGAGCAATAATTATTATTTAAGAATAATTTTTAAGTATGTGATTGATATTAAATATGTATATTATGTGATACTGAATTATTTAATTATATTTTAGGTGTGGGTTGCTATGTTTTAGGGATATTGGGTGGGAAGTTAATTAGGTAAGCAAATAACAATTAATTTAATGTATTATTAATTATGTAATTGATCATTAATTATGTTTTTAGGCGCAGGTTGCTGGGTTTGTAGTTGTACAGGGTGGGAAGTCAATTAAGTAATTATTAATTAATAAGAAATTATTAATTTAGTATTCATTATTGGCGTGATTACTAATTATGTACATTATGTAATACTGAATTATTTAATTTATATTTTAGTTGCAGGTTGCTAGGTGTGCAGGGCTATATGGTGGGAAGTTAATTAAGTATTATTTAATAAATAATTATTATTGTATAATTAAATAAATAATTAATTATTAAGAAGGTGAATTGTCTAATAATTATATATATTAGGTATATTTTAGATGTGGGCTGCTGGGTTTGTAGGGTTTTTGGGCGGCAAGTTAATTAATAAATTTTTAATTAAATAATAATTGTTAATTTGTTGTTTAGTTGACTATCAATTATATAAATTGTGTTATACTTATTTATTTTAGTTTTGGGTTGCTGGGCTTGTAGGGGTACACGATGGCAAGTTAATTAAGTAATACTTAAATAACCATTATTTTTAGATTGGAAATTATTACATTGTTTATGAATTTTGTAAATTGGTTAATTGTTTTTCATTATATATATATATATATATATATATATATATATATATATATATTCTCATAAGCCCAGCATTCCCCACAAGCTCTGGAGGCACTAAATTATAGTGTCTATACAGGTAAAGGAACCCGAGACATCCAAACAGCAAATCCCAGGGTAGGAAAAAAATGATGGTCACTTTCAGAAGATGGTGCAGAAATTGAAGTTTATTTGCATCACACTCATTGCGTTTCAACACGCGGGGCGTCTCAATCAGTATAAACATACACACACACATAAATATATGTGTTTATATAATTATATGTTGTGATATAGTATTAGTGAAATGTATTTAACTAGTATTATAATAATGGTATACATTAAAATATTTAATACTTAATAATTTAAACTATATATATATATATATATATATATAAACAATATGTTTGTATGTTTTTAATAATATTAGTATAAAACAATATTTTTTCGATATTTTTGCACTGACCATTGTAAGTAAAGGAAAACAATATGTTTGTTAATGATATTTTTGACACAATATTTTTTGTTGGTTCCAAAATTATGTCAGTGATCCTCCGAATTCCGAGCTCTGGAATAATTATCACATCCTTGCTCTTTTCCAGAGACAGATTTCTGCAGGTCAAACCTGCCAAAATGTAATGATGAAAAGACCTAGAACAAAAGCAAAACACATCATTCAGAGCTTTATCTACCAAATCCACATGTTATGCCCAGTTTCCAAGCGAAAAAAATTGGAGTAGAAAGAAACTATTATTCCTATAACATACCTCAGTCTGGGGTAATGGCATTTACTGGATGCAGTAAATCTCTCATGCAGAGTTGGTCCATTTGTAAATACAAAAGATGGCACCTCCACCTGTTTTGCAAATTAACACCATGTACTACATTGAAGAGAGTAAGGCCTAGATTTAACTCCTGGGGGAGCTCAACTGCAATGGCAATGGAGTTACCTCCCCACCAAGACTATTGTCAGCCTGACAGATTTAAATGCGGGAGGTCCATAGTTTGATGACGGTGGAGACTACTCCACTGGTCAAACTTCTTTGATGGCCCGATGGGTTGAGGGCCATCAGAGGTTTGGCCATATGCAGGGTAACTAGAATTATACGTTTGTGCAGCTGCAGTGATTTTCATATATTTATAGATTTGCAGCATTTGCCACATAATCCATCATCTGCCGCACAATCTGCAGATTGCAATTTCTTTCTAGCTCAAATGGTTCAAACGTTACTAAAAATGCAGCAACATGTGTTGCTGTGCACAAAAAGGCCTTTTGCAAAGCTAGACTGGTTATCTTTTTGTTGCTTATAGCTATATTTGGATATTAAATTGGTACTAATGAGGTGCAACCAATGCCCATACAGTGTTACCAAGTTTAATAATGCCAAAATAATGAAGTAATACTACTACAAAATGTGCTGCATCATGGCACACAATTTGCCATTTTTGCCACATAACTTACTTAACCCTGCCACATAATTTGGTCCTCTATCCAGCCGCACAATTCCAGTGACCCTGGCTACATGTCCACACACCTAATTTAGATGGACAGAAGTAATCATTTTTCAATGCTCGTCACCACCAGGTAAAACCCGGCAGCAAGGGCCATTGGAAAATGCTCAATGCCCCTCACTATGGTAGGAAATACCCATGGCGAGGGGGGGCATTGTTATTTTAAATTTTTTTAAATCCCACTTTGACATTTTCTGTAATAAAAAAAAAAAACTTTGTACGTTTGCCATACGGCTCTGTGATTTTGACGGAGCCATACGGCAAAAATACGAAGCATTGACGGGAGCTGCTGTGGTGGTGGTTCTTGCCAATGCTAGAAGTGTCCGCTGGGAAAGTGAACATTTAAAAAGTTGGCTGTCGGCACTTTCGCCAAGGCAATGGAATAAAATTTAAATCAGGCCCTAAAGGGCTCATTATGATTTCGGTGGTCCGTCTGCCGGACTGCCAATGTGACAGCGAGGAAGCGGCCACCAAGCCGGCAGCCTTCTCACTGCCGTATTGCGATGATTTTGACGGGCTGGCCGGTGGAAACAGTGTGACGGCATTGGCTTCGGCTCTCAGAGAGTGCCATGGCAGACAGTATGCATTCTGAGTGTGCTGACAGGGGGGCCCTGCATGGCCCACGATATGGTCATGGACCGTGAAGGGGCCCCCCTGTAGCCCCAACTCTGCCATTCCGCTAGCCTTTTCAGGACGGCGACACCACCATGAAAAGACTGGCAGAAAGGAAAGTCGTGATCAGCATGGCGGTGCTGAGCTTGGGCCGCCGTGGCTGACCACAACTTTCACCGCCGCCAACCCGTCGGATCTCTGATCCTGGCAGTGGTGTGTTGCCGGTCCAACCGTCACCATCCTAATATGGAGGTTGGACCACCAAGTTTGCGCCGTACTCGTAATGAGGTCCTAAGTCTTTCATTGATTGTCAATAGAGTCCAAATTATTTGAAAACCTACTAAAAACACACTCATATGAACAACAAAGGTCTCAGAAACAGAAGCACTGCCATAATATAAAGTTCCAGGTTTAGAAATAACAAACAAGATTAAGACATTTTCTGGCTTGAAAAGGAGCCATGGTGAACTGAGATGTGCCGGACCCCAATTAGTGAACTTTAATACACCAGACTGCGCCCTTTATATAGCAGAACTGCAGGTAATGTTCCTAACCAGGCCAGAAAAGAAAATGCAAATGCCTTGAAAACAGACATTAATATGTGCATTATCTGTTATACTTTGCTATACACGAATGCATCCCTAATACGTTACAAAGGTTTAGTGCAGTCAACCATGATTTTTCTTGTTTCAATCCGATTTCATCTATTTTTTTACAGTTTTACAGGATCTTTTCTCTCTAATGCTGCTTCTCCATATTTGAATTAATCATCCCTGCGTGTCCATCAACATCCTTTTGTCCACTAAATCCATTAGACCTCATCAGACAACGTTTGTCCGCTGCCCACATGCCCCTCATCCCTTATTGACTGACCCCCTTGCAATGTAATCAAGTATCCATTTTCCAGTGCTCGAATTGGAAAAATGGACTTCGGAAACCCATTAACTGGGGATCAAGGTGTGGCACAGGAGAGAGGGTGAAGTCACGAGGGGCGGAGCTTCGAAAGCAGAGTCTCACAGTCCACTTACATTTATTTTAAAAAATCGGATGCAAAGAAATTGGCAGCAGGGACAAATGTGACAGCAAATCACATTGTCCACATGTGACTTGCTTAATTGGTCACACAGAGGCTGCATTTTATATATCTGAAAGGGTTAAGACACCTCCTCCAGAGATCTTTGTGTGCCCAGCAGTGGCGGCCGGTAATTTAAGGAGGTAAAGCACACTCACACTCATTCATTCACACACGCACATCCATTCCCAAGACTCATCAACATTCAAACATACACGCATGCACCAAACATTCATTTAAAAAACACACACACTTACCTTCAGCTCGGAGGTCCCAGGAGGGTTGGGACTGCTGCCTTTCCTCACTGGCTGACCTTAGGTCAGCCAATGAGGGAAGGCGGCAGTTCCAAATTCGTCCCAAAGTAGGTTGGGGTCAGTGAGACTGCTGACCCCACCCCACTCTGTGACGAGGTGTCACTGATTGACACTCGGCCTGGGCGTTTTAGGGCTTAAACCTGAAGCGCCCAGGGCAAAGTCAATCGGTGACGCTTCCCCTCGTCACCGAGTGGAAGGGCCTTGAGGCACCTTTGCTGAGCCGAGGAGGTCACGGCCACAGGAGCTGTGACCTTTTCAGCCCAGCAAAGTTCAGCTCAGGCAGCCAGGAGTTTGCGCAAATCAGGCAGTCTCCTGGCTGCTCAGCCTGAAAGCCACTCTTCATGAGGGGCAAAAGGTGGGGGGGCATGGCCCCTCCACCCTAAAGGACAGGTCACGGCTGGTGCCCAGAAACTTTGAGGGGATTATAATAGTGGTACGGAAACTCTGGTGATTAAGGCCGTTCGGGGAGCATTCTGTGTTTTGTCCAGTCACAGTTTTGACTCTTAAGGTAGCATAGAAGGTTAGCATGCCTGCTGCAAAGCACATCCTGTAACATGCAGATCGCAGATCTGTATTTTACGTAGATAAGTAAGCGAGACACTGCTTTTGACATTAGGATTCTTTTGTTATTTGCAGTTCATAAATTGCGATCCCTCTAACATGGCTCAGTGAGCTGTGAACTGACATCACGGAGCTGCATGCAAACGACATGGGTTTAGACCCTTATTGCTTGTTTCCCAATTCGCCATTAATCTAAGGATGCTCCAAAGGGTTTCTTTGAGTAGTGGTAAAGTGTTATTAATACAGACAACTACTGTATTACACTTAAAATCCTAACTTTTTGTTCCTACTGGCCGCGCATATAGCATGGTACCTACCATTAATGCTTAGCAATGGGGGTGATATGGGATTCCTACAGCTCGTAATCCCCATTATTTTATGTAATATTTCCTGCAGATTTAGATTGCCTCTGTATAATGTGTGCGTGTGAGGTAAAGCGCTCTGACACCCTACATTGGGATGAGCAGCGCTATAAAAGAAATGAATACAAAAATTAGTAAGTGCTATTCAAATCCTTATTTGTGCAGTCAGCCAAACAGAACTATACATCTGACATTCTTACAGTGTACGTACATCTGTTATAAATAGAGGTGTGTGTGTGTGTGTGTGAGAGAGAGAGAGAGAGAGAGAGTTTGTTTTTATGTATATGTAAAAACCCCAGGTGAAATCCAACAGCGACCTCTTTGTACCCAAACGAGACCACCCGGTCCCAAGTACTTACTAGAGAATACATTTGTTTGGGGGGTGCCCATTTCCTTACTTCCTTCCACACACAGTACCGCAGTTACATCACAGTAATCCATGAATCTCTGGCATACATCACAGGCACCTGTTCACCATGGTCCATCATTGCCTCGAGGGGTTATGGTGACATTATAAGGCTGGAGGCCAAGTGTTTTGTAAATATCACTAGAAAACTGAGGGGCAGATATACAAGAATGTGGTGCATCGGTCCCGATGCACCACTTTTCTTGCGTACCCCTACCGCCACCTAACAACACCATGGATGCGCCGTATTTACAATCCAGCGCACCATGGCGGTCGTTAGCACAATGGTGTCAAAACTTTTGACGGTATTGTGGCCCTTTGCTACACCAGCATCAAACGTTTTGACACTAGTGCAGCAAAGCACAGGGAGGCCCATTGAATATAATGAGTGCATCATTTTAACGGCTGCTCTGAGCAGGCGTTAAAATGATGGAAATAATGACGCAGTGAAATGTTGTAAATGTCACTGCACCATTTTTCTGGCCTCCCTCTGCCAGAACTCCCCCCCTCCTTGCATACATCATGCCTGACACAGGCATAATGTGGCGAAACAGGTCGGAAAGTGCTTTAATCACTGGCTTTGTCTAATCTCACCTACAAGTGCACCCATAACCAAGAAGCAAGGGCGTGAAGACAAATCTCTTTTGGACTGTCTAGCATTTCTGAGCTTTTAGGGGCATATTAACAAGAAAGTGATGCATCATAGATGATGCGCCAGTTTTCTTGCGCCCACTACCGGCACCTAACGACACCATGGTTGTGTCGTATTTACAATACAGCACACCATGGCAGTCGTTAGCATAATAGCGGCAACATTTTTGATGCTATTGTGGCGCTTTGCTACACAAGCGAAAAAAGTTTGACTTTAGTGCAGCCCAGCACAGGGAGGCCCATTGAATATAATGGGTGCATCATTTTAACGCCTGCTCTGAGTGGGCATTAAAAATGACAGAAAAAATGGCACAGTGAAATGTTGTATATTTCACTGCATCCTTTTTTCAGGCCTCCCTTTTGGGGGATCGCCCCCCCCCCCCTCTTACATGCATTATGCCCGACACAGGCATAAAGTGGTGCAAGGGTTTACAAACTGGTGCAATGCAAGCACTGCACCACTTTGCAAATATGACAAGGCAGAAAAGCCACATTAGCGGTGCCTTAGCATAAAATAAATGACTCAATAGTGGCACTAAGGTGGCTCAAGGGGCTTGTAAATATGTCCCTTAGTTTTCACAGACCCTTTCTCCAAGGTTTCTAACCCAGCGCTTCTCATACTATGGGCAGTGACTTGCTGGTGGGTCCGGAGCAGACTGCTGGTCATGGCCTACTGGTGGGTCTTGTAAGGCTGAACAATAAATAACAGTTCCTTTCAATTCTGTGTTTGACTTGTCACATTTGCTGTGCTTCAAAGACAGGGGTCCAATATCAGGCTACGTCTTGTGACAAATTGTTGTGGGATTGGTATTTACTTTTCTTTCTATAACTTGAAAGGGAGAGGAGTTTTTAAAGTGAATTATGTGACAATTTTGCTGAAATACAGGGAATGTGAAAGGAAAGGCTGTTGTTTTTTTGCAAACACACAATAGAATATAAATACCTGGAAATGAAATGTTTTGTAAGCAAAAATCAAGCACTTTTTTTGTAATTCTGAAGTACGTTGGAACGGAGATTTTAATTCGATCAAAACAAATGAAGACACTTTACCAGGTGATACACAAATTATAAATATTCACAGAAACCCAATTTCCACACATGATCATTAGTGTGCTATGTTGTTTTATTAATAAAACTATCTGTCTGTGCGGTTAGTGGCCATTTCGATGGAACATATGTTGTCTGTAAATAACTAAGCCACATGATGCTTTAATTGCATTAAAAAAAAAATCGCTTGTCGAGTCCTTTAACGGTAGGTGTGTTGCAAACATTTGTTATTCTAAAATGTGGGTCATGTTTCTATAAATGTTTGGGAAACACTGTTCTTAACCCTTCCAGCCCTACGTGTAAGCCTGTGGATATGCTGTGAGTGAGTCCTGACAGACATATTAACTGACAGCTATCTTAACCACTATGGGGCATGTTTAAGAGCCCCTAGCATCCCCTTTAGTGTCGCAATAGTGTCATTTTTTACTCTAAGGCGGCACTAAAGTGGCTTTTTCCATGGGCCATATTTACAAACTGGCACAATGCATGCCTTGCACCACTTTGAAAACCATTTGCGTCACTTTATGCCTGCGCCAGGCATAATGTATGCAAGGGGGGCGTTCCGGCGCTAGGAGGCCGGCGAAAATGGTGCAGTGAGATGTAAAAGATTTCATTGCGCCATTTTTTGTGTCATTTTTAACACCGATAAATGCCGCTCCCTTAGAAACCTATGGGCCTCCTTGCACTTTGCTATACTGGCGTCAACATTTTTTACGCTAGTAGAGCAAAGCGCCACAGTAGCGTAAAACATTTTGACACTGTTGTGCTAACGACCGCCATGGTGCACCGTATTATAAATACGGCGCAACCATGATGTCGTCATGTGCCGGTAGGGGGGCAGAGAGAAAGTGGCACATCAGCTCAGATGCACCACTTTTTCTTGAATATGGGTCTATATTTACTGGCCAAGGTTGCCAGATGGTAAGATAGGTGGATTAATTTCCCCTCTGCACAGATGCACTTCCAGTACCGGTAATCAGTTTCACATGATTGTGTGTCAGCTGTAAAGCACTGTCTGGAGGTTACAGGTCTGAATCTTTGTAAGAAAGGTTACTGGGCTCTAGAATTATTTGCTTTGATCACAGTGTAACGAGGTTACAAGTTACAAACTGGATACAATATATCAGCGGGTTATGCAACCCCTGCAAAGGCTTGCCTGTAGTTTGCAGGAAGTGCGACTTCATGAGACAGTATCTTTCTTGCATGCACTCAAGACAGGATATTGCATGTTTTCAGTGGTGTCAACTTTCTCTCCCTCGTTTACACATTTTATTCGCTTCTAAAGTCACTAGTCTTCTATGACAGTGTGTAAAAATGTAAACTTTTATATATCCTTTAAGGTTATGACTGATTACTGGATTGAGCCTACCGCAGCCAGAACACACAAAGCCCCCCCCAAAAACTAACAAAGGTTGCTAAATGGTTATAATGCGGACGGTCGTTGGACAGGACTCAAGGAAATCCTTATTTTCAATCTCTGTTTATTCGGCCTCTGGTGTGATTTCGAAATGGCGGCAACATTACTTCTCTAGAAAAGTGAAAATATTGCCATGTTCGAGGTCCCAGCAAACATAGTCGTCATTAGGGAATGGGGCAGAGGGGCCTACGGTTTCCAGGGCTCTCTTTCTGCATGCAACATTTATGAGTGTTTTAATTGCACGGTCACTAGATGGAGCCGGACGCCATGTTTTCTCTTTCCTTGAAGCATATTTTTCCTACTACTTTGAAACAGGTGTTGCTTGTTGCACCTGGCCAAATCGGGAGAAGCATTCAGAGGGCCTCGCATTACGTTTTAGCCCTATGCCTCGCACTAACTTCTGATAAGCGTCAGCATGGCTCCATATCATTTGCGGCTTGTGGGAGGGAAAAGGGGAGGAGCGTGGCAGAGGGGATGACATAAAAAGGTACCTTTTTCACACCACTCGCTCGCTCCGATCCGTTTGGCCCTGCATTGTAGGCACATGCTACCAGCCTGCCCTGCGCCCAATCCTAATGCTGCTTTCATGCTACTGGCAGTATGAAAGCAGCATTAGGATTGGATGGAGCGCCCACCCAGGGCGCTCTGAGGCAGAGTGGAAGTCTCTGCCTGCTCTCTCCAACCCAGCACTGCATTGCCGGGTTGGAAAGAGCCTAGTGCGCATGTATGTATGGCCGGCCCGAGGCGGCCAGCCAAACATACATGTGCACTGAGAGGGAGTGCTGTACACTTCCCCTCTGACCCTGTCATGCCTGTGGCCCTGCTTCTTTTACAGTAAAAGCATAATAAACACAGGCCCATATTTATGAAAAATGGCTCACAACTACGCTAACGCAGTTGTGCGTCATTTTTCTTAACTCAAGCTAATGCCATTCCTTAAAGCCATCTGTGCGAAATATTTATGTAATGATGCATGATGGTGCTAAGAAATGGCTAGTGTAAAAAAAAAAGACGTTAGCCGGAGGGGGATGGAGTTAGGAGTAATGGCGCTAGTGGGTCAGAAATGACGTTAGGCTGGTTAGCCGCAAAATATCTGCCACTAATCAGCCTAGCATCATTTTCTGATGCACAAGCAGCCAAAAATGATCCTGTCTAAGTTTAGACAGGAGTCATGCCCACCACCCCAGTGCCCACCACAGGGGACCGGTGTCCCCTGGGCAAGCTCAAAATACCCAGTGCCAGGCAGAGGGCCCCATGTAAGAGGGCCCCCAATGGCACAACACCCACATACACAAACACCTACCTGCAACTTACCTGGGAAGTGCTCCCTCCACCTGTAATGTCCCTGTGGTGTGGGAAGTGGTGTTCCTGGGGCTTGTTGTGGGCATCTTTGTGCCCATTCCATGGTGTCTAACCATGGAAATGGGCCTATCTGCATCCTAATGCCAGGTGTTAAATAATTATTTAGGGCCGCCTCCTCCTTGCACTTCGTTTCTGTGCCAGAAGGTAAATATGGCACTAGGGGGTTAGCATTGTGTTTAGGATGGGAATGCCTAACTTGAATCTCATTGTCACAAGGTGGTTTTGTGCATCCTATACATGGCCTTAACTCCAATATTGTGATGCTAGATGGGTCTAGCGTCAAAATATAAATATAGAGTTAGGTTAGCACCATTTTAGTGCCAAAATAAATGGCGCTAAAGCGACGCTAGCCATCCATAAATATGGGCCACAGTTTTTATGTTTTTACTCTAAGAGTTTTGCAGTTGCTGGAGGGGTGGGCGATGCTCCTCCGCCGGGGACCCCATGGCCAGCCCCGTCATCCTTTTCACTCTCTGCTTTGCAGAGAGTGAAAAGCGCAACGGGTGCTGGTGCACCCTACGCACCACAACATTGCCGCCGGCTCTATTATGAGCCGGCGGCAATGTTGTGGGCTGTTTCTCGCTGGGTCCACTGACCCAGTGGGAAACTCTTAATAGGGGCCGCTGGAAGGGGACCGCACTGGTGGTAACCTGACCGCGGGATTTCGGCGAACGGCCTTTTCCGTCTGCCGAAGTCGTAATTAGGGGCAATATCTTTACATATATACTAGACTCATTTCTAGTGCTCTACGTTCACCGTTGGTTCTCGTATATTGCTTCATTGAATAACACTCATTGCATTATCCGGAAGTCTTGTGTTCCCTACTCTGACAAGCCTACTAATGTGCTCTTCACCTATGGGCAACTATTCATGTCTCCAAGTTGTTACAATTAGGTCTCCCTGTTTTATGGTATTTTTTCACATTTCCGTCTGTATTTATCCATATTTATTTTTTGGTAATTTATTTTTGCAGTTATTCATATTTGTTTTGCGTTTTGTGAAAAAATGAGGCTGAAGCTAGTATAACCTATCAATCCGCATAGCTATTGACCTGGCAGATATGACTGACTGCAAATGGAATCACTCAAGAACAACCCAACGTCCGTTTTTATCCACATTTAAATATAAATACAGACTGGAAAATAAATGGTTTTCTTGTCTGTATGTATCTGTAAAAATCAGTAACAATGGAAAACAGGGAGCCTTAGTTATAATTACTGAAATCACTAATTGAAATGCAGAAAACAGGGCAAAGCGACTCTAGGGAAGCACTCCTGTGCGCTGCAAGGCCTGACAACCCCCTCACAGGCGCTTTCTTGCTGACTCTGAAAGCGCTTTTAATGAGACGTCTGGTGCAGCCAACCTACTGACCCGCATTCACGCCGGAGCATTGATGACACACCCTGAGGCCGGAGTGCAGCTCTACAAGGGAGTCTATCAGGTCTGAACAGAGGGCACGCAGAACACACAAGGCCATTCCTTCCACCGAGTCATAAAGTGAAAATAGGGAAAATGGCTGCGCCGGGATTCAGAGATAATGGGATGTCAGCCTTAATTGGGCCTTGAGAGCTCATGGGACGACCAGGATGAGGAGCAGCAGACCGTGGAGCTCCTGTCAGCTGGAATCACCTGTCTCGAGGCTGGACGTGCTTAGGTTCACACAGCACCTGTCAAGAGACAGCTGAGGTTTCCTGGATAATGTCATATTTAGAAAATCTTGAACTGGGGAGAGAATGTGAGGAAAGCCTCGCTCTGACAGCCCTAGAGGCCGAAGACTTTCATTTAGAAATCTGTGTGCAAAGGGGGAGGGGCAGCTCACCAGAGTAAAGAGAAGAACCTGGGGTAGATTTACAAGAAACTGGTGCATCAGTGCTGATGCGTCAGTTTTCTTGCGTTGCCCCTGCCCCACCTAACGACACCATGGGTGCGCCGTATTTACAATACGGCGCATGTTAAGCCAATAGCATCAACATTTTTTATGCTATTGTGGCGCTTTGCTGAACTAGCGTAAAAAATGTTGACGCTAGTGCAGGAAAGTGCAAATGGGTGCGTCAATATCACACCTGCTATGAGCAGGCGTTAAAAATGGCGCATAAAATGGAGCAGTGACATCTTGTAGAGCAATGAGTGTCTGCTCTCCCTTGTTGTCTTTGGAAGCAGACTATAAAATCTCTTTGCGGTTAATACTTTCCACTCCTTTACTAGCTCTTTGGAGTACCCATTTTGGGTATCCCCATTCTTTAAACCTCCCCATTACACCTCCGCATTCTGTGAAATATATACTAGCTTTGCTGCAAATTCTTTTTGCCCTCAGTAGTTCACCATGGGGAATACTCCACTTCAGATTTTCTGGATGACTACTGAGGGCATGCAGCTGACAGTTCTCTGCTATATATATATATATACATATATATACACATACACATATATATAGATTCTTCACGTGGGTCCCACCATCGCAGAGTCCTGATGGTGGCGGTTCGTGTGCAGGTCGGGCACGCCATCAAAATCCACCACTCACCACTTCCACTCATGAGCGTGCAAATAGATTTACTTTAATTTATTCTCCAATCTTCAATAAACACCAACAACACTCCGGATGGCACACCCAACGGGTGTACAACGCCTTGTTGTAAATACATACACACAATAAATTAGCAAATGAACTGGAAACAATTTCAAAAATACCAATTTAATTACACATAAAAGAGTAAACAATATATAAAAAACAAATTTTACTAAAAATATATTATACATTACAAACATTACTAATTAAAAATATATAATTTAAAAGACACAGAAACCTAATAATAACAATATAATTTTAAACATTATAAACATAACTTTAAATTTCTAGGACTAATACATACACTATTCCCACTCCATTCTGTGCAACAACAGGGAAAGCGTTGGATTCAGAAGGGGTAAAATTTACTGTTCCCACTCCAGTCTGTGCAACAGTAGGAAAAGCGTTAGAATCAGGAGGGGTAAAATGTACTATTCACACTACAGTAAATGCAACAGTAGGGAAAGAGTTGCACTCAGGAGAGGTAAAATTTACTATTCCCACTCTAGTCTGTGCAATAGTAGGAAAAACGTTTGACTCAGGAGGGGTAACATTTACTATTCCCACTCCAGTCAATGCAACAATATGGAAAGCGTTGGACTCAGGCGGGGTAAAATGTACTAGTCCACTACAGTCAGTGCAACAGTAGGGAAAGTGTTGGGCTCAGGAGAGGTAAGATTTACTATTCCCACTCCAGAGTGTGCAACATTAGGAAAAACGTTGGACCCAAGAGGGATAAAGTGTACTATTCCCAATCCAATATGTGCAACAGTAGAGAAAGCGCTGGACTCAGAAGGGGTACAATTTACTATCCCCACTCCAGTCTGTGCAACAGTAGGGAAAGTGTTGGGCTCAGGAGAGGTAAAATTTACTATTCCCACTCCAGAGTGTGCAACATTAGGAAAAACGTTGGAGCCAAGAGGGGTAAAATGTACTATTCCCAATCCAATGTGTGCAACAGTAGAGAAAGCGCTGGACTCAGGAGGGGTACAATTTACTATCCCCACTCCAGTCTGTGCAACAGTAGGGAAAGCGTTGGGCTCAGGAGAGGTCAAATTTACTATTCCCACTCCAGAGTGTGCAACAGTAGGAAAAACATTGGACCCAGGAGGGGTACAATTTACTTTTCCCACACAAGTCTGTGCAATAGCAGGGAAAGCATTGGACTCAGGAGAGGTAACATTTACTATTGCTACTACAGTCAGTGCATCAGTGGGGGAAGCATTGGAATCAGGAGGGATACAATTTACTATTTCCACTCCAGTTGGTGCAACCATAGGGAAAACGTTGGACTCAGGAGGGGACAATTTACTATTTCCACTCCAGTCTGTGCAACAGTAGGGAAAACATTGGACTCAGGTGGGGTACAATTTACCATTTGCACTCCAGACTGTGCAACAGGAGGGAAAGTACTTCATTTCAAACACATACCTTATTTTCATACAAGAATTAATTTAATAAAATTATAAAATTATTAACATAAAATTAAATATATATTAAAAAAACAATTAAACAGTTAAAATAATTATACATTTTTAAATAGTATAAGAAAAACTGTTATTTAATCATTATTACATTAAATTTTCACTCTACTCACACATTTAACTTATATTTAAATTTAAAAATATATAATAATTATACAATTTACATAAGTAATCAACAATTATTTAACAATAAAGTATAATTAATCAAATATAAAACATATACAATTATAAATATTATTTAAACAGATAAAGAAATGTAAAAAACTATATTTCCCATCTTATAAAATTGATATTTTTGTCAACTCAATATTTCTGCAACTCTATACTTTTGATTCAATATTTTGGCCGAAAACCACTGTGGCCACCCTCCCACATGATAGTGCAGGAAAAAATAAGGTGTCAGATATTATAAGACTTCCCTTCTCCTCTTTAGACCTGGCTTGACAGCATAGCTCTCCGCAATACCTATTGTTACCAATACTGGAAAATAAACCCAGAATGTAGTTTAGCTCTGTCCATCAGGTTATTTCTCGCTCACCTTTATACTCTTGTCTACTTGGTGAATTGTTCCTCCTCCTATGGAGTGCTTGCACTGCAATGAACAGGAGTGTATTTATATCCAAATGGTACACTGAACAATCACAAATTAAATTATTTATCACATAGATTAATTGTGTATGAAAAGCAATCTTTTTTTTGTTTTTTCCACTACAGCAAACTTTTTTCAAAATGTTTTACTTAGGAATCAAAATGCAAGCTAGGCCTATAGGCTTTGCCAGTGCATGTTAAGCTTTTTGGTGGGCCCTCTTGAAGGTTTATTTTACTCCGTTATTGTAGGAAGCTGGCTCTGTATATACTATATCAAAATGAGATATAGGCCCATATTTAAGAAAAATGTCGCACAACTGCACTAACGCAGTTGTGCTTCCTTTTTTTTTTGCATTAGCTAACGCCATTCCATCGCACCATCCACGCACCATATTTAAGTAATGACGCATGATGGCGCTGAGGAATGGCTAGCGTAAAAAAAAGACGCTAACCGTGTGGGGTTTGGCGTTAGGGGGAATGGCGCTAGTGGGTCAGAAATGACATTAGACTGATTAGCTGCAAACATTTTGTCGCCACTCTGCCTAGCATCATTTTCTGACACACAAGCAGCCAAAAAATGATCCCTGTGTAAGTTCAGACAGGAGTCATGCCCACCACTTCAATGCACACCACAGGGGACCAGTGTCCCCTGGGCAAGCCCACGTAAGGGGCTCCCCAATGGCACACAACACACATACACACACACACACTTACCTGCAACTAACCTGGTATGGGCTCCCTCCTCCTGTAGTGTCCCTGTGTAGTGGGTGGTGGTGTTCCTTGGGCTTCGGGTGGGTATCTTTGTGCCCATTCCATGGTGTTTGCATGCGCCATTATTTAGGCCCATCTCCCACCAGCACGGCGTTTCTGTGTCTGGAGGTAAATATGGTGTTGGGGAGCTAGCGTCATGTTTAGGACGGTAACACCTACCTTGCATCTCATTAATGTAAGGTGGGTTCGCACATCCTAAACATGGCGCAAACACCAATATTTTGATGCTAGACGGGTTAAGCATCAAAATATAAATAAATGGCGCTAAGGCGACGCTAACCATCCATAAATATGGACCAAAATGTGCACATAGTCCAGGGGTTCCCGAGAGGCTTAACAAAGGCTAAAGTAGATAATACTAATGCTCTCTTTTATGGTAGTGTGGTCGAGCAGTTAGGCTTATCAGAGGGTAGTGCAAAGCATTTGTTGTGCACACACAGGCAATAAAGGAATCACACACTCAATAACTAACTCCAGGCCAATGGTTTTTATATAACAAAAATATATTTTGTTACTTTATTTCTAGAAGCACAAGATTCAGTTTGCAGGTAAATATATTTGCAAGTAAGTAGCAAGCATATGTATCAACACCACTTTGTTTCAATTTGGCAAATTATACGGTTTTCAAGTAAATAGCAGTAATCTGTTTTAAAAGTTGACAGTGCAATTTTCAAACACAGTTCTGGGGGTAGCAGAGTTTTGAGGTAAGTACAAGACTTACAGTTCCACTCTCCAGGGATTAGGATGTCCACAGGTTGGAGTTCAAGTGTGCCACAAACACCCACCACCAGCAACACAAGACCAGCCGGGTGCTGGGGTCAAAGTTGGTGCAAGATTTAAATATGGAGACTGGGGCACTTGGAACTGGCTCTGCCAGCAGGTAAGTACCGGCGTCTTTGGAGTGCAGACTCAGGGGGTTCAGGTCAATACCAAACACACACCCTTAGCAGCACAGGGGCGGCTGAGTGCAGGGTGCAAACAGAGCGTCGGGCTCCCAATGCTTTTCAATAGGGGGACCCCTGGGGTCACAAAGATTCTGCAAGCCAGGTCCAGAGGGTTGGTTCCGTAAAACCACAGGCTGGACAAGGAGGAGGGCTTCCTGCTGAATGTTGCTGGACCAGTAGTCAGATTCCCAGAGGCCAGGTACCTTTAGGCGTGGGGTATCTTCATCTGGTTCTCTCGCGATCAGAGGGGTTCTCCAGATTGAGGCTGCAGGCATCGTCGGGTTGGCCAGGAGGGGTCAACCCAGGGTGGACACTAGGTCGAATCTCCTGGGGACCTGCTCTGGACTGGTGGGCCACCTGGACACTGGCCATGGCCATCGGGTGCAGAGAAGGCAGGACCTGCGGATCTGGGTTGGTGCTGGAGTCCTTTGCTGGAGTTTCTTTTCGGACTGGGCCGCTATCCATGAGAGATCTTGGTCCTCTGATGTGCAGGCAATCCTCTTGGGTCTTTTGAGATGTTGCTGATATTGCTGGAAGCGTCGCCTTTTTGAAGCACGGGCTTCAGAAGCCGGAGACAAGCATGAAGAGCTGGGGCCAAATCAGTTGGTGTCTTCAGTCTTCTCTGCTGGGGGTCAGCTTAGCAGTCCTTCTTCATTCTTCTTGTCATTTTCTTGAGGTCACCAGGAATCTGGGGAGCTAGGTAAGGGGGGGAGGCTAAATTCTAGATTTAAGGGCATTACAGGGTCAGAGGGCAGTAGCCAATGGCTACTCTCCCTGAGGGTGGCTACACTTCTAACCCTATCGGTCCCTGTCCTCCAAATCGGGATGGAGGATTCAGCTCTGGACACCGTAGGGGTAGTACCTGCTGAAGTGGTCACTCCTCCTTGTTTTTCCTAATTTTCCTGCCAGACTTGCTGCCAAAAGTGGTCTTTGCTCTGTGGGTGGACATCTCTACTAGCTGGAGTGCCCTGGGGCACTGTAACAGGAGGCCTGAGCCCTTGAGGCTCACCACCAGGTGTTACATTTCCTGCAGAGTGGAGGTGTGAAGCACCTCCACCCAGTGTAGGCTTTGTTTCTGGCCTCAGAGAGCCCATGAGGTCAGAAACTTGTCTGGATGTGGAAGGCTGGCACATAAAGGTCAGTCCTGCACTAGACATTTGGCTAAAACACATGGGGCGTCTCTAAGATGCCCTCTGGGTGCATTTTTTTATACACCCAACACTGGCATTAGTGTGGGGTTAGTGCGCTGAAAGGTTTGATACCAATCTCCCCAGACTCCAGTGAAGCCATCATGGAGCTGTGGAGTTCATAATGACAAAATCCCAACCAATGTACTTTATATAGCCAAACTGCACTTACAATGTCTAAGAATGGACTTTGACACTGTAGGGGCATATTGCTCATGCAACTATGCCCTCACTTGTGGTATAGTGCACCCTGCCTTAGGGCTGTGACTTACCTATGTCACAGGAAGTGGCTTGTGGGCATGGCACCCTGAGAGGGGTGCCATGTCAACTTTTTCTTTTTCTCCCCCCACACACACACAAGCTGCATGTGCTTGGTGAGGGGTCCCCTAGGGTGGCATAATACATGCTGCAGCCCTTGGGGACCTTCCCTGGCCACAGGGCCCTTTGTACCATGGGTACCTTTTACAAGGGACTTAGCTGTGTACCGGGGTGTTCCAGTTTAGGGAAAGATCACTGGTGCTGGGGCCTGGTTATCAGGATCCCAGCACACTCTCAGTCATGCCTGCATCAATATCAGGCAAAAAGTGTGGGGGGTAACCATGCCAAAATGGGCACTTTCCTACAGTTATGAAACAGTGTTTCCCTGCTCTTCAACCTTTGCGGTTGTTGACTCTTGTGCATGCTTTGCTTCCTCATCCAATAAATGCAGTGAATGGAAACATGTTGTTTCAGAATGGAAACAATGGTTGATTTTGCATCATTTATTGGTGGCATCTATGGGCACAGACTGGGTTACCTAGCTTGGTATATTGATAAGTTGCATTTTTACTTCCGGATTGTACACTGTTGGTGAGGCTTTCCCTTTACTCCTACACTGCGTATGTGACAACGTATGACATTGTGATGGGTGTTTGATGCACTGGTCGCATTAGAAACTCCCACCTGCGAGGTGGCTTGCACCAGCTCCGGTCGAGTGGCCATTGCACTCAGACGGAAGCAGAGGTTTGCACCTGTTATGTGGTGCTAGGTAGAGATTGGAGTTGCCATTGCATTATGCCGGTGGGAGCGATATGGTTGTTTATTGTGTTCTATTTTAGCTTTCTTCTGTTTTGGACCTTGTGAACATGTCCAGGATGGACTCCGTGAGCTTGCACCGGCACAAAGAGGTTCATCTAAAACAGTGCCAACCCTGGCACAGGGCAGTGTCTGGATTTCAGACTTTGAGGTGTCCTGTAGACCTGATAGTCACTACTGTTCATTCCAAGCATGTGAAGCCAGTACAGTCTTAGAATTAATTACACAATCATTAAAGCAACACCAGTCCTGCTCAGGATCCATGGAGACATGATACATACCCACTTCTGGGAGACCCTGCACCCATCAGGGTGCCTCTGTGCTTAATGTGTTGCCTACAATAGGATAAGTGAGGACAATGTTGTGGTCGTCTGCCTTGTGCATTTTTCTGCCTCGATCCATTGACTGCTCTGTCAGTCAAGCCCTCTGCCAGCTCCATGACATCTTTCACTGGTTGAATCGTAAAGACGCAGTCACCCTGTCCCTCTCCCACCTCCTGGTCAAATTCCAAACTATGTTTTTGCATTAGGAGTATTTCTGTTCAAGTACTGATTGTTTACTGATTGGGTACCACAGTCAGCAGTGAGCTTTCAGGACTAGGCGATAAAATAAACATAATTGAATTTTAGGATATTCATGTAGCCTCTTCTGCATGATAATCTATGAACATCCAAAAATTTCTCAACATGTGCCTTACAATATATTTTACAACCTGTATTTAAGTTTGATGTGAAGCCTGAGGATGGGTGGTTAGGTGGTGCTTGCAAGTCCTTGCTTTGGCTGTCACCTCTTCCGTGGTCAAGTACACAGCCTTCTCCATGGTCCAATCCTAATTCGTGATACGCTTTTTGAAAGGGTCCAAGGGCCATTGATGGGGGTTGGTGTCTCCTACCTCACACTGTTGTATGTCATCACTGTCAGCCATACTGCAACCTAGGGCAGGTGGTGGGAACACTTGAATATAGCAGATGATATGGTGGCCAACTTCTTACTCACAGGTGAAGCTTAATGATACCAGGCAGTATTATGGAGTTCACAACTCTAACTTGCTTATTGGCAGAATGCATTGTGTAGAATGGTTCCATATGTGCAGAAGGAATGTAAAAAATGTGTTGTTAATAAAAATTAACCCTCTTTGCAGTCACTAACATGAGCTCTCAGCAGTATGTCTGTTGCTCGGTTACTGCTTGAGAGATCAGCAGGAGAGCTACCACAATCTTACTCAGTGAACAAACATCCCAGGTGCACAGCAGCTGTGATAATGATTGAACATAATGTCTTGACCCTGCAAATGAAAACGACTCCTGCATGTGTGCCCCTAAGAAAGATGGTTGCTAGTACAAATGTCAAGCTTCCATGTTTTCTACATTTGTCACTCAGAGAAGAGCATGCTCAACCCAGCAATGATAGGTATTTAGAGGGTGCCACTTGAGGATCCTGTGCAAGAAGTCTACTGCTTGTGAAAGGAGATGAATGTCCATAAATCCAAAAGCAGGGGACTCTGTGACATCCAAATGAGAGGTACCATACATGCAGCAGAAAACAGAGATGTTATCACAGAGCAGGATCCTGCAAACCGTGAAACCACACTCAGAGCCTTAGAGACAGTGCTGCTGCTTGCCCATCTACGATTCCTCTAAATGGAGATGGAACTAGTGCCCTCATCCAGCCCACAGCCCTCATATGGACCCAATCCAAGGCTTACACGTTCATCTATCCTTTAACGTGTCTACCTGACTTCTGGTCATCGTCTGATGAAGGTCTCCTTTTGTACAAAACCTTTCACACAACCTGCCTGTAACTATAGGTGTTGTATGCCAATGTCAAAGCCTGCTTCAAGTCCATGCAGTTCTTCACTGGTACTTTTGATCAAATGTAATTGAAGTATCCATTGTTTGGCCCACCCATGTTGTGAAACTCAATGTGGAAACTTTCCCCTTTAAAATGAAATTTAAATTCTATTTAGTTTTCACCATTGTTGCATTCTTGAAATATTTAAAACACACTGTTTACCACTAATTTTCCAAAAATGTCTTGGTGCATGTGCCCCAAGCTTTATGTAAAGTTAGTTTAAATTTGTTGAGAGTTAAATTAAAACTTAATTGACAAAGCTGAGCCGAATTGGGAACTCCATACTTTGCAAGCTGATTAAGTTTCCTAGCTTTACTTGACATAATATTTTCCCTTAGGGTCTTCCAGGTGTGATGCTTTTCTGATGCAGAATGTCCCAGGTAGGACATCCTCTCGCAAAAAAAGGCTAGTGTGAGGACTGGACATCCACCACCTCAGGTAAGAGGTGTAGTAGGAAGGGCCATGATCTGAGGCCAGCTTATTAAAAAAACAAAAAGAACTCCACAAGCTTTGCATTTCACAAAGCTTGAACAGTTTAGAAAATACACGAAGTTGTGAGTCAGCTGACTTTACAGTTTTCACCCCTTTTATTTAAATCCCATCTAATTGACCGGATTTAAAGCGGGATTTTTGAACCTTGAGAGTGTTTTAATATGTACCTTAAAAAAAGACATATTCCTTTACATAAAATCACATGGTGTGAACCCTGAATATTGAAACCAGAATATTAATGGCACTGATTAGTGAGGACAGAATATCAAATCTAATTTATTGACAGGTAAGTAAGTATAGATTTTCTGTACCTTACTCCAGATACATGTACCTATGCAATATACAGTATATCTTCAAGGTACATAGATATGAAGTTAGGAGCAGTAAATCTATGCCTCCCTATATGCACTTATCTTTCGATATTCTGTCCTCAACATTTTTATACTAGGATATTCTGGATCAATAATTAATCATAACAGTAATAAAAAGACACTGAAAAGCATTTGGGGCCAGATGTAGAAACTTCCGAGTTTGCGACTCGCAAATTGTGAGTCTGAGCAACTCTCAATTTGCAAGTCGCAAACACAGATGCAGGATGGTGTCCCTGACACCATCTGTGAATCGCAAGGGGGTCGCAAAGACCCACCTCATTAATTTTAATGAGGTGGGTCGCAATTTGCGACCCCCTTGCGATTCGCAGCACTCACAGGGATGGTGGCCTGCTGGAGACAGCAGACCACCATGTCTGTGACTGCTTTTTAATAAAGCAGTTTTTTTTTTGTATTGCAGCATGTTTTTCTTAAAGGAAAACGAGTTGCAATACAAATGAAAAAATGAAACGTTTTTGTTTCATTTTTTCAGAGCAAGTAGTGGTCCATGGCACCACTGCCTGCTCTGAAAAAATGTTTGCAGGGCCATTCACAAAGGGGAAGGGGTCCCATGGGGACCCCTTCCCTTTTGCGAATGGTTACCACCAGTGTGACACTGGTGGTAACTGCGAATTGCTTTGCGACCGCGTTCGCAGTCACAAAGCAATTCTGCATTGCGATGCGAATCGCAAAGAGGAAGGGGAACACCCCTTCCTATTTGCGAGTTGCATTCCCATTTACCAGGTAACCGACTCTCAAAATGGGAATGAGCATCTCGATGTGCTTTTTGCATGGCGCAAACAGTGAAATTCGCTGTTTGCGCCATGCAAAAAGCTTTGTACATCTCGCCCTTGGTGCTTTAAAACCTTCCATATGGTACCTTTTTCCCTTTGTTAAAGAATGCAGTTATAGTGCACAGCTGTAATTTTTGACCATAGCCTTCAACACAGAGCAAGAGAGAGAAAGACTGGAGAGGAAGGAAGAAGGAGGAAGCAAAAGAATGGAAAACAAGCATTAGAAAAGCCAATAGGTCTCACTTTGGTTTTGCCAATGCCTTTTGGTGATGTTGAACAACATTGGCAAGATGCTGTACATGATGGCCAAAAGAAAAGGCTTCTGTTTTTTTTTGTGAAATGTCCCGGTTTTTAGCTTTACAATTCTGGTCACCTTATGCAATACAAGAGAACTAGCAACATGGACAACAGGGGCGATAGGCACACGAGGAAGTAAGCTGGAAAACATGTGCACTCTCATGGACTGCGCTTAAGCAAAAAGAAAGGTTAGTTCCCCAGTAGTAAGCAGTGGAAGGATAGAATCCAGCCAATGAGAGAGATGGTAAAGAAGCAATGTTGCACGGGAGGGGCAAAGGCAAGATGTTCATGCTGAGACAGGAAAAGTCTCTAGTTAAGAACAAGCAAATGAGGTTATCAATAAAGACAAACAGGCCCTAGCACCTTATTTATCCTCCTGTGCAAAAATCACACACGGGGGAGGAGGGGTCAAAAAATGGTGGAAAGCTTGCTTTGCACTATTTTTTAACGCCTGGGTCAGGGCAGGCGTTAGGGCACCTGTGGGCTTATTCCATGGTGTTCCAGGCCCCAGGGACACCTCCACCCACACCAGAGGGACAGTGGAGGATGGGGGCCCCCATCCCAGGTGAGTATAGGTATGTACAGGTAAGTATATTATTATTTTTTTAAAGCGCCTTTGGGGCCCTGAAATGGGCCCCCATACATGGCACAGGGTGCAATGGCCATTCCCAGGGGACCCTGGTCCCCTGTGCTGGCCATTGGGGTGGTGGGCATCACTCCTGTCTTTTCTAAGACAGGAGTCATGTGGTATGGATGGTTTTGCGTCAGAAAATGACGCTAGGCAGGTTAGAGTCATTTTGTTTTACTCTAACCTGCCCAGTGTCATTTTTTGGTGCAAAACCCCCTTCTTCCATAACGCCAAGCCCACCCGGCTAACGTATTTTTTTTTTACGCTAGCCTACCCCTTGCACCAGCGTGCACCATAAATATGGTGCTTGGCTGGTGCACAGAAATGGTGCAAACCGGTACTAAACGTTTTGGTGCAAAACTGTATAGGTGCAGTTTTGCACCAAAAAGTATAAATCAGGGCTTGGGTCTTTTACAACCAGACAGCTTGCATTGCCTGGCAGGCTCAACATAAAAAGAGGGGATGAATACAACCATGCAAGTGTAAGATAAATATGCCAGTTGTAGTGAGGTGGAAACAAAGAGCCATAACGTGTAATCAAGGCTGGCGAACCTTGCTATTGGGCAACCTTGGAATTGAGCAACGTCAGCAGCCGTGTACTTTCTTAAAAATACATTAATCGCTGGTAGATCTTGAGTCTGTGAATTGGAATTTGTCTATTGTGGTCGAAGGCAACAGGTTTTTTTTGCACATCTACACTTAACCTAGGTTGCAAAATTGTGAAACAGCTACATAAAAATCAGGTTCCTGATACCTGCCACTGAAAGACAGGACACAAGCAGGTATCAGGTATGGTTTTGAGAATAAAGGGGGTGCTGTTGAAAATGTCGGTTTTCGCGCATTTCTGAAAATAAGTCATTGAGATTCTCCAACCAAAATTTCAAAAATCAATATACAAAATGAACGATCTAAAATGGATAAGTCCGAGGTAATGAAGCGACAAACGCTATTTTACTCTGACGTTCCAATTCACGCTGTGAGTTTTTTTGTCAGCTGTGTTAAAAAATATATAAGTTTTTATACCTTTATTCTTCGGGTCCATTTGGCTAAAGATTGAATGCAATTGCCTTCTTGCAGGAAAGGTTCTCAAGTAATCACTAGAGGGCAGCATTGTACAATGTGCACGCTCTGCATTAGTCACAGCACGGTGCTGTTCAATGTTCACAGAGCCAGAACAAGAGCGAATCTACGGTGGGGGACGTGGGGCCGGTTTGGGGGGAAATTTATGAAAAGTGGCGCATCAAACCATGATGCGCAACTTTTCTTGCGCCCCATTGCGCCCCCCAGCCCCACCATGTTGTCACCGTACCGCGCACCATGGTGCTTTGCAGGATTAGTGGCAAAAATAGTGACGGTAATCCTGCAAAGTGAAAGGAGGCCCATTGAAAACAATAGGAGCATCATTACAAATGATGCAAAAAATGGCGCAGCGGGATCTCATTGATTCCTCTGCGCAATTTTTCTGGGCCTCCTACTGTCGGAACGTTCCCCCTTGCATACATGATACCTGGCGCCGGCATAATGTGGTGTAAGGGTTTACAAAGTGGGGCATTACTAGCATAAAGCCACTTTGTAAATATGGCGTAGCGTTTTTATCAACCTACCGCCACATTAGCGCAAAAAAAAATGACGCTAATGTGGAGGAAGGTGGCGTAGGGCCTTCTTAAATCTGGCACTAAGGGGCATATTTACAAGAAAGTGGTGCATCAGTCCAGATGCGCCACTTTTCTTTCATTGCCCCTGCCCCACCTAACGGCACTATGGTAGCGCGTATTTACAATACGCCGCACTATGGCACGTTAGGATAATATCGTCAACATTTTGGACACTGTTGTGGCATTTTATTACACTAGCGTCCCTATGTCAGAACGCCCCCCTTGCATACATTATGCCTGACGCAGGCATAACGTGGCGCAAGGGGCTGCAAAGCGGCGCAATGCAAGCACTGCACCACTTTGTAAATAGGACATGGGGGAAAAGCCACCTTAGCGCCACCTTAGCATAAAAATGATGCTATGGCTGCATAAGGTTGTGCAAGGTGGCGTAAGGTTGTGCAAGGTGGGGCAAGGGGCTTGTAAATATGCCACTAAAAACCTTGCAAGAAACTGCTCCTAGACAGGAGATGTCGTGTTTCCTTAACTCCTCGAAGTCTCCAGCAACTGCAGGCGCAATATTTGTTTTCAGCGAACTCCAGGTACTAAGTTGCAAAATGTTATATTTAATTTATTCTGCCAGATTCACTGAGCCACCCTCACACATCCTTGTTTCAAGAGGACCCTGCATGCACGCTACGCATCCACATGCAGAATACCAATCCACACCCCCTTGTGTTTGAGATGCTAATATAACAAAAATGTGCGCCTTGTAACTAGGGTCAAGCTGGTTTAAAACATCCTAGTTGGTTAATGCATTTTCTGCTGACCCCTGCACGCAGATGTCATTGCATTCAGCTTGAGACGTAAAAGGGTCTCATTTTAATGCTCTGGTGTTACAGTGCAAGTATGGTAATGGCTACACTTGATATTTTCACTGCTACCAAGTTGCAAGACCGACAAAATGCACTGTATAAACATAGCAGATAGTTGGGAAATGTGTGGGAAGTGATTTCATAGCACACGTCCCCGCTAACCGGCCTGACGAATGGTGATTGATCCAACCATGTTGCGGGTGATCTGCTCCAGTGAGTTGAGACGAACAGGAAAGATGAATAGTGAGTTAGTGCTCGCTGCTGGCATCAGCAGTGATGTGAAGGCCACATTTGACAATATGTCAAGACAACCTCAGTCTTCCATTCATTCCACGTTTTTACTTTAAGTACCATTGACTTGGATAACATCATTCATTAATATCAAGGGGTTTGTGCAGCCCCCTTCCACAACCAGGTGTTGAATGTCTCCAAGGTGAGTGAGTCTTATTTTGGGGTTCAGACCTTCAAGGGGCAATAAGGCAGCGTGTAGACAGAAATCTGGAAGGAATCCAAGCAGTAAAAAAACATAAGTCATGTCCTTAGTTCAAACTCTCTTCTCCCCCAGTGAACTTAGGACAAAGGTAATGGTTAGTGAAACAGATGGTCAGTTTCTATTCCACTGTCACTGTGGGGACGAGCACAGTCAGTCCTTTGCCAGAATTCAGTCCTGCTTACTAAGGTTCCCGATTCACAAAGGTAAACTTAGACCTGAAGTCTAAGTTTAGATCTGAAGTCTAAGTTAGACCTGAAGTTTGACTTGCGATCCGAAGTCCAAGGTAAACCTGAAGGACCTGAGGTCTAAAGTTAGAAGGTCAGGTCTAAAGTTGGACTTCAGGTCTAAGTTTACCTTTGTGAATCGTGCCCACAGTGTCCACCTGTTTTCATGCAGAAGGAGTCTGATCGAAGGTGGTCGGGCGTTTAGGACATATGCCTCGGTAACATCAAGATTCATAAAGGATGACTGCAGAATAGTTGGTGATGATGGTGAGGAAGCCTAGGACAACCCCAGGGTCACTTTGGAGCTGAAAGGGTGGAGGGGACAGTGATGGGAACCACAAGAACAACAGGAAAGTTTGCAAACAGAATAGGATGAGAGCATTTTCAAAACCAAATACCAGGACAGGCCCTCAACATAGAGGTAGGACTATGTGTGTTGTCGTTCATAGACACAGAGGAACTTTAGTAACAAACATCAACTAACATAAATGAACTACACAGTCAATAATCAGAGACAATGCTTTTTGTTCCACATCACAAAGTTTTGTCTAGCTCATGGGAGAGAGAAAGCTGTTATACCACACAAAGTAGAGTCTTGTCTGGTGTGCCTTGAATCCTGGAACTTGTAATCTTTCATTTATACTGATTAAAAACAAATCCACAAGTGCTAGAAAGCAAATTAGAAAACCCGGGTTGGCTGCGCAAACATATATGTTTCTGTGGGCATCAGTAGTGTTGGCATGCACATAACTCAGAAATTAGAATTATTTAAATTTCCTAAGCATATAACAAAAGAAAGCAAATTCAAGGCCCCTTTTTTGGGTATCAGTGTAGCTATTAGGATTATGCAAAGCATGTTTTTGGCTATGAGGCTAAAACACAAAACATACATTTTTATATGATTAAATACAACTTCTCGCTCCCCTATGGCCCATGCTATGATGAAGCACAGAAGAAGGCTCCTGAGTCTCAGCCTTGGCTGAGAGTCTTCATCTGCCCTCCGGTACTCCTCTTAAATACTGTGGTGTTGATGATGAGGTGAGTCTTGGCATCTACAGGGTTGAGTTCTGTCTAGTGTGGTTCTAGATAGGGTTGGTGGGAATGTGAGCATGAATATTTCTTCAAATGTTGTGCACACACATATTTTCAGCAACACTCTCTTGCTGAAGCACAATAGCCGGGAGGTACCTCTGCTGATGCACTGAGTTCCCTCGTCATACAACAAAGCAGTATTTAGTGGCGTTTATTACCCAGCTCTTGGTAAAAACTGTGACAAAGTTTCTAATTTATTGAAATGTATCAGGGACCAGGTCAGTCCTCGAAAAACCATGGCAGTCCCAGGCATTCAGGGTCATCTGGTCGCCCTAAAACAGCATTCCTGCTCCGCTGGCGAAAGAGTGGAGCTTACAAGAAGCATGGTTCAGAGGGTCCATGAAATACATCACATGAGTGAGACCAGCAGTTTGGCACTGTGTAGGAACCCCTCACAGGCTGGTTATGGCATTTCCCCCAGTGGGCGCAATGGAATAATGGTTTCCTCTCAGACCTTCCTGATGAGCAGAGGGGGTCAGAAAGGCCTTTCAGTCTATGGTGCACTATAATGGATGTAGACCTCTTTGCAAAGCAGCATATAAACCAAGCTAATTTGGGGTTCACAGCTGAAGAAGGTGAGCTGGCTGTCATTGCACAGAGGTCCATCCTTTCTAGGAGCTGTTCTGCAGCTCTCATATATGTATTTTGACATAAGTTGCATCATAGATGACTATATTATAGAATGTGCATGTTACTCTGCCTGTCCTCCATCAGTCTCACATGAGGTACAGATAGGTTGGTCCTATAACTACGGGGGGAGATCAGGTCTCTTTTCCATGGGAGGTTTATCCATTAGGGCTCCTGGACTACGTCCCTCTCAAATTCCTACATGTTTACTGCAAAAACTATTAAATTGAGCAATTTATTCAGAGATATGAATGTATTTCTCAGTAAACTGATGTGTTCATGTCTGAGCCGGAAGCTAGGCAGCTAATCGAGTTTCTGCAATTGGATGCATGATGCAGGGATTACCTTTCTAAAGCATTTCTGTGCCATGGTAGTCTATGGTGGTAATCAGTTTAGACCAGTGACACTGTCATTGTAACGGTTTCAGGCATTGGAGGCGGCATCCCCGCATAAGGCGAGGCATCCGTCATTTACATGTATTGATCTGACCCTTTCCCATTGGTCACGGTGTAGGACTGAAAACAAGTGTCGCACGTGAGATTTGTTGCCTGGTACTTTCTAATGGTAAATGTTATAATGCTAAACTTGTATTAGGTATTTTGCATTGAGATGCCTGGTCACGCTGACTTCCCCCAATGTGACGCCCCATACCATGGCTGTAGGTCACTGGCCCTTTTAGAAGTGAAGCTGCTATATTTGTTCCCCAGCAAAGTTAATCCAAAAGATGATCAGGGCTTTTGTTTCCTTGCAAAGATGATCCAAAAACTCGAGTCTAGTGCAAAGGGAGAAATATGTGCTGTAGTGTCCTGATTTTTGAAACACCAGAAAAATGGCAAAAAACATGAAGGGGCATATTTACATGCCCCTTGTGCCACCTTAGGACCGCCATAGCATGATTTTTTTTTACGCTAAGTTGGCCATTCCCCCACACCAGATTTACAAAGTGGCTCAATGCATAATGTATGTAAGGGGGCATTCCGATGCAGGTAGGCCAGAAAAAATGGCGCAGCGAAATTTAGTAGATTTCACAGCACCCTTTTTTCCATTATTTTTAACGCCTGCTCAAGGCAGGTGTTAAAATGACGCGCCCATTAAAATCAATCGGGCAAAATTTTTGACTCTAGTGCAGCAAAGCACCACAACGGCATCAAATATTCTGATGCTGTTGTGGGAAGGACCGCCATGGTGTGCTGCGTTGTAAATATGGAGCAACCATGGTGTCGTTAGGTGGGGCAAGGGTGATTAAGAGAAGTGGCAAGAGAAGTGGCACATCGAGATAGATGCATAGATGCACCACTTTCTCATAAATATGCCCCTAAATGCATGCCTAGATATGGCATGCATACTTGGCACTTATTAAGATCCTTTTTTTTGTTTTTTTTTTAGCATAAAGGTTTTTAATGTTTTCTCCCCACCCTGGACATGTTTGGATTTTAAAAACAGTTACACACTGTAGCATGCATGATATTTGAGGTTGCGTTATTTTGGGGATCTGGCATTAAAACAGGCCCTATTTTCATGCCCTTATCATTACTGCCAGAAACACACATTGATTTCCGAACAATGAATGTTAAATATGTTAAGGTAATGCATGTGAGTGATTTAGTTCTTCATTCTATTTCATGTCTTTACTTAATCTTGCATTCCTCAAAAGTATTAGCTATTTCCACCATGTTGTGTTTCTGTGTTTCTTATTATGCTTGTACAGTGTATACTTTGAGTCGCGCCAGGTGTTTATGACGGGCTACATTTGGGAGCTCTGGTGTTGAGGCTGCAGGCAGTGCGAGCTCCTCACAGTGCCTGTCAGTAGATTGGCCGCTCTGCTGAGCAATGGTCACCTATTCCACTTGCAATTGAAATTCTGTGTAAAGGTGTGTGAAGTGGGGACACAGTTGTCAAAATATTTACAAGGCAAAAGTAAAAGAAAATAAGGTGGTTAGATAAGTGAGCCCAGCGTATGTTTTAGGACGGTGAAGTGAGGGAGTTGTGAGGACTTCCATTTGGGGGAGAATAAAAGAGGGTGCTGAAGAGGAAAGAGATGAGCTTGAAGATGTGCAGATGGACAAGATGTAGAGAGAAAAGGGGCATACATGTCTAGCATAAAGTGCACATAACTGAAGACCAATACTCCTTCCTCTGGCCTCAATAATATTAACTTCACAGTCTCACAACGCCAGAACTGAAACATTTTCAACATTAATTATTTACAACAAATAATTGTTGCTACTCATTTATCTTAAACAGCTAGTAAGCATTGGCAAAGCCAACAGTGCTGAAAGGTTTTAGGTTTATGTCAGTGGCGTTATGTATCTAGATGCAATGACAGCTCAGAGAGAAACCAAAATACTGGTCGGGTGGCGCACTATGGGAATCACAGGGATGTATTTTGCAGGTTCCTTTTTAAAGACGCCCACGTTTTCCATCCCACTTATATATCTGTCTGCAGTTATTTCTATGTCACCATTGCAGTTAGCTGCTGTGAGTGCTTTCCCAAGCACGCTTTCAGCATTTTCTTGCACAGTTTCTGCCGCATGAAGTGCAAGACAGTGGAAAAGCGCACACTTTAAAGGCCTGAAGTTGTCACACTGTAGACTTTGCAGACTACAGTCACCATTGGACATCATAATGCAGGAAGATATGGGGCAGTTTTTAATGTGTTTAAATATTTCAATTCTACACATTCACAAATGTGTTATAAACCTTCTTGCTTTTTTTACTGACTTCTTTATTTAAATTTGCTTTAACATACACCATTTGACAATCTTTTTTCCAATTTATCTGGGAAGGATAACCCCTTCCCCCCCTCCACTCCTGAGCCACAAATTTCTCTATTAAGCTTGCTTGCTTCACTCGCTACATAAAAGTCATACCCAACATTTATGCCCCACCACTTTCAAATGCCACCAGAAGCCACTTCTCTTTTTACAATCATCCCTGTGCACAATCTTCCACACTGTTGTGCTTTTACCATCCGAGAATACACTGACTTAAGGGCATCCTGCAATATTTTAAGAGCTCTTATATCCATGTCACTTTAAAAACCGTCTGTGCTGCACCTGTCGGATGCTGTGCTCATGGCTAAGTGTTTGCGACATATGATAAGCCACCAGATTCCAGCACATCCGGCGCTTGTGCAGGGATATTCCTGGCTCACACATCCACCAACTGCAAGCATATATGGGAGGCACCTTGCAACCTAAACTCTAAGAACACATAGCTCTGCCACATCGAAAATATTTTTGCTGGTCGTAGAGCAATATCACACCTCTCTACCCTCATCATCACCAGGCATGCCTTCCCTTGCCATGGCAAATACAAAGGTGGATAAAATAAAAGATATGGAACGAGTGATGGTAAGAAAAAAGATACTTAAAAATATTAACTTAAAAGTAGGATACATATATGAAAATTGATACAGAAAAAATAAAGGTGGGTGTGGGACAAAGGTGACCAAATAGGGATACAAACAACTTCTCGAAAGAAAAAAATCACACACTCGGACAACATATCAAACACACCCTAAGAACTTTAAACCAACTTTTCAGAAAATAAAATGGCTGCCATCTACCTATGCGTGCATACATGATTTGCATTGAAGTGGGTAATTGCATCACTTTTTGCTCATTTCATGCATCTTTACTTCAGTTAATAGGGAAGTGTCCTTACAAGTATTCCCTGATTCAGTCAATTTAAACCTGGATGTCCAAGCACAAAAGATGCACTACATGTGCCCTCATTGTTCTCTTCAGTCATATTTGATTTACCTACAGAACACTACTGCTTCACTATTAATCTTGCTCTCATACAATTAATTCATGGTGGAGCATCAGTAGATGAACAAATCATGAGCACTGAAAGGGTATTATACCACAATGCGGATTTTGTAGTACCTGTGGTCATATATGGCCCGCACATTGATTGAATTTGTGTGTTTCCTGTTTCAGTAAGGGTGAGCGGTACCTGCTGGTAGAGCCAGATTCACAGGTGTGCAGTCCATGGCGCCCGGAAATAAGCCTCACAGAAATACTGATGGCCAGATTTAAGAAAAGTGGTGCTGCACTCAGTTCAGCGCCACATTTCTTGCGCTCTTTACTGCCCCCTAATACCACCGTGTGTGCTCGGTATCTAAGATACGGCACACCATAGTGGTAGTTAGGGAACTAGTGTCAACATTTTTACCCTAGTTCGGAGCTTTACAGGATGAGCGTCAAAATTGTTGACGCTAATCCTGCAAAGCCCATTGAGGCCCTTTGTAAAAGATGGTGAGCCACCTTTTAATGCCTGCTCAGAAGAGGCTTTAAAAGTGCTGAAAAGAATTACCCAAAGAAATCTCTTAGATTTCTTTGCGCCATTTTTTCACCCCCCCATAACGGGAGAACGCCCCCTTTACATACGTTATGCCTTGCGCAGGCATAATGTAGCGCAAAGGGTTCCAAAGTGGCCCAATGCATGCATTGCACAACTTTGTAAATTTTGTGCGGCTATTTTGGCCTTGTTGGGCCATATTAGCGTAAGAAAAAATGATGCTAATGTGACGCAAGGAGGTGCTACAGGCTCTTAAATCTGCCCCTAACTGTTGAAACTCAGGGGAACAGAGGGTGATGAGTCCAAGTGGAGCACACTGTGGTGATCCTCAAGGAACTGCTGAGTGATAAACCTCAAGGGGACCAGAGGGTCATGAGTTTACGTGGAAGTCAAGATGACGAGCATTAAGGAAATACCGGGTGATGACCTTGAGAATAGCATAGGATGATGACCCTCATTGGAGCACCGTATGATGCGCCTCAAGGGAGGACTATGAGATGAGCTGAAAGGGACATTTACAGGAACAATAAATGCTGTGCATCAAGGGTGTACTGAGTGTTGGGCATGAGGAAAGCACTGGGCGTTAATTATTAGGAGTGTACCATGTACTGTAGGGCTCAATGACACAAGCTGTGTGCATTCATTGTGGGGGCACTGCATGATGCACAATGAACTACAATGGGTAGATGGTGATGCACAATAGAAACAGAAGTTAGCATGCAGTAGGTGGACACAGGGTGATGTCAGAGACGTTCTGCATTGTTCCATGTCAGGCGTGAGCAGTTCTTTGAGGCTTTGCTTTTTGTTAGATTTCTTGGACATATGGGGTCTGACTCACAAACGTACACTTACACTTCTGTGTAAATTTACATTTGTTTGGGCATTCACAAACCTGTAGGTAATGCGCTTAGACATATCCTATCTTTTTATGTGCGGAGTTCTCCGCCCTGACTGTGCAGTCTCCGCAGTCATAAATTTACTTTTAACTCTGTGTTAATCAATACCAAAACAAACGTAAAGTTACACAAAAGTGTAAGTTTACCTTTGTGAATGAGACCCTTTGCATTTTTTCAATTATGAATGCAAGACTACAATAACCAGAATGCAATAAAACTGATTGCCAAGTGATGTAGTACTCATGCCTGACATTTTGGAAACCATTTTGATTAGTGGTACAGGAAGCTATTACAGGCAGACATCCTATTTAAAAGGGCGTGTCTTGTAAAGGCACCTATGTAAACAGGTAAC